>NC_137459.1:78026638-78736714 GCF_964235325.1 Thermobia domestica
GGATAGTACGTTCTTTGGTGTATTCTCAGGTTTAAATGTAAAAGCAAAGATGACTATCCGCAATTTCAATTAAATAACAAATTATATAATAAGTATCTGAATAGCATGTTATCCAAATTAATAATTTGTACCCAAAATTAATTGTCCATTTTAGTCTGCATGCCAAAAGTAATAAAGAAAAGAATACATACCAAGAGTCCACTTTCAACATCTATATTTCCTATTCGAATTGGTTACTGGTAGGTTAAACAGGTATTCAGAACAGATTTTTAATTTCGCTTTTAACAAAACTTTCTTAGAAGTTTCATTCCACAAATTCAATGCACTATTCACTTTTAGATTATTTCGCATCACCAAATAATGAAGAATATAAAGAAATAACATGCTTATCAAATGATAATTGACTACAAAAAGAAAAGTAGTCCTAACTTTTCTTACCTATGCATTATAACTGAAGAGGAGAGGTTTGCTGTACAACCACGAAAGCTCGTAGATGGCAGCACCTTCCACAGAACAGTCAGAAGGCAAGGTAGCCAGCTCGTAAACACCTTGGACAGTTACCTATCGAAGAGGCTTACTTCTGCTGAGACTATACTTTTTTTTTCTTTCTTTCTTCTGAGAACAAATAAATTTAGTCACAAAACAGCGTCTCACATGTTTACGTACACAAAAACTTAGGTTTGGGTACCTCTTCGTATGTTTACAGAAGTACTAAGACACATCTCTCAATGGATCAGAGCCGAATTTTAAGTTTAGGATTTTTATGGTGCTCGAGCATAATCGAATAATTAGCGCGTGTTATCTTGGATTTGATTCGTGGCGCGGGATACAAAACTTTCACTGTTCGGTATCTTGAGGAATTGGAGAGCTGCTTGAATTAAGAAATAGCCAACTCTCAGTCTACAAAGCCGGAAATAATGGGTATAGAAGCGGACGTGCTGACACAACTAAAAGCCACCTAGCAGGCTGTAGCCATTCCTTGGCTGTAACACTAGATAGTTTACATGATAGATACCGGAGACAGTTTAGTGTTGGATCCCAGAGCAGTTTTCTTTCCATTCGATTCCAGCAAATAACGAAAGTAGAAAATTGCGATTTTGTCGAAAATAGTAATGAGAATTTTGTTCATAACCGGATATTAAGGTAATAATCCAGTATTTCATAATACACTTTTTTTTTTTTCTTGGGAAGGGGGGAGATGATCTCAAAATGTAATTTATTAATGAAGGGGTTCTGAGTCAAGTCCGACTTGAGCGAGAAAATTATAGTAGACGCATATCATTTAATTCCATATATATAGATATTAAATAATTTAAGTTGAGCTTAATGACAAAACGATAATGTACTTGGGACTGGATATACCAGCTTTTTTAGTAGATGTCATTGAATATCAGCAATAAAATGCTTAAATTGCACAGTACTTTGGATTAAGACCAACACGGCTTTCTTCCTGCTTCCTACTCGAGTGGCAAGACTAAAGACATAACGGACTAAAACCTTAAGATAAATGAAGATAAATGCCATGAAGATAAATGCAATGTTCTTAGAATAAGAATAGAAATTCACCTCTAATTGAGTTTTACATATATATCTTTACTTATTTTCAGGTCGTAAATGAAGAGGAAGTGCTTAAGATACCGGAGAAAGCATTTTTTGAGGATACATGCATAGTCACAGCAGAATGGTTTTGGAAATGTGTAGAGAATGAAATGCTTGCACCTGAAGAAAATCATGTGCCACAAGGTGTTGACAACTTTAGAATTATAGATGATTGGTACACAGAAATGACTCCAAGAAGTGTAGAGAAACCTGTAAACATCGAAAAACCTGAAGATGTAAGTTTTGTCTACATAAAATCTTTGCAAATTTTAAAACTGAAAAGTAATATATATATATATATATATATATATATATATATATATATATATATATATATATATATATTAAAGTTTGTGTTTTTCAGCCGTATCTGATGAAGTTAGTGTATTTAATTACGTAGCCAGTGTACAGTGCCACTTCTCAATTGGTAAAATTTCCAGTGTAAAATGGCGTCATATTTGGGAAACACTTTCTCACTCCAAAATATTTTCTCATAAAACACAATTGAAATGGTTATATAGTGATGTATTTGTTGAGAAAATGATACAAGCAGACTAAATATGGTACATTGTTTAACCTCACTGTATTTATCATCTTTCTATCGATTTTTATATCATAATGATGATATATATCGCACTGGTCGATGTAACTCATCCAATTTTAAACTAACTTGGCAGGATGGTAGACATGAACGAGCTTAGTTCCAAATAGATACTTTATGGCCCGAAAACATTTTGTTCCGGAGTTCTTGACCATCAAAATTCGGGTTTGTACTTAGTGAAGGATTTTATTTAATGTATACTATCGATAAAACTCATCCGATTTTGACCAAACTTGACATGGTGGTAGAGCCTGATGAACTTAACAGTCATACGAAATATTGTGTGCAGATCTTAGTTCTGCATTACTTCAGTCTGGTGACCTTCATTTTCTGAAGAATCTGCAAATGCAAATCTGTAAACTGTGTAGTTGCCAACACAGCTCTTTAAGAAGATTTTCTTGTCAACTCTGGTATCTCGATGGTGAATTGGTTGCCTTTACTTTCTTTGATGAAAAAGTAGGAACAGATACAAGAGACAAAATGATCCAAGGTCTTTAAAACAAAGGCAAGGAGGACTTTCGAAAGCTAGTGAGAGTCAGTCAGGATAATATTTGGACAAAGATTTGGGCTATTTTGTCTCAGCCCACACAATAAGATTTTTCGATACTTTTGGTCCTGCGTATGCAATTCTTATAATTGCATACGCAACTGTAGCCTTCTGATAGAAGCTATACTACCACCAAGAACCTCGTTAGATCCATCAAATGTATTAACGAAGCTGCAGGACGCAAAGTTGTCCTGATCGAGGAATTCAGTCGAGTGCACACTGAGGATAAGCAACAAAAGACATTTCTCTCGCAAGTTGTCAAAGATCACCGAGTGATATCCAGACTTTAAAACAGAACACTGGAAATTGACAAACAGCATTCATTGTACAGATATATCAGTATTGTAATGTTTTTTGTTTACGATATTTTTCATTCATTATGTCTTTGACAAGAAAATTTCCTGCTGTATATATTGAATGCTATGTGCTGTATTACAGGTTATTGCATTTGCTTAAAATAGGCAGTTTAATTTATCAAACTTCAGTAGCGACTTATAAATTTTATCAAAATGTAACCGAATTTTCAGAAAATAACTTTTTCGAATATCGGAACAAATTAGGGTTATATTCCAACGAAAACTTAAATTTTTCTTGTATGAATAAGGATCACCCTAATGTAATATATACTATATATATATATATATATATATATATATATATATATGATATTCTGTATTCTAGAAGGCAGTAACTAATCGGCCTCGGAAGTTCGATTTCTCGACTATACCAATATCCAGAGCTGATCAGCGAAGAAGGTATGGAATAGCGGAGCTATTCGAAGAAAATTCGTTGTTCTCAAAGGAACGTTTAGAGCAAACAGATCGTGTGTGTACGATACCAACGAAAAATGGTGAGTTTGTTTGTGTGCCTTTTAGGATTAAATTTCTTAATGATCTGCAAAAATTAAATCTATTTATTATTGAATTAAGTTCTTGATTTGAGTCTCCCAATAATATTTGCTTTAAAAAAAAATCTGTAATAAGTATCCCAACAAAAGCACCAAATTATTTTTTCAATAAAAAACCTAATTTATGTTAAAAAAAAATGCTGATAGTTTACTGTAATATAAAGTATATTCAAAATGTAGAACAGAATATGAGAAATGACCCCAAGACTCTGCTTGTACTCGTGCTCTTTTCTCGAAATTTTCGATTTAATTTTCGCAGAATTCATGTCGACATGTCAGTGACGCATCGAATCTTCATCTTCAGCTCAAAAATTCTTGTTGGTTTGTTGACGGAAGACGCGAGACTTCACAAACTCGCAAAGAATGAAGTAGCATGATGTTCGGTCCGCGTCACGTAGTTGGCAAATTCTGATCCCCCACAAATAATGAACTTCTGCTGCCAAATTAACGTGCTCCATATTTTTAATAATTTTTCGCCCACAGTGATAACATGTAGTTTGTTCGTGTGTTGATCTATGACTATTGATCACAGTGGTTTTGCATATACAACAGGAAAAAGAAAAATTGCACGCAGCTAAGATGTACTTCTTGAGAAAACCTTTGTTAAGCAAATAAGCGACAAATCACACAGACGTATAATTTATTTATCATGCCCATTAGGAAAATTGACAGGGGGGAAAAAGCTAATCGATTAAAAAGCTTAAAATTCTATCAGCGATTTTTCCTTTAAGTGCATTAAACATTGTAATATGCAATTATCTATCTATAGGGTAAACACTATCTATTTGAACGTACATTATTTTTTGATGAATTAAATTTTCTGGCTTTACATTAAATTGTGAATATCAGTAGTAAATGTCCAACCTATACAAAATTATAAATTTTCAATGACCTGTCACATTCCTACAATACTAATTTCTATCTTTTTGCATGGATATTGTGAATGAGTAGTAGGGCATTCATCGCTGATTCATAAGTATAGATGTTCAGAAGTACATATGCTGTGGTAGAAAAAAAAAAAAAAAAAACTTTAATTTGTATTTGTCGTCGTATTCTTTAGTTTACATTAATGTTTACAGTAGAATGTTAATGTTTAATTTTCAGTACTACCATAAACTACAATGAGGAGTTTGCTTCTTGTGAGAGTATGTGGGTTTGCAATGTTTTTAGGTAGTAGTAACTAATGTAACTAAATAGTATCATGTTTCTTTTTTTCTAGATTCCTCGACGCGACAATACGCCATGAGTTCGCGATACCAAGTTTTTTCGGAATTGGTTCAAACTGAAATTAATTATGTTGAAATTCTCCAGACAATAGTTAACGTAAGTATCGGTGATCAATAGTATCCCAGACGTCTTAATTATGATTAGGATAAAGAACATTTCTCTCGTATACCGAGCTCCCTCGTGACTATATGGTTAGCGTACGCGCCTTTGGCGTGTAAGACTCGAGTTCGATTCCCGGCGGGAACTTAAGTTGTTCGGATCCCACGCTAAACTGTACGTCCATGTCTCATACAGCCTCACTACTGAAAGGGAGGCTAAAATCAAATCAATCAATCAAAGATTCTTCATAATTCACGTTGTTTATATAGTTGGATCAGAGAAATCCCGAAATGGATATGGAAAACTAACACCTACTAGAAAATAGAAAGTTACCACACGACACACTTAACAAGCTTACCGTGAACCTTTCGCTAAATACTTTATCAGATGTGAAGGAAAAAAGTGGGAATTGTCTTTGAAGCGTTCAAGTGAGACCTTTCAATAGCCCATCACTAAACGTTTGCACTACCTTTAAAGATGGCTACTGCTGCAATTGAGTTCTGCCTTTTCCATTTGCATTCAAATACTTCACTTTAACTGAAAGCATGCCTGTATTATTAATGTACACCTGTTTAATTCTGGATCTGACTTCTAAGGGTCTAACCCCTACTATCTCTTCCTCCCTGGTGCAGAAGGAGGACGTTAAACAAATTAATACAATTCAATCTTACATTCCTCCGTCTCTGCTTGCAGTTAGGGCTGTGCGATATCGAAATTTCGATATCGACATTCGATATTTTTCTGATATCGATATCGAATAGATATATCGATATCGACAATATCGATATCGATATCGACAATATCGGATATCGAATATCGATATCGACAATATCGATATCGGATATCGAATATCGATATCGACAATATCGATATCGGATATCGACAATATCGAATATCGATATCGACAATATCGAATATCGACAATATCGAATATCGATATCGACAACATCCAATATTGATATCGAGAACATCAAATATGGATATTCAACATATTGATTGGTCTTGAATATTCATGTTGATATATACAATCTGGTCTCAAAACGTTTCAATGGGGGATATCTCAGAATACTTGTTAGTCACAGAAAACAGACTTGTGTCCCTTCTAATCCACCAGTCTTTCCTCAGAAAAAAGTTAATAAAAATAGTCATTTAATTTCTTTCTCAGCCATCATATTGGTCATCATTGCGGAAGTAATGAGAGTGAAACAGGGTGACATAGAATATGCGTGTTTTATTTGTGTGTAGGTGTTTATTTCATGTATGTGCGATTGTGAATGTGCACGTGTGGCGGTATGCGTTTCAGAGAGAGAGAGAAGTTCTTTCTATAGTATAACACGTGCGTGCGTTGTATTTTAAGCTCACGCACAAACAATACTTGATCCAGATATGGACGATAGGGTCCATGGTGGCTCAGTGGTAGAGCGTTCACCTCTGGTGCATGAGGTCCCCGGTTGAAACCTTGCTCTTGCCAAGTGAACTTTGTGGTGGAGAAACACCGTTGTGTGGGTTTCCTCGGGATTCTCCCGTTTCCTCTCACTTTCTTCATTTCATCATTTTCATTCATTTCTCATTATCACTGTCTCCTTTAGCCTAACCGGCATAATCATTGAACGTAAAACTCAAAAATTTCATTTCATTTCAGATATGGACGAATGACGTACCCGATCAACAAAAGCAAAATCGGGGAATCCCCGTTTCTCTTTTGTGCTAATCATTTGATGCCTCACTGCAACAGGAAATCGATGCATATCTTTCAGTGCCATCTACAGACAGTGGTGCTATTCAGCCGGTTCGCACCGGTTCGCCAGAACCGGTTGTTAATATATTTCAAGTTTGTTAAACCGTTTGTTATACCCAGGCATAACAGTAAATTTTATCCAGTTATACCCAAGAACGACCAAGTTTCAGTTTGTTTAGCTTTGTTCTTAGAAATTCTTACAGCTACAGGGTTAGATATATAATCTCTCAGAATAAGGTATAAGCTATTTTTTCTTAATTTCAAATGGGCTGGTTAGATATCAAGAATGAAAACTGGGATCACATGAGTGCAGTGGTGAGGGTTATTTACATTTGAAACGCATACATACCATTATCAATAATTGTTGATCCATTGCTGGGTTAAGGTGTTTCCAATACTTCTTGACAAACATCTATTTTGGATAATTCGTTTCCAAGATATTCGCAGTGCTACCTAATTTCGTCACAACACCTTATATTAGGTTGCTGTGTAGCTCTCTACTTGTCACTTGTGGTATCCAGTAAAAAATTTGCCTTTGTCTATCTTGCATGATTTGCTTCCTAAGAGAGAGGGAGAGAGACAGGGGCGTAAATAAGGGCCTCGCAGACCCCGCATTGCGGGGGGCCCAGGCCATCACGAGGCCTCCAAATTGCGATGTAGGACATAGAAAAGGGGCCCCATTCCACGTTGTCTGCGGGATGGCCCCCCAAGCCCTTAGTTACGCCACTGAAGAGAGATATCTTTCTATGTATCCATCTACTATGTCTCTCTCTCATATATATATATATATATATATATATATATATATATATATATATATATAAATAGATAGATAGATAGATAGATATAACCAGTCACCAAAAATTAGAATAGCACCACTGCCTACAGATATGGAAGAAAACCTCCTTCACTGGAGGAAATCTCATGACAGTGAATTTCCAAAATTAGCTCTTCTGGCTCGTAAGTATTTGTGTAGGTACCAGTGTTCTATCGGAAAGTGGATGTAATAGTTGTGGATGCAATATCGTAACTGATGCTCATACTTCACGTACAGTTAGTGCAGAACATGCGAAACAACTGATTTTCTTTCCATGAACAAAAGAGCTCGTTCCTAAATAGCAGTGTCATGAACTTCAATGCATCATACATTTCTAGTTGAAAACTATGCTAATAGGCATATTTCTAAACAAGACAGTTACTGTTCATTTTTCTCTGTATGTGTGATGTGTCTGTTTGTGTTCTTCTAAGTTAATCCGTTAGCTTTACAAATTTAACACTTGGACTTATTATTTTGTAGTATTCTATTTTAATATCCAATTAAAAAAGAACGCGATCAATCGAGATCTCTTTCATGTTATTATTAAACTGATAATCTTTTTGTATTAAAGAGCTTTACGCAAAGACGTGACATCTCCCATATGAAGAGGTTTCTTGTTATTGGTTTTGTGCAAACTGATATCTAAAAGTGTTCATGTCTTTATTAAATTTAGGCTAAAGCTTACGTCCTATATCATTATTCAGTTCTGCTTGTGAAATTAATTTAGAGAGGTTCTAAGTCATTCCTAATAACAGTGCACCTAATAATGCATATTCTAATACTTAAGCAAATCCAAAGAAATAGGGAAGTGTTAATACTACCTAAACAGAATATGTAGGTCTGTGTAGTGAAATGACAGAATGGAGGGATTTGTTTGTTTTAGTGGGCTGAATTACGTGGCTCAACTTTCATCTAGTAACCACATACAAATAAACGGAAAATTACTACTTTGCACAAAAAACTAGCAAATTCTTGTTTTCCTGTCTGTTTAGATTTAAGCAAATTTTAGCACAGGCATTTGATTTTTCACTCGCAATGGCAATACAGCACAAACATTAATTGTAGTGAGGATATCAAGTTGACTCGGTTAAGGAATTCAGCCATGTTAATGATGAGAAATATTTTGGAAGGCATAGCTCCCCCGGTCTGCACTAGTTTTGGCTTTATGTTCGAAAGGAACATCATTTCTGCCCAATACAATTTTTACACAAAGTTTGGTTTGATTCGGTGAAGAAGTGTAGCCGATAATATAAGTTAAATACACAATATTTATGTGGATTAAGTAGACGTAGAAACATCTCTACCCCACCGCCGCCGATTTGGACTATCTTCAAAAGGAACCAAATTTTTAACCCATAATTTGGCTTCATTCTGTTAAGAAATGAAGTCAAAAGAGAAAACTAAATATTAACATGGAATGTTGGGAAGCATAGTCCCCAAGCCCTACATTAATTTGACTCATGAAACGGGGCGTTTTTCTGCCTCATACGAGTATCGTGCAGTTTGGTTTCGTTCGGTTAAGAAATGCAAATGCAGCTACTATCGCGAGCCAAAAAGCGTTATATATGTATATAAGGCAAAACCTGCCGTAATTTTTTCGAGGAAGTGTGAAACACCAATATCGGATATCGATATTGACGATATCGGATATCGATATCGAATATCGACAATATCGGATATCGATATCGAATATCGACGATATCGGATATCGATATCGAAAATATCGGATATCGATATTGAATATCGACGATATCGATATATCGACGTCGATATTTTTGCGATATCGATGATCGATATAAGATGATATCGATATCGACGATATCGATATATCGACATATCGCGCAGCCCTACTTGCAGTTCGATCCGCTCAAAGCTAATCTAACCCAAAAAGTAAAACAAATTCTTCTGCCAACCCTATCCTTCACTCCTACAACACAATCAACCTCAATGAGTTTCCAACTCTCTTTTCATGTCCTTTTGCCCTGGTGAAGAGAAAGTATTATGATGTAGCTTAACCTTCTTGTTCTGCACAATCATTCAAAATAACACGACTTGAATATAGTTGTTCACGGGCAATCAACCAGGTGAATTCTCCATCGTCCGACGATTCGAGAACTGATAACATTCTTCTTGAAACGTTGGACGACGTAGAATTCACCTGGCTGATTGCCCGAGAACAACTATTTCCATCACGACGCCAGGAAAGCTTCAGTTCTTATTTCAATACGACTTCCTTTTCTTTGCCCAAAAACAATGCTGACAACATTACTGGTCCATCCAAACAAACAAACGCGCTCTCTTCAAGATATATGATTATATTCTTACTGAATGCTACACTCTTATACTACAATATTATAGAAAGGACACACTTCCTTCTTAATCCCTACTTCAACATATTGTGTGCACATCTCCCATAACAACTTACACATGATTGAGTGTATTCCTGATTATTTCATTTCTTATTCGATCTTTCCTAGTCTCTGCATTGCTTAGATTCTACTCTACGTTATTTTCTTCATTATCCTTGTTTCCTCATCTTAGGTTATTATGAGTACGAAGTATATTTTGTGCAGCATTTTAGATCTAGGTATATTCATATCACTTATCAGATATTTACGATTTTGTAAAATTTTCCTCTTTGCTGTAGTCTCCTACTTTTTCATTCGGTCATCTGTCATCACTTCTGATCCAAGATTTTGAGTCTCTCTATCTTCAGTGGTTTCCTTGTGATTTAGTTTGTTTGCCTTGTTGGTGTGTCTCTTGTGCAAAGTGCCTCCACCGACATCTCTAGGATCTAAAGCGTTCAGCAATGGTGCAATCCATCATGTAAAGAGATGAAAACGATGCAAGCTTACATGCTTGTGATGGGAAGCACCCAAGAGGGGTGCGAGATAACAATGAGAAATTTGTTTAAAATGAAACATCTAATTCTGATGACATTGAATAGTAGCAATAAGGGCGTTAAAGGAATAGATAGTAAAGCAAAGGGATAGCAACTAATTTTCAATTTTGAAGCCTAAATCGATGTAGTTCCAATCTCTTCCCTCTTACTTATACGTGAAGTTAGGCGCTGTCCTCAAAGTTCCAGTGACTTGCAGGTTGGGGCGTCTTGTTTATATTCATTATGAAGACTTGACCGACAATCGACCATGGCATCGAATGCCGGACCGAAGGCAGGGTGTCCCTCATAGTGGTCGAGATTCAAAAGACAAAGATCGTACTCTCTCAATTGCTTTTGACCCGACTGTCCCTCTGACGTCATGATGAGATGATTGTGACACCATAAGATTTCATGAGCGTGGTCAATTACCCAAAAAGTGACATTGACAAAGTCCGTTTCCACATATCATCTATTCGACAGAAAGCAGCTAGACTTCCTCCTGAGCTTGCTATAGTTGGCAGGTAAACGTACCAAAAGGAGACTCATCAAAGTCAAAGTACTTACATTTATGTCCATTAGTTCTTGTAACATCGCGTGGTGAGCAAACGAACGAAGCGGAAAATGTCTTGTAGTAGCATGATTATGAGGGGCCAATACGGTCAAGCCAATTGATCTAACAAAGCAACCTAAGAACGTTGCGTGTGAGACTGTCAAGGGGTAAAGGTTCTAAAAGTCGCTACCACTGTTCATTACAAATTTCTTATAAGTGCAAAGACTTCTTCATTAATAATAAAGCAATAGATGATTAATCTTTCAATGTAAAATCAGCTAGCGACGTAGAACAGAAAATCGATGTTAACAACCATTAGGCAGTGAACTCTTAAGGCTCCTTGGCTTCCCATTGATATCTAACTGAATTTCCACATGAATAAAGATGTCCTGGCGGGTCCTTAGTTCATATCCCCTAACACTTGAAATGATCAAAAGTTTACTTCATGTACGGAAGCCGTATTCTATATGTTTCAAGCATCCAGTTGTCTTTGTAATTTATTATTTATAACATTTTCTTATGGCTGTTAGTCTATTTATCATTTTTATAACCTTAATTATGCCTGAATGTGCCTACTTTAAGTAATAAATTTTAAATTTAGAATCTAAAATTTTACAGCCAAGCAATTTGTCGTATAACCAAGGTTGTTTTCCTTTGCGACTAATGCTAACCGATACCTTGTAATGAAGATATTGTATCACCATTCCATTTCATAGAAACGGAAAAACACTCACATCCAATGATCTTTTTTAACTGTTTTTTGTCATATTGTTACCCTGATATTACTCGTATTATATAAACAGAAATGAGTCAATTGTTTTCTTATCAAATTATTATTATTATTATTATTATTATTATTATTATTATTATTATTATTATTATTATTATTATTATTATTATTATTACTTGTATTTTTATCTATAGTTCTTAGTATTTTATTGTTTGATTTAACAGATAAAAGAAGATATTGTACAGCGATCTAGTAAAAATGGGAAACCCCTTCTTGATAGTAGGGCATTGAAAGTCATCTTTGGGAAACTTATTCCGATTTATGAAGTTCACAGAGCAATGATGGAAGAACTGAAAGATACTAAAGAGAACTGGAGTGAAGAAGCACCCATTGGGAATATTCTTGTTAAATACGTAAGTATAGTTTTCTTTGTTTCTCAGGATACATTGTCTTATGTGCTTGTAGAGAAATATATATATATATATATATATATATATATATATATATATATATATATATATACTAGCATATATTACCCGCTTCGCTTTGTTGAAATAAATAATTTAAATGTGCATCTTTGGCTCATGTATTTTATTGCGATTATGTTTTTTATTTATTGCAGCAAGCATGTTTACACAGTGTTTGTTAATGTTTGGGAACGTTATGATGTAGTAACAATTTTTGTCTTTGTTGCAAGTTAAGTGCGATTCGTGTTCTAATATTGCAGAAATAACTATTTTTTTCCATAAGTCAATTAGCGTCACTGTTCATCTCTGCGACCGCAAGGACTATAGATTCAACACTAATATCGGTAATTTTTGACCATATATATATATATATATATATATATATATAATATATTCTCTTCCTCCAAGTTGCGGGTTTGAATTTGTATTTAAACGGGATCGCAAGTATCACTGTTCATCTAAGCGAGTCTGAAAACTATAAATTCGACACTGATAGTGGCCATTTTCGATCATTTATATGTATATCTTTCTCCCCCTCCCCAAGTGGCGGGGCTGATTTTGGATTTAAACCGGATCGGAAATGTCACTGTTCATCAGAGTGATTCCGAAAACTATGGATTAGACACTAATATTGGTCATTTTCGATTATTATTATATATAGCTTCCCCTCCTCCGTGGTGCGGCACACGGCATCAGAATTGTCACTGTTAATCTCAGCTAATCCTAAAACTATGGATTCGACACTAATAATAGTCATTTTCGATCATTTTTAAATATTCATCCCCCTCCCAACTAGCAGGGCTGAACTTGGATTGAAACAGCATCAGAAGTGTCATTGTTCCTCTCATCGACCCCCGAAAACCTATGGACTCGACACTAATATCGATCATTTTTGGTCATTTTTAAATTACTCTCCCCCTTTCCTATGTTGCATCGTCAAAGTTAATAGCATAAAGTAATCCCTACCCCTAAACTCATGTATGTTGAAAATTTCATTGAGATCGGTCGGGTGGTTCAAGAGTGATGAAGTCACAAAGACAGTCATTTTTATTTTTATCTCCCCCTCCCCCACATTGGCTTGTCAAAGTGAAAAGATAAAAAAAAAAAAAAAACAGTCAAGGCACGACTCTCATATGTGTTGAAAATTTGGTCGAGATTGGTTGGGTGGTTCAAAAGTTATTAGGTTTTATTAGTTTTTATTTATACGCCCCCCTCCCCTAGGATCTACCGCTAAAGTGAAATTAAAATATATATATATATATTTCCAGATCCGAACCTCATGTATCTTGAAAATTTGATTGAGATCAGTCGGATAGTTTAAGAGTTATTAAGTTACAAAAATAGTCACTTTCAGTCTTATATAAATTGATTTTTATATATCTCCCCTCCTTCTTCTCCCCTACGTCGCTCCGTCAAATTTAAATCATAAAAACGATCCCAGGCTTGAACCTCATCTATGTTGTAAATTTGATCGAGATCGGTCGAGTCACAAACATAGTGATTATCAATTTATATATATATATATATATATATATATATATATATATATATATATATATATAATATAGTATTATACCTGTCGCGTACGATAATATAAGCAGCAGACATTTTTGAATGCGAGTTCACTTAGACTTAAGGAGCCTGTACCCGTAGACACATGCATGAAGAAACTTCTTCCCAACATGCATGAAAACTGATAAAACCACAGGCAAGTTGATCGTGTATGGCCTTGTTCATACATGTTGAAAGTTTTAAAAATCTTCTGGAAACATGCAAGTTGGTGGTTTCATATTTAGGTCCGTCAATCACGACAGCGTAAGAAATCACGTGACTCTTTCCTTCGATTCATTCTTCTACTAAGTTGGACAGCAAGTCGGTACGTGTGTGGGTTAAAAATTTCTTCCAATATGCATGATGAAACAAATCTTTCATGCAAGTTGGTCATGCAAGTATGTGCGTCTGTGGCCTGCATTAATGTTATTACATGTGTATGTATTTCGATGATTCTTTGTAGCATAAATAAAAGCAAAATTTGGTCAACAACTGAAAAGTAAATAGCAGTCTTCGGAAATCTTAGAGTTTGGGTCCCGGCATTAGGTACCTTATCGTAAAATATTTGGTTTTTCCTCTTTTAGAGAAATGTCAATGTGATACCTTTAACACTGATTCTCCCATTCCTCACTGCGCTAGGTACAACGATGGATCACTGTAGAGGGCTCACAATCTAGAATATAGATCATGTTCCAGCTCTGGTTTCACCTGTTTAATCTAATAATCCTAATCCTAATATTATCGTAATAAAAATACCAAGCAGTGAATTTCCCAGTTTGTATTTAGGTTATCAAAGAAAGCTTTTCATCATTTTTTTTATATACTTTACTGGTGCATGGTCAAAGAATCAATGCACTTTAACAATATTTCGATAAACTCCTGAGAAAATCTAGCTCTTTTCCGATTTATCTATGAACAATGAAAGCAGTGCAAAAGTATAAATGGGTTTCTGTGTTTAATAAGGTATAATTATAGAAGAATAACAGTAAATAACAAATTGGATTCTGATTTTCAATTCAAAGTCAGTAATTGGAATATGTAGCTTATATATATTTTCGTCCTTTTCTTCAGTTAGTGTTCACTTACAAACGGCTTATGGTTAATTTAGGCGTAGGTTGTTCTGAATTACATTACACAATTTTAGGCTTTTTGCTTTCATTGAGTGTGTTCTAGGCGAAGGAAAATAAGGTTTAAAGGTTTTAATAATCCTTAGTGTCAATGGTTCTGTAAAATTAAGCGAAAAGTAAAAGATGTATTTGGACAAAAGTGTGGCAGAGAAAAGGTTAATAGAATAATAATGGTATATTATTTTCAGATGCCTGAATTGCTGAAAGCGTATCCACCGTTCGTAAATTTCTTTGAAGATAGTAAAAACACCTTATTAAAGTGTGAGTTGGAAAATGAATGTTTGCGTAATGTACTAAAGGAATGGCAAGAACGACCGGAATGCGGAAGAGAAAGTTTGTCTGACCTTCTCATTAGACCAGTGCAACGTTTAGCAAGAATTATGCTACTTGTGAAGAGTAAGCAGTTTCATCTTTACTTCATATAATTCCGAGAACAAATATGATGAACACGAATATGTGACAATCAAAGAAAATACAGGGTGTCCGGAATTGGACTGACTATTTTTGAAAGTGTATAGTTTTAATATGGTCAGAGATACAGAAGAAAAAAACATGCATTTTAAAGGAGAACTCAAAAAGTTTATTTGGTCTTTCTTACAAGTCATTCCAACTCAGTGTAACTCCACGTGAGCTCCATTTGTAACTCTTACAATATCTACCCTGGACTCAATCTCCCTCCACGTATTCTCTAATATCTGAGGTGTTACTGAAGCAATCGCATTCCTAATACGGTTCTTCAGTTCATCAAGATTACGCACCTTTTCACCAGAATACACAAGGTCTTTCACATACCCCCACAAGAAGAAGTCCAAGGGAGTAATATCAGGAGAGCGTGGAGGTCACCTAATTGGCCTATCCATCGGCCAGGAAATTCAGTATCAAGGTACTCCCTCACTTGTGGGCTCCAATGTGGCGGGGCACTATCCAATTGGAACATCACTTGAGGTTGCAAATGTTGTAACTTGGGAACAGCAAAGTGTTGAAGCATGTGTAAGAACACATTTCCAGTTATGATTTGTTCTGTGTGTTAAAGCACACCAAACATTCAATTTGGGACTGTCTCGGGAATGTTCTATGTACGCATGCGGATTCTCAGATCCCCATATCCTAACATTGTGTCTGTTAACACAGCCAGACAAGTGAAAAGTTACCTCATCAGAGAAAACAACGTTCAATAGAAAATTATGGTCAAAATCAATCCTGTTCAGAACTTCAGTAGCAAATGCTGCTCTCTGTGGCTTATTGTTGGGCTTAATTTCTTGCAACAATTGCACCTTATACGCGCTCAAACGTAATCGTTTGTGATGCCAGTTGCCTGCTTGCTGCGCGAATTGACTTGCTCGGGCTAGTGAGAAACACTCTTATTGCTTACACATTTTCTTCTGACACACGCGATTTACCACTGCTGTGTTGTTTCACTACACTCACCGTTGATAAAAATTGATCCTTCCACGCCTGGATACTGTTGCGTGATGGAGGATCCTTGTGGTAAACACGTCGAAAGTTTCGTGGAACGTGAACAACACTTTTTGTCTCTGCAAACTACCACACGCATTGCGCCTTTTCGACTGCCAACGCCATTTCTGTTTATCGGCGATACTAGCGCCGTCACCGATAGTTGTTCAAGTATGAAATTTTGCTGAAGAAAACTTTTTGAGTTTTCCTTCAATATGAATGTTTTTTTTTTCTTTCTTTCTTTCTTTTTTTTCTGTATCTCTGACCATAGTAAAACTTTACACTTTTAAAAACCGTCAGTCCCATTCCGGACATCCTGTACATTCAACATTGTTTAAGGCTTATTTGTTTATGTGTTATTCCTGAAAATAGGTTCTAGCCCAATTATCCTAATAACAAGGTGACACCATGGATCCTGTGGCACGAAATGTTTCCCCCTGTAGTTTCAAAATGAATTAAGAGGCTGGAGTAGTGGGATAGATAGAAAATGGGATCAAGATACCAATATGAAGTACCCATATATTCATTTACGTACATCAATCTATATTTTCAATGTAAACCAATCTCAATTGTTCCATGTCAAGAAGCCACAACAGTTACAGCATACATGTACGACTGCTTTCTGACAGAGGTGGAAAGAAAGAAAAAGAAAGTATGTATCGCTTCTTGAGCTGATATAAGGTTACTGTTCCTGACTATCTCTTGGAGATTGTTGTATCCATTGTAGATGTTTGGCGTACCTTGTCTAAGTAGTTTTGAGAAGCCAGCATCGATCTTGCTAATGTACTTGATGATGTAGCTTGTAACATCAGTCTTCCAGCATATATTGTGCATCAATGTTTGACCCAAATATATTTAAAACTTTTTTGTTACATGAATTAACAGATACTTCATTGGCTTTCATTTAGGTTTTTGCTTGCTATTTTCTTATGTTGCACTACTTTTAAACATAATTTTCAATTAGTTGTAACTAACGATTTTTGCTTAGGAACTTGTACTATAATATGTAAAATTTTCGTCCATGAGTGTGTACAATCTGTAAAAAAAAAAAAAAAAATAAATAAATAAAATAAAATAAATTCCTAGTAGTAACTTGAAATGGATGTAGTGGTCTCGCGTGGCGTAGTCGCTTGCGCTCTCGCCTTTTGTGCAAACGGTCCCGGGTTTGATTCCCGGTGGGGACTCTCGGTCAAAAATGTGTAACAGCTTTTTTAGGTCAGCCATCTTGAGTGAGGTTTCTTTCTAGGTTTCCGTCATTCACACCAGGCAAATGCCGGGATGGTACCTAACATAATGGTCCCAGGCCGGTTCGTCCCTTCTCCAATCCTTTCTTCCTTCCCTTTTATCGGATAGCGTGATTGCCAAAAGACGTCATCCCTCATGTACGTGATGGGCTAAATGGCCTTAGATGCCGAAAGCCCAAAAATCTAATTCCTAATCCTTGAAATAAATATAATAGTAAGTATTGTCTACATTTATTTTTATGTACAGTAAGATCTCTCGTAACGCACATTCAATTAATCGTCAACACCGAAACAACGGAACATTTTTATTTGTATATTCGCCATGGACAGCTGCTATAGCCAGACCATACACCTAGCTTACCCGAAGCGACTCGTTGACTAAGATATATCATGAGGGTTCTTTTCTGGATTATGAGACCAAAACTCGCGCCAACAAACTTCATTCGTAAATAGTTCAGCGTATACCGCTGTACTGAGTTTACATAAAGACATTTTTAAATCTTTTTTTTCACGTGGTGCCGCTATGGCTGCTCCCGCAAAATGAAAAAGAAATGTTCTCACGCTTAAATTAAAACTTGAATTGATGGAGAAAATGGACAGAAAAGTCATCAGATCGAAATTGATGGAGGGGTATAAAATTGTACAATGTATCCAATTATTCGAAAAATCTTGTATCCAGAAACTACCAAATCCCGTTATTGCCGTTTACGAGAAATCTCACAGTAGTAAGATGATAGAAACTAAATAAGCTCTTTAAAGTCAGTTCATTTAAAACTAGAATTTGTAGGTTAGTTTTTGCCACCATGTCCGAAGGAAACTTGCAGAGCAAGTTGATTGCTTAATTTGGAATATAGCGTCCCGTTCAGCATGGAAGCTATGTGAGACGTGGACCTACAGCAGCTTAATACGAGATCCGAACGACATGAGCTCTCACCGAAAATTGAACCCGGATTTTTCCCGTTAATCATATAGCCACGAGGAAATTCTTGAAGAGCAAGTGTGAAGTGTGTAATGACAATTTCTTTTGCAGAGTATCACTATGTTGCAATTAATAATGTTAATGTAATTATTTTAAAACTTCCTATGGGTTAATATTTCTTTTTTTTCTTTTTTCTTTTTTCTTCAGCTTTGTTAAAAAAGACTCATGAGACTAATCCAGACTACGTACCACTCAGTAACTCGTTCTCACAAATAAAAGAAGTGTTGTCAAATATCGATAAGGGTAAAGAAAGAACTGAAAGGTTTACGGAGTTATTTAATGTTTTTAATGAAATTGAGAACTGTCCGGTAAGTTAAAAAAAAAATCTTTACGCGTATTTAAACTGTGGTTAAATCGGTTGTTTCCTTAGGAGTACAGTTGTAATTACATTTAATCCCATTGGTAACTTTTATTATTATTATTATTATTTCAAAATTGCTAGGAAACACATATTGACCCACAACTTTTGTGCACACGCCACTATGTTTGTATATTGTTATAAATATACCAGTTGAAGACAGCGATGAGCCGCTGCGATCGTCAGTAGATGGGAGCATGCTCTATGAACGTCGTTATTAGAAAAGACTGCGACACAGAGTGAGAAGGTAGTACACAAGAGACAGTCAAATACGGTATAGGCTGTTGCCAGTTTAATACTGTTGGTAGAATATGGAGGGAACGCTTTATCTAAGTAGTTATGGTCGTGATAGAATTGTTGGTTGGCATGAAGCAGACCAAATTGTTGCACGTGTGACGAATGTTAGAGAGTCATTTCCCGTCTTACGATTTTCTTTTGGAGAAGGAGACCAAGATTTTCTCCCGATATAAGTAGTTTCACATTTTTCGTTAGAATATTACTATACTATTGGTTATGAAATATATATATATATATATATATATATATATATATAAAATTGTACAACAGTTAGACAGGATCAGTACAAAAGTTAGTTAACCGAAACGAGTCGATCTGCCACATCAGGCCAAATTCCTCATTCGTTTCTGGGAGCTTCTGGTGTCTATATTGTGCTCCAGAATAATTTGACGACTGAATAGTGTTGAGTTGTATGTCCAGAACTCAGGTAAGTGTGTTCCACTATCCTCTGCGTACTGTCGTGCCAAACTACTACAGTGAAAGAAACATCGTGACTGGGACGTAGTCCAGTGCAGAGTGTCTATCGGTCACAAAAATCATGAAAAAGTCACGAAATCAGAAAACGGTCATGAAAGTCTAGAAAAAGTTATGAAATTTAGCTTTTGGGTCACTATTTTTTTATCTGTACAAATATAAATATAGACGAGAAAATTTTGTTCCATAAAACGTCAAAATTCATCACCAAAAATGTCTATGGTCGGCTTTAGAGCCTATCAAATCGCAAACAAAGCACGCTTCTATCGCATGCATGAAATTTCGGCCTAATTCGCACCCAAATCCGGTCTTGAAAATGTTACTAAATTGTATGGTTTGGGAAAGAAAAGGTCACGGAATTTCATTTTGGAATTTTTGTAGACACCCTGCAATGTTATGTTCTCAGCTGAATCAGAGTTCTGCACGACTAGTGATTCTGAACATCACATGGTGTGCAGAGAACGAGGACCACAGTATTATCTAGAACACATCCGTGAATGTTACAGGTGGGGGGTCTTGGAGTTATGGTATAGGCGGCATAATGAAAAATGCAGAAACACCACCGTGCATTCGTTATTGGAGAACAGTTCTAGCGAGATCCTGAAAGCATATGCTAGTATTTTCCGTAGTATAGTGGGCCTTGACTTGGTTTACATGGATGACAATGCGGGCCAAACAGAGCTGTCCAAGTTGCACGGAGACTGGAGACAGAATATCAACCCTATGGATTAGCCATCATATTTACCAGATCTTAATCCTATTGAATATGCTTGGAATGCTTTCGGAAGATTATTTGCACATAGGAATCCACCACCCGCCCCTCCCGGCTGTCTAAATTACCCTTAGGAAAAAGTGGGACAGCATACCTCACGCTCTCTTGAACATAACATGTCAAACAAATGTGCAGAATGCTGCACTGTCCGAAGTGGCCATGCGCCTCACTGATATAATCAGAACACTTTATGCTCATGTCAACTTGCATTTCATTTCATTCCCATATTGCTTTGCGTCTTGATTTTTTGGTCAAGCGTGTTTTGTTTCTGTGTATGGCGGGAAATCCCAGCCACCTTTCGACAAAAAAAAAAACTAGACTAATACTTCTACTCATATATTGGACATTTGACCAAACTGGATCGTGTTACTAAAAGTTGTATGTCAATATTTGTTTGTGCCTTAGCAATTACTAAGAAGTGTAACTTTTGTATCAATAAACTTTATTATTATTATTATTATTATTATTATTATTATTATTATTAGGAACTCATAATATTGTAATGTAAGTATGTCGGTACATCCGCTACTTTTTACCATAACCCTTGAATGTAACCGATTTTTTTAAAGTTATTTTTTGGCAACATATAGCTAGACCAATTATTCGGCTGAGTTCGTTAATGGAGTCAATCCGTTAACATGTTAACGGGTAACGGTTACTTTTGTTCAGCCGTTACTCCACACGATAATTCTTGAATGAAAGCAGGTTTTTGAATTGTTTTCTTTGCAAAAATAGTAAAAGTTTCGTATGTTATCGTTAGATGGCAGCAAACGTTCTCCAGTGGTTGACATCTATCGGACAAAACTCACACTTCTAGTGCTTGATCCTTTATTCATTTTGTAGAATATTACATATGTTTCGCTTTGTTTTACTATTCCTTCTCTCTTCTGTACTCTTACCGATCAAGCCATCCGATTATTTGTGTCTTGCTCCACTAAATTCTTTCTACTTTCAACGTGGTAACACTACCACTTGACCCCGCTTCACAACATGGCGCCCTCTTCAACACGTTACAGCTACTTTAGTTTCCCTGATGAAACTGTTTAGCGAAAGGGCATATAGTGTACTGTTAGAGTTGTGTGGTAAATATTTTCACTGTTTTCCGGTAGGTAATCAATTATTTAATACAAAACACAAACCAGATAGAGGGTTTCGATTAAATAAATCACTCGCTTTCTAAGACCAAAATATTCAAGCACTTTAGTGGAGGCATATTGATGCAAATGAATGAATGTAGTTGAATCGGTGTGTTATTTTAGGAGAAAATTGTCTGGTATATTATAGTATATTAAACATTTGAATCGGAACGTAATGCGAAATTTGGTTATATGTATGCTTACATTACTTGATTTCTTCTAGATGTATATCTTTTTCATTTTGTTGTTTTAGCAATTTTAATGGCCGTAAAGAAATTTCGCTATCAGGAGATCCCATGTTAGTTTTTTCCAGTAAAATGGCTTCACATCTGTATCTGGAATTTTGTAATAAGTTTAATATTCCCATTCTAGGCTGATCTAATCTCTTCACATCGAAGTTTTATCACTCAATTTGAGGTGAGAGAGTTAACAGATGGACTAACTGCGCGAGGAGAGTACCTCGTCATGCACCTGTTCTCGGATGTTTTGGAGGTAGATATTGCTTCTAATCTCTCTTTATTTTATTCAAGTTGTTTCGTTTTTACACAATACGTATGAAACAGCTAAGAGAAGCATCATCGCTGGACTTGACTGGAAATCATTTTTTTTTTCCTTCCGTTTTTCTTCAGACAAGATAATTTACTGTGAAATACTTAAATACTTCTAATTCTCATTAAAAGAGGGACGACTGGAACAACAGATTTCCTCTGTAAAATAATTACCAAAACATATCTAGTTGAGACCCAACAAAAGTATAAGCATAGGAGGCAGATTCATAGCTTATATGTCAGTGATAAATTGCAAAATACTCACAAAATCTTCAAGTTTAGTTATGTTATGCAAATGCTTTGCGTGTCCACCAGCAACAGCGCTTTCGCGGACTCCGCTCAAACGTTTACCGAATTGTTTTCACTATTTCATTGGAAATGCGAGGCCGACCTGGACTCTTACCTTTGCACAAGCATCTTGTCTGAAAATTGGCCATACCAACGACGAATGTTTTTGGGTGCAAGAGAACAATGTCAAAACGCCGACGAAAAAGCACGCTTGAACCGAAATCACTGACTCGGTCTTTGCAAACTGCATCACACAAAACGCCTTCTGTTGAGCGTACGCCATCTTCTGTCTTACTGGAAACTGAGAAGATGCATTGACTGACATCTAACGGCGATTTTCTGAAACTAAGCTACGCTCATTCAAACAACACTCATTTCCTTGTTGGTACGTCCCTTATTTCGTAATTATTACCGTCCTAAAACAGGTCATTCTTTTTGAAACACGGTGTATTTCAAACATAGTTTTTCTTCAGTTCCTTAATTGGGCTGTTTTAATCATAACAATAACCTACTTTTATTTATTTTTTTCTTACAAAATTTGATTCGTTTATGAATTGGTTGCATATACTGTTCATTTGAGAAATATCTCATTAATACAATCATTTACAAAATTAAAGTTTTCGAGTGGATTTTCTATCCAATAATTTTGTTATTTCTTAAAAACAAGAATGCTGTTTGCGAGGTGGCATTTCACTTAACTAATCTTAAAAGTGCAATGTAAATAATGTCCAAGTCTTAATATTACTGATTAAGTTAGTTCTTTTCCAATTGACGTTTCATATTTATCAACATTTACTTTCATGTTTCAGGTTTCTAGAGATAAATATCATAAGTCGCAGCTATTACCAGAAAGCAGGATTTACATTTCTGACTTAAAAACAGGAAAAGGGAAACGCTATTCCCATGTTAATTTGCTTCAGCTTTCCAATGTGGCATATATTCAGAATTTCGTAGATACTGAAAGTAAGTACAAAACGTAGATTTTAAAACATTTTGGTATATAACTGTAACATTCATAATTCCGTTTTCTGTGGCTCTAAAATTATAAGCAAACCAAGAAAGTTCTGTCGGTTTTTCACCCACCACCTTCGAACATCGAGATGTCACCTAGGACGTACCTGGAACATCAAAAGTAGTCCCCATCAACATCGACGACCTTCTCCCAACGTTCTGGAAGGCCATAGATTCCATCGCGATAGAACTTGGTGGGCCGTGAAGCGAAGAAGATATCAAGTGCATTTTGCACCTCTTCCAGGGATTTGAACTGGCGACCTCTAAGGTGATTGTCAAAGGAATGGAATAGGTGATAATCGGACGGTGTAATGTCCGGGGAGTATGGCGGATGCAATAGTGTTTCCCATCCAAGGCATAGAATGCTGTCCCGGGTCATCCAAGCCACGTGGGACTTAGCGTTGTCCTGTAACAGGAGGACTCCTTTGCGATTCAGAAGTGCTGGCTCCAGAATTTTGAGTTTTTCTTGAACAAGGCTCAACTGCTGACAGTACACAGTTGAATTAATGCTCTGAGCAGCTGGTAGCAGTTCCCGATGTACGATGCCGCGAGTAGTCCACTAAATTCGTACAGGACCAACTCCTCATCACATGTCAACACCCTGTCCAGAAATGGCTCCTTCCTCAGACGAGACAGCAAAGAAATACAGGTGTCTGCTCGCGTTGCCTTCTGGCCCGGAGTTAAATCATGTGGGACCCATCGACCCAACTTGTAGTGCTTCTCAAGTTGATGGAGGTACTGGCGAATTGTTTCTACACTCTCACTGAATTGTAGTCCCAGTTCCTTACATGTCTGGCCACTGTTCGCCTCAATTGCTGCCTGGAGATCTTCATTTTGTACATGTGTTGTTCTTCCTGCACGTGGTGCGTCTTCGAGTGTTTCGTCAACGTCCTTAAACTTGTTAAACCACTGCTGCACTGTTCATGTAGTCACGACACCCTCACCAAAGGCCTGGCATATCTTCCGCCCCGCTGCAGCGGTGTTTGGCCCCAGTTTGAACCATTACAGCATACACGCCCTGATGACGCTCTGTGGAGGTCCGATATTCACTCTGTCGTTACGCAAGTCCGCAGTGTAACTAAATTCTCACCACCAGGTAGTATGTTGGATATACCCACACCAACAATTGACCTTCGCCTTATCTCCATTTGCATTCAACTCACGGTGTGAGGGCCAGTGGAATACAGACCTCCAGAAAAAGCGACAGAACTTTCTTGGTTACCTTTATACATTATCGTATCGAGCTCTACTCCTTATTTAACTTATGAATAACTCAGATATAGCCATTTCTAGTAGGAGTAGAAGCTGAAACATACTTATTTCGGCATAATAGTTTGAAAAAAAAATACTTCTAATATTCCTTTGTTCTTATACTTACATTAACTGGTTATAAAAATTAAGGAACTTCGTATCTTTGCTTTTATTTAGATTTACAAAATGTTATATACGTATATTTTTAAAATTATTTTACAGAGTGTAAAAATGCTTTTGGCTTGGTATACAACACAAAACAAGACTTTAAGAACGTTCACTACTACTTCGTTCTGATCAACAATGAAATTTCCAAAGAGGAATTACTGAAAACATTGTGTAAACAGATGTCAAACACAGTTTGCAGAACGTATTGCGTAAGTAAACTTCACATTTAACTTGTAGCGTTTGAGAAGAGAAGTATCATAGCTGCGTATCATCTTTCAGAGCAGGCATGCGTAAGTTGGAACAGGAAGTGGGCCAACCATAGATAATTTACTGGCCTCGAGGGATGTACGAGACATTGTACAATATTTTTTCACAAGAAATTAATAGCTATATCCTTACTATATATAAAACTGCATGAGCTGACATAAATTATTGAACACTTCCTGTAGGGCTACAGTGATTAAGTTTGGCACGATTGTAGCTTTCCGGAACTAACCGACAGGAAAATTGCCAAAAGTGAATATTTTTAATTTTTAGGGGGTCTGAAGAGGAGATGAAGAATTTCCCCATGTTATTTAAATGAGACTTTCCTTGAAATACAAAATTTTGTTGAAATAAGTAAAGAAATGACAGAATTGTGGGTTCAAAAGGTGCGAGGCCTTAGGCCTATCAAAGACAGTGTGTGGGGGGGCGAAGCCCCCGGATGGGCAGATTCAGGAAATATGAAGAGCAAGTCCACGAAATTCACTGTTGATTCAAAGGGCGATAGATAAGAAATGCGAGGCCATAGGCCGAGCAAACTTGGAGGTCTGGGGGCGGAGCCCCCAGCTAGCCAAAGGCTAGTTCAATTTATAAAATCGTTCGTCGTATAGTAATGACACAGGAACATAAAATTGTTATAACCAAAACATTTACTTACTAAAGAAAAACAGAAAAATCTCTTCATTTAGCGTTTTAGAGAATACTTGACCAATCTGCCAATGTTCGGTGGTACCTCTACACAAGATGTTCCAACCCGGAGGATATTTCCAAAATGGACATAAGTTATCCAAGAAAAACTTTCAGCTCAGTTTAAGAGATTAAGTAAAAAAATAATTTTCAATAACGAAGCAGGCGGGCCGAAATAAAGAGCTCAGTGAGCCGGGGGCGGCCCGAGGGCTGGCTTTCTAGAGAATGTTTGGTTTCGTGAGAAAAAGAAAGAAAGAGAAAGTTTCGATAAGTTGTTCGATATTATGTCGGCAACTAAGCTTTACAATATTTCACTTAATTTATCAAACTGCGCTTCCTCAGTCATAAATAACTAGACTGCGAAAATGCATCTTTTGTCCTGCACTCATCATCAAAACTCAAAACTTAAAATAATAATAATAATAATAATAATAAGTACTCGTGATACAGAAACGGTAACTTTAACTCAATGTTTGTAAGACGAAGAAGAGGAGGAGTTTTCACTCGGTGTATGTCGATTTTTGTTTTACCAGACATTTAAAAAAAGAAGAAGAAGAAGAAGAAAGCAAAAAGAAAAAGAAAGAGGTTCTCAGTTTGACCTGTCTGTATCTATGTTCGCGAATATATCGAGACCCGTTGGTCCTATTTCGATGCGGTTTTCGCTAACGTAATTGAGCTGTTCCCAAGAAAGGTTCTCACATATAATTAAAAAAATACATCATTTTTTTTTATAATTATTACGGACAAGATATTCAATAATTTCTCTTCTACTGATGAAAATAATGAAATCGCAGGATGTCGGTTAATAGCAGTTCGTACACTAATAATCGTATGGTGTAAATTGCATAGTCCTGTCTAATCCTGTAAATAATAATAATAATAATAACAACAAATAATAGAATAAAATCATGCAATAAACGATTTAATTTATTCTGAATATCTCAATTTCGGCAAAGGTCTGGAAACGTGCGAGTGGCTAAATTGATTGTTTTTAAAAAAGTATTAGCCGACTTTAAAAACGTGCTGAAGAACAGAAAATAACTTTGAAAGCGCTAAAGTATTACTGTTATGAATAAAAAAATAAAATGAAATCTCTGTCAAGGCAAAGAATTTAAAGCCTAATATAAATATCACTGAAGCTCTGTTTTTAAGTGGAAAACTTATACCAATTTAAAAAGAAAGACGTTAAAAAAAGAAAAGAAAGAAAGGAAAAAGAAACACTAAAAAGCAGAATATGATAAAAAGCGCTTAAGAGCAGAAAACTATTATTGTTATCTATAAAAAATTTTCAAGCCTTTGCCAAGCCAAATGTTAGGCATTAATCTGTTTTCCTTTACACATACTTCAAAAAGTTTTGTAGATATTAGGAATTATATTTCTGGGCATTCGGCATATATGGCCTTTTGAACTCATCATATATGAGGGATGACATCCCTCGGCGATCATACTACCGGGGGAAGGGAATTGTCTTCTGCTTTTAAACGCTTTTTAGAAGTCGGTTACTTTTTTTTTAAGTTTTTATTATTCTTTAATTTTATTTTATCTTTTATTCCTGTCATATACTCGATGCTTGTTGTACTTCGGAGTGTCATTGAACTTATACAACATATCTTTAGATAAGTTCGTAAATTTTTCAGTTCATTGTGAGTAGCCATTCTTGCAGTCAACGTCTAGCACTAAAAACATTTGTTTTATAATTTAATATTCTTGACTGATAACTATTCTTGGTTGTTGTTGGATTGATGCGGCTGTTGGATTACACTTTTATGAGAATTTACTTAACCTCTATTTGTCTTTCTTATCTCGTGTGCAACTTCTATGTAATAAACTAAATTTAATTCGAAGCTCATAGGGAAAAAGCAATTCTGCTAATGAATTGTACAACGATTGAGATTTCCCATATTTCAAACCATATGTAAGATTCCAATGGTAACTTTATCGAATTACTCGTTAGTATATGACGTAAAGTTTTGCTCTGACAGTTTTATGTTTTATTAATCAGTTAATACATTGAACTGCTCTTTCAGCTAACCTGTTACTGTGCAAGTACCGTAGGGGCGAGTGCGTTAAAGTTATACATTATCCGTTCCAACATTCCTTAGATGCCTTCATAGAAAATCGAGGACCATTGTCGTTGTTGATTTATGGCCAACCCAGTTTTTAAAAATATGTATTTATTTGTGGGTCCTTTCAGTAGAGGTGGGTCTCATAATTCTGCGGGCTTCTTTGCATTTGAAGAATTCGTCTATCAAGTATGAAAGCTTTCGCTCTGTTAAGTCAAGAAACGAAAGAAAAGAAAGCCAAGATTTGTTACGAGTTATTCATGAATGAGACATTATCTGAAGGTGCGTTGTTTCCAGTCGGAGTTCGCATTGGACTTCCAGTTAAAACTTTGAAAGCGTTCCTACTTTCTTCATTCGGCTACCCGCCTATCTGAGCCTCCTAGACTTGATGACCCTAACAATGTTTGATAAATGGTATAAATTATGTACTTCATCATTATGAAGTTTCCGCTGTTCCCCTTGGAGTCTGAATATTCGTCTCAGGATCTTGTTCTCAAATACTTTGCATTTTCCCCCCAGAGTAACTGACCATGTTTCGCAACCATACAGAACACAGCATGATTATCGTTTTATATATTTTAAGCTTCAAATTCCTCGACAGAATTCGCGACGACAAAACATTTTGAAATGAAGAACAACAGGAATTCCCTGCTTTTAGGCGACATTTAATTTATTTATGAATATGATTTTGGTCTGTTCATATTGATTCTAGATATTTGAAAGTATCCACTTTGTTGAAAGTATTATTTGATATTTTGAAACATCCATAATTTGCCGTATTACGATCCCGACAAATTTCCACGTATTCTGACACATTAAAATCGTTCAACAGACATTTGAATATAACATTAATACTTCTTGATGAGTAAGCTTGTAGTATGTAATACTAAGTTGTTGATAATTAGAAAGTCAGTAAATTCTTATTTTCCTCGTTGTTATGAGTTCAGTATTAACTCATTTGACTCACATGTAATAAACCAATACCAGGCAGTCAGTTGTATAATTAGTAATGTAAATCATCGTAACAACAAAGATTGTGTTGATCATAGACCGACAAAAACAGGGTGCGAAATCCAGTTCCCGGGGGGGGGGGACGGGAGGGATTTCCTCCCACCAACAATTTTGCACTTGCATTTCCCCCTCACCAAAATCTGTAAGGAGGGACACTTTGTACCATCCTTCAGTTGAACCAGGAACTGAAACATAAAGTGTGACATTTTCTTTTTAATAGGAAAATATAAGTAGGTCTATAATGAAAATTTTCAGACAAACAATAATTTTAAATGCATGCTGTTTTAAAAAACGTAGTTTATTTGTAAAAGGATCAGGTGTTTAACTTTTTCGGTTGTTCGGTTGTTGACGAGATGAAGACCTTTATTCTCTAGCGTACCAGTTGCATGCAAAATTGGTAAAATTTCTCAAGCAAACAGATTGTTTCTCAATTTCAGTGGACGAATCTACAAACAGGTTTGCGGATAAGCACTTGCTGTTATATGAACATATGTGGACGAAGAAAATAAACCTTGTTGTCGTTTTTATAAATTAGTGCCTGTAAAAAACGCCGATGCAAATTCCCTTGAAGAGAAAATTATTCAAGCATTTTCCGAAGATGGCATATTTTAATCTTAAAGAAAAACTTGTTGCATTTGGTTCGGACGGGAATGCAGTGTTTACTGGGAGAAACGAAGGTGTTGCTGCACAAATTAGAAGAAATGTCAACCCGTGCCTAATTAGCGTACACTGCATGGCACATCGAATGGACCTAGTTTCTGAAAGAGTTTTTGGTGTTGTGAATGCTGTTCACAACTTTCAATGTTTGTTAGGCGAACTTTACGGGATCCTGGGTTCGATTCCCGGTGGGAGCGCCTTAAAAATATTGAACGATTACCATGGTTCGGATTCCACCTTAAACTGTAAGTCCACATCTCATAGCCTCGCTGCTGAAAAGGGTCATTAAACTTAAATCAGCAAATCAATCGTATTATAGTGTTTGTGCTTTTATTTTCTAAAGTTTAACGTCCTACGAATATTCAGTAAGGCTAAGGAAGACGGTCATGATGAGATGAATTATAAGGGTGGATTAAGATAGTGGAAGGAAGCGGGAGAACCCCGAGAAAACCCCCACACAATTGTTTGTATACCACAAGCAGAATTTGGTGCGAGTTAGGATCCAACCATTGATCCCACGCACCTGAGGTGAGCGCTCTACCACTGAGGCAACACGGCTTTTTGTTGTCTATCAAGTATTTGTATTGAAATCATATTTGTTATTTACAATAATATATTGTTGATAATAATACAATATAGATACATGGTATTATTTAGACGTACAAAGGTGACCGGATATCTGAACGACCAAACTGAAACACTACGTACTTAGCGAAGAAACGAGAATTTCATAAATAATAATAATAATAACTATACTCTGATTCTACAGCTCATGAGGATCTATGGCTGGCCAGGTGGAGCACTTCAAGTTAGTAGTTCTAATGCTTGGTTAGGACATCGGTTCTCAGGGACTATTATTTCTGACTTATAGATCTCTACCAGTATTTTCGTGAATGCAGTCTTCAATATGATGGTAAACACAAGGGTACTGTGCTCCCACGAGAGTCTGACCCTGGACCATACACCCCGAAGTGTATATTAAATGCAATACATAAGTTACCAATTTTGGGTAAATGAATAAATAACATTAAAGTATTTTTAAATAACAATTTCGACTAGTTTGAACATTTATTATTATTATTATTATTATTATTATTATTAGTAGTAGTAGTAGTAGTAGTAGTAGTAGTAGTAGTAATAATAATAATCATAATCATAATAATAATAATAATCATCATGCATTAATATTTCAATTTTTTGGAGGCTCCACGAAGCATTAGTGTGGATCGCTGAACTTCTCCCCCCCCCACCATTTTCAAATGATTTCGCACCCTGGACAAAAATATCAATACTAGTATAAAAGACGTATTAGCAAGCAGTTGGACAGGAGCGTAATGTTTGGTATACTCCGAAGACCCTCACTCTCACATCGTAATATATGAATTTTTAAAATTAATTTTAAAAAATCGTAAGTTATTGAATTAGCATTAAGATCACAGAATGTATACAACGCATATCATAAAAAAAGCCGACAGTAACTTATTTGTGTTGTCTTATTTCTTCAGAGATCTATATGGATTGTATAAAATACTTTTCAGTGTTTACCTATTGCGCCTCTTCCATTGCACAAATCATACTGAATAGCTTGTTTTACTTTCAGGAGGAGTTCCTACAGTTGAAAGATCCAGACGAAATATATTTAAACACAGTGGACTTAGAAAAACAATTGTCAAAAAATTCAAGGTAAGTCGTGATTGCAGAATACAATTACTGATATTTAATTCGAGAGAGAGAGGCAATAATTGGAGATGATACATTGAAAAAAATAAAATATTTTTTTACCCAGTGCTTAACTGAAAACAAGAAAAAGCCGTTATAGACCAATGTTTGAATCAACGATCTGTAGAATGATGCCTTTTTCGCTTTTCCAGTTACTTGCATTTGCTTAAACATTGTGAAGTAGATTATCAATTAAAATCAGTGCGCATATTTCTGAATACTTTGATCATTTTGGAGTGTGTATATTTTAATCTTATTCAACATATTTAGCCCCTAAACTATTAAAATATGTTTCAAATCAAATCAAATGTATATATTTTAATACGTGTGTTAATGAGCTGGGTTCTAATATAACCAGTGGCGTATTTAGGGGGGTGGCTTCCGGGCTTAAGCCCCCCCCGAAATCTTACTTAGTATAGTAAAGTAAATGAAATATCTTGCAGAATTTTCACATTTCCAGGCAAATCCCCCCCCCCGAAAGTTAGCAAAGCCCCTCCCGAAACAAAATCGTAAATACGCCACTGAATATAACTTTTATAAACTCATACTTAATTGCGGCATACCGTGGATGCAAGGTCAACTTTCCCTTCGGCTGCTGCGAGCACAACGCCCCAGAAGAAAAGCTGAGTGATTTGTATCCCACGTTACAAGTCAGTTCTGTCCTTCACACTTTGTATACCATGAATATACCTAGGTATATGATTAAGAATCATGGCATAAATAGTTCCTCATCCTATTTCTATTTAACTAATCATTCCATTATCGTAGTCAACCCAACACCTAGTAATATTGGCATTGATCTTAGTGGTCCTAGAGGGCACCATTCCACTATATACAGAGTGGAAGGGAACAAGACCGAAAACTTCGGGAGGTGATTCTACAGCTAAAAACAAGGAAAAAAGTTCAAATAAGCATAGGTCCAACCTGGCGGCGTTTTCAACCAGCAGCCGTGCGATGTTTCGCCGGCCTCCTCCTCCTAAGTGCAATATCTGCCGAACAAATAGAGATATTAACATCGGGTCAAAAGAATGTAAAGAAAGTCATACCCTACCAAAATTATGGCGCAAATAGAAAGGACCAGAGCGAACTGTGCAAAGGGGGCTTCCCAAAGGAGGAGGAGATTCGCCAAATGAGATGCAGTAGGGGACGTGAAAACGAATAATACGTACAAACGTAAAATGACCTGGTTATGATTAGCGTACGTGCCGAATGATCCATTGAAACTTGCAAATGCGGATTCCCCACTGCAGCGTCGGAGAACAATGTTCACGACAGAATACACCACGAACAAAGTGGTTTGTTGGATCGACGGTACCATTCGCAACTATTGTTTCAGACAGCGTCCAAAACAAGTGTGGCGGAATCGGGGCAGGGTATTGATTATTGCGCTACCAGTAAAACACAAAGTGACGAGAAGGAAAGTGAACCCGTCCTTCTTGCGTTACCGTCAGATTTGAGTTAGAAGTGATCAAAATTTGGGGAAATACCTTCCGAGATTCTGCTACCTTCCGAGACTGCACTCTAAATTGAACATGTTATAGCTCAAGATCTAACAAACACAACTGCGTGAAAATTTTCTCAGAAGCACCAAGGTTTGTAAATTTCATTAAAAAATATTTCTTCAAGATAGCCAGCTCTACCTTTGTTAAAAACAATAAAAAAAAAATAACAAATATTATAAATTACATTTTATGGAGCGAAAACTACATCACTAAACAAGCATTATCACAAAAGATACAGGTGTTTTGGTGGTAACTTTTGTCTTCAGTTGAACATTAATCTCTGCTCCAGAGAGTTATGAAAGAAAAACAGTGAGATTTTGGGTACATGTTGGTATTGTTTATAAATGTTATAAATTTATGAATTGTTCAATTACAAATTACAATATATATATGCTTGAGCTGTGGTGTGGGAGTTGAGGTATTCCAAAGACTGCGCCCAAACCAGGAAAGGAATTAAGAACAAATAATAAAGAAACTAAGTCTACCTGATGGATAACAATAAGAAGTGATATAAAAAGCAATGAGTTGATCAGTACGGGACTGTAACCAAATGCACAAATGCAACATAACCGGACATACACATATATAATGCTTTTTTTGGGATCACCAGTTAATATAGAGCGTGGCCCAAAAGCAGGTATACAGTCCCGTGCTGATCAACTCATTGCTTTTTATATCACTTCTTATTGTTATTCATCAGGTAGACTTAGTTTCTTTATTACTTGTTCTTAATGTTTTTTTTTTTTTTTTTTTTTTTTGCTTATATCTTAAGCACGGAACAGCCGAAGCAAATAAACCTATAAGCTAGAATGTTATACTTGATCAATGCAGAGGTGTGTGCCTACTTTTGGGCCACCCGTATTATGAAATGAAAATTCGGCTCTCTTTAAGCTGTTTACTTTTTAAGTTGTTGGTTTTGAAGTACTTAAAAAGCATTTACCTGTTTCTGCCTGTAAGTTTTGGTGCACCTGGTTCTGAAATTTGTGTGTGTTAATCTTGAACTGCTTTGAATAGATGAAGTTATAGATAGATAGACACGACGAATACACAAACACTTTTTTGTTTCATTATAACGTCAACGCTAATATTTGTTTTCTTGATGTTGGCGCATATAGTTTAAGGCAGAAAACTCCTTACTCGAAAATATCGATAGAATGGGACTTCACTAAATAACAGACAAGAGATAATCAGTTACTTGAAACCCGTGCAATAGATAACGCACACTTATACATGCAGGCAAAGAGATAAAGAAAAAAAAAAAAGAAAGAAAACTGGTGGTTAGAGCATGTACTTTGTGAGCATGAGGCTGAGGTTCAATACTCTTATAATTCATCGATCACTTTATTTTCAACATTATGCCACATGCTAGTATTGCACAAAAAATAAAATAATGTAAACGAATACAGATATTGATCGAAATATGTATGAAATCTCATAGGTACATACAATTTTGTATGCTAGATAATTTTAAAGTTATTTTCATTTTCAGAGTGCTACGGAAATAGTATTCGATCATTCTCTTTGATTTTTCCATATACAAGATCTCGTTTCATTTTCATGTAAAAGAAATTACTGTAGTACTTTAAACACTGTTTGTGCTATCATTCAAAAATAAGGCCAAAATTATATTTACATAAATGTATCTCTGTTGTTTCCAAGGGCAGCGTCTCGAACAAGGTCTGCGCTACATTTGCATATAATACCAGATAAGCTGAGGCGAGTAGTAAGCAGTGGAAGTGACGTATGCAGAAAATTACGTATAGATCACGGCAAAGCAAATAATTGTAATGATGTCGAGGTATGTAATGTTGAAGTTTTAGTATCGAAAATATAATCTGCTTACAAGCTACGAGCATAGTTGAGGAATTCATATACATTACACTGATAAAATCAATCGGCTTCTTTAAAGATGTTGAATAGTAGTTGAATAATTATTATTTGTAATGTTTAAAGCGAGAACTGCTGACTTAAGATAACGCTAGGAGTATTTATATTATTGTCTTACTAGCAGCGTTCACCCCGCTTCGCTGCGGTCACCCCGGAACGCAATAAACTTTGTTACTTAGATAATTTTTACTTTTTCGCTTTCAAGTGATATGATAAAAACCATAGAAGATTGCACTAATGTTAACATTATATCGCCTGTCATTTATGTTAACCCGCCCCGCTTCGCTGCGGTCACCCCAACCCGCCCCGCTTCGCTGCGGTCATCCCGGAACGCAATAAACTTTGTTACTTAGATAATTTTTACTTTTTCGCTTTCAAGTGATTTATAGCGCCTGTCATTTATGTTAACCCGCCGAGTCACAGGGTCATGCGGGTTGCATATAAGTACGTTTATTTTTATATGATGAACTAATAACAAAGGATTTGTACGTATGGACACCTGAATGGTCAATTATCTCAAGACACTGGTAATTGAAAATTAAAGTGATATGATAAAAACCATCTAGGGTCCAAATCCTAACAACCCCCCAAAAATGAAAGAAATCGGTTCAACCGTATTAGCGTGATGAGCGAACAAAGGATTTTTTCTACGTATGAACACCTGATTGGTCAATTATCTCAAGACACTGCTAATTGAAAATTAAAGTGATATGATAAAAACCATCTAGGGTCCAAATCCTAACAACCCCCCAAAAATGAAAGAAATCGGTTCAGCCGTATTAACGTGATGAGCGGACAAAGGATTTTGTGCGTTCTCTTTTATATATATAGATTAACATAATACTTGTCGGATTTCTGATGTGAAGGCCTAAACGTAAAATTCAGTCTTTATAGAAATACACTACAATGATATAAATATATACTGTATATTTAAAACAAAAAATGAGCCTGTGGCCGTTGCTATGTACAAGTGCATAGAAGGAGCTTTTTTCTCATGCTGGAATTAGTACTCAGTGGAGCCCCCTTCATCATCACGTATAGCTTCAATCTTACGTCGCATAGTCATGGATAACACCCTGTTTCGGGTGGTACCATTTTTCACAGAGTGCCTCAAGTAACTCGTTCGTTTGTTTTGAGGATCTCTGTGGCCATTTATAGAACTTTAATTGTAGGAGATGCCAAACCAACAGAATTCTTGTCCGGGATGCGATAGTTCCTGTTTTGCCGTTTCTATCGGGTGGTTAGTTTTGCCCACCAAGATAGTACTCCATTATACATGAATTGCATGGCATCCCACAGCAGTTCGCCTGTTTCGATGAAATGTAGTAATTCATCTTGCAATAACTCAATGTGTCTTGCCACGTTGATGTATGCCTGTCGCCAAGATACTAAGACCACCTTTCCAAATATCATCCTACACGATGACACTTTAGCCGCCGTATTTCAACATAGGATTGTGGAGAATCATGGTCTGTCGATCGCTTCCACAGCTAATGTCGTCCGCTGTCCGAAAATTGGGAAAACAAGCTTTTATCGGAAAATGCAACATGGTTCGAAAAGAGTTGTGGCTTATTGGACACGGTGGTTTTCCCCGTAAGGCTTCTTTTTTGGCGACACGTCTGTGCATATCTACACTATACAAAACACTGCAGGACGATTCGTGTTGTTCTGTTAAGCCATACTGCGATACCATTGCTAGATCTGGCTTGCTGGCTTCAGCCGACTGCACTTTTCAGACGTGGTGTTTGTTCCGGTCAATCCAATATTTGGTCTGCGCGTCTTTTCGTCTCGTTTTGACTTCACTGTAACCATGTTATAAGTTGGTAACGGTATACGTAATACAGTACTGATGCTGGGCTCACATCTGCTACACCCTTCATGTCGAATTATGCAACCTCGGGTGAATTGCTAGCTCCTCACAACACGTCCGCGCGTCGTGATGGCACTTGTGCTGCATGCTCAAATTACCACGTACATCATACTAATAGGCCATTTGCATTCGTTTGGTGTTTCTCACGAAATCTTGTTACTTTGCGTGTGTCTGTTTACTTATATCACAGTAGTCTATAATAACAAATTATTATATTATTCTGTTTATTATTTATTAGGTTATTCTATTATTTTATTTATTTTCAAGTGTTTGCAACCAAATAGTAATTCCTTAGTAAATAGAACTTAACATGTCTTAAAAAGCAAAAACGGAGTATTATTTATTTAACGATCAAAAAGTACAATTTTTATTATTGAGCTGTCATAGAAATGCAATATTGTAATGACGGAAAATAATTGCATGAGAGTTTTTGTTTATTTTATGTATATGCAGGCGTCTGACTGTACATTCTTCAACACATGAGAAGCATTTTTTCTAGGTGTCTATTTCCCCTGCCTACTTCCACAGAAAAGAATCCAATAGTTTGTTGATCGGGGCACGGTGCCTCAGTGATAGTCTCGCCGCTGATACAAGGAGAATCTGATTCGATCCCAGAGCCTATTAATTTGTTGTGGAAAGAATCGCGCCTTATGGATTTTCTTGGTTTTCCCACATTCTCGTTCCAACGCGAAATGAAATGAAATGAAATCTGTGAGTTTTACGTCCCACGGTTATGCCGGTTAGGCTAAAGGAGACTGTGAATATGAGAAATAAATGAAATGGTGGAATGAAGAAAGTGAGAGAACCCCGAGGAAACCCACGCACACGGTGTTTGTCCACCACAAAGTTCACTTGGCGGGAGCAGGGTTGAACCCGGGACCCTATACACCAGAGGTGAACGCTTTACTACTGAGCCACCGCGGCCCCCTCGTTCCAACGCGAGTCGCCTTTGGTAGGTTTATATTTGTATAAACAAGATCATTTGATAGAATCAAATCCGTTGTACCTCAGAAATTCATTATCATAATATGTTGCAGATGTCGAGTATCAAACGGCTGCCTCCAAATATATTTCTTATTTAAATGCAGTTTAGGTAGACAAAAAGAAGCGGAAAAGAGACTCGCATTTCAAAATTAAATCCCTTAAACACATGAACGGTGCCGGTTATTACATCTTAACGTAATATAGAATTTAAGTAATACTTAAAGTATGAAATAGCTTTCGAACCGAAGAAATAGTGATAACTTGGACCAATGGAATTTAATATTACTACCTCGTTTGGGTATTTCATTACTGAAAAGAAAATTAATTTTGGTCGCAACAAATTAATTTTGAATTGCAACAAAGCCGCAACTAGTCAAATTGCTGTCTTTCTGAAGAAATACAAGTAATAAATAAATGGCATAATTGTGGGACGTTAAATTAGACTTCATTTTTCCTGAACACTCTGAGCTCACAATACGTTTAGACTATGTTACTGATTGAGCAATTATATCCAATCCACCACTTTTTTATTTTTAAGAAATTAGTAATGACTTGAAGTATGTATGTATCAATTTTACCAACGATCGAGTTCGCTACACATCGTTCCAGAGAGTCTGTTTGTCTATCGAAACCCAGATATAAGTTATATTTCGTAAAGGAAGACTCGCTATAAAAAACACTGCAAGTACCACCTTGCATTTTTTTTCTTTATGCGGTTATGCCTTAGTTAGATTTTCATACTTCTTTATATGCTAGGTTATATTTCTAAGCAACAGTATTTTCTATTTTGAGACGCTTGGGTACAATTTACTGTATTTTAGCTCTACTGTTACAGTAACTTTTGTTGTTGGCACTTACATTGTGTTCTGCAGCGAGTCTTGAAATATGCAAAAATATATCAAATATAAATATTATCAATTTTAATTATTTTTTAAAAAATTTTCATTTCTATATACACATACTTGTCAGTTTAAACACCTGAAAAAAGTGCAGCAACTAACCAGATTAATATGGAATTAGACCACTTTTCACCCTCAGAATGGCTCTGATACGACGTGTAATGATAGCAAGTGGAATATTACACCATTCCACGTGCAGTACGTCACACGATTCCGTTAGAGGATAGAAACTGAAATCTACACCAGATTCTTGTCTCCGAAACTGTCCTCAGGTGTTCATTTTATGTTAAACTCTGGGATTGGGTGGGCCAGGGGAGGTGTTCAGTTTAATTCCGATGTTCCTCAAACGCTCTAGCTTTGTTATCACGCATTATCATTCTGGAATATAGGCCATTGCTCGGAAAGATTTGGACTCGAGGATGCACTTGGTCCCCTAAATTGACGATATAACGGCAGACAATGACGTGACAGTAAGCATCAGCACAGAACTCACTGAAAACCAGAATATTGCGGCCCACAGAGTCGCCGCTATGTTTCACGGTTGGCCGGAGATACTATGAATCATATGCTGCTTTAGGCGTCCGCCACAGACAAAACAGCCCGTGCTTTGGAATAAGGTGAACGATGACTCATCCGATCATATCACACGTTTCCAATCATTAGTGGTCCATGTTGCATGTTCGAAGCACCATTGGCGTCATGCTAAAGCGTTATGATCCCATATCAGCGATTTCGTCCGTACAATCCGACCTCATATCACTATGTCGTGTAATTCTTGGCGGACTGTAGTCGTCGACACAAGATGTGAGAGGTTTTGCTTGCGTTTCTTCTCACTTGTACCGTAGTCGCGCGACGACAGTTTTCTTCCGACCGTTGTTCTTGGGCGATGTGATTTTGCTGAGTTTTGTAGATCATCACCACCTTTGACACTGTCCCACGCGACACCCAACATACTTGCCAGTTGCCTCATGACTCTCGCATCACGTAACCAAGCGTTAAAAAAAATGGCCTTTTTTAGAATTCAGAGAGCTCACCCATTTTACACTACGAACAGCTTGGCACTGTGGTCATCGCCTGACCGTTGCTAACCCATACATTGATACGTTTCTAATTTCAGGTGTTCCACTGGTGTATGGGCATATGGAAAAACATACATAATTACATACAAATTGGAGTTTTGTTATAAAAGGAACAAGATCAGCAACAGTTACTTGTCAATGGTAGTGCTGCTACCTCTAATTTGTTACATACAATTGTGGTTTTATGATACAATTGTGAAAAAAAAAAAAAAAAAAAAAAATCAGTTCTGCTTTGAAATTAGTAGCTTTCGTGAAACAGGCTCCAGGATCAGTACAACTCCTCATAGGATCACCTGCTTTAGCGTGGCAGAATAAATAAATAATAAAAAAAAAAAAGTTGTCTTAGCAAATGTTGATTTGTAATTGTTGAAGGTCAATTTTTGAAGTTTGTTCCGTGATGCATGTGCGTCCTGAAGTAGTTCTGTGCTGTTATATCAGAATTTGTATTATTTGCCAAATCTCCCCTAATTATGATTCCATAACTAATAGTATGTTACAGTTTTTAAACTGAAATTGGTGGCTGGAATTCCCATTCTGTTGATTACCAGTATTAAGGAAAAATATTAGCCTTGTATAATATTGGTCGGTGTAACTTATTTAAATTATTTATTTATTTATTTTTATTATTTTTTTTAAGGATGATGTATTTGCATCAAACGAAGAGCTCCAGTTTCCGAAACAAGTAAAAGCTAGTTCAGTTAGCGAAGAAGTACTGAAACACTAGCCATGTAATTCTTTTGACATACAAGTATCTGTGATTTTTGCTGTGATATACTTTCTGATGAAACCTAATCTCAGGGCCAATTAATTACGTCCATTCTTTTTCTAGGGTAAAAATTTAGAATTTATTGTGTGTATGTAAGAGCTTAATCGTCTTAGGTATCATGAAAAGTTAAAATGTTAACTTTGTGATCAATTAAAATGCATTGAAAATTATGAAAATATTCTTTCAAATATTTTACATATTTAGCAGTTTGTTGCTGTGTACTTTTTTTTCCTTCAAATATATTACATAATTTTCAACATGGGTTAAATGTTTTAAATGTTAAAGATGCCTAAAAGTAAAACTGTGTTCAAAAAATGATCAGGTCTTTTTGTCATGAATGTCTAAGATTTTTTGTAATGGTATTTTGCTTTAGTTTCTTTCTTTGTTTTCTTGATTATAACAATTGAACATGAATCATATGTAATATACTAAAAAGTAACTTTTTATATAGAAAATCTATTTTTACTATCTGCACTGAGAATGTCTTGTCGAAACCAATAATTTTATTAATATAAAGATATTACTATGATTGTATATTTTTTTTAAGTATGTAAAGTCCATGTTATACATTTTGATGCACGATAAACGCGATACGTCACGTTTAAGATGACTTCAATACTCGAAAAATATGTGCATATTACGTTGCCATTTTTAGTCGTCTTGTCCACAATTGACACACTATATTATACCAGTGCCATGCCATGTACACTATAGAATAATTCGGTGTTTTCAGCACATTAGAATATCTATGTGAATTATTCAAATATAAAAATTGGAAAGTGCTTATTTTACCTAACTGAAACTGTTACTGTAAATTGAGGAGAGAAAAAAATACAAAGAAAAGTAGCTTACAATGTTAGTACCTGCACCCATATTTTTGCGGGTGCGTTTCTTCATTAATATTCATTTGTACCGTATTTTCAAACTATCTCATTTTTTTTATCTTTCGTAATGATTCATGCATTAGTTCAGTGTTTTGCTGCTTAATACTTAATAGAAAGCCTGAAGTTAAATCACAAAATTCTTGGATACTTACTTATTTCGTGCTGTCAAATCTTTATAAATTGTTTATGTTGTTCTCTTTCTTACCTGAATAAAATTTTTATTATTATTATTATATATATATATATTGTAACAAACTACAAACTCTCTTTTATAGATTTCTATTTTCTCTTTTTAATACCGTAGAGTTGTCTGTTTGTAGGAACTCGTCTTTGTGTAGTATTCTTTAGTAAGTGTAATTGATGGTTAAATCCCCAAAATATAATTTAGATAGAATTAATTTGCTGTTTCCACACACAGATTTAAACTATACAGTGAACCGTGAATCAAACCCGGATCGGTCCTGTCGTCCATTTTTCACCCTTTACATATCGAGGAATTCACTTCTACTCTGGGTGCTCACTGGATTGCGACCACCCCTCCATACAAGAAAGTGTGGCCAGCAGCCGAGCTAATTACATTACCATCCCGACTGGTACTATTGCAGAGAAAGAACACACTCGAGGCTACATGTTGGCAGACAGCACACTGTTATAATCGGAGGTGGGTAGGATTTATCCGCATTCCAATAGGGCGTGATTGTGGGTACCCGAGCAACAGGTGCGTCAATACCCAGACAGCAATACTTGTCGGATGCGCCCATTCCTAGACAAGGTGTACAGGGAGGAGGAAGAAAATAGGGTAACGGTCTGCAAGATACGAAACTGCATGGGCATACGGAAGTTCAAAACGTGGGGCGAGCGTCGCATCAATCAGCTCGTGACAACCAAACGAACAGTCTGTGAATTACGTGACCAATACGTTGGTGGATGCACAACACCCATATCCCATGCAATTATACGACGTACACTGGCACGAATTAAGTTCCACAGCAGACGACCCATTCGTCACCGCCGACTTCGTCGCGTTTGGGCACAAGAATACGCTATTTGGATCATGGATGATTGGAAAAGGGTGTGTTGGTCCGAAAAATAAGTTTGTGCTACTCCTTCTCAGATGGGCGTGTGCTTGTGATGCACTAACAGCACGAAGCTATGGTCCCCTCGTGCATGATACGTACTGTACAGTCAGGTGGGGGCGGCTGTATGGTTTGGGGATGCTTCTGTTAGCGTGGACTGGGAGCGTTGGTGTGCATGGACCACAGTGAGATATCCATTGTGTAGCTGCAGGTGTTACAGGATCACGCACACCCTACAATGCAACACTTCTACCCACACGAAGACTGCATTTTCCAGGACGACAATGCACTGCACGGTGCCACCAAGCCAGGACTGTACTTGCTTGGCTTAAGGAACATTCCATGGAGCTACAGATATGAATTGGCCCTCTAACTCACCGGATCTTAATCTTATAGAACATTTATGGGATGTTGTGGAACGAGCTCTTCGCAATATGACAACTGCACAGAAATCTGTGGACTCATTATGGGATTACATCAGGAATAATATATGGTGTCAGATTCCCGTGGAAACATATCAACTACTACTAGAATCCGTGTCTGTCCTCTGAGCAAAAGGTGGGCCAACAAGATATTAAGTAGGTGGTTGCAATTCAGTTAGCACTCAGTGTATAAATAAGTTGGTGCGATATAAAATCGGAGGTAGCAAGATGAACTCAACAAAAGTTGCATACAATCTGAAAGCACGAAAATAACATTTGAGATGTTGGAATAGTAGTACCAAACTGCTCTGTGGCATCCAGTTCTCGTACTTATATGTATATGTCGAAATCGTTCCTTTGTTCCTTAGAAAATAATTTCCAACTAAATGGACGATTATTTTGACCGTTCAGAGCACATTTTTAGTGAACAACCCTTTGTTGAGTTCGCCATTACTACTGGGAACGCCTCATATATAAGGCCAGTATATGTGAAGACCTCTATATAGTACTCTGTATTACAGGCAGGACTCGAAATTTCAAGCCTGAATCCAGTAGCCAGATCAGTATTCGGTGATTTTTTTCTCCCATAGATACATGCAACTACTTTTCGTCAAACTAAAATATTTAATCATCAATGGCGACTTGGTGATCGAAAATTTCGACTAATTTTGGTACATGTTTTAGCCTTAAATTAGCTAGGTGCCGAACTCGTATTTCCAGTCGCCATAGCGACCTGATGCGCAGGATTTTTTGACCTCTCCTCTCTCTATAATATGCATTCTTGTGTGAGCCCTTTCGATAAGTCTGGCTACGCCGCAGTACTCATGGATTAGTCATCGATGTCAAATGCTATTTGTCTTTAGAATAATGATAGTTTTACAATGTGAACTATCATGGTCTCTAAAGTGGAAATAAGAGATTAAACCGCCACTTCAACAATGTAATTTTAATAAACTAACATTTTAACACAATTTGATGTTTACATCGCGTTACAGTTCTCCAGTTGTCATTCCAACGAACATAACTCCCAAGAAATAAACACGTTTTGCGTTGTGAAAAAGAGGTACAATAGCATAATCAGTAAGGCATCTGCCTGGCCGATTCTGGTTCGAATCCGGGTGAGTGGGAACTTTTTATCCTATCTTCGTTCCAAGCGGCTCATCCAGCTGCTCCAAAAGGAATACCTTCGAAGGTTTAGGGAAAGTATTCGTTTTGAAGGTGACAAAAGAAGATGTTGAGTACATAAGTTTCGAAGTCTTGAATAGTTATGTCCGTCTGGCCGACGTAAGATGCAACAGTGGGTTTCTCTTAACAAGGACAGTAAGTACGTCCGAGTACTGCGGTCACTCGTGAATACTTGATAAGTAAATACAAAATATATTGACGTTCAATTGTTCCTTCCAACCAAACTAATCTTGGACAAGGAGTTCAATACTTTGCCTGAAGCTGAAACTAACATCAAGGACTTAAACTTTTTGGAATGCTTGTCAAATTCATCCATTGGTGATTTGAACTTTAAAACCCTTCTTTTGTGGATCTGCAGCTGAATCTTTCCTGTTGTTCTCTAAATGATTTGCTTTGGATTTTGTTGTTTCAACACTGAAAGCTCGGGAAAGATATTTGCTCATACTGGAAGTGTAATATGCATCTTTTAGAGAGAATTCACTGGTATCAGCCCCGTAAAATGTAACTAACCCAGGTCCCTATCTACAACATTCAATGCATTTGTTAAACTATCAAAAAATGTAATAGAAACGAGCCATTGGGGTAGACTAAATAATAATTTGTTCGAAAATAGGTTTGTCCATTTACGAGATCTTAATTTTCGAATTCAAATGTAAATCGAATAGTAAAAATACCAGGTAGTCAAATATCGAGTCTTTTGGCACGAAATGGTGTTAGTGAGTCAAATCTCAGGATACGAAGTCTCAGCAGGTCAGTCCTAACGCAGTTTGAAAGGAGCGAGTTGAAGCTAGCAAATAGCTAACACACACTGGAATTTTTGTAATCAGACTTAGGGTATAGCGCCGTGATGATGTGTGAACTTTCCGGAAAATTTTACAATTTCATTCAAGTAAAGACGCAAATGTTGCCCAAGCTCATGAAAAATTTATTGTTGCTTATGGGAAAGATACATTATCAAGAAGAAACAGACAAAAAAAAAAAAAAAAAAAAAAAAAAAAACTTGATTTCGTTCTGGAAATTTCGATGTCTAAAATGTTTCTCGCAATAGGTGACCCAAGAAAAAGTAGATATTCTGGAAAAGATCGGGCAAGACTTGTGTGTGGGAAGTCATGACCGCCAATAACCTAATCATCAAACAGTGATAAATCATTTGGAGAAAGCGGACTATAGGAAAGAAGCTCTAAGTTTGAGTGCCATGTGATCTGACTCAAAACCATTTGCTCGTTCGAATTTTACCTACGAATCTACTGAAACGTAACTAACACGCGCAATTTCTAAAGCGATTGATCAACGCTGATAAAAACTGGATAAACTACGATGAGTGAAAAGTCGTGGTCGAAGAGAGAAACTGCTCCGCAGTCTGTTGTAAAGCCCATACTGGCTTCCAGTAAAGTTACGGTGTAAGTTTCGTGGGATTAGGTTATCGTGCATCATGTGTTACTGCCGCCGGGCAGGACGATACACTCGGACCTAGGCTGTGGACAACTAGCTTGAGTGCATATAGCAATTCAAAAGCAACAACCGGGGCTGATCAACAGAAAACGTGTCATATACGACGCTAACGTCAGAACGCATACGCGAGCCGCCAGAAGTTGCAAGAATCTGACTGGGAGATTTTAATGCATCATCCACTGTATACCCCGGGCATGGCATCATCAAATTATCACTCGTTTCGGTCTCTGAGAATTCTCTGAATAGTGTTAAGTTAGTTTGAAAAAAAAAAAACCGGTAAAAAAGTACCTGAGACATTTTTCTTTTAAACAAGAAATAACAGAAATTCTATAACGACGGGATTATCGTGTTGCCGGAACAATGGCAGGTCACCGAATAAAATGGTGCATGTGTGGTTTCATGTTATTTTTAAATGACAATAATGTCTTAATATATATATATATATATATATATATATATATATATATATATATATATATATATATATATATATATATATATTTTTTTTTTTTTTTTTTTTTTTTTTTTTTTTTTTTTTTTTTTTAGAGAACCTGATATTATTAAATCCTAACGTACGTATACTCGATATTAATCTTATTTTTCTACGACGCACTGTCATATTTGTTACTATATTAATTAATAAGGGTTTAATATTTTCCACTACTTCATAGAAGTGAAATACGAAACAGTACTCCACCTTCCTCCCGCGGAAATCGGTATTACAGGCAAAAATTATAATGTTAATATTTCTTCGTTCCTACAAAAGTTATGACTTTGCCACTTCAATATGTATAACAAGAAACAAACCAATTATTCTATTTGTTAAAAACAAACACCGTGTGCGTGGGGTTTCTCGGGGTTCTCCCGTTTCCTCCCACTTTTTTCATTCCACCATTTCATTCATTAGTCATCACCGTCTCCTTTAGCCTAACCGGCATAGGCGTGGGACGTAAAACTCAAAGATTTCATTTTTTTCTATTTGTTAAAAAAATGCGGCAAAGATGGCTAATTAAGAGTTCATCATCCTTTTTAGCAGCGGGTCCATTTAGTAGGTGGTCCCACAACTTAACATGGAATTCGAACATGAGCTCCAACGGAGAATTGAACCTTGCTGCCTCGCGCTCGAGAGGGTAATAAAATAGTAAAGATACTTAATTTTCTATTTTCAGCTCTGACATTTTGGAGATTTCAAGATTGGAGGGCAGATCATTAACAAGACCAGGTATGCAGATGATACGGTGATAATAGCTAAAACCGAAGGAGGACTACAGGAGATGATTGACAAAATAGTTGACACTGGAAAACTGTATGGAATGGAAATTAACATCGAAAAGTCGAAAGTCATGACAATATCCCGTGGAAACACGCCCTTACGAATCAGAGTAGAACAAAGAGAACTGGAAGAGGTCGATAATTTCAAGTATCTGGGAAATATTTTCACGAGAGACGCTTACTGCACCAAAGAGATCAGGTCAAGAATTGCCATAGCTAAAGAAGCATTCAACAAGAAAAGATCACTCCTAACTAGTAGGCTTAATATTGGACTGTATGATTCAGAGACTTGGACATTACGGAAGTCAGAGAAGAAATATTTGGAGCGCTTCGAAATGTGGTTAGAGGAAGATGGAGGAGATAAAAAATAGACGGAGAGAGCAACAAACGAAGATGTTTTAAAACGGATAGGAGAGAAGAGGACACTTCTGTCCAGCAACCTTCGTAGGAACGCTACTTGCATTGAATTGTTCCGTAGCAATTACCATCATAGAGATTGAACGAAAACGGGAGTAAGAAGAGTTGAGTTGAGTTGATTTTGAGTTTAACGTCCCGTTCAGCATCGAGGCTATATGAGACGTGGACATACTGATTAACGTGGAATCCGAACCACATGAGCTCCCGCCGGGAATCGAACCCGGGTTTCCCGCGCCTAAGGCGCGTACGCTAACCGCTTAGCCACGGAGGAGCTCAGGGAGTAAGAAGAGCACAATCGATAGGTGATTTGAAAAATAGAAGAAAATATTGGGAGTTAAAAGAGGAAGCTGAAGATTGAGAAACGTGGAAGAAAAATTTCCAGGCCCAAACCTAAGATTGAAAAAAAAAATCCTTCCCCGCCCCCCAAAAAAATCTGTTTCTTGGGAGTTAAAAAAAAAAAATACTATGGGATTTGAATACACGAATACGTGATTAACGAACTTTTCATCTAAACTGGACTATTTCCTACATTACTTCAAATTTGTGTAAAGTGATTTCTTTCCACACTAGGATTTGTTTACAATCACATTGCTGAGTTTACCGTGAATTAGAAGTTACGTCCCTTACAATGAATATATGTAAAGTCACATTTTCTTTTGTTACAATAGATTGTGTAAAACAGGTTGAATTTGTGAAACTACGGAGCTGGAATGATCGTAAATAATAAAACAGGAATAGAATTACAATAACAATTACCTAAATAATAAAATCTGATGGAAATAAATTAACTATCGATGGTCTTTTCAAACAGAACGTTGTGGCTCTTTTAACTAGCTGATAGTTTTTGTGCAGCATGAAGTAATTTTGGTAGGTAAATGATTAACGTAGTAATTTCTATCACGGCGGTCCAGGTTCGAATCCCTGCAGGTCTGAAATTTTTAACATGTTTGAATCCACACTCAGTGATAAGCAAAATCATCATCTGTAGAGAAGAAAAGAGATGTTGAAATGGCGACAATGGAGTGGAAAAATGAATAGGGGCAAAGATTTACAAACTTCTTTGCTTCAATTTTTCCAGATTTGATATTTTCAGCTTCTTTCAATCATTTTCTAACTCATATACGATCAGTGTTTATATATATATATATATATATATATATAATATGCACTATCTAATACAATACATTATCCATACAATAAATTATAATGTTTTTAAGATATGACAAACACGATGGGAACCGAAAGAGGACGAAACATAAAAAGAGGGCCTGTAAAAGAAAAAAGAAGACGGGGGTATCAGTTGATCACCAACCCATAACAGCTCTGGAGGTCTCACTCGACGAAGAGGCACTACCTAAAACCTCTGGAGGCTGTTTTGAAGCTAAGGGGATTCCTTAAAACAAACCATACCTCATGAAGCTCCCATGAGCCGAGGACCGTAACCTGAAGTCGCTACAAGACACCCCGCTGGCTGCCATGAGCGAAGGGGTTCTCGTATAAAACGTTACTTCTTTCACCCTTGGTGACAAGGGGCATACATCAAACTTTGTAGACAAAAAGACTATTTTGTATTTTATAAAATAGATAGGTGAAGGGCTAGGTTCCCATATTATCATTGTCTCTACTTACACAAAATATTACATGGTGCTAGGCGCGGAAGTTTTGTACGGGACGCTCTTTTTATTAAGTTTTTAACAGGCACAAAAAATAGATAGGCCAGTATCAAAATTTTTGTATGTTCCACTTTTCCTTCATCATCATCTTTTAGTGTGATTTTATGCTGGAAACAAAGTATGGTAAGCAGACATATATATCAGGAGAAAATAATACAAACTTTAACATGACAGAAGGCTCATCTAGTATGTCTTTTAGTGTGCCCCATCTTACTAAATATTCCGGCCATGTGCATGAGGACCCGGATAGATCTTTTATGTTGTTTGATCATATGGCTACTATGCAGGCGAGGTCGTCAGCCAAGAAAAAGGAAATATTACCTACATATTTACAAGATGCAGCATTAGATCTTTTATTGCAACTCAAAAATCAAAATCAATTTGAAATGAACTTACGAAAATGTCAAAGCTAAATTAATTGCATTAAGCACACCGAAGGTTTCGTCATATAAGGCAGAACAAGAATTATTTCAAATTCAGCAGGGACCAAAGAAACCTATACATTCATACTTCTTGCGTAAACTTCGTGTAATTACACAATTAATATCGGACGCGTCAGAAGAGCAGAAGTTCCACCACTTATCACTAGGACTTCAACGGGATTTTCTTGATAAAATTGCATTGGAAAGATTTGAGACAGTTCAAGCTTTGCAAAGTTAAATGCATTAGAATCCGCCAATGACATTTTAAGAAAGCGAGACCATGTTGAATTATCGCAGACACTACCCACGTTATATGGCAAAAATCCATCATATTTATTACCAAATGACCCTAAAATAACACCCCATTCAACAACCTTGCCATCATACTTTTCCTGTACAGACGCAATCTGCTATACATCCAATGCACAATTACATTCCTGTACCTCCACAACAACTTAAGAGCTATCAGTCTAGTCCACCTTTAACATCATCTCAACCATTAGCACCTAATCTACATGAACAACAAAGTTAGTCAAGAACCTAGGAACGTTTCCCACCAGGAGAAAACTTCTCAACCTGATTTTCCCACTTTGGCCAATAAAATGGAGGAGCTATTATTAGTAACAGCACAATTAAGTTATAGAAGCCAACAAAGATTCAGAAAAACAACACCCAATATCAAAATAATAGAGGGCAGAAAAGACAGGGACCCTCCCAGAACAATCAACTAGAGATGCAAGGGCTCGGAAAAAAACCGGCTTTTTTGGAAAAAAACTCGGTTTTTTCTGCTTTGCTTTTTTGCTTGGGAAATTTTGGGCTTTTTTCAAAATACTGCTTTAAATTGATAAAACAGACTTTGTATCGCTTCTCTATAACACAAAAAATCATTTAATTAGTGGTTGATGCTGATAATAATATAAAACATCGAAAATAAACTATGAATTTCGAAAAAATATTTCAAACAATTTTTCTTCAACATTCTTTGCATTATGAATTCCACAGGATTAACCAATGTATATAATAAAAATGTTTTAACCTCCTATATACAAAAGTAAGCAGAGTTGGCAAGAACCGTGGTTGTTTTTGAAAATGCCAAAAACCCGTTTTTGGGGGGATGTTTAAACTAGGCTTTTTTGGTTTAAACCAGGCTTTTTTGACTTAGATTTTTTGCTTTATGTATTTATATTACATATTCACAGAAATAAGTTTGTTTCGCCTTGATGTTATTATGCAACAGCGGGGTTATGCCGGAAGAACTCCCATAAGCTTAAAGACGTGCGGTCAGTAAATTTCTTAAGTTGAGAATCTCCCGCCCTAGCCATTGGGAAAATCCCGTCATTACTTGAAATGTAAGACAATAACGGGAAAATCCTGTTATTGCTTTGCATGTAAAATTTAAAGGTCAACGTACCATAATCAGTGCGCTAAAACTGAGGTATTAAATTACAAATTTAGTACCGGTACGATCCAATCCAATCCAATCCAAGCTAATGTTGGAAGCTACGTAGGCAATCGATAAATTTTGCCAATTTCTATCAATATATTTAAGCAATATTGGCTTCTTTATAAAACAATACGCATTTAGGCATGCAGAAATATACAATTTGGTTTGTTTCGTATATTTAGGCTTAACATCCTTACGAAATACCGAGGTTATCAAGGAGGAGACTTTCGCTTAAACTGACATCCGAACCGCTACTTGGGTTACGCATGAAAGGTTTGTGGGTCGACCGAGAATTGAACATGGGACACCTTGATTAAAAGGTGAAAGGAAAATAAAACTATTGCAGGTGGTTTGATATCTGGAAACGTCACCATGAAGTTCACACGATTCGCATTTTTCATTCTTTTTATTTTTGTGGTTTAAACCAGTTATTAAAAAAAAGAAGTTAGTGTAAACCAGCCAACCCTAAAAGTAAACACTTCTTTTTAAAGAACACAAATAACTAGCAAAATAGTATGTAGTATTTTTACTTCAAAATATTCCATACCCTCTTTTTGAAACAAAATAAAATTAAAATAAAACATAAGAGAAATACTTAGATTTATATGATACACTTAAAGGCTGCACATCTAGAGCTTTTGGTTCTGTATATTCTTGAAATTCTACAGTTAAGTTTTATAGAACCACCATCACAGTTTACCCAATTCTCAAGTTTTCTGAATTTTTAACCAGAGGAATTCAACATATCATTACGGAACTCCCCCCTCCCAAAAAAAAAAAAAAAAAAAAAAAAAAAAAAAGACTACGGAATATATTTAAGTTAAGCTAAATACAACTGCACAACAAACATGACTGAGTGATTAGCTTTTGAGCTTCTATCGGGAAGTCCGGGATTCAACCAGCATTCGACCATTCTGACAAAGCTTTTCTTTGTTCCATCTGTGAATGTAGAAATAGTGCGTATACTGTGAGTTGGCCGACTTCCTTTCTTATTGTTTTTAAATAGTTATTATTACTAATTACCAGCAGTGACGGTTTTGCGAAGGTTAGGGGGGCGGTCTTTCGGACTGAAGCCCGTTCCCCAAAGTTACGGAATGTCTGCAACAAACGAAATATCTATTATTTATGCCTTTACTCATAAACTTTAAGCTCCCGTCAAATAAAAATTACGAATGTTTAAAAAAACTAAACATTAGTAAGAAACCCTTCCCAAAATACTTTTCTAAATCCGCCACTGATTCTTAGTATAAAATTATTTTTAAAGTTGTATCCGGAAGATTATTGCTAAACATATAAACGAAACGAAATATTAGTTATGCCTGTACTCATAAACTTCAAGCACTTCCCAAATAAAATTAGGACTTTTTAGGAAACGAAACAATCAGAAAAACCCCTCCTAAAGTACTTTTCTAAATCCGCTACTGATTATTTGTATAAATTGGTATTCAAGGTTGTGTCCGGAAAATTATTGCTAAATCACTTCACAGCTACAGTATAACAGATATGTGGAAGTACGGTTTGACGGATATATTGAAAAACGTACGCTTTGACGGATAAATAGAAAAACGGGCAAGTTTAACTTTTGCGCTAGAAGCTAGAGTACTAAAAGCTCTTAGAAATGAAACACGGATGACAAACTAAAGAAGAAAAAAATGTCGATAACTCAAAAGTTAAAATAAAGTTAAATAGCCTCTAAAATTACCCTCAAATACTACATTCTTCATGTTAGCTTTAATTCGTAAAACATGTGCTCCATCCATCTTGATGGTGAATTTCAGAGCGAAATATCACATTCAGGTCATGAAATTCTTATCTAACTATAGAATATACTATAAGAAAGCTATTTAGATAGAAAAATCATGAAGTTGAAAAAAGCCAAAATTTCCAAAATTCTCATTTTTTTCCCAAAAAAGCCGGCTTTTTATGTGAAAAAAACCATCAATTCAAAAAAGCCGGCTTTTTTGCATCTCTACAATCAACAGACCACACCTATGGAGGACCAGATATTAATGTTCCGAGAGTCGAAAGCGCGAACATAGAGCATCTGCATGTTATAGACGTCAAAAAAATCTGTAGGGTCGCCCCTTGAAAAGGGGGCTGATAGTCAAAATCATACAAACATCATACAAGAAAATATAGAAGTTAGTACTTATAATTCAAACTAAATCAATTATGACATTCCTGCTTCGGAACACCAATCGGAAAATTTGTCACATCGGTGTGAACAGATCATTTTAGGAGATGAAACTAATAAATCAAACCTAGTAATCAATACCAAATTAGAAACACAAAATGCGATAGTCGATACAGGAAGCACAATTTCAATTTGGCCCTTGGATAGTATTCCACCTGGAACGGATTTAATTTCATTCCAAACAGTAGTGAAAGGAGTATCAGGGAAAAACATTTATTTGAAACATATAGCACTAATCACATTCAAGATAGGACAGATAACATTTAGCTATTTTCGGATCGTAGACAGGACTTGGAATTGATTTTCTCCAACGTACTTACGCCACCATCGTTTTAAGCAAAACCTTAATTTCTTTTTTAAAACATCCACGAAAGCCAATACTACCAGCTCAGAAGACGTAAGATGCATATCAACTCTTATAGCTCGAGTCATAACGCAACCTTAGCAAGACTGTTACTTCCTAAGAATATAACCCTTCCTCCACGTCCGTATTCCTGTTGTAACGAAGAAAACAAAGAAGACAATCTTTTTGTCATTACTTCCTGGAATATTTGAGAAATATAGATTACGTTCTCTCGATCAGAAAATGGACGTTAACAAAATGACAATTTTAATATCTAATGCCAACAGCCATAGCATTACTAAGAAAAATATACCAGTGGCGGTTCTCGAGGAAGGTCACGAAATTTATTTTAATGCTATAGAAACACAAATTTCTTCAGAAAATTCGTAGCAATAAACAACAAAGGAACAAATTGAGGAACGTCTAAAATATACGGAGAATTTTTTTAAGAGCTCTTTGACATCAACCCTAACTTAAATAAGACTCAAAAATAGGTGGTTTATGACCTATTTAAATATAGGGACGTTTTTACTTATGCTCCAGATGATATTGGATATTTTAGAGGGTACATTTACAAGATCAGGATTTCAAAGTCAGCAGCATTCCATGATCGTTCACCACCCATCCCTCTCCATATACGAGACCAGATAGATAAGGAAATTCAGGAAGTTCTCAATGCAAAGATTAACAGACACTAATAGCTTTAGTTCGCCACTTGTAGTTCTCCACAAACAAGGCACAGACCAGTTTCGAATCGCCCTCAACTTGCAGAAGTGTAGTAGTTATACCAAATATTTATCCGTTCTGTTCCGTCCACAGAAGACGTCTTAAGCTCTCTAAAAGAAGAAAACGTTAGATTTCTCGGCCAGTTATTTCCAAATTTTGCTTCATCCCAAAAGCCAAAAATATACGAGTTTCGAAGTCAATCACACTAGAAAGTCGTACAAATTTTTGAGGTGCGTGATGGGACAGACTCAGTCTCACGACGAGAATGATTTTGGACCGATTACCAAAGATAATTTAATTTGCTGATATTGTGTGCGGGAGTTACGACTTCCAGCAACAATTAGAGGATATAGAATTTTTATTCAACTCAGAAAACAGACTTGTGCTATCATGAGTTGAATGTTTTAGGGTACCTTGTCAGGGAGAATCCATCAAAATATCACCTAAGATAAGGGACTTTAAAAGGCCAACCACAAAAAGAAAAGTTTTATTGGTTATGCTCGTATCTTAGGGCACACACTAAAGATTTTACAACAAAAATAGAACCATTTCAACAATTGGTTACCCCTAACTCAAAATTCAAGTGGACAAAAGAACATGACACACTCTTTGAACAATTGAAGGAGGACATACTTTAAGCCCCATCTCTCTCTCTCATTTTGATGATTCCTTAGAAATCAGTTTATGCCGACAGTAGCAAGATCCAGCAGGGGATACACTTGCTTGTTATAACCCAGAAAAAGTAGTAGCGCCTTGCAGCAGGAGGATGACCAAATCCGAAGGCTACTATTTGGCAGAAGGAACTATACGCTCTTATATATACACCTTACGAAAATTTCGTTACTTTCCGCTCAACAGAAAATTTAATCTTTATATGGACACCAAATGCCTAGCTACATTGAATACTCAGCCAGATAAGGTTGGGAAATATACCAGGTATAAACTATTTTTAGCTGACTATGACTTTAACATACAATATTTACCAGGTTCTAAACACCCAGCCATCATCAGTAGGCTTGAGCAAACAAAGAACATTTTAAATGAAGAACAGAATAAAGACGGCATTGAGGAAAAAAGCGATTATCATGTATTTAGATCTAACAGCCTTCTGGTTATTGTTGTTCAAACGGATGATATCAATCTTTTACCCAATATAGCGAAGGAACAGCGTAAAGCTGATAATTATAAGAGTACAGTGAAACCTGTCATCTAGGCCTAGTTCGTCTTGAACCTGCATTTTCTCATAAGACATTCGTTACTTACTACTCTGTAAGTTGGCCACCTATCTATCTTGGAAGTTAGCCACACTGAAGCAATGTTTACCCTATGGTGATGATAAATTTACCTGCGTATCTTATCCACGCAAAATACCGTTTTGTTATTTTTCTTAACTCTTTCGTATTCCCATATGACAGGCAGATGTTCTATATTTGTGACTGGACACACAGAAGCATAGATTCGCACGATTTGTTATTGGAGGTCAATGGCCAGAACGCTACCCTCATAAAGGGGTGGTGAAGGAAGGTGTGAATAAGAAAAAGCACGTACAGGAATTCATGAAATGGTTGTACGTACTCGTATTTGTTTACCCTGTCTGTTTTGGTAAAACCATTATCTATATCAACTCCTCTCATCAGTGGGGAGCTTTAGTAATTCCGGAAAATTCTTAAGGTTAAAACTAACCATCTCAATTGTCAACTATTGGCACCTGTCGGCTTGTCAAAAGATAGCGGAGTTTTTGAGATATCAATTCCCTCAAGATTTTCTCAAAACATCTATTGCTCCGAGGGAAACATTTCAGCTCATTAACAAGAGGTATATAACTACAATATTAGAATGTGCATATCTGCCAAAAAGAATAAAACAAATACGTCTAGAATGAACCACCATTCAGTAACAACTGAAAAGAAGTCATATAAAGTGCATATGATTTTTTTCAATTTATAACTTAGCTTTTCTTGTTTTCAATTTGAATAACTCAGTATGCTATAATATCAATTTCAATAAACTGCGTACATGCGCTTCTATTTCATGGCTGTTTGTGTTATTGTGTTTTCAATCCGAATAATCCAATGTGCCAGACTAGTTTTCAGGAGGAGAAAGGTATGCACATATATTAAACATACTATAGTAATATTTTCTAGTAATGTGTATTTTTATGGTTACTCAATATACATTATTTATAAGTAGCTGTCGTGCCAGTGCTTACTAAAATTTTACAATCAAGTGATACTAGAAATCCTATTCTAAAAATACACAAATCACACTTATTTTCTGTAAGTTGGCCACTTTTCGATGGAACCGATGGTGGCCAACATAGACAGGTTTCAATGTATTATCTTCGTGTTGGAAGGAAAAGAGCCGGACAAACTCTCTACAATTCAACCGGCAAGATTTTTTTTTTTTTTTTTTTTTTGTGTGTCTTAAGGACTGTATACTTTACAGAAAACAGAACCATCCCGAATACGGACTTTCACATCTTTTATGTAAACCGAAGTCTTTGGCCAACTTGTTTTACAATCTTTCACAAGCGACCTACCGGCCCGCATTTCGAATTCACAAAATCTTATAAAACCGCTATAAGGAAATTCTATATGCCGCATCTTAAGAATTATCTTGCCCATAAGATACATATGTGTCCGGAATGTCAGAAATTTAAAAAGACTACCGGAGAAGAGACAGGCTGAGCTGTTGCATCATCCCGTAGGAGGCATTGGGACAGCTTGGGACTATGATGAGCTAGGACCCTTTCCAAGTGAAGGACGAAATAAGTATCTAGTAGTGGCAACCGAATTACCTACGCGCTATGTAGTTGGAAGGATAGTGGACTCAACAAGACCCGAAAACAGAAAAATGTTTTTAACATGGCATCATTTTGAAATTTTGGAGCATTCAATACACTATACTTGGACCAACATCCAGTGCACGGAGCCGCCCGTGTACAGCATTTTGAACAGAAGTATGACTTCACCTACAAATACTCCACAGCATACAGTCACGCTTCGATAGAATTAGAACAAATGAATAAAATTATACAGAATTGTCTTAAATTTTTTGTACAAGTGTATCACACTGATTGAGAAAAATGGCTACCGCATGTTATCTTCGGAATGAATACGTATGAGTACAAAATGGAACTAAATACTTATCTAGCTTTTCACTATTTGGATACGAGCCTCGAGTTCCAATAGGATGCACATTTGGTTCTAAACAAACTATACGAGTGGACAAATTAATGACTATTAGACAAAAGGTTCAAACCAATCTGGAACAGGCATACATTAAACAATATATATATATATATATAGTAGTGGGCGTTTATTATTATTTTATATATATACAGTATATATATATAAAATAATAATAAACGCCATAAACAAACATCCTATAAGCCGGAGACTTCGTTCTAGTCTACTTCCCTACAAGAAAACACTGGCACCCCGAATGTTTCACAAATCACTACGAGGGACCGCGGAAAGTAAAACAAAAACAATCCAAATTTGTATCGAGTCGAATCACCTTCGACATTTAGGAATAGGATATTTCTATTGATCGCCTGGAACCATTCTACGCCAAATGAACATTTCTTGTCAGCATGGACTTCTACATGGGCACAAATAGAATAGGAATACAACAAAATTAAAAGTACTTACCAGCAGCAGATTAGAAAAGAAACTACTACTACAGAAGAGCTACACTATCTCGGATAAAATCGCGTTTCTTTATTTCACTAATTCATCTCTCTGCCGCATCAGTTTTACCGTTCAGTCAGCAATCGGCAAACACTTTTTTCTCGTTCCAAAAGTCATTAATCCATGCAAGGACAAAATATAATACTTTGTTTCTAATACCGCTTCTTCAATAGCAACTACATGATCATCTATTATGCCATTTTTCTTTTTTCAGATACAGTGTGTTCATGAAATCAGCACGTTCTCCATTTCCTTTTTTCCTTAAAGAAAATGTTCAGGATTCTGACTCCAATTATTCTTCTTTTCTTAATTCTTACAATAATCTATTTGTCCCTCATCTTTAAAAAGTCCCGTTACAAAGGTAAAGACTTAACAAATCGTCCAGACATCTCATTACCATTGGAAAGACACAACCTCTACAGGAAGGATAGGGATTTCAAGAAAATCGGAGACCTTTACTTTGGCGGCCCTAGTACCCCTTCTAATTGTCACTGAGACACGAACAATACCTCATTGTAAAGGTTTTGAAACACAGATTCCAACGAGCTAACTTTTGTGACCCCCTGTGCCAAACCCGTAGAAGACGACCAAATTTTTGTTTTAAAAAAAATGATGTTCTTGGACATTTGTGAGCTGGCAAAACTGTTACTTGTACGCAGGAAAAAATATTTTCACGTGTACGCCAGACATTGGGTACAATCATGTAAAAGAAAGAAAAAAAAAGTGAAGGGCAAAAGTTCTATACCAAGTGAGAAATTTCGAACGTGTTTCCTAAGAGAATCACCCTGCACACATTTTTCGAAATATTTTGGTCTACCCTGACGCCCCTAATTGGCAGAGAGATAATCCATTCCTCATTGGAAACCTTATGAGGCACAAATTAAAACGAGAACTTTTGTACCCCCCGTAAAAGAAAGAAAGAAAAAAAAAATTTTCGAAGTTGATGGGACTATGGCAACACTATTACTTGTCGTACGCTGGAAAAATGTTTTCATGGTGTACGCCAGACATTGAGTACAATCATGTAAAATAATAATATGGGCGAAAGTTCAATAACAAGCGAGAAAAAAATTCCAAACTTGTTTTCTGAGAACCAAACTGTACATATTTTTCGAAATATGCTGAGGGGGAACTAAACCAACTTTTCCCCTTTATCCTTCCGATGCTGGAGCCCCGAGGTGGACGAAGTGCACACCGTTGAAAAGTTCCATCCTTCCTAAAGAAATAGACACCTAAGTCATCTCTCTAGGTTAATTAGGAGCGAAGCGATGGAGGGTTAAACTGCTGGCTCAACCCTTGATCCGTTCGTCCTGTAAAGGTTAATACATTGGCAACTGCTGTTCAAATTGATAATTATACAGTTCAGACTGGTAATACCGAATGTGACATTAAAATTGACAGCGATCTTAGTGAACGAAAAAACTCGACCAATACCCACAATTAGTGAACTGGTGTACATTTATTAAATATAGTGCTTTCTGCCCGCTTTGAGGGAAGTGATAATGACAGTTTGATCCTGCTCAGCCAGAACAGAAATATAGCGCTATTACCATTTTTTATCGTATATGTGTCAAAACAAGTGTTTTTAGTGATTTTATAGTCTCTAACAGTGGTTACAGTATAATGTGTTTTTGAAGTGTATCAGCGTTTTTGTGAAACCACTCCAGTTCATTACAAATGTGTTCTTTCAAAAATAATCTCTTAGATTATTATTATTATTTTCAGTGTGGGGGTTGTAAGGATCCCCACATCACAACATGAGCACATGTTTATGGACGACACGTGCTAACGTTTACAATCAAGCAGACGATACACTGAACAGGAAGACACGAAGATCAACACGATGGGAACCGAAAAAGGATGATCCACCAGAAGAGGGCCTATAAAAGAGCAACCAAACAAGACTGACCACTGATCACAACCCATAACAGCTCTAGAGGTAGAACTGGACGAAGGGGCTCTACCTGTCCTAAAACCTGAAAGCTGCTTTGAAGCGAAGGGGATTGCTCAACACAAACCATACCTCACGAGGCTGTCATGAGCGAAGGGGTTCCCGTATGAAACGTTACCTCCTTAACCCTTGGTGATAAGGGAGATACATCAAACTTTGTAGACAAAAACTATTTTCTATTTTATAAAATAGATAGATGATGGGCTAGATTAGCCGTACTATCATTGTCTCTACCTACACAAAATAATGCAACATATTTGTACATCAACTACATAGGAAACGAATGTTTTAGTGCCCCATAAGTTTACCAATTGTTGTCACCGGCATGAGAGACTACATGTAAATTGAGTTGCATCTGTCCAGGCGTTTGCAAAGCCAGCAAAAGTACTGAATCTGACCTAATGGATTTATAGCACTTTGGGATGCAATTACTTCTGTGGCTGATACAACAATACAACAAAATATAGCCCCTCGCGCTGGACTGTCTGCAGCCACCTTCCTCCCACTTTCTCGATCCTGTGTCTTGTCACTAGACCCCAAAAGTCAGCCATTGTTCTTTCCATTTCCTGTTGGTTGGCGAAGATCGTTATGTCAGAAAGTGCCCATGGGCCGAAAAAACTAGTAATCCGAAGGGACAAAATTAGGACTATATGCCAGGTGTGTTGTTTTGAGTTGTCCTGTTGCAGCAGGGCGCGCTTTCAGATCACCAATGCAGTTTTTTTTTTTTTTTTTTTTTTTTTTTTCGCAGTCTGAATGTTTGACAATGCGAACGTACGAAAATTTACAAGAAACGGGCATGAACCTGTCATCCGGACATCCGAATCAAACCTAGTCTATTCGATAAGCATAAAAAAGATACGTTCATGCACAAAAAATTAGGTGTTGTGGACAACGGAGTAAGTCCCTGGGGCCCCTTAACCCTGTTAGTATAAAGAAAATCGTACATTTGCAGTGAAATTGCTATTGCATCAACACTGTTCATTGGAGAGTCATGATTTATAGTCCATTCTCTTCAGCATGAAACAGGCTTTCCAGTAGTGCTATGTATTGGGCCCCTCGTACTTGAAGAGGAAAAATTGACAGAATGTCGGGAAACTTTCCTCCAGAAGTCCCTCCTATCAATTTTGGACCCCTCTAGAGTGGCCCCGGGTAAAAGCACACAATCCAAATGTATCTCAAATAATAGTATAGGGGATAAGAAATGTGTATACCAACACACGCTTTCCTTTCATACCTATTCTGTCTATCAATACAAAACTTTGTACACACATTTCTTATCCTCTACAGTATTTTTCGAAATTCATTTGAATTATGTGCTGTTACCGGGGGCCACTCCAGAGGAGTCCAATGTTGATGGGAGGGATTTCTGGAGGGGTGTTTCCCGACATTCTCCCAATTTTCCCTTTTCAAGTACGTTAGGGGCCCCAATACATAGCACTACTGGAAAGCCTGTTTCATGCTGAAGAGAATGGATTATAAATCATGACTCTCCAATGAACAGTGTTGATGCAATAGCAATTTCACTGCAAATGTACGATTTTCTTTATACTAACAGGATTAAGGGGCCCCAGGGACTTACTCCGTTGTCCACAACACCTAATTTTTTGTGCATGAACGTATCTTTGTTATGCTTATCGAATAGACTAGGTTTGATTTGGATGCCCGGATGACAGGTTCATGTCGTTTCCTTGTTAGCATGGAAAAGGGCAATTGCGTAACCCTCCCAATACCGGTTGATTTTCGGTGCCATTTGATAACAGTCACGCACCTACAAGGTGAGAGACTGTTTCTGCCAGCAAACCGATAGTTCCAGCATGATACGCCAGGTGGTAGCACTGAATCGAAAATGGACGGATATACAGCGAACAGCCTTATGTATTATGCAGCCCATCCATTTTGGTCCCCCCTTAATAGGATATATATTCATTAGAAAATGCTTACCCCAAAATCATGTAAATGGATGTGTCGGAAAAAAAAAAAAAAAGTGATTGCCTACTTCAGCAGATAGTTTTTCAGGAAACTAATATTTGTGGAACTGCATTCCGTTAATTATGTTCTTCCTAATTGCATTTCTTTGTTATTGTCAGCATTCCTCCATAAAATTTCCCTTTTACCTAAATACTGTTCTTTATGAGCACTAACCGGTACCTTTTGTAGCTGATTAATAACAAAGAAACGTTGCTTTCCACTGAAGAAGGCAATAACTTTCTACCGAAAGATGCATATTTAGATAATTTTGGGAAATTTGGGCTAAGTATTTTTTTAATAAATAGCTAGCACCCATGCCTTGAGCAGGATTCAAACCTGCGACAGGAAGGTCTTGTGATTGCCAGCCTAACACATTAGAGCATTTGAACGTGTCAGGTAGTGCATGATTTCTTTAAAACAGAAAGATTAGTGGAAACAATTTATGTTTTGAATTCACTGTCCCTAGTTCGGGAGTTATTATTTTCTCTCTCTCTCTATGATTTAACAAACCGCCGAATAATTTTCGTAATATATGAGAACAGTTAGTTCTTCTACCATTACTTTTTTATCTGGTCTGAATATTACCAAACGTCGTTTGTTGAGTATTATAGACACACAAAGTCAAACAGTGACTTACAGTACACTTCATGAAAATATATTTTATTACTCAACGAATATTTAAACAAAAATTTACAAGTGACATCGTTTACTGTCAGACACAAATCTCTCAATAGGTACAAAAATTCTAATACTATATTATGATCTTTCATGTTGTATTGAGAAAGTCGTGTTTTAATATAAAATGTATATTAAATATGGAAATGATTCTGCTATTTTGTTTTGTGAACCGACATGTCCCAGCGTATACTATATATCAGACACTAATCAAGATTACAGAAGCTACATAATTATACAACACCCAAGTTGTAAGGAAGCACAAATCACAGCACATTATATAACACAGAACTTTTCTATATTTTTGCTTTAACATATTTATATTCATTTGGACTATAATAAAATACGAGAAACTCCAATAATCTAATTAATTCACTCAAATTCTACGTTTTTCATAGTTTAAAATTTTATATGCTTCATCATCATGCGTATATTGTGTATTTTGTCAGTCTTCCTGAGGGAACTAAAACTGGGAACACTAGTTCAAATGTAAATACACGCCCTCTTCGTTTTGTATATTAAAATTATAAATTCAAATACAATGTTCAGACCCTAATTCTAAATGTAGTAGAAAACTAACGTTAAAAGAACATGAGTATACATGATGAACATTGTACGGAGATTAGGTTCTACAATAAGACTATTAACTATAACTAGTTACAGAACATTCATGACTTATACATAACACTCGTTCCATTAAAAGAAAATAATAAAATAATGCAACATGCACTTTCAAATTCAAAATTATAAATTACAGATAAGAAATAAGTAACTTCTAATAAATGCAAACTTTAATCTTACTTCGCAAACTTATACAGCACCATAGAGCAGCTACTGCCGAAACTTAAAAACACAGCCAGCTAACATGACTAGTATTATTTTTTCTTTCTTTCTTTTTAATATCATAAAGGATATGATTTACTAATAACTACTAATGGTATAAAGCATATGTTTTTCTCGAGCACAATGATGGTGAATGTCTAGACTCGCTAGAATCCACAACGCAGTCAACAAACAAGGCTTACTTTACTTCAATGAATCTTCCATTGCTAATATTATCACCCTTTTAACAATATGCACCATTTTTAGTGCTCATTTCATCTAATATAATGCCACTTTCTGCTATGACCAAAGTTTTATTGCATAGTAAAATTATTATTCTAAAGTATATCTTTAATGAAATAGAAATGTTTTATTGCTGACCATATGTCACGTAACACAAGGCTGAAAACTAATTTTTAATATTCTCTGTTCTTTTACCAAATAAAAATACAGCTTATTTCATAAAAATTCGGAGCAAACGGTGTGAATTCATTTATTTAAAGCTGAAATTTAGCTTAATTCATTGCTTGCAGCATCATATGAGATTTTTTGTTCACCGCTCCGCACAGCAGCTCTCATCTGCAAACCGTTTGCTATGACTTAAGTTTTCGCCTTAGAGCCCAAAAGATGACAAATATACAGCCTTATCTATGTCACAGTCATTTCTCTCGTGAATATGGGTAAACAGGTGTAAGATGAAACTACTAAGTCAGGCGCCAAGAACACAAAAATGTTTCTGCACAATGTATAACGGGAAACAGTATATTAAACGATCTAGCTTGAAATAATATTAATAAACAAATTTTGTTCTTCATTAAAGTGGAATACATGGATGCTGTGTTTGCAGCATTGATAGAAAGCTTCGAGAAACACAAGCAAGACATTCGCTCGAATTTTTGATTAGCAACATTTGCTGGACTCAAATAAGAAATTTTGAAAATGATATATTGATGATAAATGTCCTAATATAAATTTTTAAATATATTCGTGAGTGTCAAAGTTCTTTTAAGTACCACTTATATATAATAAATGTCATACATTTGACTAGTATTACATGGAAATTTAAGTGTATTTTTAAAATTTCTGTTAGACCGTCCTTATAGAGTACAAAAGAAGAATGTGAAAAAGACAGTTCTCTCCTCAGTTTAGCCTAGTAACTTTTGCCAACTACTATTCAAAACTGTAGGCAAATGTCTTCCTTGTGTCTTCTGACATTTCCATTCTTGTTTTTCTGTAAAATATACTTTCTTGAAAATCCCATACGGGAAAAACTTCTATAGGAACTTATTAAAACACTAGACAAACAACAGTCTCTTGAATAAAAGGAGAAAAAAAACAAAAATCCTTTTGATGTTCGCTATTATGTTTTGCTCTTGATTAAGCGCTGATTCTTTCTTAAAAGGCAAGTTTCATTTGTTTGTGCTTTCTGTGTTGTTTTTAAAAACTTTGAAGCATTGATTCTAGTTTTTTATATAGGGCTGGCAAGCTACAGCTCTTCGGGGTCTTGCTGACAGGGAATTTTGTATATAAATTAGAAGTACTCATAATACGATTTGTTCCGAGTTAATAAGACTGAACACTGACTTTTCAGAAATGTCCAATTGGGCACCATATTTATCCAGAATTATCATATACGCTTCTCTGTAGTCTTTCCCTTTAAAACTTTTACTTCCTCCTCTCCCTATATGATCGCACATGCAGCAAAAATGCTTATAGACTATTTTATATGCCCGCTTTGGAATCCCTTGTTCAACTACATAAGGTCAGTCATATATACGGCACGCATATATATATATATATATATACACGCATATACATACATTCAGAAAAGAAACTCATTGAAGGCACTAGAGGCATAGCTCTGAAGCTTCAATGATAGTGTAGAGAGGAGAATAAAAATGCCAATTAATCTTTGTAATCACATACAGAAAACACTAACAAACAAAACTGAACAAAAAACAAAAAAGAAAAAAATGATGATGATGATTGTGAACAAGCATTACTAGATGTTTGTTATTAGTCTATATGCTTTTCCTGAAGATTACTCCATAAAAGCACAAATAAAATAAAACTGAGTATATCGCTCGCCTCAGACAAGGAAACAGTTAATTTTTAATATCTAATGTAAACAGACACATACTCTGAACTTACAAATTTTAGACTTTTTGGCTACACTAATATTAACACTATTTATCTTATAATATTAATCATTTGTCCGCACTCAAACTGTCTCTCTACCGAACTATCAAGATTACATTTCAGAGGCTGAACAATTGAGTAGAAGATTTAGATACAGCGTTTTCTTTTTATGTTTTTTTACGAACATATCTAAACTTCTACTTCCAGTAGCAGCAAACTACTAACATTTTTTTTATTGCTCTCTTTTTTTTCACTGGATAATTGAAAATCCCTGATTACACAATGTATATCAATCAACAGGTATTTATGCTGCTTGATTTTACTTAGAAAAATGATTTCTATAAAACAAAATATAAACACAAGATTAACACTTCAGAGGCTGAACAATTGAGTAGAAGATTTAGAAACCGCGTTTTCTTTTTATGCCTTTTTACGAACATATCTAAACTTCTACTTCCAGTAGCAGCAAACTACTAACATTTTTTTATTTCTCTTTTTTTCTTTCACTGGATAATTGAAAATCCCATTACCTGATTACACAATGTATATCAATCAACAGGTATTTATGCTGCTGATATTTATGCTGCTTGATTTTACATAGAAAAATGATTTCTATAAAACCAAATATAAACACAAGATTAACACTTCAGAGGCTGAACAATTGAGTAGAAGATTTAGAAACCGCGTTTTCTTTTTATGTTTTTTTACGAACATATCTAAACTTCTACTTCCAGTAGCAGCAAACTACTAACATTTTTTTCTCTTTTTTTTTTCACTGGATAATTGAAAATCCCATTACCTGATTACACAATGTATATCAATCAACAGGTATTTATGCTGCTTGATTTTACTTAGAAAAGTGATTTCTATAAAACAAAATATAAACACACACAAAATAATAAATGCAACATGGAATAAGGTAAAAACGTATGTACCTTAACATCTAACATGCTCTCGAATTTATAAATAATACTGCTAAACAAATCAACTTTTTAAGAACTGTAATTAGTTAAAACTTCGTTCGCTGGGACATACCGTTAAACTACATCAACCATTTAAAGCTGCAGCTATTTCTAAATACTTGCAAAAGGTCCAGCTGGCTGCAAGGTTCGGTTACCATCCAAGCCATCCATATTCATCACTTTCGCTATCGGGCTGCTGCACATTTACCTCAGATAACTTCACACACGGCCATCCCTTCCAATCAGCTTCATTGTCGGAAGACTCGTGTTTAACAGATGACTTGGTTCCTCCCTGAAGCGCTGAGTGTGCTGACAACCGAGTACGTGCTGGCCACAGCAAAGATTCAGACATACCGGAATCAGAAGAGTCTGATGAATCTGAATTTCCAATGTCTGCATTGTTATTTGTTTCCTTATAAGATGGGCCAGGTTCCTCAGTCATGTTTGCTGAACTCGATTGTATTTCTTTGATATTTGCATCATTTTGTTCAATTGTCGAACTTTCAATGATTTGGTCATTGTCATTATCAGTATTATCAGGTCCTCCAGTAGCACACGAACTCACTTGGTCGCCACCAGCACCAACTGAAGTACCATTTCTAGCGTCATTGGCACCAGAATCAACTGAAGTAATATTATCAGGTTCTTTAGTAGAATGAGAATTCACTTGGTCGCCATCAGGGCCAACAGAAGTAGTCCCATTCTCCATTACACTACTTTGATTTGGAAGTGCCACAACACTACTCCCAAAACGTTGACTGGAAAGGTTGTTTCCGTATAAATCCTCTAAGCGACGCAAAACCACTGAACACTTTCTCGTACGACTATCGGCCATGCCGGACTTAAGCTGCACTAACGGTATTATCGTTGAAATCTAAAATTAAGAAAAGAAGTTAGTTTCTGTTTCTACATATTAAAAACAAGTAATAAGCAATTACAATCTACTTGTGCTATTAAGTCTCTAAAAATTATAGTGACGAATGTGTAGTGCTGTTCGTCAATAAAGTTTATTCAGTTCTTGGAACAGATCAGGCAAAAGTGTTCTGGATTATGATATTAACTAAAAGTAGGCTGTTTACGATATTTGCACATTGTTACGACCAGTACCTCTCCGATTTCAGCGAGTACTGCGCAAGAAAAGTGCAGTGAAATCATTCTAGTATGTTGACCACCAACGGTTCCATATAAATGTGGACACTGTAATAATGCTGCCTAGTGCCCAGTTATTACCGTAAGTAATGTGTATCTTATGGAAAAATATAAGTTCCATACAAGATAAGCCAAGGTAACGGGTTTCACTGCAGTCTAATGGTACTCGTCCTTTTCTTTAAAAAAGTGGCGCAAAATAAGTTGACATATTTGAAATTAAAATGGAATTAAAAATTAAATTAAAAAGAATACGCTGTTGTCGGCACTTAACAATACAAAAGCGTGTAATGTAATTCTTAGAAATATCAGTAGGCGTGGTCAAGTAATAATATCCGTTACTAGTGTCCGTGAGTAGCCATGACTAAGCACAGTCGTTTGTTTGCAGTACATCGAGCTAAATTGTACTGTTAAACTCAGAAAGGAGAAGAATTACAAGTACTCAACAGAAATTTCAAAACTTGGACTTCAACAAGAAGCATTACCGTCGTTTGTTGTCCACCTTCGAGGAAAAAGGCAGCATGAAAGATGACATCGCATTGCTCCAGTTCGGACTCGGGAAAACATTGTGGCACTTCGAGTTGCCATAACACGTAGCCGAGGAGAGTCTACACGGTGTTCTTCAGAGCAAATTAACATTTCTCGCCGTTCAGTTCAACGAATGCTACACAACTATTTCAAGCTGTATCCGTATAATAGTACAAAATTACACAAGCTATCCCAACCTCAAAAGGAAAAAGGTGCTATTTGTACAGTGGTCAGACGTTTCTTTACAACACATGTTTCAGACGAGGGCTATTGTAGTTTCACATTAATAGGAACGTTGTTAGACTAAATATCCGGTTCTGGACAACAAAGACCACACATACACACACACACACACACATTGCAAGAAAAAGCAGCCTGGAGATGATGTTACGCGTGGCAGCTTTATCCAGTCAGAGACTGATAACAGTATTTTTGATGATACAGTTAACTCTCACGATATTTTGATATGCTTCGAAGGGCTTTTCTACCTCAGTTTTCTCAACTTATCTTCCGACAGACACTGAACCGTTGAAGCAATATAGAGCTATAGAGCTACCCCTTACACCGTTACTGCATTTTCTGAGCAAGCTTCTCGTGATCTTATGATTTATATTTCATATCCACAACGACATAATAGAAATTTCCTTCGTGTGCCTTTACGCCCAGATTTAAATCCGCGTTTTTAAAAGCCTATTTGAAGTAAGCTTTTCCTGTTCAAACAAGCAAATATTATGAAGTGCGAAGTCTGGTAGTCCAAATGTGTGGTGACATTCACGAAGACATATGCTGCAGAGTAGTATGAAACATGTGCACCTGCCTTGAACATGTACTACAGAGAAAAACTTTACAAGGATACAAAACTCTGTGGGCAGTGGTGTGCACATGTAGCACTCAAAAGTAACTTTGCAACCTGAATTCCAAATGCGCCAACTGTTCGTGCGCCACCCTGTATTATTTATTTGCCTCAGTTTCACTTGACAGACGAGATGCTGAAAGAGCTTGACTAGTTAGAGAGATAAACAGATATCGTTTTTGCTTTGTAGTTAGAAATTCTAGATCTGAAGTCCTTTATCGGAAATCCCCTAATCCGACAGGGGAATACTAGGATAGCATCTTTACACCAATTTCCCTTCCACTCCTCGTGGTAGTAATTGGGTAACAGAATTCTTACTTCAAAAGCAAACATTATTCTTCCGTAACATATTTACTTACTATAACAAATATGTTCGTACTAATTACAATGAAACGATATCCTCCGTTAATGAGCAACTTGCTTAAATTGATCATATTCTTAGAAATAGGGAAATAAACACTATTGGTTTTATTGATATTGGCTGAAGTTTCCGTTCTTTGCACGGGAAGAATAGGTCTATCTAAAATATGTGAGCCCTTTCCTTTTTACGATACATATTCCAATGAGTGTGTAAAGACAGAAATCTATAAGGTACTCCCCACTTTCGCCATTAATTTTCAAACACCTTTAATCAAAGTGGCATGATAAACACCTAGATTGAGGTGGGTAATAATTAGACATCGGGTTTTTAGGTTCTAAAAAACTGTGTTTTAGGTGCGTAAATTAGACGCCAAAAATACTAAATTAGGTGCTAAAAATGAAAAAATAGGTTCTTATAAAACATACTCATTTTTGAATGGAATGATGCATTACGATCTGAATACAAACTTTAAGATACAGAAATGCACGCACACGCATCATGTTACATTTTAACCTGCTCAATATTAAAACGTTGCTGAAATTAAGAATTTTTAATAAAATTGTATGTCTGTAAACAAATCTTCAGTACAAAACACAACACTTCCATTTCTGCACAATATAAGCCGTAATAGGCCTCACAGTAAATAATAAACAGTTTTTCCAGGTTTTCTGTTCCTGATCATCACTTCCGAGAGGGTCGAAATATTAATACACTTCACAAATAAACAGAAGAAAGTACCACGGAACAAAGATAAGTAAACTGTTCTTGATTAATTCAACGTCATTTCCCCCCTTGCAGATGTAAATCTTAAAACACACTATTTTAATGAAAAATCGAGATATTTACGTGTAAATTGAAAGAATGATTCAGACAATTTTTGAGGGAAACCCAACACGTAGGAACGCATTAGTTTATGCTGGACAGGGTTGGCAAAACCCATGGTTTTTATTAAAAAAAACAAAAAAAAAAAACGTTTTTTTTTTTTTGGTTTAAACCAGGTTTTTTTGGTTTAAACCAGCTTTTTATGGTTTAAATAATTTCCTTTATATATTCATATCATATATGGACAGAAATAAGTTTGTTTCGCCTTGATGTTATTATGCAACAACTGGGTTATGCTGGAAGGGGTCACATAAGCTTAAAGCGGAATAAAAACCGCTTCTCGAGTTACATCCGAGAGAAATTGTCCTCCATTTGTACTCGGAACCAGGACTAATTGGCCACAAATGCGATACGTCTGCCGACTTACTCACGAAGGAATCCTGATTAAAAAAATACGTTGTACTGATCTTTACGTGCTTCTTAATATAACTGTCAAGAGTCATTTCAGAAGGACAAAAAGATGAACAGTTGCACAAGTGAAACCATTACATATGAACAATTTCAAAGTACTACGGAGTACAGAAGAACTAATTTAGTTCAAGTTAGTTAACAACGACTTTTATTGGTCCAAATTAAAGAAATACACCGACTTAATCTGCATATCAATAAGAAAAGTGAATAAAAATACGAATTATTTGAGTCCACTTTGACAGACTCATTTATACATAAATAGATACCAAAGATACTTATTTCACTAAATGCCTCTCGTAGGGTCTGTATGACCCCCCCCCCCCTTCCACACACACACACAAAGTACGGCATTTTCGATGTATTTTATCAATAGTAAACACTGAAACGAAACAATATTTAGAATTTTTCTTCGATTGCAATTACATAACAATAATAACAACTACAAAAAAATCACAAAATAAACATTTATAAACTTATTAAAAAAAAAAAAAAGTTGCTTTTGTAGTATAATCTTTTTGAGTAATGAATGGGGAATTTAGGTCTGAATATAATACGAATAATATACGGCAGTGAAACGTGATAACCCACAAATGTGTGTTCATCAAGATTTTACAAACACTTACACTTTTACGAACATTTTTTTGTTTTTTTGGTTTAAACCAGCCAACCCTGATGCTGGATATAAAATGTACTACGAATCAAACTTCATACCTCCTCCCGTGAAAATGTTAAAGGTACTCCGATTTCCTTATCATATAGATACAACATAGAAAGAAGTACATGAGATGGAAAATCTCCGACATTCACACACGACCAAGCGAACTGCATTATAACCGTTATTAAATAAACAAGTAATTTAACAACTATGACAAATAATTTAGTTTTAAAAATTGATTTAACTTAACACGTGTGTGTAAGGCTTAATGTCACACAAGAACACAACAAGATTGGCATTAGTTCCTCGGAGTTACGTGTCTGAGCACATTGATTTTGGCGCGAGAAACCCAGTTCACTTTCTGGTAGGAATTCATCTGGTTCGGTAAAGCCGTAACCTTACAACTCTTACAGCCTTACTGTCAAAAAGGTTAAAACTGAAAAGAACAGTATAACCTGCACGTGTCAAATAATAATTCTGGAAAATAATTTATTTCTACTTACCCTTAGATAACGTACTGCAAGTACTAACACTATCTAATCACCGTAGTCACAAACTGGTAGTTCAAAATGAGCGCTAGAAAGGACAGACGAAAAAAATATAAATTAATTTAGTTACAGAGAACTCTATTATTTTTATTCCCTCTACAGATTTAGTAATTACTTGTAGGACTAGTTCCAAGTTTTCGACTATCCCCTGGATACTTGGTCGCAGAGGATAATTACAGGAAGAAAAATAAAAACATCAGGGAATAAAAGGGAATAGACTTACCAAAGGAAGCGCGGTGCTCGAACACTGTAAAGTCCAACAATCCAGGGTTTGAAAAAACCCGGGATTTTTTGAAAAAGCCCAACCCACCTGAGCCCATGTGGATATTTTCGGGTTTAACTGTTTTTTTTTTTTTTCTTCGAAATATTTCAATGCTTTGGGGGTATAAGTGTTAAAATGTGATTTATATTTCAAGATTATCATTATCACAACTTGTCACAATTGTCACAACAATTTTCTATTCACTGCAGTTTTGAAAAAAACGGACGCCATTTTAAAATTCTACGTTGGATCGCCGCCAAAGTATATACAGCTAATTTAGAGTGTCTCGTGCTTCTACTCTGAACATGTCACGTTAAAAATCAAACGTGACTTTGTAGCATGGATATCCGCTATTTTGAAGAAATAATGGCCGCCATTTTGAAATTTTACGTTGGTATGCTGCCAACATTTATTCAGGAAATTTAGTGTATCTCGTGCTTGTACCCTGAAAATTTAAACTTAAAAGACCGAAAGTGATACCCTGTACTATGTGTGGTACAGACAGACGAAAGAACAAATGTAGATCGAATCATCCCTGGAGCCTATGACGTTTGCCAAATATGAAGACAAAATATATTAATTAAAAACAAAGATATATAATTCGTGTTTTATAAAATAAATATTTCAAAACGTTTTATACGACATAAATATTTTCCAGTGTAAAATAAATAGTTTTATTGTTGGTCATGGGCGGCGATTAGGGGGAAAGGGGGGCAGTTGCCGGAATTACTCATAATGTATATAATTTCATTTGGAAATATGAAGTTTTGTATGTATTACTGGTTCATAGAATAAGAATGGTGCCATAAAATATTTGGCGTTCCATGAGTACGTATTGGTTGTCTTCCCGTGGAATTAAGAAAGCTACAGGAATTGCGTTCGAATTGCCACTAAAAATGGCCCAAAAATTAACCTATTGGAGCGCCACAATTCGAGGGTACTTTCATTTCTTCTTGCAAGGGTTCGATATGTTAGTCAGCCGCTCTGGAACTAATTGAGAACATCTTTCAAGAAAAGAAGTCCTTCACAAGTTATTCTTAATTGCACAAAAATCGACAGTTCCTAAAATGTATTTTCTTCTTTCTAATAATAAGGAATATTTTGATTTGATTTTTTTTTTCAGTTTAACATCCTGTTCAGCAGCGAAGTTATATGAGACGTGGACTTAATGATCAACGTGGAGTCCGAACCACGTGAGCTCCCCGGGAATCGAGCCCGGGTCACCCACGTCAAAGGCGTGTACGCTAACCGCTTAGCCACGAAGGAGCTCAGTAAGGAATATTAATTTTGCAATGTAATATACGAGTTTAGGGGAGTACATATACAGTATTGTATATACAATTAAATTTAGTAAATTCAGCATAATTCTAGGTTTTCGGATTATTTTGTATAACTGAAATGTGGAGTGACTAAGTATTGCTGAGTTTTGATATATTACAAGAAAGTGAAAACTGTACTTAATGGCAGCGAACATGTTTCTGGAAGCTGCAAAAGTATTTCTTTAAATGTCATAGCATATGCTTGTAGTATTTACTGTCATTCTAAGAGTAATACCACATAAAATAGCATGCATGGAATTAAAAATATAAGTTCATTAATTTTCAGTTTCAATATAACTTTTGCAAAACAAGCCCCATTATTCATTACTATGATTATTTGATTAATATTATCCTTTCCATTTATTTGTTTTGCAGATTTGTTATTAAATAGGCCCCTAATCTGATCACACAATTTTCCAGACAGAATTTTAAGATGTTCTTGAGCAAGGAGTCAAATCTCTTCTTACACCTTCGTTGTTTAAGAGAACAAAGGGCTAGTATCTACTTGCGTTGCTCTTGTCAATTTAATTAATAAAATACGAAACACGATATACGGTATTTTAACTGAAAAAGACAGTATCCTAATAGTTATACAACCTTTTGTCAAACAGTGTTACAAGCAACCAGAAAAACTAACATTGATATCAAATATTCAGATCATGTCTTCCCTCCACCCCCACTTTTAACGTCCAAACGCCGACACTGGTTGGAGTTCACTTCCGATACTACGTGCGTTCAATTACGGGAATTTCTCGAGCACTTGTTGCAAGACGGCTCCTTCCAGAAAATTAATTTAAAACAATTAACACTGACATAAATTCGTATTTTATAAAGTAAATGTTTCAAAATGTCTTAAATGAATTCAATATCTTCCAGCGTAAAATAAATAGTTATTGTTGAATTATTCAGTTGCGACGCTTTGTGCGTTGAATTGCGGGAATTTCCCGAGCACTTCTTTCGTTATTACTTTTTTTCTTCTTTCTTCGAAAATGCAGCTTTTTCTTGGTGTACATCGAAACGTCCACTAGTAAGGAAGTTTGAATTCAGCATTTGAAATAGTAAGCGTTACGTAATCTTCGGAACTCCGAGCATTAAGCTTCTTAAATTTGACAAGAATTTTTACGCTATTGCTGGTGTTGATTCTGCAGAATGCTTATTTGAAGAGTAGCAAAAAATAACTGAACTAAACTGTTGTTGGAAAACCAAATTTTACTGAAGAATACTTGTGTTACCATCAAAGGTAATAAAACAATAATACTAATAGTTTTACTAATGCACTACATATTTACTAGTAGTACCGGCACCTAAACTTTAAACCCGATGAGGGATAACGTCCCTCGGCGTCGCCTAGTCAGCGAGCATACTTCTCACGGAAAGTATTTTCTAAAATATAGAATCGCATATCTTACTTCCAACAGGCTATAAGCATAATCTATACATTAATTTGTACTATAATTACCTCAAGCTAAGTCTTTTTTTAATTATTTATAAAAATTCATTCAGAGCATTCAGAAGTTTATAAAAGTATTATGTTGTTGTATACCTTAACGTGAAAGCATCTTATTCGCCCAGGAAAGTCCAAAATCTGATAAAAATAACTTTCAATGTAATTACCTTAGTTGTACCAACAATATACTAACAAAAAGCTCAAAAACCCAGGTAGGTTTTTTCAGGTGGGTCCAACCCGAAAAAACCCGGTGGGTTTTTTCGGGCTGGGCCCACTTGGGCAAATCCTGCAACAATCACACGCCAAATGGTGGTGATGCATGTTGCAATATGGTGTAGTCAAATTGTGCGAACTTTTGTTCTCTAGCGAAAAGTCGCAAACTCGTGCTGATATTTTTGTTATGCCAATGCTGAATTTTGTAATTCCTACTTCTCATTCATCACTTAACAATTTCTTGTCTAAATTTAATTTTGGTTTTCTTAAATGAATAAATACATTTTCAAATACGATTCTCTACTTAATTTATGGCACTCTATAAAATTTCTGAATCTTCTATTTAGTGTCGATTTTATTTTAGACGTTTCAACAGACTTCATACCGGGCTTTCCGTTTTTGAATCCTTAATATGCCCTTGACATGGACTTTCGGATTTCTTTTGCTTTTCCCTATATAACTTTCATGCTCTCTGCATTTTATTTCATAGATAGCCGATTCTTCACTGGGATTCCTGTAATAACTCTTAAATTGGATAATGTTCTTTTCTAAAGTCTTGGGAGGGTTTATAAGCTGTATGGAAATAGCATTGCCTATAAATCCTATTCAATGCAGTTGTCAATCTGGAAAATTAGGCAATGCACCCATTTTGCGTGTTTCGTATCTGTTTCAGTCTATCGAAACGTAAATACATTTTACCTTGGTTTCGCTTAAAAAAAAAAAAAAAAAAAAAAAAAAAAAAAAAAAAAAAAAAAAAAAAAAAAACTCAGAAATTGATTTTTGCCGTATTGCAACTTGCGTTGCCACCATTTGACGTGTGATCGCTGAACGTGACAAGGTATGTTTCAGCACCACTCTTCCCTTGGCAAGTCCGTTCCATTTTATTCCCTGATGTTTTTATTTTCTTCTTCCTGTTTTTATTTCCAGTGACTAAGACTTCAGGAGAGAGTCGAAAATTTGTAAGTATAAGTACCGGTAATATTCAGGAATACGGAAATCCGTAAGTAGAATGATAGCATTTCCGTGCGTAGTTTTATAATTTATTATTTCATTTGTGATTTTAATAAAATTATTTTTAAGTTCTCATGCAGGGAATAAAAACTAAACATTTCATTCACATCCCATGTTTCTGTGAAAAAAAAAAAAATAAATAAATAAATAAAATAAAATGAAGCAAGACTAGAACAACAATAACCACATCAGGTATAGCATAGAAATTACGACTATTCTCTCAATGCTTTAGCACTGGGTCACTATTTGTAAATAAACAGTCAAATTAAAGGACCACAATTATTTCACTTTTACTCGACTAACCATATCATTCTTAGTATTAATCTTATTATTATGAATACGATGACGATAGTTAGTAGAAACGACTTATGATTAACAATTGAAACGTATTCTAGAATGAATATTTCAAGTTCGACTCCATTTAGTTGACCGATTTGATTTGACTGAGTTTAGAGTCCCTTTCAGCAGCAAGGCTGTATGAGACGTGGATCTATAGCTTAACGTAGAATCCAAACAACATAAGCTGCCACCAGAAAACGAAACCGAGGCTCACACGTCAAAGACGCGTAAGCTAACCTTAACCGCTCGGTTGGTTGACCGAAAACTCATATTAAATTAAATGGAATATCCGTATCTAGTTACCTTATTTGTAAATAATGAGGTTCATAGTACCTAAAGGTTCAGTCCAGTCGACAGGGGTTTTACGCGAGAGATTTAAAAATAAAATAATTACCATATGTCTCGGGAAGATTACAGTACAGGAACAAACAATCGTGGATCGCTTCCGTCTAACAAAGGAGGGTCACGAAGTGGCTCCGCTGAGATCCGAACGAACAATTGTGTTTGCATTTAATATATTATAACTAGACGAATCCCAAACTTGTACGTGCCACCAGGCGGAATGTCGTGAGTTACAACATATTTTGTAATGTAAAAGCAAGCAGAATAGTTTGAACCGGGTCATTCGTTCGGAAACGGTTGGGTAAAAAGAAAGGTCGGTGAACACGTATCCCACCATTTTTAAGGACACACTTTTTGGGATAAAAAATTTTGCCCTAGGGTCCCAGACTGGGTCCAACTCAAAATTTTCAAAAGGAAGAGGGGTAAAGTAGCACATCGTTTGAAAGCTGTTCTTAAATGAAAGAAGATGGAGCAAGTCTCGACTTTCTACGACAACCTTGTGCAAAATGGCGGCGGGTCAGAATGTAAACAAAACCTCACTTGAAAATAGATGGCCACCTTGAATCCAAGATGGCCGTTTGAAACCTATAAAACCTAGGTCATTCATACCAGTACAAATCTAAATCTCCATTTTTCTCTATTATGTATTTACAGTAGAAACAATAGGAAGACTAAAGAACAATTGAATTTCGATTCACTTCAACTATTATTTCATATGTTCTGTTCCTAATGCACGTTCGTCACGGTTCTCTCGATATCATTTACGTAAATATAACAAATATACGATGAACACATAACTGACTTCCTTTTCATACTGCTAAACAAAGTTGAATTCCTTCGGGTATTTTTCTAATTTTGTCATACGTAATTCATACATAAAGAACTTGCTGCACCAGTCAGGTTGGGGGCTCCATTGTAACGTATTCGTGATGGTTACATTTGTATGCCATTCGTTGGTTTGATAGCAATATTTCAAACTATCTATTAAAATGCTACAATAGCAATTAAAAGCGACTGAGTTCCAACCTATAACTTTGGCTTTCAAACCTTTCATTCACGGTTATGTGTGATTTCACGTTTAACAGAGACAAACATAACATTTTCAGTATGTGTACTTTAAATAAATTAGTTAAATACATCATTTTCATAAAGTTTATGTTTTAAAATTATTGTTCAAAGCCTTTGCATTTTAATAAGCCTTCTCTAAAATCAAAGCACGTGAATTGTGCTGCCAGCTTCCGAATTCTTTTAAACTATGTTTATATGTTTGTGGCCAATCCTTTCGACAATGAGATCTCGGGAACTACAGGCTCTAGAAGATAACGTTTTCACTGATCGATTGCAAATTTCGTGTAAATTGTTCAGTTCTAATTGAATATTTAAAAAACATGGCCACTATTTCTTTATTACATTTTTACGGGTACATTGGAAGTGTTGAAATTTTAAAAAACTAAAGCATCACATCCTGCGCATTATACATTCGAACACCACATTGTTGTATATGTCTCAGGCGTTTCTTTCATGGCCAAATAATAATGGAAAAGGATAACCATTTCTCCAGTCTAAGATGAACCTTTATTTTTGGAGTGTTTTGCCCAATGAACAGCATATATAATTGACATTATAATTAACTGTGTATGTAATGTATTTGCTTATTACATACTGCATCCAAGAAGAAAGAAAGCACTGGTCATACATGAATTAGAAACTCCAACCGGAAGTAGGCTCAAATCTTGCAAACGGTGCGAGATATTGAGAAAAAATAATAGAAAAAAGTTTCCCCTTTATGATACCCCTTGGCTTTTTTTTAATCAATATGTCTTTCACTTGTGTCTGTAAAGGGACATGTACAGATGTGAGGAATGATGCGCTGTGTAGAGAGCGCAGTTTCAGCTAGTCTATATTATAAAATTGAAAGTGACTATATTTGTGACTCTTAATATCTTGAACCGCTCGACCGAACTCGACCAAATTTCCAACGTAGATGCGGTTCTGGCCTGGGAGTGTTTTTAGCTATTTACTTTGACAGTACAACTTAGGGGAGGGGAAGGAGGGGGACGTAGAAAAAATAAATCTCAATAACTCTTGAACCACCCAACCGATCTCGATCAAACTTTCAACATACATAAGGTTCGGGCCTGGGATGTTTTCGTCATTTTACTTTTACGGTGCAACTTAGGGGAGGGAGAGGGGGCAGATATATGTAAAAAGAATAAAAATAAAAGTGACTGTCTTTGTGACTTCATCACGCTTTAACCACAGGACCGATCTTAATCAGATTTTCGATATGGATGAAGTTCGGGCCTGGGGTGGTTTTTATCATATCACTTTGACGGTAGAACTTATGGGAGGAGGTAGGACGGGGAGATATATAAAAATAAATTAAACTTAATAACTTTTGAACCACCGGACCAATCTCGATAAAATGTTCAACCTAGATGAAGTTTAAACCGGAGATGATTTTCGTCATATCACTTTGACGATGTAACTTAAATGAAGGGAAAGACATTACAAATGATCGAAAATGACCGATATTAGTGCCGAATGTATAGTTTTTGAGGTCGCTGAGATGAACAATGACACTTCCGATGCCGTGCCCCACAACATGGGGAGGGGAGGAGGATATATAAAATCATCGAAAATGACCAACATGAGAGAGCGTTTTAGTAATAGTAAAAAGTGACTGACTAACGGAACATGTTACAATTTTTTCTTAATTTAACCCAACGAAGCGGGTAATTTATGCTAGTAAATAATTTACAGAAAACATTCGTTTGCAAGATTGGCGAGCAGTACCAAACCACATGTAAATCATTTCAGTGCATCAAGCTGCGCAAACTTTATTGGTTTGTCTTCGTCACAATATTCCAAGAAATACCATATTTATATACAAATTCATTTTTCACTCTGACAGCCATATTGGATTACAGATGATATTTTGTGGATATCTATTATTAACCATAAACGTAAATACCACATTTCGCTTCTGCAACACCAGTGGTTTGAGCTGGACATGCATTAGATACATAGTGCGACATTTTGAGCTCAAGATTTAGCGTCTTTGAACATTTCGCATCTTTTCGTCACCCCCTACTGATCAACTTTCAAGCCGAATTTGGTTTTCCTAGCTTCAGCAGTTCGGTATACCTATCCTTTCGATATAGGTTTTATGCGACCACCTTGGATTCAAGGTGGCCATAGATTTTCAATTGTTTCGTTTACATTTTAACCCGCCGCCATTTTGCACAGGGTTGTTGTAGAAAGTCGAGACTAACTCCATCTTCTTTCATTTAACAACAGCTTTCAAACAATGTGCTACTTAACCCCTCTTGTCATTTGAAACTTTTTAGTTGGATCCCACCTGGGACCCTGCGGGGTCCCTGGGACAAAACGTTCTAACTTACAAGTGACTCGATTCAAATTCCTCTGCCAGGTAATTTTTTGTAGCTTTTATATTACAAAATATGTTGTAACTCACGATATTCCTCATGGTGGCACGTATAATTTTGTCTAGTTATAACATATCAAATGCAAACGAAATTGTCTCGTTCGGATCTCAGCAGAGTAACTTCGTGACCCTCCCTTGTAAGTAGCTACTGTTCTACCCATTTCATGTACTAATGCTACCAAACCTTGTAGAGTTTTAAATAAGAGTACCATACGTTTTGTTTTGTATTATGAATTTCAGCATTTATTATTCAAGTATTTGAAGGTCACAATATGTTAAGGTTTTAATTTTGTATTATACCCTCTTATGTATAAAATAAAAGAAAAAAACGATGTACGCATCCTTCCTTGTAAAAATACTAGGAATGCAATGGATATACCCGATTGCAATGAAATGAGCTGAGCGAGCTTAAACTACGTAATTAGGAAGCGTTTTTCGGTGATTATTCCTCGATGGTACATCGGATTTTTGATTTCGACCTATGTTGTCACTCAGCACGACATACTCTATCAGCGTGCTAAGTTTGGTTGAGATCGGCCAAACGGTCTAGGAGGAAGCGTTTTTCGGTGATTATTCCTCGATGGTACATCGGATTTTTGATTTCGACCTATGTTGTCACTCAGCACGACATACTCTATCAGCGTGCTAAGTTTGGTTGAGATCGGCCAAACGGTCTAGGAGGAAGCGTTTTTCGGTGATTATTCCTCGATGGTACATCGGATTTTTGATTTCGACCTATGTTGTCACTCAGCACGACATACTCTATCAGCGTGCTAAGTTTGGTTGAGATCGGCCAAACGGTCTAGGAGGAAGCGTTTTTCGGTGATTATTCCTCGATGGTACATCGGATTTTTGATTTCGACCTATGTTGTCACTCAGCACGACATACTCTATCAGCGTGCTAAGTTTGGTTGAGATCGGCCAAACGGTCTAGGAGGAGTTCGCGGACAACCAAACAGCTAACCCGAGTATAAGAGCTTCGCTTCGCTCAGCTCAATAAATTATTTTCCATATGTAGATCGTTTTGCTTTCATTTATTTGAGGATCATTCCCATAACATGCTCCTCCATAGCCACTATCTTCTATTAGAGAAAGTTTACAGATAAGAAAATACTAAATTTCAGCAAGTCTTCAAATTTTGAAAAATGATTTTAGGAACGGAAGGTTACACGCTGTACAACCTGAAAAGGCTACGTTAAATAAATCATTCTTCAATTTGATGTTTTCATCACATTGTATGACCGAATGGCACTTTCTTTTTCCTGAGAAGGAATGAGCATACATTTATATTACTCGAGAAGAGGCAACTTGTCCTGATACGGATTGTTACGAAAGTAGTCCGGTGTCGTTGGTGTCTTATGTTGTAGTTTTTAAACATAGTATTTAGTTTGCGTTGGGAAGGAGGCTGGAACATCTTTTTTTTAAAACATTTATTTCACTTCTATTTTTCATTTTGGTGATTTTCTTTCATAAATATAATTAAATCATCACTGGTTAACGATTCAGAAAAGTTCTAAATTTCATTTATTTTAGCACGATATCTACGAACAAACTTCATCCAAAACAAATCCTATACTGAAGTAACACTGTATTGAGTTTTACGTCGTACGGATCCTCCCTTTAGGCTACTGATAATAAGAAATGAATTGTTCAAGGACAATATAAACAACGATTTTCTGAACAGCCCAGCCTCATATCACTCAACAGTGCTCGCTGGGTCTGAACGAAGTAGACTGACAGCAGACTAACTGACTTTATTAAATGTTAATACTTAAACGTACACTCCACGTAAAGCCGGGCTTACTTTACAAACCCAAGTCTCCCTCCATCTGGTACTCTTACGCAGAAACAGACAATGGTATTACCTTCAACTATGTGAACAAGCATCCGGAAGAGCTAGGTTAAAGTTCGTTAGTTGGCATCCCGCTAAAATAAATAAAAATTCAAATCTTTATCTAAATAGTGAAACAATGATGATTTAATTATATTTATGAAAGAAAATATCCTCTTCTCTACATTTCTGCATTCCCTCAGTTACCGTAGCATACACATCCTACGTTAGTTAATAAACCATTAGGTTTGAAATACTGCCAATACTTCTACGTTTACCGCTCTTGCGTTTACTTAATATCACATTAATACGCGAACTTCACTTTTCTCCCTAATTAATCATCACACAAAGACCATCATTATTACCATTTACGTCGGCAAGATTTTACTTTAACTCGGGCAGTGATTTTAATCGGTTCTTATAGGTTCAGTCACTTCCTGAAACTGTTTGTGCCTCAGTCACTTGTTGGAACTGTTTGTGCCTTTGGTGCGACATCCTTGGTTGAAAGATAGATTGGTGGTAGTTCGTATATTTTTTTCCCACTAGGTGTCTGCGTAGTCATATGATTAGAGATGCAAGGGCTCCGAAAAAACTGGCTTTTTGAAAAAAAAAAACTCGGTATTTTCTGCTTCAATTTTTTGCTCGGGAAATTTTGGGCTTTTTTCAAAATTCTGCTTTAAATTGATAAAGCAGATTTTGTTTCACTTCTCTACAACACAAAAAGTCATTTAATTAGTGGTTGATGCCGGTAATAATATAAAACCTCGAATTTTACAACAATTTTACTTCAACATATTTGCATTATGAATTTCAAAGGATTAACCAACGTACATAATAAGATTTTTTTAACCTCCTATATACAAAAGTAAGCAGGGTTGGCAAGAACCATAGTTGTTTTAGAAAATGCCAAAAACCCGTTTTTTGGGGGGAGTTTAAACTACTTTTTTTTTTTTTTTTTTTTTTTTTTTTTTTTTTTTTTTTTTTTTTTTTGTTTTGTTTAAACCAGGTCTTTTTCGGTTTAGATATTTTGCTTTATGAATTTATATTACATATTGACAGAAATAAGTTTGTTTCTCCTTGGTGTTATTATGCAACAACCGGATTATGTTGGAAGAGGTCACATAAGGTTAAAGAAGTCCGGTCAGTAAATTTCTTAAATTGGGAAACTCCTGCCATAGCCATCGGAAAAATTCCGTCATTACTCTAAATGTAAAACAATAACGGAAAAATCCTGTTATTGCTTTGCATGTAAAATTTAAAGGTCAACGTATCATAATCAGTACGCTAAAACTGAGGTATTAAATTACAAATTTAGTACGTACATGTAATTGAAGGTCCAATCCAAGCTAATGTTGAGAGCTACGTAGGCATTCGATAAATTTTGCCAATTTCTATCAATATATTTAAGCAAACTTGGCTTCTTTATAAAACAACAGACATTCAGGCATGCAGAAATATACAATTTGGTTTCGTTTCGTATGTTCAGGCTTAACATCCTTACGTAATACCGAGGTTATCAAGGAGAAAACTTTCGCTTAAAGTTACATCCGAACCGCTACTTTGTTTACGCATGAGAGAAGGGTTGTGGTTCGACCGAGAATTGAACTGAACATGGGACACCTTGATTAAAAGGTGAAAAGGAAATAAAACTAATGCAGATGATTTGATGTGTGGGAACGTCACCATGAAGTTCACACGATTCGCATTTTTCGTTCTTTTTATTTTCTTGGTTTAAACCAGTTTATTTTTTTTTTAAAAAATCACCTGGTGTAAACCAGCCAACCCTAAAAGTAAACACTTCTTTTAAAAAATACAAAAAATAACTAACAAAATTCTATGTAGTATTTTTACTTCAAAATATTCCATACTCTCTTTTTGGAACAAAAAATAAATAAATAAATAAATAAATAAAATAAAAAATAAATAAACAAATAAAACATAAGAGAAATACTTAGATTTACATGATACACTTAAAAGACTGCACATCTAGATTTTGCTTCTGTATATTCTTGAATTGAAGTTCTACAGTTTTATATAACCATCCTCACGGTTTACTCAGTCCTCGAGTTTTCTGATATTTAACAAGAGGGATTCAGTATATGAAGGGTGTGAGGCAAGAACATGGTAACCCACAATTTTTACTATTTTAAGAAATTAGATTTTCTGCCGCACAATCCATTTTGAAAGTCGGAAAGCTAATTTTTCACATCAGACTATACATGAAGGATTAAACGAAGCGGTATGCGTTGCTGTCTATCTGGTGCTGCATAACTCAGCAATTGAAAATATGTTGGTCACCATATCCTTGGCTCACACCCTTCATATCATTACGGAACTCTCCCCACCCCATCGCCACACACAAACAAACAAACGAAAAAGAAAAAAAAACTACGGAATATATTTAAGATAAATACAACTGCACAACAAACATGACTGAGTGGAGCTTTTGCGCTTTTATCGGGAAGTCTAGGATTCAACCCTTCTGACAAAGCTTTTCTTCATTCCATCTGTGAAGTAGAAATAGTGCGTGTACTGTGAGTTGGCCGACTTCCTTTCTTATTGCTTTTAAATCGTTATTGTTACTAATTACCAGCAGTGACGGTTTTGCGAAGGTTAATGGGGCGGTCTTTAGGACTGAAGCCTGCTCTCCAAAATTACGGAATGTCTAAAACAAACGACATCCATTAGTTATACCTTTACTCATAAACTTTAAGCTCCCGTCAAATAAAAATTACGAATGTTTAGAAAAACTAAACATTAGTAAGAAAAACCCCTGCCAAAATACTATTCTAAATCAGCCACTGATTCTCAGTATAAAATGATCTTCAAGGTTGTATCCAGAAGATTATCGCTAAATATATAAACGAAACGAAATATTAGTTATGCCCGTACTCATAAACTTCAAGCTCCTCCCAAATAAAATTAGAACATTTTAGAAAACGAAACAATCAGAAAAACCCCTCCCAAAGTACTTTTCTAAATCCGCTACTGATTATTTGTATAAATTAGTATTCAAGGTTGTATCCGAAAAATTATTGCTAAATCGTTGCACAATTACAGTATAACAGAAATGTGGAAGTACGGTTTGACGAATATATTGAAAAACGTACGCTTTGACGGATATATAAAAAACATAACTTTTGCGCTAGAAGCTTGAGTACTAAGCTCTTAGAAATGAAAAACGGATGACAAACTGAAATGATCCAGAGAAAAAAAAGTCGATAACTCAAAAGTTAAAATAAAGTTAAATAGCCTCTAAAATTGCCCTCAAATACTACATTCTTTATGTTTGCTTTAATTCGTAAAGCATGTGCTCCACCTTTCTTGATGGTGAATTTCAGAGCGAAATATGGCATTTAGGTCATGAAATTCTTACCTAACTATAGAATATACTATAAGAAAGCTAGTTAGATAGAAAAATCATGAAAATGAAAAAAAGCCAAAATTTCCAAAATTCTCGTTTTTTTCCCCAAAAGCCGGCTTTTTATGTGAAAAAAAAACATCGATTCAAAAAAGCCGGCTTTTTTGCATCTCTACATATGATAGTTTGCTACTGTGATGTCGCATGTTCTGTCTCCTTGTAGTGTGTTTGGATAAACAGATATTTTCAATTTTTAAGCCATGCTGGATTTCCGTCATTTGCGGTGCGTGCTTTTATTTTATGATATTATTTTCCTTCTCGATCTGTTTTGCATTCGTGTATTTTTTTAAAGTACCAGATGTATTTTTACGGAGTTTGTTTTAGCCAGCTATATTTTAGGGGGTTTGGAGGCGGGAGCCCGCAAAAACATTCCTGTCCAAGATGATTATCGCATATCTATAACCGTCTTCTTGTAAGAATATAATTTGATAATGATTTTGCAGGGCACTTTTAATACTGATGCTATGTGTATAATCGGGAAATGTATATTTGTGGTAAATTTCATGAAAGAAGAATTACAAATACAAAAATTATGATGAGTAAAACAAAGTGTTGGTAAATGGACAAAAAAGTTTTATTTTCGTTTTACTGTTCTTATTTACTGCTCTTTTGATATGAAATTTGCCATACATGTCTTTGCCAATTATACACATACTAACATTATAAGAAATATCGGACGAATTCGTTATCAAATTATATTCCTAGAACAACATATTTATAGACATGCAACAATAATTTTGAACATAAGTGTATTTCCGAATACAAGCTGTCTACATTTTACTTTTTCGTTTTGAAATCTTTAGGTGAGAATTAAATATCGTAGTTGAACGTTATGGATAGTTTGGATTAGGTTAATTTAGAAACTGGTTTTCACTTCATTTATAGTATGTTAGTTTTATCTGTGGCAGATTTTTGATCCACATTTTGGACAACTTGTGTATTACAGTTGTTTAAGAATTGATTTATCTGAACCGGTTTCTAGAGTAGTTTGGGAAGCAGTTCCCTATTTTTTTCTATTCTCCGGAGTTGTCTAGCAATGAGTTTTAGGGGAAACAGGTTGTCTGTTCCGAGGAACTGATTCCTAGACTGCTCTGATGAATTGTTCTTGGGAAATGATTCCTAAACTGCTCCGGGAACGGAGTCAAGATTAATCGGTTGCAATCATTGTCCGGGTCAAAGTAAAGACTTGCCTTTATCACCATCTCATGCTGACATTTCGTCTGATTCCGTTCATTTCTCCGTAAATTTTGTATTTCGAGGCTGCCATGTTCGGCAGTTAATCCCTTAAACACTAACTAATCACAATATTTAAAACCGTGAATCATCACAGATGTGTGCCAACAACACACTTTTAACCAAGACAAAACTGACTATCTCGAAGTACGTTTTAACTTGAGAAGAAAAGATTTTCAGTGGATTGACTGAAATAATAACCGTCAATGAATAAACGCAAAAATAACTTCATATTGAATTTCTATTAACATTAACAAGACTAAAAAGTATCAAAGTGCCAAAAGGCAGACTAGAAAAAAAGCAATCCCGGGAAGTGTCTATTCACCGACCAACAAAACATTCCCAAAAAATTAGAGCAGCAACTGAAACAGTAGACATTGATAACAAGGTAACAAGGGACTTAATTAGTTTTATAATAAATATTTGACCATGTTTAACAATTTTACAGTACTGGAACACACCAATGTCACCTACTTTCATAACAATCCGCCTCAGAATACCAACTAACGAACTACGCAGACCCAAGAACTCTTCCTTGTGCATATCAATTTTGGATAACGCGCTGAATATGAAAACTCCTAGTCTCCCTTGGCCCTAACGCGAATTACATGTAATACCAGCCTGTATTTACTACCTAGCATAGTGTTTATGTTCTTTCCGTGCATGCCTGATCTGTAAAGATACGTCTACGCAATCTTCGCAGAACACTTCTAAGATACTGTACGGATACTTAAATGTAGAGTGTAATGTAGGCTTAACCCAATCATTGCTACTGATAAACCCCCGCACCAACTTATGCTAAGTAGTCATTACAATAGGCGTATTAGGAAAGGTATGTGCAAAATGAAAGATTTTTCATCTAGCTGCATATAGTGCTATTGTTCGTGTAAGAATAATAACTGGATCGGTCTTGGTAAAGCTATCCTAGGAATTGTTAAAACCAGGGTTGGCTCGTTTAAACCAGGTTTTTTTTTTAACTGGTTTAAACCAAAGAACCAAAAATGCTTTAAATCGTGTGAACTTCGTGAAGTTTCCACATATCAAACCATCCGCATTACGTTTATGTACTTTTCACTTTTTAATCAAGGGGTCTCGTACAATTCTCGGTCGAACCACAACCCATCTTTCAAATGTAAACCAAGTAGCGACCCGAGGTGTCCCTCTAAGAGAAAGTATTCTCCGTGATAACCTTGGTATTTCATAAGGATGTTTAGCCAAAACATACGAAATGAAACCAAATTATATATTTCTACTTAAATTAATGCCTGTTGTTTTATAAAGAAGCCAAGGTTGCTTAAATATATTGGTAGAATTGCCAAATTTATCAACTGCCTACGTAGCTTCCAACATCAGCTTGGATTTGACTTGGTTTTAATTTTACTGAATATCTACATGCCAAATTTGTAATTTAATACCTCAGTCTTGGCGTAGTGATTATGATACGTTGACCTTAAAATTTGACATACAAATACATTTAAAGTAATAACAGGATTTTCCCGATTTATATATAATTCTGGATAATGTTTTTACTTGTGTAACTGTTTATCTTTTTGTCCTTCTGAAATGGCTCTTGACAATTATATTAACAAGTAGGCCTATGTAAAGATCAGTACAACGTATTTTTATCAGGAGTCCTTCGTGAGTGAGTCGGTAATCGCATTTGTGACCAATTAGTCCCGGTTTCGTGTCTAAATGGACAATTTCTCTTGGATGTATGCCGAGAAGCGGTTTGGATTTCGCTTTAAGCTTATGTGACCCCTTCCAGCATAGCCTTGTTGTTGCATAATAACACCAAGGCGAAACTAATTTCTGTCCATATTTAATATAAATACATAGACTAAATTATTTAAACCAAAACCCTTTTTTTGTTGTTGTTTATTTCAATAAAAACCATGGTTTTTGCCAACCCTGGTTAAAACTGACCTTTATTTGTGACAATACACACTACTTCATTTGTTAAAAGAAAAAAAAATGTGAAGACCTATTCTAATTAAGACATTCTAATATTTGCTACTCTATACGCACGCTGACGTACAGAGTGTGACAAATTTCGCTTCCTCACATTTTGAATAAATAAAAACAACAATCACTTCGTTTGTTGACACAACAGTTTCCCAAATACAAGCTTTAAACTGTAGTACCCGAAGTGATGGTTAGCTATGCTAAATAATTATTTAAAGTGAATAAAACAATATATGACTGCTATTAACATATCTAATAATAATAATTCACAAATTGTTATACTCCCTTATTCACGAAAGAGCACATACATACTCACAAAGTTTGTAGTCCTTTCTAAGCGGCACCTGTTAGTGACACATGGTCAGAAAACGTTTAAATGATTAACCAATACAAATACCCATCATGTTTCGTTGTTTCATATTCCATCATCTACTGCCAGATCCTCGGGGCAAAATATTAGAACACTACACCTACACTAACAATTTACTCAGCATTTTCAACAAAATAAACACCATCAAATTTCACCAACCTCTCTCCTACTATCCGCCATACTGAAAAATCGCGCCATCACTGTTACAATGTTGCCATTACAATTTTATTCTGCGTAAAAAATTAAAGCAAAAATCGCAATGAAGTCAGATGTTTTGGTGAAAAGGTACAAATAAAGGATCACCCTATCTAACGGATTGCGTCAACACAATAAAAATCTGCGATTTAATTTGAGATAAGCCGCCTTATGCAGAGTCGTTTTGACGTAAGATTAGCGTCATACGAAAGACCTGACTACTGCAGGAAACTTACGTTAGTCGAACTCTTTAGTATGGCCCTAATCACGACGACTCTGCATAAGGTGATTAATATACTTTTGCATCTTTGCGCACCTTTATGCTGCATATTTTTGCGAAACTAATATGCAATAATGCCCATTGTGTGGATCAAAACTTTTCGGCGATTGCACGAAGGAATGAAAAGTTCTCAATGTAGAAATAACCTGTTTCAACGAAAGCCTGTTTCAGACGGGACTGAAGTAAGGCTGAAATTAACGATCTAACTCACGACCTTACTTAACAATCGTGTGAGAAGTAACTTCCCTTAGTTCATGTTGAAATTTTCTGCTATCTTTATTTGGATCCTGACTTGGAAGAAATAGAAGAAGTTTCTATTTTCTTCTGGTCTTCCATACAGCTACCAATCAGAAAAGAGTAGCGCCTAACCACATTTAACTTTATTTCTCACTGTAATTTCAAAACAATACTGCCTGGACAAGAGAAGCATTAATTATATTAATACAGTCATGTGAAAAACATGATTTCTTGTATAACGTGAGGCACGATTTATATTATTTAAAAAAAAACCGCAAGAATAAAGACCTTAGAAACGGTATGCAGTGAAGTAATTAGTGTCCGCCCGAACACTACAGGTGTGAACAAACGTAATTACATCTTTTAAAAGAATAAAAATAGATGATTTAAGTATAGTATGCAGTTTGTATACCAAAAATGTAACATGTTTTAAAAAAGGGTGCAGGTTTACTTTTTGGCGCACCACTCGAAGTAATTGCTCAAAAATTAGAATTCCTTCACTAATTTCCTTCTTATTGTTGTCCAAATTATTTGTGCTGGGCGACATGAAAATATCCACATAGCATAGTTAAGATTCAAGGGGGTATAATGAGCAATTGTTGAAAAATTATAATTCTTATACTTTTTGCGTATAAATACAGCGTCCGGATGCATGCACAAAAATTACATCCCAAAAAATAAAAAAACAACCTGCGGTAGGTCGCCACTAGAAAGCACAAATGCTATCTAACTGAAGCTGGAGGTCCGAGTGTTAGCGAGGGGATGCGTCAGCGAAGGTGGGTATCCGTTAAAGCGAGGGTAGTGAAAACGAATGGGTTTTGCCAATGATACGAGTTTCAATAGCATTTTTCATGGTTTCATACTAGTAGCGTTCCACTTGTAAACAAAATACAACTTCTATAGACTTGTGCAGAAATTCACCGCCGATGGAAAATAGTTTCTATACATGCACCTTTCATATGAACTCTCTTATTTTATCCATCTTAAAGCACTTATAATAATTTTACACTAGTAATTCTACACTTATAAACATAAAATTCAAATGTGGAGCGCCAAAAGTAAACCAGGAACAGAAACAAAGATAGTTAATTGTCATCAGTGTTCTGTGGCCTTCGTGCAATTTTAGGGAACAGTTGTACAATTGTGGCACAATACAAAAAGTCCGGGTGTAGTGCAGGAGAGGGAGCTCCCGGCGCGGTATAAGTTTACTTTATGGGCTATGTGGGCATTTTTTGTGGGTAGTGAGCTGAGCGGATACACTCAGTACCTATACTAGAAAATTGCTCTTTCTTCTTTATTTTAGCTTTCCGTGCCTCATAACTGCTGTCATTAACATATTTGGACAAGTCATTTGATTTTCAGTTATACAATCTGGTGGATACAAGGATCTACAGACCTATTTCAGCGGATACAGGCTCCCTCATGTTCGTATCTCGCTGCGAATTTTCGGAGTTACTAATTTCAATTGCGTATGGAATTTTGAATAGTCCATTCTGTAGAAATTTTGGTAGGAACGAGGATCTTCTGCAAGTAGTTCATTATTAACCACTGAAAATACGGTCCTTTCCTGTGCATTATTGCGGCGAAGAATTCACTCCCTTGTCCAGCAGCTCCTCTTTAGTCTTTCTCTTTCTCTCTCGTCTTTTGGAGGGAGGAGAGGTCGGATTTTGTGTCAACAACAGAGCAGATATCGCTGCTACGGCTATTTCATCCTCTTCGGATAAACTCATGTTGTGAAATAGAAAAGAATAATATTTACAATTACGACAGTCAGGGGCGCCCAAAGAAAATTTTCTAGAGGGAGGCCCATCTCCATGGTTGCTATATTACTTCTGGTATTTAATATACGTGGTTTGTTGTATTATGTATACATTTTCGTAAGCCAAAGCTGGCCTCACTCTCCCCTCCTCTCCGGGCGCCCAAGACGACAGTTGATTGCCCTATGCGTAACACATTCTTCAAGTGTTTTTCGTCTGTTTAATACAGCGATCACGAGAGGCTCTGCAGGTAAAACCTACCTAGTTTTAAGGATCGTCTGATCAAGGATGTTATAAAATAGAGGATCTGCCCATACAACAAAATCGTAAAGCCATACGTCACAGCTTCGCCACACCCACTCTGCCCACTCCGAGCCACTAAGATCGCAATGTTTCGAGCCAACAATCATGGCGGAAACGAGAGTAACCAATGAGATGTGATGGTTCAGACGATGCTCGGTTGTTTTTTGGCTCCATTGAGTTCATATGATGAAGATACGTATGGGCACATCCTCTATTTTATAACATCCTTGCGTCTGATACCCTTTGTGACCTGGGTTGACGCCTTAGTTCAGATCCGTGCAGTAGCGTAGCCAGGATGTGTGTTTGGGGGGGGGGCCCAAGTGCTGTTATAGGTACATATAGAAAAATTACAAACAAGAAAATATATAAACATAAAACTATATAAAAAGTTACAAACATCAATGTACCAAAGTACATTGTCGGACCTCTTGGGGGGGCCCGGCCCCTCCGGGCCCCCCCTTCCCTACGCCACTGGATCCGTGTGAGACAGGCTTAACTAACTAACTCTATGGCTTACGGAACTCGGAGGTTCAATGCCGCATTCACAAAAGCTCTCCACTGACTTCTATCCTTAACCAACTGAATTCAGTTTCTATTTTGTATTCCTATTTCCGCAAGATTCATCTTAATATTGTCCTCCCACCAGGCCTAGGTCTTAGTAATGGTCGCTTTCCGGTTGGTTTTCCAGTTAAGACTTTAAAAGCGTTCTTGCATTTTTCCATCTACATGACCTGCCCACCTGAGCCTCCTAGACTTGATGACGCTAAAAATGTTTGGTAAACCGTATAAACTATGAAGTTCCTCGTTATGAAGCTATCGCCACTATCCATTTCCGTTTCTCTTGGGTCCGAATATTCGTCTCAGAATCTTGTTCTCAAATACTTTCAATCCATGTTCTTCCTTCCGAGTAAGTGACCATGTTTCGCAACCTTACAGCACAACAGGCATGATTATCGCAATGTGCAAGTGGTGATGCATTGAGTCGCTCTCTCTCGCTCGCTCGCTCACTCTCTATTTATACAGAATATAAAAGTGGATGTATGTATGTGTTTCAACACAATTCTGATATATCTAGAGCAATTTTAACTATATTTCTTACAGTCTGGAAAAGAGTACTGTCAGGATACATATCAAAAATGCTAGAAACGGGTCGAAATTAGTATCGAATCCATAGTTTCGTGGTCGCTTAGATGAATAGTTCTACTTTTAATTCAAGTCCAATTAAGCTCCCATTAGCACCCAGGATGGTTACGTAGCGACATAAAAATATCGACGTCAACCGATATTAGAATCGAATAGTAAGTATTCAGCGCCGCTAACAGTGCCGCATTTCCCATTAGTCCACATTAGTCCACATTTCACATTAGTCCCATTGCCTAGAGGACAACATATTTGCAGCGTGTGAAGTTTAAAACTTGAATAATATCTTAATATTTTCCTTATGAAAAAAGTTAAAAATCAAGAGCAAATGTACTATTTCATGAACAATCCTCTTTTACTATTGTAATATGTTTAATATTAGCGTTAGAAATCTAAAAATAATTCAGAACATATTTCACATTATTTTTTTTTTTTTTTTGTTACGTAGTTGTAGCTGTAGCATCTAGTGAGTGGTATTTAATTGTAATAAATTCACTAATTAAGCATATTCGAATTAAGTTTTATTTTTAAGTTAGGGATGAAGGGGCGGAGAAATATGTAGTTATTGGGGACGACGAGAGCAAAAGTGCGTATGTTTAGCCGTGAATTGGAGATCATCTTTTGTTGTAGTTATGTAGACCTTGAATTCTTTTGCTGTTTTATTTCGGTAATCCCCGGGAGAATATTGGGATGAGACTGTGCTTTTGACAATTTGTTTTTTGCAATACACGGGAGAGTATTGGGTTATATTAGTTAGCCGGACATGGTGTTGATTTGAATAATCGGACAAAGTGTTGGAAAATAGAAACAACAAATGAAGGATATTACTGTGTAGAAATAAATAATGTGTAATCGTGTTGATGTAGAAATGGAGCCATATAAGTGGCTGAAGACTTTTTTATGTTAAGGAAAGTTAGAGCCAGTGTGGCAACTGATATTTTAGGGTTTATGAGCCAAGCGTGGCTGTTGATAATAAGGTCGAAGAGCCGAGAGTGGACACTGTTATGGTAGGTTGATGAGCCAAGAATGGCTTTTGATATTTTAGTGGCTTATGGTAACGCCAAGTGGGACCATATTTATTGTTATAGTTTTTGGGATTCAGAAAGGCTCCTGTTTAATTGAGTGTATTGGTGTAAGTCAACTAAAGGTTGACAGTGAAAAGAAAATGGTGTAATTCATTTGTAAACTCCAGTAGATTTGAGAAGTTAATTAAAGTAATACTTTGCTTCACTGAAGGTACCAAAAATTAACAAACCTAAAAATTATAATACATATCCTTAGGGGGGAGTAGAAGTCCGAATTTTTGCGAAAAATTGAGTATCTCACAAGTCGTTGAACTAAGAGCTGAAATTCAGCATATAACTCTTTATTAAAAATAAACAGCATATGTCCTGACATTTTCTTATTTTTTTATGAGCGGGGGGGGGGATTTTCTATACATTGGAAATTGGTAGTGGGTTGATTTGTAAAAATAATCGAAAACGTTTAATATTAGTTGAGAAAGAAATTGAGTAATGAAAACTACAGTTCTTCGAATTTTATACCCACTGCTTTCTATTTATAATTGCAGAAGCTGGTGTTTAATATATGGAGCGTTCAGAACATAAGGCAATCATGCCATAAAGTTGAGAGAAAATGGCCATAAAATTGGTATTCTGAACTTAATTACATGGGAATTTTCAATTAGTACGGCATGCTTAATTATATAGAAAATTAGTTTTTCTTTCTTTTTTACGTTCGTCTACTTTTAATTGATTTGAGACTTTTAAATTTCATCCTATTTTCTACTGAAATGTGTATGAAAGGCAACAAAGAAATAATTATATATGATAAATTTAAATTAATTTTAATTCGGAAGATGAGAAACACTTTACCATTGTATATCTTAAAGGTCAGATCCACCAATATTGTAATAGAGAGGTGCAATGAGCCATTGACGGTAGAAATTCAAACTCCGATAAGTGATAATTTCATAGTCTTGTTTTATTACAAGTGTAACCTCTTTAGTCAATGGAGAGAAGGACGTGCATCATGGGTCAGAGTTGATGGCGATGGGTTTTGGTCGGTCGGAGTTGGTCGCAATGGTTCAGAGTAGTTCATAGTTGGTGGTAGGTCAGAGTGGATCACGATGGATGATGGGTCAGAGTGGGTCAATGGGCCATTTGGGTGTTGGGTGATAGTAGGTCATGGTGGGTCGTGGATCAAATTTTCATTGACCCACACCATCTCTGGTTAAAATTGTACTAAAGAGAAGAGGCACCAAAGATGTATGTCGGCTATTATGCTCAAATTTTGCACATAGATAGTACCCCACCAGAAAGCAATAAATCTGAAATGGTTCACGGTACCACCTCCTAGAACTCGAGATGTAGGGGTTTGTCTGATTGGCCAAATTAAGACCTCAATGATTTATCCTTCAACAAGCAAGCTTTTTATGATCGTTTCCGTGGGGAAGTCAGAAGAACACGTGCCTAGTAATCGTAATATTGATAGTTCGCATCCACCCCGGGGTATTTGTTTAGTATTTTTTTGACTCACCTAAGTATAAACAAATCACAGATATAGGCAATTTAACATATTTTGGGAGAGTAATTTTCTGGTTCGTTGGCGTTTCATCGCGTCTCTGCCAATGGTAGTAAAGTTTTCAAAATGGAACTGGTGCCACAGCTGATCGTCACTGCGGGACCACCAATTTTTGGCGAGAGGTCAATAGTTGACCATCTGTAGTCCACCGACGCTTACAGCTTAGAGTAATGAACGATGTCTTTGCCTTGTAGACTTCATGACTACCGAGTTATTATTATTATTATTATTATTATTATTATTATTATTATTATTATTTGTAGTAATAGTAGTATAATTGATAATAGAATAATTATATTGTCTATGTATTGTCTCGGTAGGACTACACACAGGATTTGGCTCGTTTTGGTTCGACTCGACTCTAATCCGAGTCGAGTTGGAGGAAATTTTTCGCGCCGAGTCCTACAGTAGACCTCAAAGATGTCTGTTTCGAGTCGAATCGAGTTTCAAAGAAAAGTCGCTCGTGCCCATTCCAACTAATGAGAGCTAATCGGAGTTAAGCGAAATTGAAAGTCACACTATTTCTCTAAGCGACCCCGAAAACTATGAATTCGACACTAATATCGATCATTTTCTATCATTCTTTTATATGTATCCCCCTCCCATTCACCATAGGTAACCCAAAAGCACTCTTTTTCAGACTATAAGAAATGTGGTTAAAATTAGTCTAGGCCAGTGGTTCTCAATCTAATTCCTATCACGATCCCCTTTTATCACATCCTCTTGCCAGCGACCCTTTTAAAATTTGTGTTTTATAATAAGCTTGTATGAGATTTTTAACATACCTATTTCTATAATACTAGAATCCATTTCTTAGTTATAGTGAACAGAGCCGTGGCATGGAAAATCAGCGCCAGGGGCGAGAGTATATGACGATGTCTCCGTACATACGAGTGAGGTCGACAGACTAACTGCGAAGCGCCACCATGGTTGGCACGAAGCTCAATACAATTTTCAAAAATAAACCCTGCATTTCCTTGATTTTGAGCACATTTTATTACTTTTTCCTTCTATTTTATACATGTGCACATGCACCTTCCTAACATGCACACTTCCTCCGAAATTTGTGTCCCCTTTTTTCGGCGCCCGGCACTGACAGTGGATTCAGTAAGTGTAATATCTATATTTCCAACGACGAAGGTGTTGGTTCAAGATGGATGTTAAACTCCTTCATTGAAGAGGTCATTAACGTATCTGATCTAAGCCCACAACTTCTTGACCAAATAATCGAATGATCATGCGACAAGTCTTTGCAACTGGTTTTCTGTAACGAAGACTTGGACAAGTTCTGCCTGATGAGGAGAAAAGAATATCCTGGTCTGGTATCTGCTGCTTTAAAAGTAACAATTCCATTTGCTATTTCGTACCTGTGCGAAAGTGGGTGGGTGTGTTTTATTTCATGGTAAACATTAAAACAAAGACAAGAAATCGCTTATCAGTTGAAAATGGCTTGATAATGTTCGTCACGAAGATTGAACCGGGCATTGCTGTACTAGTGAAATTACACCATGCTTAGGTATCTCATTAGGTTTCAAATTTAATTGTATTTCAATGTGCAGGATTTGTTCCTTGTGTATTTTTCTAGCATTTCTATATACAATTCTCATTAGTTTCATATCATACCCCTTTCATTTAAATTCATTTTTAAACAACTCTGCACCCTTTGAAAATGTTGAGGAGACTTATTTTTTATTGTGCTTTACAGTAGGCCTATGTATAAAAATAAAAGTATGCCTATTAGAACAAAATTCAAAATAACATTTAAAAATAATTTCCGGTATTAGATTCTAACTATATTTATCTCTTCCGCTTATCTTCGCGACTTCCTAGGGGCCGAGACTCCCACGTTGAGAAACCCTGCTCTAGGCATACATGAGTTATGTTGGAAAATACATACATACACTTTTATATGTATAAATACAGATAAGAGAGGGTTGAGAGAGAGCGATTAAGGTATTACCTCTCTCAATCTCTTCACTTTACTTGTGCGATTCGTAAATTTCTTCCGTGACAGTTTGGGACTAGCTAGTTTTTTGTCTTGAACCACGATCCGATTTTCGATATGCTCTACCTAAATTCTGTAATGCGAATATTGAGAAGTTACCTGCGGTCTTAATTTGTATTTAATATTCACATATAACATACCGACGTTCTGTCAATACCTCAGATGTTATATTTTAAAGATCAGTGTTAATTATGTCGTGAAATGATATGAATATATATATTCAACTGATATATATATATATATATATACAACTGATGAATTGTAATGTAACTATTTTACATAATTTGCATGCATTGAGGAAAGTAGAATATCATAAAAGAATCTCACCTGAACGGGTATCGAACTCACGATTTAAACGCTCGGGGTGTACCACTGAGCTAACATTACCGCTTTTCGGAATCTGCTTCTGAAATATAACTGAGCTCATACGTAAATGCTCTTTTCCGTATGGAAATCACAATGAAGAAACAAGAGTGTGAATACATAGTTTCGAAATATTGTATCATTAAGTATTTCAATCAATGTTCTTTTTTTCTACACTTAATACCATTTCAACATGTCTTATTATATTTAACAGAAGGAAAAACATATCTCTACATTTTTTCCCGATTGCTAAGGTTGGCTTGGAGGTTCGAACCAGCAGCTTTAGTTTACTGTTTTCCGAAGATACTCGAAGTTGGACTTCGAAAGTGTTTGCCTCAAAACAGCTATCATCATATCGCTCAATCTGTTTGGTATATGGTATATGTTTTTGTCAGTATAACAATTTATTCTTTAAACAGCTTTTCGTATGTATTAATATTTCTTTATAAAAACTGTTTTTAATATTATTATTACGGCGCACCATTTTCAGATTTCTTTTGCGAGTCGTTGACGAAGTCGTTCCCCAAAATAGGCGTGTCGTGCAAGTAACCAATCACACGTCAGGTACTAGCTTTTACCTATTGCTTCCTGCTCACAGCTCAGAACATTGGTAACTATGGATAGACGTACAGCAGTAATTGCTTTATGGGAGTTGGAAGGGTATTCTGCAACTGCAGCTAGCAGGCGAGTAGGTGTCCCGGCCTCTACAGGAAGGCGATGGATTCAGATATATGGTGCTACAGGTCAGACTGGTAATTTACGATCTCCTGGTCTTCCGCATGTGTCAACCGAAGCCGAAGATGCGAGATTAGTAAACGAAGCCCGGTTAGACCCACTAAGGACGTCTAGACAGCTAAGGGAAGCTTCTCTCTTTTCTGGTAGTAAGCATACAGCTCCGCGAAGGCTTCGTCATGCTGGATTACGTGCCTGTATTGCTGCCGTGAAGGAAAAACTCTCAGACGACCACAAAATTTACCGTCTCGCGTTTGCACAGGCGAATGTGGGTCGCAATTGGGAAAACGTAGTTTTCTCAGATGAATCCATATTCACAACATCAAATGATTGACGCCGTTTTGTGTATCGTCCGAGAGGCACCCGATATGACCCTGGATATGTGGCTGCTTGCAATCGCAGTTGCCATGTATCTATTTCATGTTGGGGATGGATTTCCAGTCGCGGAGCAGGACAGTTTCACAGAATTGAAGGACATCTTGACAGTGCTCAGTACTTAGACATTATGAGTAATATAATGCTGCCATCTGTACGAGTATTTCAGCCTGATGGTGTAATTCAGTTCCAGCAAGACCAGTCGCCAGTAAATACTTCCCGTGTGGTTCAGGAATGGTTCGCAGGGCAGAATGAGATTGATTTAATTGACTGGCCGCCTCGTGGAGCAGACCTCAGTCCCATAGAAAATATGTGGGCAGAAGTGAAGCGTACTCAAGGGACAGTTGGCCTGAGGCAGATACACCAAGAACTCAGGATGACCTGTGGCATCTTGTTTCCGGAGCATGGCTGGAGGTAGGGGAAGGAGATAGATTTGTCACCCATTTAATAGATTCCATGCCCAGAAAAATCGAGCGTGTAATAAATTCAGAAGGGTCTTGGACACAATATTAATGTCCCCGCCTTAAATCCCGAAAACAGCCCTTTTCAGGGCTACCTAAACGCTTCTGAAAATTATTTTTAGAAGTAAACCACTCCTTGTATCCGATTTCAGTGCAATTCTACTAACAAAAAACGATAAATCGCTGCAGGCTTTGAACTCAAGACCTCTTCATTACCAAGCCCGTACACTACCAGTGAGCTAACATGAACACGCAACCAAAACACGATTTTCAATTTCTGGTATTCGATGAAAATGATGCTCGTATACTTTGCAAATGGTGTATTCAACTTGGGATATTCCGCAACACACACACACACATAAACAAAGCGAGAGAGAGAGAGAGAGAGAGAGAGAGAGAGAGAGAGAGAGAGAGATGAATATACAAAAGCATACTCAACGTATTCGAATGAGACTCTAAGTAACGACATTCCGTTCTAAAGATAATTTGTGTTTCTTCCCGTGACGTTAAGGGGATCTTGAAAAATTATGTGTCTTCAAGCAGGATCCGACTTTGGATACTCTGTTTATACACTTTCTATATCCGTAGGAATATACTGTATTTCACGAATGTAAAAACATGCTGTAATGAGAATATTGAGAAGTTACATCTGTATGACAAATAGCTGCAAATAAATACACTACATAATTTATTTATTGCTATTGAACGAATTTCCTAACTTGTATTTAACATTCTCATATATAATACCGACCTACTGTGAACACCTACCTATCTCAGATGTTATATTTTAAAGATAATAATTATTATGTTCTGCAATGATTCTGTGATATATATATACAACTGAGGTATTTTAATGTAATTATTTCATATAATTTTTCATGCATTGCGGAAAATACAATTTCATAAAAGAATCACTGACCCAGATGGGAATCGAACTCGTAACCTTAAGATTTGAAATGCGACACCTTACCAGTGAGCTAACACAAGGATTTACGGAAACATGCTTCTAGCGTAACATGTATAACGTTTCTCAAGATAATTATGACATTCATATCCAGTACAAACGCTGTTTTTGTTCTACCTTGACTTTTATTTTAGTACTCAGGCGATAATTATGTTCTATCGGGTGTTACAAAATAAGTGTTACAACTCTTGGGAGGTGATTCCTGCCAGTGAGACAAGAAAAAAAGTTCTCTTGAACTTTCGGCTAACGGACATAGTTTCGGATCTACGAGGTGCCGAAAGCGTGGGAAAATGACTTTCGGACGCCAATAGTTCGGAAACTATCCAACGTAAAGAGGGCAGGTAAAAAATTCACTAAAGAAGTCATACCTGCTGTATTGAATTTTGCATGTTTCACAATCCTACCATGCACGCGCAAGGGAATCCCCAAAGGAACGTAGGGAGTCCCGTATAATCTGCCAAATGAAAATTGGTCTAGTATTAAGTCGATATCTGGAACAAATACAAAATGGCGGAGAGCTTCATGCCCGTTGTGTGTGGTTGCATAATCGCCAGGTACGGATGCTAGCCAACAGTGACGTTCTGAGTATTAAGTGTAGCGAATTTGTACTCAAATGCTCTAGAAAGACATCTGGAGTGTCGATAGAGCACAACAGACGAAGCAGGGTGATTCACATGTGTGGAAACACTTAACGAAAAATGCCCAGAAATGCACTCATACTCAGTAAACGTGAGTTCAAAGCGTCGGAAATGTAAGGATTAGCGTCAAGAACATGAAAGCCATTGCCAATTCACCAATAATATTCCCTCAAAAAGATGCAATATGATGTGCACGGTTGCATACTAATAAGGATGTAACAACTGAGGCCAAGTTGAAATTGTGCAATGTGACTCACTAAGAAACTGCGTAAACTAAATGAATATCACTAGTGGGATCGCATGATCGATATTGAAATGTGTTGATATCGATATGTAACTACTGGACAAATGTCAACATGTCTCACTACTGCTGGGACACCGTCTCACTGTTGTGCTCTACAGGTGTCTTTCTAGAGCATTTGAGTACAAATTCGCTACAATTAATACTCAGAACGTCACTGTTGGCCAGCATCCGTACCTGGCGATTATGCAACCACACACAACGGGCATGAAGCTGTCCGCCATTTTGTATTTGTTCCAGATATCGACTTAATACAAACGAATTATTGTTACCTGGTAGAAACTATCAATTCATATCCATTTAGACCAATTTTCATTTGGCAGATTATACGGGACTCCCTACGTTCTTTTGGGGAATCCCTTGCGGATGCATGGTATTATTGTGAAACATGCAAAATTCAATACAGCAGGTATGACTTCTTCAGTGAATTTTTTACCCGCCCTCTTTACGTTGGATAGTTTCCGAACTATTGGCGTCCGAAAGTCATTTTCCCACCCTTTCGGCACCTTGTAGATCTGAAACTATGCCCGATAGCCGAAAGTTCAAGAGAACTTTTTTCTTGTCTCACTGGCAGGAGTCAGTTCCCAAGAGTTGTAACACTTATTTTGCAACACCCGATATGCCTTATCTTTGAGCATTCTTTTACATATGGAAAGATTCTTTAACGTATCTAAATGTTCCATTACGTATGGAGAGCTAAATGAATGTGCTGACATTAATACAAGGTTTCGAAATATTGTATCATAAAGTATTGCAATCAATGTTGCTTTTTTTCTACACTTGGTAACAATTCTTATTATATTTAAAAGAAGAAAAACACATCTGCAAACTTTTTCCCGATTGCAAAGGCTGGCTTGGAGGTTCGAATCTGGTTTACTTCCTTCCGAAGATACCCGAAGCTGGACTTAGAAAATTTTTGCCTCAAAACACCAATAAAGAATGCGCTCAACCTTTTTCAGACAAGGTGTACATATAAAAAACTTTCTGCATGTTATGTTTCGCGTACGTAAAATCAGTTTCTGCATTTTGTTTTTGAAAATTGCATTTGTTATTTTTAAACTTGTTTTTTTTTTAATTTTGAAAATTAATTTTTTTGCAAGCCGCATTTTATAATTTTGAAAATTACATTTTCGTTTTTAATCTTATACTTCTTTATTTTGAAAATTAAATTTTCCTTTTGTAAAGTTACATTTTTTAATTTTGAAAATAACATTTTCACTTTCCTTCTTACATATTTAGTTTACGTTTCTGCATTTTGTTTTTGAAAACACTTTTCTGCATTTTATATTACATGTATGTGAAAACTTTCTGCATGTTATGATGCGTGTATGTAAAACTGTTTTTGTTTTTATATTTAAAAACGTTCAGCCTTTATATTGCATGCATGTGAATAAACTTTCTGAATGTTATGATTCGCGTATGTAAAACAGATTCTGTTTTTTCATAAAGTGAGAAAAATTCTTCGTTTTACGATTCGCGCTTGTAAAAACACTTTTCTGCATTTTATATTGCTTGCAAGTAAGAATTTTTTAATTTTGTAAGGTAAGTATATAAAATGCAGAACGATTTTTTTTAAATTAATTATTAGATCAAATTAAATTTTGGTGCTTTCCTTCTTATTTTATTATTTCGTATTATTTATAATAATACTCTTACAGCAACATAGTAGTATAGTGTTAAATAACTACTACGTAAAGTGGTAAGAACACTTACACTGTGAACTTAGAAGAATCGTTTCAACAATGGAAATTCGGTATTAAATTTTTTATTGCGAATATTTCATTCGTTCGTTTGGTGTACTGTTCAATAATTACTACGTACGCTTCTAACAGCAAATTTCGTTTGCGAACTTGTAAATAATTCGTTTCTTGCAGAAACTCTGAGTAGTGGTCCCGTTATGCCCGAATGACTCATCCTCACACTTGTGACGTCATAGGTCAAAGGTCAATGACCTTGGCCCGGGGTCAATGACCGAGGGGTACCTAGGACCACCCCCTCTAAATTTTGGCAGGGGTACCTTGGCCCACCCCCTAAATTTTGGCAGGGGTACATAGGACCACCCCCCTTAAATTTTGGAAATTGCCAAATCTAAAAATTTGGTATGGTAGCCTAGGACCATAGTATGTACCTCTATCAGTATTGGGTGTCTATGTCGTTCCCTTTCATGGGTAAAAAATTGCCAAAAATTCAAATTTCGGGGTTTTTTGACCTAATTTATCCCCTTTGATGAGGTGTTATTACCCTATATAGTTATATGAACGTATACAGGGGTCCATTACCTTTCATAACATATGGGTATATTAATGCACCCCTTTAAATTTTTGGGAGGGGTACCTTGGCCCACCCCTTAAATTTTGGAAATTGCCCAATTTAAACATTGGGTATTATAGTATAGGACCCTAATATGTATCGTGATAAATTTGGGCGGTCCACCTTGTTTCCTTCTAGGGGTACAAAATTGCCAAAATATAAACGTAAGCAATACGTTATACCACGTGTTTGGTTTTCGACCTAATTTATCTCCTTGGATGAGGTCCTATTACCTTATATAGTTATATGGTCATGTATAGGGGTCCATTATCTATCATAAGACATGGGTACATTGGTGCACCCCTTGAAAAATTTGGGAAGAGTACCTTGGCCCACCCCTTAAATTTTGGAAATTGCCAAATCTAAAAATTTGGTGTGGTAGCCTAGGACCATAGTATGTACCTCTATCAGTATTGGGTGTCTATGTCGTTCCCTTTCATGGGTAAAAAATTGCCAAAAATTCAAATTTCGGGGGTTTTTGACGTAATTTATCCCCTTTGATGAGGTGTTATTACCCTATATAGTTATATGAGCGTATACAGGAGTCTATTATCTTTCATAAGATATGGGTACATTGGTGCACCCCTTTAAAAATTTGGGAGGGGTACCTTGCCCCACCCCTTAAATTTTGGAAATTGCCCAATTTAAACATTTGGTATTATAGTACAGGACCCTAATATGTATTATGATAAATTTGGATGGTCCACCTCGTTCCCTTTTAGGGGGTACAAAATTGCCAAAATATAAACGTAAGCAATACGTAGTACCACGTGTTTGGATTTTGGTCGATTTTATCCCCGTTGATGAGGTCCTATTACCTTATATGGTTATATGGGCGTATACAGGTGTCCATTACCTTTCATAAGACATGGGTACATTAATGCACCCCTTGAAAAATTTGGGAGGGGTACCTTGGCCCACCCCTTAAATTTTGGAAATTGACCAATTTAAACATTGGGTATTATAGTATAGGACCCTAATATGTATTATGATAAATTTGGATGGTCCACCTCGTTCCCTTTTAGGGGTATAAAATTGTCAAAAATATAAACGTAAGCAATACGTTGTACCACGTGTTTGTTCTTTTGGCCCATTTATCCCCTTGGATGAGGTCCTACTACATTATATAGTTATATGGTTATGTATAGGGGTCTATTTCCTATCATAAGACATGGGTATATTGGTGCACCCCTTGAAAAATTTGGGAGGGGTACCTTGGCCCACCCCTTCAATTTTAGAAATTGCCCATTTTACACATTTGGTATAATAGTATAGGACCCTAATATATATTACTATAAATTTGGATGGTCCACCTCGTTCCCTTTTAGGGGTACCAAATTGCCAAAATTTTAGTACAACCACGTGTTTGGACTTTTGACCTAATTTATCGCCTTTGATGAGGTGTTATTATCCTATATGGTTATATGGGCGTATACAGGGTTCATTACCTTTCATAAAACATGGGTATATTAATGCACCCCGGGAGAGGTACCTTGGCCCACCCCTTAAATTTTGGAAATTGCCCAATTTAAACATTTGGTATAATAGTATAGGACCCTAATATATATTACTATAAACTCGTTCCCGTTTAGGGGTACAAAATTGCCAAAATATAAACGTAAGCAATACGTTGTACCACGTGTTTTGTTTTTTTTTACCTAATTTATTCCATTGGATGAAGTCCTATTACCTTATATCGTTATATGGTCACGTATGGGGATTCATTTCCTATCATAAGACATAGGTACATTTGTGCACCCCGTTTAAATTTTTTGGGAGGGGTACTTTGGCCCACCCCTTTAATTTTGGAAATTGCCCCTTTTACATGTTTGGTATTATAGTATAGGACCCTAATATAGATTAGTATAAATTTGGATGATTCACCTCGTTTCCTTTCATGGGTACGAAATTGCCAAATTTTAGTACAACCATGTGTTTGGTTTTGGCTCAATTTATCCCCTTGGATGAGGTCCTATTACCTTATATGGTTATATGGCCATGTATGTATTGGTCCATTTCCTATTATAAGACATGTGTACATTGATGCACCCGAGGGAGGGGATTCGGTATCATAGTACATGCCTCAACATGTATCATGATAAATTTGGATGGTCCATCTTGTTCCCTTTCATGGGTAAAAAATTGCTAAAATATAAACATAAGCAATATGTTGTACCATGTGTTTGGTTTCTGGCCCAATTCTTCCCCTTTGATGATGTTCTATTACGTTATATGGTTATATGGACATGTATATGGGTTCATTTCCTATCATAAGACATGGGTACATTGACGCATACTTTAAAAATTTGGGAGGGGTATCTTGGCTCATCCACTCGGTTTTAGAAATTGTTTAATATAAGCATTTGGTATCATAGTACAGGACCTCAATATGTACCACTATAAATTTGGATGGTCCACATCGTTCCCTTTCACGGGTAAAGAACTACCAAAAATCAAATTTTGGAGGTTATTGACCCCGTCTTATAAGGTTTTAACGCGTTATATGGATATGTACAGAGGTTTATTACCTTCATATGTTTATGTTCCCTTTTAAATTTGGGAATTATCAAATAACAAAATTCGGTAAACGTTTTTTAGGACCCATTGGTGTCCCTCTTATGGCCAAATATTCAAAATTTAAAGGTTATTGACCGGCTTTATTATTGAATAAGTACAGGATTTATTACTTTTTTCATAAGACACAGGTGTGTTTGTGTACCAATCTTAAATTTTGGGAGGGGGTACATTTCTTATTGTCATATCAATAATTGGTAATTGTTCTTAGAATTGGGTGGTATCTCTTTCTTTGGGTAAATCATTGTCAAATATGAGTATGATCACGTGATCAGTTATTGACCTATGATGGGATTAGGAGCCCAGGACATTGGTACATTTAAACTTTATAGGATAATTTGAGAATGCGTCATTGGTATTGATTATTACAGCCAAATATAAACGTAAGCAATACGATGTACCACGTGATTGACCTTGATGAGGTAGTGTACAGGGATACATAGCTAACCTTATTGAATCTTATGACTCATAGTCTTAAGGAAATACATGCTACAACACTGGCAAAGTTATTGTTGATGCAATTTGATTGGTGGATCACTATCTTTCGTGCAATCTGATTGGCTGATCACTATCTTTCGTGCAATCTGATTGGTTGCTGATGTTCAAATCTTTGCTGCATTCAGTTTTATTTTAACATTTAAAAAGTTTGAAACTTTGGTTTGACATTTTTTCGTTTGAAATTTTTTCGTTTAAAAATTTTTGTTTCGAAATTTTTTGTTTCAAAATTTTGTTTGAATTTTTTTGTTTCAAAATTTTGTTTGAAAATATTTTGTTTAAAATTTTTTGTCTGTAAATTTTTGTTTTAATTTTTTTGTTTAAAATTTTTCGTTTCCAATTTTTTTTTCTGTTTCAAGATTTTTGTTTGAAAAAATTTTTCGTTTCCAAATTTTGTTTCAAATTTTTTGTTTGAAAGTTTTTGTTTGAAAATTTTTTTGTTTGAAATTTTTTTGTTGCAAAATTTTGTTTGAAAATTTTTTGTTTAAAATTTTTTCGTTTGAAATTTTTCGTTTCCAAATTTTTTGTTTAAAATTTTTTTTGTTTCGAATTTTTAAAGAACCGGAACTGTTAGAACTAAAACCTCTGGCAACATTGTGGTGCACGTCAGAACATGGGGTTGTACTTGAAATGAAAAAAAACACTTCATTGAAATGGATCATTTTATTACACTCCACATACATCCATACCAGATAGTGGTTCTGGATATTGTCGATACAATGTATTTTGAACTTCGTGCACTAGTTTGTCTTTAGCATATAATTTTAATTCCAATTGAAGTCTTTTAAGGTCTATTGCGATATCAATTGGTGGAAACTCAATGTCCATTTGATCACAAATAAACTGTTTATCAATACAGGTATGCACCCACGAACGATGTTGACAACCATCACAATATCTAGATACATGTTGTACAATATGCATAACACATTTTTCAAAATAGTACTTTTTCAGGAATATACTTGTTTTGTTACACACTTCCACTGCATGTTTCACACACTGAAATACGTTGATAAATTTGTTCCATTCAGTTTGTGTTAGATACACCATGTTGCGAGGGACATGGAATGTACTCTTTTTACGTAACAGCACCATCTTCTCTTCGAGGACCACTTCATGATTTGAGCCTAATGATTTGACTATGGTCACATTTAGCTCATCATGAAAATAATCGTTCATTTGGTCGATTCGTGCCATTCTTCACAGGTCAGTTGTACACCAAATTGTTCTGCTTTGCCCAATCGAATCACTGGTTCAAATGTTCTAGCACTGATACCAATCATCACATGTTTTGTTTATTGGATAATAGCTTGCGAAGATGAACTCTTTATCGTTAGAAGTACACATCTTTCCTCCTGAAAAGCACTTGCTCAAATGATTTCGTGGGATGACACTGTATTTGCTGGTTTATAGTTATTGCTGATGTCGAATGTGCTGATTCATGATTTCATCACAGTTACAGACGTCATGCCGACCAACCAAATTCATACAACTATGTCTAATGTGCTGACGTTTGAATCACAATTGCTGACGAATCCGGCTGTGTACTGATGACTTCGACCCAAGAATCCTTTGTAACATAAAGATACAGATCCAGTATTTAAGAAACGCAGCAGTTCTTCTTGTTTTGATGCCTCCATGGGTAAATATCTTGCTGGTAAAATTATATTCTTATCATTTTCAAGCTTCACTACGATTCTTAATCCAAACTTTGTAGGGATTTTTTGGCTAGCTAAGATTCTATAAGGTACATTCTGTTGTAAATCAGTAATCTTGGTAAATGATTTCATCACATCACGCGTATTTAGAAACTGCAGACAAGTAGCCATGATGACGTTACCACGAATACTAACTCGAACGATGATGCAAAACCGATGTCGTTGCATTATCATGTTCTGACGTGCACAACAATGTTGCCAGAGGTTTTAGTTCTAAACAGTTCCGGTTCTTTACTAATGAGTGCACAAACTTAAAAGATGTCAAACCAAAATTTTCCAAACAATAATTTCAAACAAAAAAGTTTACAAACAAATATTTCGAACAAAAACCTTTGAAACAAAATTTTGAAAAAAATTTTTTGAAACGGAAAAACTTGGAAACGAAAAAATTCAAACAAAAAATTTCAACAAAAAATTTTAAACAAAAAAATTCAAACAAAATTTTGAAACAAAAAATTTCAAACAAAAAATTTGGAAACGAAAAATTTCAAACAAAAATTTTAAACAAAATTTTGATACAAAATTTTTTTTAAATTTCAAACGAAAAATTTTTAAACAAAAAATTTTGAAACAAAATATTTTCAAACAAAATTCTGAAACAAAAAATTCAAACAAAAATTTGAAAGCAAGAATTTTCAAGCAAAGTTTCAAACAAAAAATTCAAACTAAAAATTTTACGTTTCACGGTTAACCGTCAAACTTTATCCGGTTTTTTAACTATTCGATTAACAAATAAACGGTTTTCAAAAAAATTCAAACAAATTTGAAACAAGAGTTTTCAAACAAAAACTTTCAAACAAAAAAAATTTACGTTTCACGGTTAACCGTCAAACTTTATCCGGTTTTTAACTATTCGATTAACAAATAAACGGTTTTGATCATATTTATCAGTGAGTGCAAAATGTTGAACGAAACCAAGATTTTTAAATGTTAAACAAAACTTAAAACTGAATGCAGCAAAGATTTGAACATCAGCAACCAATCAGATTGCACGAAAGATAGTGATCAGCCAATCAGATTGCACGAAAGATAGTGATCCACCAATCAAATTGCATCAACAATAACTTTGCCAGTGCTGTAGCATGTATTTCCTTAAGACTATGAGTCATAAGATTCAATAAGGTTAGCTATGTATCCCTGTACACTACCTCATCAAGGTCAATCACGTGGTACATCGTATTGCTTACGTTTATATTTGGCTGTAATAATCAATACCAATGACGCATTCTCAAATTATCCTATAAAGTTTAAATGTACCAATGTCCTGGGCTCCTAATCCCATCATAGGTCAATAACTGATCACGTGATCATACTCATATTTGACAATGATTTACCCAAAGAAAGAGATACCACCCAATTCTAAGAACAATTACCAATTATTGATATGACAATAAGAAATGTACCCCCTCCCAAAATTTAAGATTGGTACACAAACACACCTGTGTCTTATGAAAAAAGTAATAAATCCTGTACTTATTCAATAATAAAGCCGGTCAATAACCTTTAAATTTTGAATATTTGGCCATAAGAGGGACACCAATGGGTCCTAAAAAACGTTTACCGAATTTTGTTATTTGATAATTCCCAAATTTAAAAGGGAACATAAACATATGAAGGTAATAAACCTCTGTACATATCCATATAACGCGTTAAAACCTTATAAGACGGGGTCAATAACCTCCAAAATTTGATTTTTGGTAGTTCTTTACCCGTGAAAGGGAACGATGTGGACCATCCAAATTTATAGTGGTACATATTGAGGTCCTGTACTATGATACCAAATGCTTATATTAAACAATTTCTAAAACCGAGTGGATGAGCCAAGATACCCCTCCCAAATTTTTAAAGTATGCGTCAATGTACCCATGTCTTATGATAGGAAATGAACCCATATACATGTCCATATAACCATATAACGTAATAGAACATCATCAAAGGGGAAGAATTGGGCCAGAAACCAAACACATGGTACAACATATTGCTTATGTTTATATTTTAGCAATTTTTTACCCATGAAAGGGAACAAGATGGACCATCCAAATTTATCATGATACATGTTGAGGCATGTACTATGATACCGAATCCCCTCCCTCGGGTGCATCAATGTACACATGTCTTATAATAGGAAATGGACCAATACATACATGGCCATATAACCATATAAGGTAATAGGACCTCATCCAAGGGGATAAATTGAGCCAAAACCAAACACATGGTTGTACTAAAATTTGGCAATTTCGTACCCATGAAAGGAAACGAGGTGAATCATCCAAATTTATACTAATCTATATTAGGGTCCTATACTATAATACCAAACATGTAAAAGGGGCAATTTCCAAAATTAAAGGGGTGGGCCAAAGTACCCCTCCCAAAAAATTTAAACGGGGTGCACAAATGTACCTATGTCTTATGATAGGAAATGAATCCCCATACGTGACCATATAACGATATAAGGTAATAGGACTTCATCCAATGGAATAAATTAGGTAAAAAAAACGAAACACGTGGTACAACGTATTGCTTACGTTTATATTTTGGCAATTTTGTACCCCTAAACGGGAACGAGTTTATAGTAATATATATTAGGGTCCTATACTATTATACCAAATGTTTAAATTGGGCAATTTCCAAAATTTAAGGGGTGGGCCAAGGTACCTCTCCCGGGGTGCATTAATATACCCATGTTTTATGAAAGGTAATGAACCCTGTATACGCCCATATAACCATATAGGATAATAACACCTCATCAAAGGCGATAAATTAGGTCAAAAGTCCAAACACGTGGTTGTACTAAAATTTTGGCAATTTGGTACCCCTAAAAGGGAACGAGGTGGACCATCCAAATTTATAGTAATATATATTAGGGTCCTATACTATTATACCAAATGTGTAAAATGGGCAATTTCTAAAATTGAAGGGGTGGGCCAAGGTACCCCTCCCAAATTTTTCAAGGGGTGCACCAATATACCCATGTCTTATGATAGGAAATAGACCCCTATACATAACCATATAACTATATAATGTAGTAGGACCTCATCCAAGGGGATAAATGGGCCAAAAGAACAAACACGTGGTACAACGTATTGCTTACGTTTATATTTTTGACAATTTTATACCCCTAAAAGGGAACGAGGTGGACCATCCAAATTTATCATAATACATATTAGGGTCCTATACTATAATACCCAATGTTTAAATTGGTCAATTTCCAAAATTTAAGGGGTGGGCCAAGGTACCCCTCCCAAATTTTTCAAGGGGTGCATTAATGTACCCATGTCTTATGAAAGGTAATGGACACCTGTATACGCCCATATAACCATATAAGGTAATAGGACCTCATCAACGGGGATAAAATCGACCAAAATCCAAACACGTGGTACTACGTATTGCTTACGTTTATATTTTGGCAATTTTGTACCCCCTAAAAGGGAACGAGGTGGACCATCCAAATTTATCATAATACATATTAGGGTCCTGTACTATAATACCAAATGTTTAAATTGGGCAATTTCCAAAATTTAAGGGGTGGGGCAAGGTACCCCTCCCAAATTTTTAAAGGGGTGCACCAATGTACCCATATCTTATGAAAGATAATAGACTCCTGTATACGCTCATATAACTATATAGGGTAATAACACCTCATCAAAGGGGATAAATTACGTCAAAAACCCCCGAAATTTGAATTTTTGGCAATTTTTTACCCATGAAAGGGAACGACATAGACACCCAATACTGATAGAGGTACATACTATGGTCCTAGGCTACCACACCAAATTTTTAGATTTGGCAATTTCCAAAATTTAAGGGGTGGGCCAAGGTACTCTTCCCAAATTTTTCAAGGGGTGCACCAATGTACCCATGTCTTATGATAGATAATGGACCCCTATACATGACCATATAACTATATAAGGTAATAGGACCTCATCCAAGGAGATAAATTAGGTCGAAAACCAAACACGTGGTATAACGTATTGCTTACGTTTATATTTTGGCAATTTTGTACCCCTAGAAGGAAACAAGGTGGACCGCCCAAATTTATCACGATACATATTAGGGTCCTATACTATAATACCCAATGTTTAAATTGGGCAATTTCCAAAATTTAAGGGGTGGGCCAAGGTACCCCTCCCAAAAATTTAAAGGGGTGCATTAATATACCCATATGTTATGAAAGGTAATGGACCCCTGTATACGCTCATATAACTATATAGGGTAATAACACCTCATCAAAGGGGATAAATTAGGTCAAAAAACCCCGAAATTTGAATTTTTGGCAATTTTTTACCCATGAAAGGGAACGACATAGACACCCAATACTGATAGAGGTACATACTATGGTCCTAGGCTACCATACCAAATTTTTAGATTTGGCAATTTCCAAAATTTAAGGGGGGTGGTCCTATGTACCCCTGCCAAAATTTAGGGGGTGGGCCAAGGTACCTCTGCCAAAATTTAGAGGGGGTGGTCCTAGGTACCCCTCGGTCATTGACCCCGGGCCAAGGTCATTGACCTTTGACCTATGACGTCACAAGAGTGAGGATGAGTCATTCGGGCATAACGGGACCACTACTACTCTCTGCTTACTTTTTAACAGAATACTCACAGAATGTGATCCATCAAATAATTGTTGCAAAAACTCATTCTCATTAATATGGTTCGTTCGTTACATGAAATCTTTAGTAGTACGTTTTTACACAAACTCTGAGGAACTATATTCCGAAAATACTAAAAATTGTGTACTGTTAAATAAGTCAGTTGTAACTTGCAAAACTTCATTTTCATTTACGAAACTTGAAAGATCAAATTTCATTTGCGAAATTGTAAATACTTCAATGGAAAATTTTCAAGAAAGTAAAAAATACCCATCAAACTTTTAAATAGTTAAGAGTAATAGTAAAAAGTTCAAGAAAAATAAAAGCAGTCATCAAATATCAACTTTTAATCGGGCTTTCAAAATGAATCGGTAGAATGCGTAAATAAATTCCACCTTGTAAAATACCAATACCTTTTATTTAGGATTTTTATTAAATAAAAATCAAGAAATAATATTTGTATATATTTATTTGAATATAAAGATATATACACAAACATATAAACATAATAATAATTATAACTGTCACATAACCAAAAAAATAATATATACATATATATACAAACACAATAACACACACACACACACCTAAAACTTTAGAAAATAATATATACAGATAATATTATATACATGTATACAAAAAGAAATCAGATTGCAGCGTTTCTGTCTTTTTCTAATCAAGTGTCCACTAATATTTTAATATATTTTGGATTTCTTAATATATTGGTATATTTTTCATGAAACATGTGTTCATTTCTTTTGCTATTAAAATGCGATTTCACATAATAAGCACACATTTTTGCTCTTTTCTCACATTTTTGCTGGCCATATTTCTCCAAACTTCTGCTACTAGTGTTACTTTATTTGTGAAGGGACACCTCGGCCAAACTAATTAAAATAATTTAAACTACACCCCTAACAAAGTAAAACTGTCTTCGCTTCCCACTGTACTGTCTTTAACACTAATTTCACTCACAAAGTCACTACTACACTGGCACTGTTTCGTTTGCGCACGCAATTTAGCCTTTTGGGGTGAAGTTGGAAAATCCAACGGTGAAACACTTGGTGATGGTGTGTCGGGATAACATTCATCTATCTCATCTAATAATTTACAAATTTCTTACTCCTCTTCCTCATCAAATAAATCAGATGTTGGTCTCTCTTCTTCTTCAATAAGGGTCCACTTTATCGTTGGAACTTTAAACTTTTGTTCCGATGTTCCTGTGTTGGTACTGGCGAAGGTGTTCTTGATCCAACAGGTGAAGTTCGAACTAGTATTTGGTCCTCTCTCAAATCAATAATTTCTTCCTATATAATAACATCTGAAGAAGGCGGGGAAAATAGCAATTTCCTCCTCAATAAACAAGTCCGGAGATTCTCTATTGCATTTAAAATTTTCTTGGAGATTCAACAAACTCAAACAAAGAATCCTAGTCTACTTCATTGCAAAGGATAGTACTAAACTGCCAAACGACTTCATGATGATACTATGCCATTCTTCTCTTCATACCCCATATATAAGGAAAACTTTACCTACGACGTCATATCACGTTCAAAACAATTTTTCAAACACTCCCCCTAAACCATTTAAAACATCTTCACATGTACTTTACCAATTCACTATACAATTTTCAAAGGTATAAGGGGCGGAGAAAACATGTACTTACATTTCATTTATGTTTTCATATATCATTCATTTGATCAAAACATTCTTTTGAAACAGCATTATCAATGTTATTTACATTGTGTCACGATCGTTCACATCTTACAACGGTATTCCTTTAATGATGATACAGGTCATTCAACCTTTTCTAGAAACAACTCCATCCCTCCTAACAGTCAACATTTTGCAGGAACCCTCTGATCACCTAAGGTTCAGGGTAATAAATCTTTCCCCTCCTAATGACCTTTCCGGCCACACCTGTCCCCACAGACAAGGATGTATACAAAATACCAGTTTAACCAGACCACCTGCAGTTCTATTGTTGTGTACAAATCTAGACTTCCCTACTTTACTCCACCGACCCAAACATTATAGCTATCTGCAGGTCAATATACCGAAAGAGATCTATACGTAGAAAGCGAAATAGAAACTCTAGTAGAGGAAGAAACTGGTAACAGTCGAGACTAGTGTCACCATCATTAACATATCAGGTTCTGTCGAAAGAACTGTCTGTCGAAAGTACCATTTTTCTTTCCAACTATTGTGAACGTAATATTTTCGCATATAACCAGACAGCGATTTCAAGATGTGTCATGATCATTTACTAAATACTGAAACCAAAATGTAATGATCAAAGCAGTTAATGTAGTTATTGTAGCCCTAAAACTTTGCAGCTTTCTATTTCAAAATGCTTTAAGTGTAACATATCAGATTCTTGTATGCACCCACACTATTCTAATGTTAAAAAAGACGCATAGAAGGTTACCAAGGTTAGTTCCTTCTCTTCGTTGTACATTGAATCAGTTACATGCATATTTAGTGCACCTTTGAAGAACAAAAGGTAAGATTACAGAGTATGTGTACTGATGTTTCGTATTTAAATTTTGTTCCCAACCGTCGAGCGATAAAACGTCCAGAGAATCGTGTGAAACAGATGCTGAACACGAAACGGAAAAGAATCATCACTGTCTGTATGTTAAAAATGATAATATGAATGAAGAGAAGATATGCGTGTTTTAGCCATTGATAGTATCATATGATAGCTTTGAAATAAAAATGTCTATCTCTCTGTCTGTCTGTTGTATGTGGTCGGGGATCAGCCGATTCTATTGAAAATGAATCAAAATTTCATCATGGTCTTATATCAAGACGAAGCGTCCTTTGTCGGTAAATTCGAATTCCCGTTACTTTCAAAGTCATCCCCCCACCCCATGAGATAAGGAACATACACAATAGGGGTGGGTTATCGAGACATCTAAAAATAATTCAAAATAATCGATATTAGTGTCAAATCCATAGTTTTCGTGGGCGCTGTGTTCAGTGATGAAACTCCGAACTCATTAACACATCATCTAAGGGAGGTTGGAGTTGGGTCCCCAGGCGTGATATCAAGACATGTAAAATTAATTCAAAATGTTCGATATTAGTGTCAAATCCACAGTTTCCTGGGGCGCTGTGTTCAGTGATGAAACTTCGAACTCATTAACACATCATCTAAGGGGGTTTGAAGTAGGGGTCCCCAAGGGTTATATCGAGACATGTAAAAATAATTCAAAATGTTCGATATTAGTGTCAAATCCATAGTTTTTGGGCCGCTGTGTTCAGTGATGGAACATCGAACTCATTAACACATCATCTAAGAGGGTTGAAGTGGGGTCCTCAGGGGTGATATCAAGACATGTAAAAATAATTCAAAATGCTCAATATTAGTGTCAAATTCATAGTTTTCGGGGTCACTGTGATCAGTGATGTAACTCCGAACACAATAACTCACCATGTATGGGGGTTAGAGTGGGGATCTCCAGATGTGATAACGTGGATCTCGCTACACTAAATGTAGTTCCCCAGATATAAGGCGTACAAGAAAATTTTTGATTCAAAATATAGTGGATCTTGGATCAGGGGGTCACAAAATTTTTGGACGGCCCCTAAACCGAGTTTTGTATTTTCTAAGGAATACGAACACCATACTGAGCTAATTGATAGTTTGTGGTTGGGTGAACTATTAGTAGTTCTCCAGATATAGGGTGTAGAAAAATTTTTTGATTGAAATATAATTATTGGATTTTGGATCAGGGGTCACAAGTTTGGAGAGGACCCTAAATCGAATTTATGTATTTTCTACAGAATAAGAACATCATACTGAGTTAAGCGATAGTTTTCGCAATCATTGAGACACCATGCCCCCCGTAAAAGAGGGAGAAGAAAACTCTCAATTTAACGTCCCACAAATATGCTCCTTACGCTAAGAGAACACATGATTAAGACAAGTGATGGAATACAATGTGGAAAGAGAGTACCCAGAGAAAATTCACGGATGCGATGTTGTCCACCACAAATTTACTCGCTTGGAGATCGAATCAGGGCGATCGTAAACACCAGAGATAAGCACACTTTATTATTCAGAGACCGTACCCGTAAGGGAGAGATGAAATATATCATTTTAAAGCCCCTTTTACGCTAAGGGGGCACATACATTGATGACTTTCAGGGGGAAATTGATTGATATTAAGCTCGATCTCTCGCAAGTAAGTTTATGCTGATGCAACGTCGTATGAGTATGTCCTTTTGCTAAAGGAGACAATACTTAAAACAAGTGAGAGAAAACGGGAGAATTCTGTGATACAGTGAAGAAAATGACTGATATTACTATTGAATTCACGGTTGCAGAGATCAATGCTGAAACTTCACATGCATTCATTGCATCGAATACCGTAGGAAATAAAGATGGCGGGACATTTAGAAACGGACGATGTTAGTGTCAAATACATATTTTTCGTGGTCAGTGAAATTAATGGTTAAACTGAGGGAATAAGTATAAAAAACACGTATAGAACATCTGTTCATCAGACAACACACTTGAAGCAAACTGTGAAGCTTCAAGCAGGATCCGACTTTGGATACTCTGTTTATACACTTTCTATATCCTTAGGAATATACTGTATTTCACGAATGTAAAAACATGCTGTAATGAGAATATTGAGAAGTTACATCTGTATGACAAATAGCTGCAAATAAATACACTACATAATTTATTTATTGCTATTGAACGAATTTCCTAACTTGTATTTAACATTCTCATATATAATACCGACCTACTGTGAACACCTGCCTATCTCAGATGTTATATTTTAAAGATAATAATTATTATGTTCTGCAATGATTCTGTGATATATATATACAACTGAGGTATTTTAATGTAATTATTTCATATAATTTTTCATGCATTGCGGAAAATACAATTTCATAAACGAATCACTGACCCAGATGGGAATCGAACTCGTAACCTTAAGATTTGAAATGCGACACCTTACCAGTGAGCTAACACAAGGATTTACGGAAACATGCTTCTAGCGTAACATGTATAACGTTTCTCAAGATAATTATGACATTCATATCCAGTACAAACGCTGTTTTTGTTCTACCTTGACTTTTATTTTAGTACTCAGGCGATAATTATGTTCTATCGGGTGTTACAAAATAAGTGTTACAACTCTTGGGAGGTGATTCCTGCCAGTGAGACAAGAAAAAAAGTTCTCTTGAACTTTCGGCTAACGGACAGTTTCGGATCTACGAGGTGCCGAAAGCGTGGGAAAATGACTTTCGGACGCCAATAGTTCGGAAACTATCCAACGTAAAGAGGGCAGGTAAAAAATTCACTAAAGAAGTCATACCTGCTGTATTGAATTTTGCATGTTTCACAATCCTACCATGCACGCGCAAGGGAATCCCCAAAGGAACGTAGGGAGTCCCGTATAATCTGCCAAATGAAAATTGGTCTAGTATTAAGTCGATATCTGGAACAAATACAAAATGGCGGAGAGCTTCATGCCCGTTGTGTGTGGTTGCATAATCGCCAGGTACGGATGCTAGCCAACAGTGACGTTCTGAGTATTAAGTGTAGCGAATTTGTACTCAAATGCTCTAGAAAGACATCTGGAGTGTCGATAGAGCACAACAGACGAAGCAGGGTGATTCACATGTGTGGAAACACTTAACGAAAAATGCCCAGAAATGCACTCATACTCAGTAAACGTGAGTTCAAAGCGTCGGAAATGTAAGGATTAGCGTCAAGAACATGAAAGCCATTGCCAATTCACCAATAATATTCCCTCAAAAAGATGCAATATGATGTGCACGGTTGCATACTAATAAGGATGTAACAACTGAGGCCAAGTTGAAATTGTGCAATGTGACTCACTAAGAAACTGCGTAAACTAAATGAATATCACTAGTGGGATCGCATGATCGATATTGAAATGTGTTGATATCGATATGTAACTACTGGACAAATGTCAACATGTCTCACTACTGCTGGGACACCGTCTCACTGTTGTGCTCTACAGGTGTCTTTCTAGAGCATTTGAGTACAAATTCGCTACAATTAATACTCAGAACGTCACTGTTGGCCAGCATCCGTACCTGGCGATTATGCAACCACACACAACGGGCATGAAGCTGTCCGCCATTTTGTATTTGTTCCAGATATCGACTTAATACAAACGAATTATTGTTACCTGGTAGAAACTATCAATTCATATCCATTTAGACCAATTTTCATTTGGCAGATTATACGGGACTCCCTACGTTCTTTTGGGGAATCCCTTGCGGATGCATGGTATTATTGTGAAACATGCAAAATTCAATACAGCAGGTATGACTTCTTCAGTGAATTTTTTACCCGCCCTCTTTACGTTGGATAGTTTCCGAACTATTGGCGTCCGAAAGTCATTTTCCCACCCTTTCGGCACCTTGTAGATCTGAAACTATGCCCGATAGCTGAAAGTTCAAGAGAACTTTTTTTCTTGTCTCACTGGCAGGAGTCAGTTCCCAAGAGTTGTAACACTTATTTTGCAACACCCGATATGCCTTATCTTTGAGCATTCTTTTACATATGGAAAGATTCTTTAACGTATCTAAATGTTCCATTACGTATGGAGAGCTAAATGAATGTGCTGACATTAATACAAGGTTTCGAAATATTGTATCATAAAGTATTGCAATCAATGTTGCTTTTTTTCTACACTTGGTAACAAGTCTTATTATATTTAAAAGAAGAAAAACACATCTGCAAACTTTTACCCGATTGCAAAGGCTGGCTTGGAGGTTCGAATCTGGTTTACTTCCTTCCGAAGATACCCGAAGCTGGACTTAGAAAATTTTTGCCTCAAAACACCATTAAAGAATGCGCTCAACCTTTTTCAGACAAGGTGTACATATAAAAAACTTTCTGCATGTTATGTTTCGCGTACGTAAAATCAGTTTCTGCATTTTGTTTTTGAAAATTGCATTTTTTATTTTTAAACTTGTTTTTTTTAAATTTTGAAAATTATTTTTTTTGCAAGCCGCATTTTATAATTTTGAAAATTACATTTTCGTTTTTAATCTTATACTTCTTTATTTTGAAAATTAAATTTTCCTTTTGTAAAGTTACATTTTTTAATTTTGAAAATAACATTTTCACTTTCCTTCTTACATATTTAGTTTACGTTTCTGCATTTTGTTTTTGAAAACACTTTTCTGCATTTTATATTACATGTATGTGAAAACTTTCTGCATGTTATGATGCGTGTATGTAAAACTGTTTTTGTTTTTATATTTAAAAACGTTCAGCCTTTATATTGCATGCATGTGAATAAACTTTCTGAATGTTATGATTCGCGTATGTAAAACAGATTCTGTTTTTTTATAAAGTGAGAAAAATTCTTCGTTTTACGATTCGCGCTTGTAAAAACACTTTTCTGCATTTTATATTGCTTGCAAGTAAGAAATTTTTAATTTTGTAAGGTAAGTATATAAAATGCAGAACGATTTTTTTTTTAAAATTAATTATTAGATCAAATTAAATTTTGGTGCTTTCCTTCTTATTTTATTATTTCGTATTATTTATAATAATACTCTTACAGCAACATAGTAGTGTAGTGTTAAATAACTACTACGTAAAGTGGTAAGAACACTTACACTGTGAACTTAGAAGAATCGTTTCAACAATGGAAATTCGGTATTAAATTTTTTATTGCGAATATTTCATTCGTTCGTTTGGTGTACTGTTAAATAATTACTACGTACGCTTCTAACAGCAAATTTTGTTTGCGAACTTGTAAATAATTCGTTTCTTGCAGAAACTCTGCTTACTTTTTAACAGAACACTCACAGAATGTGATCCATCAAATAATTGTTGCAAAAACTCATTCTCATTAATATGGTTCGTTCGTTACATGAACTCTTTAGTAGTACGTTTTTACACAAACTCTGAGGAACTATATTCCGAAAATACTAAAAATTGTGTACTGTTAAATAAGTCAGTTGTAACTTGCAAAAATTCATTTTCATTTACGAAACTTGAAAGATCAAATTTCATTTGCGAAATTGTAAATACTTCAATGGAAAATTTTCAAGAAAGTAAAAAATACCCATCAAACTTTTAAATAGTTAAGAGTAATAGTAAAAAGTTCAAGAAAAATAAAAGCAGTCATCAAATATCAACTTTTAATCGGGCTTTCAAAAGGAATCGGTGGAATGCGTAAATAAATTCCACCTTGTAAAATACCAATACTTTTTATTTAGGATTTTTATTAAATAAAAATCAAGAAATAATATATTTGTACGAGGGTCATTCGGAAAGTAAAGAACGTTTTTGTATAAACACTTTAATAACTGATATACAAAGGCGAAATTTGTGTTACATACTATGTGATACTTAAGTTACTTTTCGACATAGTCGCCGTGTAAATTTAAACACTTGTCATACCATGGTACAAGTTTTTCTATGCCTTCGGCATACACAGTTGCCGCCCAACTGTTGAACCAATCACTAACAGCTTCCTTAAGTTCATCATCACTGCCGTAGTGGTTTCCGTCCAAAAAGTCTTTCAACTTTGGGAATTCGTGCAGCCCATCAATAGTGACTCGCCTATCCTCTTGAATTATCCGCTCAATTCTTCCTTTGAGTTCGTCAGTCACAGCAGAAGCCGGCCCGAGAGTTCCTCATCGTGCACATTCGTCCGTCCGTCATTAAACATAATGCACCACTTACGAACTGATGCTTCATTCATTACATTTCCATACACCTCAGTGATTTGTCTATAAATTTCTATCGGACGCACTTATCTTGCATTCAAAAATCTTATTGCACTACGAACCTCACACTTGGCGGAATTAGTAATTGTATCGCACATTTTACAGTCGCACAGCGAAGCAATAACGGACCGTAGCTGATCGCAGCTGGTGCCAGACTGAGGCTAAAACATGCCAAGATCAATAACCCAGCGGCAGCGGGGGTGGGAGAACACGCTCACGCGCTAGCGCAAAACGTTCTTTAATTTCCGAGTGACCCTCGTATATATTTATTTGAATATAAAGATATATACACAAACATATAAACATAATAATAATTATAACTGTCACATAACCATAAAAATAATATATACATATATATACCAACACAATAACACACACACACACACACCTAAAACATTAGAAAATAATATGTACAGATAATATTATATACATGTATACAAAAAGAAATCAGATTGCATGATTTCTGTCTTTTTCTAATCAAATGTCCACTAATATTTTAATATATTTTGGATTTCTTAATAATTTGGTATATTTTTCATGAAACATGTGTTCATTTCTTTTGCTATTAAAATGCGATTTCACATAATAAGCACACATTTTTGCTCTTCTCTCACATTTTTGCTGGCCATATTTCTCCAAACTTCTGCTACTAGTTTTACTTTATTTGTGAAGGGACACCTCGGCCAAACTAATTAAAATAATTTAAACTACACCCCTAACAAAGTAAAACTGTCCTCGCTTCCCACTGTACTGTCTTTAACACTAATTTCACTCACAAAGTCACTACTACACTGGCACTGTTTCGTTTGCGCACGCAATTTAGCCTTTTGGGGTGAAGTTGGAAAATCCAACGGTGAAACACTTGGTGATGGTGTGTCGGGATAACATTCATCTATCTCATCTAATAATTTACAAATTTCTTACTCCTCTTCCTCATCAAATAAATCAGATGTTGGTCTCTCTTCTTCTTCAATAAGGGTCCACTTTCTCGTTGGAACTTTAAACTTTTGTTCCGATGTTCCTGTGTTGGTACTGGCGAAGGTGTTCTTGATCCAACAGGTGAAGTTCGAACTAGTATTTGGTCCTCTCTCAAATCAATAATTTCTTCCTATATAATAACATCTGAAGAAGGCGGGGAAAATAGCAATTTCCTCCTCAATAAACAAGTCCGGAGATTCTCTATTGCATTTAAAATTTTCTTGGAGATTCAACAAACTCAAACAAAGAATCCTAGTCTACTTCATTGCAAAGGATAGTACTAAACTGCCAAACGACTTCATGATGATACTATGCCATTCTTCTCTTCATACCCCATATATAAGGAAAACTTTACCTACGACGTCATATCACGTTCAAAACAATTTTTCAAACACTCCCCCTAAACCAATTAAAACACTTTCACATGTACTTTACCAATTCACTATACAATTTTCAAAGGTATAAGGGGCGGAGAAAACATGTACTTACATTTCATTTATGTTTTCATATATCATTCATTTGATCAAAACATTCTTTTGAAACAGCATTATCAATGTTATTTACATTGTGTCACGATCGTTCACATCTTACAACGGTATTCCTTTAATGATGATACAGGTCATTCAACCTTTTCTAGAAACAACTCCATCCCTCCTAACAGTCAACATTTTGCAGGAACCCTCTGATCACCTAAGGTTCAGGGTAATAAATCTTTCCCCTCCTAATGACCTTTCCGGCCACACCTGTCCCCACAGACAAGGATGTATACAAAATACCAGTTTAACCAGACCACCTGCAGTTCTATTGTTGTGTACAAATCTAGACTTCCCTACTTTACTCCACCGACCCAAACATTATAGCTATCTGCAGGTCAATATACCGAAAGAGATCTATACGTAGAAAGCGAAATAGAAACTCTAGTAGAGGAAGAAACTGGTAACAGTCGAGACTAGTGTCACCATCATTAACATATCAGGTTCTGTCGAAAGAACTGTCTGTCGAAAGTACCATTTTTCTTTCCAACTATTGTGAACGTAATATTTTCGCATATAACCAGACAGCGATTTCAAGATGTGTCATGATCATTTACTAAATACTGAAACCAAAATGTAATGATCAAAGCAGTTAATGTAGTTATTGTAGCCCTAAAACTTTGCAGCTTTCTATTTCAAAATGCTTTAAGTGTAACATATCAGATTCTTGTATGCACCCACACTATTCTAATGTTAAAAAAGACGCATAGAAGGTTACCAAGGTTAGTTCCTTCTCTTCGTTGTACATTGAATCAGTTACATGCATATTTAGTGCACCTTTGAAGAACAAAAGGTAAGATTACAGAGTATGTGTACTGATGTTTCGTATTTAAATTTTGTTCCCAACCGTCGAGCGATAAAACGTCCAGAGAATCGTGTGAAACAGATGCTGAACACGAAACGGAAAAGAATCATCACTGTCTGTATGTTAAAAATGATAATATGAATGAAGAGAAGATATGCGTGTTTTAGCCATTGATAGTATCATATGATAGCTTTGAAATAAAAATGTCTATCTCTCTGTCTGTCTGTTGTATGTGGTCGGGGATCAGCCGATTCTATTGAAAATGAATCAAAATTTCATCATGGTCTTATATCAAGACGAAGCGTCCTTTGTCGGTAAATTCGAATTCCCGTTACTTTCAAAGTCATCCCCCCACCCCATGAGATAAGGAACATACACAATAGGGGTGGGTTATCGAGACATCTAAAAATAATTCAAAATAATCGATATTAGTGTCAAATCCATAGTTTTCGTGGGCGCTGTGTTCAGTGATGAAACTCCGAACTCATTAACACATCATCTAAGGGAGGTTGGAGTTGGGTCCCCAGGCGTGATATCAAGACATGTAAAATTAATTCAAAATGTTCGATATTAGTGTCAAATCCACAGTTTCCTGGGGCGCTGTGTTCAGTGATGAAACTTCGAACTCATTAACACATCATCTAAGGGGGTTTGAAGTAGGGGTCCCCAAGGGTTATATCGAGACATGTAAAAATAATTCAAAATGTTCGATATTAGTGTCAAATCCATAGTTTTTGGGCCGCTGTGTTCAGTGATGGAACATCGAACTCATTAACACATCATCTAAGAGGGTTGAAGTGGGGTCCTCAGGGGTGATATCAAGACATGTAAAAATAATTCAAAATGCTCAATATTAGTGTCAAATTCATAGTTTTCGGGGCCACTGTGATCAGTGATGTAACTCCGAACACAATAACTCACCATGTATGGGGGTTAGAGTGGGGATCTCCAGATGTGATAACGTGGATCTCGCTACACTAAATGTAGTTCCCCAGATATAAGGCGTACAAGAAAATTTTTGATTCAAAATATAGTGGATCTTGGATCAGGGGGTCACAAAATTTTTGGACGGCCCCTAAACCGAGTTTTGTATTTTCTAAGGAATACGAACACCATACTGAGCTAATTGATAGTTTGTGGTTGGGTGAACTATTAGTAGTTCTCCAGATATAGGGTGTAGAAAAATTTTTTGATTGAAATATAATTATTGGATTTTGGATCAGGGGTCACAAGTTTGGAGAGGACCCTAAATCGAATTTATGTATTTTCTACAGAATAAGAACATCATACTGAGTTAAGCGATAGTTTTCGCAATCATTGAGACACCATGCCCCCCGTAAAAGAGGGAGAAGAAAACTCTCAATTTAACGTCCCACAAATATGCTCCTTACGCTAAGAGAACACATGATTAAGACAAGTGATGGAATACAATGTGGAAAGAGAGTACCCAGAGAAAATTCACGGATGCGATGTTGTCCACCACAAATTTACTCGCTTGGAGATCGAATCAGGGCGATCGTAAACACCAGAGATAAGCACACTTTATTATTCAGAGACCGTACCCGTAAGGGAGAGATGAAATATATCTTTTTAAAGCCCCTTTTACGCTAAGGGGGCACATACATTGATGACTTTCAGGGGAAAATTGATTGATATTAAGCTCGATCTCTCGCAAGTAAGTTTATGCTGATGCAACGTCGTATGAGTATGTCCTTTTGCTAAAGGAGACAATACTTAAAACAAGTGAGAGAAAACGGGAGAATTCTGTGATACAGTGAAGAAAATGACTGATATTACTATTGAATTCACGGTTGCAGAGATCAATGCTGAAACTTCACATGCATTCATTGCATCGAATACCGTAGGAAATAAAGATGGCGGGACATTTAGAAACGGACGATGTTAGTGTCAAATACATATTTTTCGTGGTCAGTGAAATTAATGGTTAAACTGAGGGAATAAGTATAAAAAAACACGTATAGAACATCTGTTCATCAGACAACACACTTGAAGCAAACTGTGAAGCTTCAAGCAGGATCCGACTTTGGATACTCTGTTTATACACTTTCTATATCCTTAGGAATATACTGTATTTCACGAATGTAAAAACATGCTGTAATGAGAATATTGAGAAGTTACATCTGTATGACAAATAGCTGCAAATAAATACACTACATAATTTATTTATTGCTATTGAACGAATTTCCTAACTTGTATTTAACATTCTCATATATAATACCGACCTACTGTGAACACCTGCCTATCTCAGATGTTATATTTTAAATAATTATTATGTTCTGCAATGATTCTGTGATATATATATACAACTGAGGTATTTTAATGTAATTATTTCATATAATTTTTCATGCATTGCGGAAAATACAATTTCATAAACGAATCACTGACCCAGATGGGAATCGAACTCGTAACCTTAAGATTTGAAATGCGACACCTTACCAGTGAGCTAACACAAGGATTTACGGAAACATGCTTCTAGCGTAACATGTATAACGTTTCTCAAGATAATTATGACATTCATATCCAGTACAAACGCTGTTTTTGTTCTACCTTGACTTTTATTTTAGTACTCAGGCGATAATTATGTTCTATCGGGTGTTACAAAATAAGTGTTACAACTCTTGGGAGGTGATTCCTGCCAGTGAGACAAGAAAAAAAGTTCTCTTGAACTTTCGGCTAACGGACATAGTTTCGGATCTACGAGGTGCCGAAAGCGTGGGAAAATGACTTTCGGACGCCAATAGTTCGGAAACTATCCAACGTAAAGAGGGCAGGTAAAAAATTCACTAAAGAAGTCATACCTGCTGTATTGAATTTTGCATGTTTCACAATCCTACCATGCACGCGCAAGGGAATCCCCAAAGGAACGTAGGGAGTCCCGTATAATCTGCCAAATGAAAATTGGTCTAGTATTAAGTCGATATCTGGAACAAATACAAAATGGCGGAGAGCTTCATGCCCGTTGTGTGTGGTTGCATAATCGCCAGGTACGGATGCTAGCCAACAGTGACGTTCTGAGTATTAAGTGTAGCGAATTTGTACTCAAATGCTCTAGAAAGACATCTGGAGTGTCGATAGAGCACAACAGACGAAGCAGGGTGATTCACATGTGTGGAAACACTTAACGAAAAATGCCCAGAAATGCACTCATACTCAGTAAACGTGAGTTCAAAGCGTCGGAAATGTAAGGATTAGCGTCAAGAACATGAAAGCCATTGCCAATTCACCAATAATATTCCCTCAAAAAGATGCAATATGATGTGCACGGTTGCATACTAATAAGGATGTAACAACTGAGGCCAAGTTGAAATTGTGCAATGTGACTCACTAAGAAACTGCGTAAACTAAATGAATATCACTAGTGGGATCGCATGATCGATATTGAAATGTGTTGATATCGATATGTAACTACTGGACAAATGTCAACATGTCTCACTACTGCTGGGACACCGTCTCACTGTTGTGCTCTACAGGTGTCTTTCTAGAGCATTTGAGTACAAATTCGCTACAATTAATACTCAGAACGTCACTGTTGGCCAGCATCCGTACCTGGCGATTATGCAACCACACACAACGGGCATGAAGCTGTCCGCCATTTTGTATTTGTTCCAGATATCGACTTAATACAAACGAATTATTGTTACCTGGTAGAAACTATCAATTCATATCCATTTAGACCAATTTTCATTTGGCAGATTATACGGGACTCCCTACGTTCTTTTGGGGAATCCCTTGCGCGTGCATGGTATTATTGTGAAACATGCAAAATTCAATACAGCAGGTATGACTTCTTCAGTGAATTTTTTACCCGCACTCTTTACGTTGGATAGTTTCCGAACTATTGGCGTCCGAAAGTCATTTTCCCACCCTTTCGGCACCTTGTAGATCTGAAACTATGCCCGATAGCCGAAAGTTCAAGAGAACTTTTTTTCTTGTCTCACTGGCAGGAGTCAGTTCCCAAGAGTTGTAACACTTATTTTGCAACACCCGATATGCCTTATCTTTGAGCATTCTTTTACATATGGAAAGATTCTTTAACGTATCTAAATGTTCCATTACGTATGGAGAGCTAAATGAATGTGCTGACATTAATACAAGGTTTCGAAATATTGTATCATAAAGTATTGCAATCAATGTTGCTTTTTTTCTACACTTGGTAACAAGTCTTATTATATTTAAAAGAAGAAAAACACATCTGCAAACTTTTACCGATTGCAAAGGCTGGCTTGGAGGTTCGAATCTGGTTTACTTCCTTCCGAAGATACCCGAAGCTGGACTTAGAAAATTTTTGCCTCAAAACACCATTAAAGAATGCGCTCAACCTTTTTCAGACAAGGTGTACATATAAAAAACTTTCTGCATGTTATGTTTCGCGTACGTAAAATCAGTTTCTGCATTTTGTTTTTGAAAATTGCATTTTTTATTTTTAAACTTGTTTTTTTAAATTTTGAAAATTATTTTTTTTTGCAAGCCGCATTTTATAATTTTGAAAATTACATTTTCGTTTTTAATCTTATACTTCTTTATTTTGAAAATTAAATTTTCCTTTTGTAAAGTTACATTTTTTAATTTTGAAAATAACATTTTCACTTTCCTTCTTACATATTTAGTTTACGTTTCTGCATTTTGTTTTTGAAAACACTTTTCTGCATTTTATATTACATGTATGTGAAAACTTTCTGCATGTTATGATGCGTGTATGTAAAACTGTTTTTGTTTTTATATTTAAAAACGTTCAGCCTTTATATTGCATGCATGTGAATAAACTTTCTGAATGTTATGATTCGCGTATGTAAAACAGATTCTGTTTTTTTATAAAGTGAGAAAAATTCTTCGTTTTACGATTCGCGCTTGTAAAAACACTTTTCTGCATTTTATATTGCTTGCAAGTAAGAAATTTTTAATTTTGTAAGGTAAGTATATAAAATGCAGAACGATTTTTTTTAAATTAATTATTAGATCAAATTAAATTTTGGTGCTTTCCTTCTTATTTTATTATTTCGTATTATTTATAATAATACTCTTACAGCAACATAGTAGTGTAGTGTTAAATAACTACTACGTAAAGTGGTAAGAACACTTACACTGTGAACTTAGAAGAATCGTTTCAACAATGGAAATTCGGTATTAAATTTTTTATTGCGAATATTTCATTCGTTCGTTTGGTGTACTGTTAAATAATTACTACGTACGCTTCTAACAGCAAATTTTGTTTGCGAACTTGTAAATAATTCGTTTCTTGCAGAAACTCTGCTTACTTTTTAACAGAATACTCACAGAATGTGATCCATCAAATAATTGTTGCAAAAACTCATTCTCATTAATATGGTTCGTTCGTTACATGAACTCTTTAGTAGTACGTTTTTACACAAACTCTGAGGAACTATATTCCGAAAATACTAAAAATTGTGTACTGTTAAATAAGTCAGTTGTAACTTGCAAAAATTCATTTTCATTTACGAAACTTGAAAGATCAAATTTCATTTGCGAAATTGTAAATACTTCAATGGAAAATTTTCAAGAAAGTAAAAAATACCCATCAAACTTTTAAATAGTTAAGAGTAATAGTAAAAAGTTCAAGAAAAATAAAAGCAGTCATCAAATATCAACTTTTAATCGGGCTTTCAAAAGGAATCGGTGGAATGCGTAAATAAATTCCACCTTGTAAAATACCAATACTTTTTATTTAGGATTTTTATTAAATAAAAATCAAGAAATAATATTTGTACGAGGGTCATTCGGAAAGTAAAGAACGTTTTTGTATAAACACTTTAATAACTGATATACAAAGGCGAAATTTGTGTTACATACTATGTGATACTTAAGTTACTTTTCGACATAGTCGCCGTGTAAATTTAAACACTTGTCATACCGTGGTACAAGTTTTTCTATGCCTTCGGCATACACAGTTGCCGCCCAACTGTTGAACCAATCACTAACAGCTTCCTTAAGTTCATCATCACTGCCGTAGTGGTTTCCGTCCAAAAAGTCTTTCAACTTTGGGAATTCGTGCAGCCCATCAATAGTGACTCGCCTATCCTCTTGAATTATCCGCTCAATTCTTCCTTTGAGTTCGTCAGTCACAGCAGAAGCCGGCCCGAGAGTTCCTCATCGTGCACATTCGTCCGTCCGTCATTAAACATAATGCACCACTTACGAACTGATGCTTCATTCATTACATTTCCATACACCTCAGTGATTTGTCTATAAATTTCTATCGGACGCACTTATCTTGCATTCAAAAATCTTATCACACTACGAACCTCACACTTGGCGGAATTAGTAATTGTATCGCACATTTTACAGTCGCACAGCGAAGCAATAACGGACCGTAGCTGATCGCAGCTGGTGCCAGACTGAGGCTAAAACATGCCCAGATCAATAACCCAGCGGCAGCGGGGGTGGAAGAACACGCTCACGCGCTAGCGCAAAACGTTCTTTAATTTCCGAGTGACCCTCGTATATATTTATTTGAATATAAAGATATATACACAAACATATAAACATAATAATAATTATAACTGTCACATAACCATAAAAATAATATATACATATATATACCAACACAATAACACACACACACACACACACCTAAAACATTAGAAAATAATATGTACAGATAATATTATATACATGTATACAAAAAGAAATCAGATTGCATGATTTCTGTCTTTTTCTAATCAAATGTCCACTAATATTTTAATATATTTTGGATTTCTTAATAATTTGGTATATTTTTCATGAAACATGTGTTCATTTCTTTTGCTATTAAAATGCGATTTCACATAATAAGCACACATTTTTGCTCTTCTCTCACATTTTTGCTGGCCATATTTCTCCAAACTTCTGCTACTAGTGTTACTTTATTTGTGAAGGGACACCTCGGCCAAACTAATTAAAATAATTTAAACTACACCCCTAACAAAGTAAAACTGTCCTCGCTTCCCACTGTACTGTCTTTAACACTAATTTCACTCACAAAGTCACTACTACACTGGCACTGTTTCGTTTGCGCTCGCAATTTAGCCTTTTGGGGTGAAGTTGGAAAATCCAACGGTGAAACACTTGGTGATGGTGTGTCGGGATAACATTCATCTATCTCATCTAATAATTTACAAATTTATTACTCCTCTTCCTCATCAAATAAATCAGATGTTGGTCTCTCTTCTTCTTCAATAAGGGTCCACTTTCTCGTTGGAACTTTAAACTTTTGTTCCGATGTTCCTGTGTTGGTACTGGCGAAGGTGTTCTTGATCCAACAGGTGAAGTTCGAACTAGTATTTGGTCCTCTCTCAAATCAATAATTTCTTCCTATATAATAACATCTGAAGAAGGCGGGGAAAATAGCAATTTCCTCCTCAATAAACAAGTCCGGAGATTCTCTATTGCATTTAAAATTTTCTTGGAGATTCAACAAACTCAAACAAAGAATCCTAGTCTACTTCATTGCAAAGGATAGTACTAAACTGCCAAACGACTTCATGATGATACTATGCCATTCTTCTCTTCATACCCCATATATAAGGAAAACTTTACCTACGACGTCATATCACGTTCAAAACAATTTTTCAAACACTCCCCCTAAACCAATTAAAACACTTTCACATGTACTTTACCAATTCACTATACAATTTTCAAAGGTATAAGGGGCGGAGAAAACATGTACTTACATTTCATTTATGTTTTCATATATCATTCATTTGATCAAAACATTCTTTTGAAACAGCATTATCAATGTTATTTACATTGTGCCACGATCGTTTACATCTTACAACGGTATTCCTTTAATGATGATACAGGTCATTCAACCTTTTCTAGAAACAACTCCATCCCTCCTAACAGTCAACATTTTGTAGGAACCCTCTGATCACCTAAGGTTCAGGGTAATAAATCTTTCCCCTCCTAATGACCTTTCCGGCCACACCTGTCCCCACAGACAAGGATGTATACAAAATACCAGTTTAACCAGACCACCTGCAGTTCTATTGTTGTGTACAAATCTAGACTTCCCTACTTTACTCCACCGACCCAAACATTATAGCTATCTGCAGGTCAATATACCGAAAGAGATCTATACGTAGAAAGCGAAATAGAAACTCTAGTAGAGGAAGAAACTGGTAACAGTCGAGACTAGTGTCACCATCATTAACATATCAGGTTCTGTCGAAAGAACTGTCTGTCGAAAGTACCATTTTTCTTTCCAACTATTGTGAACGTAATATTTTCGCATATAACCAGACAGCGATTTCAAGATGTGTCATGATCATTTACTAAATACTGAAACCAAAAAGTAATGATCAAAGCAGTTAATGTAGTTATTGTAGCCCTAAAACTTTGCAGCTTTCTATTTCAAAATGCTTTAAGTGTAACATATCAGATTCTTGTATGCACCCACACTATTCTAATGTTAAAAAAGACGCATAGAAGGTTACCAAGGTTAGTTCCTTCTCTTCGTTGTACATTGAATCAGTTACATGCATATTTAGTGCACCTTTGAAGAACAAAAGGTAAGATTACAGAGTATGTGTACTGATGTTTCGTATTTAAATTTTGTTCCCAACCGTCGAGCGATAAAACGTCCAGAGAATCGTGTGAAACAGATGCTGAACACGAAACGGAAAAGAATCATCACTGTCTGTATGTTAAAAATGATAATATGAATGAAGAGAAGATATGTGTGTTTTAGCCATTGATAGTATCATATGATAGCTTTGAAATAAAAATGTCTATCTCTCTGTCTGTCTGTTGTATGTGGTCGGGGATCAGCCGATTCTATTGAAAATGAATCAAAATTTCATCATGGTCTTATATCAAGACGAAGCGTCCTTTGTCGGTAAATTCGAATTCCCGTTACTTTCAAAGTCATCCCCCCACCCCGTGAGATAAGGAACATACACAATAGGGGTGGGTTATCGAGACATCTAAAAATAATTCAAAATAATCGATATTAGTGTCAAATCCATAGTTTTCGTGGGCGCTGTGTTCAGTGATGAAACTCCGAACTCATTAACACATCATCTAAGGGAGGTTGGAGTTGGGTCCCCAGGCGTGATATCAAGACATGTAAAATTAATTCAAAATGTTCGATATTAGTGTCAAATCCATAGTTTCCTGGGGCGCTGTGTTCAGTGATGAAACTTCGAACTCATTAACACATCATCTAAGGGGGTTTGAAGTAGGGGTCCCCAAGGGTTATATCGAGACATGTAAAAATAATTCAAAATGTTCGATATTAGTGTCAAATCCATAGTTTTTGGGCCGCTGTGTTCAGTGATGAAACTCCCAACCCATTAGCTCATCATGTACGGGTGTTGGAGTGGGGGTACCCAGAGGTGATATCCAGACATGTAAAAATAATTCAAAATGTTCGATATTAGTGTTAAATCCATAGTTTTCAGGGCCGCTGTGTTCAGTGATGAAACTCCGAACACATTAGATCATCATCTAAGGGGGTTTGTAGTGGGGTTCCCACGAGTGATATCAAGACATGTAAAAATAATACAAAATGCTCGATACTAGTGTTAAATCCATATTTTGGGAGGCCGCTGTGATCAGTGATGAAACTCCGAACACATTAGCTCATCATGTAAGGAGGTTGGAGTGGGGGTACCCAGGGATGATATCGAGACATGTAAAATAATTCAAAATGTTCGATATTAGTGTCAAATCCATAGTTTTCGGGGGCGCTGTGTTCAGTGATGGAACATTGAACTCATTAACACATCATCTAAGAGGGTTGAAGTGGGGTCCTCAGGGGTGATATCAAGACATGTAAAAATAATTCAAAATGCTCAATATTAGTGTCAAATTCATAGTTTTCGGGGCCACTGTGATCAGTGATGTAACTCCGAACACAATAACTCACCATGTATGGGGGTTAGAGTGGGGATCCCCAGATGTGATAACGTGGATCTCGCTACACTAAATGTAGTTCCCCAGATATAAGGCGTACAAGAAAATTTTTGATTCAAAATATAGTGGATCTTGGATCAGGGGGTCACAAAATTTTTGGACGGCCCCTAAACCGAGTTTTGTATTTTCTAAGGAATACGAACACCATACTGAGCTAATTGATAGTTTGTGGTTGGGTGAACTATTAGTAGTTCTCCAGATATAGGGTGTAGAAAAATTTTTTGATTGAAATATAATTATTGGATTTTGGATCAGGGGTCACAGGTTTTGAGCGGACCCTAAATCGAATTTGTGTATTTTCTACAGAATAAGAACATCATACTGAGTTAAGCGATAGTTTTCGCAATCATTGAGACACCATGCCCCCCGTAAAAGAGGGAGAAGAAAACTCTCAATTTAACGTCCCACAAATATGCTCCTTACGCTAAGAGAACACATGATTAAGACAAGTGATGGAATACAATGTGGAAAGAGAGTACCCAGAGAAAATTCACGGATGCGATGTTGTTCACCACAAATTTACTCGCTTGGAGATCGAATCAGGGCGATCGTAAACACCAGAGATAAGCACACTTTATTATTCAGAGACCGTACCCGTAAGGGAGAGATGAAATATATCTTTTTAAAGCCCCTTTTACGCTAAGGGGGCACATACATTGATGATTTTCAGGGGGAAATTGATTGATATTAAGCTCGATCTCTCGCAAGTAAGTTTATGCTGATGCAACGTCGTATGAGTATGTCCTTTTGCTAAAGGAGACAATACTTAAAACAAGTGAGAGAAAACGGGAGAATTCTGTGATACAGTGAAGAAAATGACTGATATTACTATTGAATTCACGGTTGCAGAGATCAATGCTGAAACTTCACATGCATTCATTGCATCGAATACCGTAGGAAATAAGGATGGCGGGACATTTAGAAACGGACGATGTTAGTGTCAAATACATATTTTTCGTGGTCAGTGAAATTAATGGTTAAACTGAGGGAATAAGTATAAAAAAACACGTATAGAACATCTGTTCATCAGACAACACACTTGAAGCAAACTGTGAACATACATTTGTTTCACTCACGTGGAATACGAGAAAAAAGTTAAAAAATCAAGCTTTTAGTTTGCTTGACATCACAAAGTTCTGTCTTACCTTTCCCTATAACGAGTTGAAATATATGTATGTATATAATGTTTTATATTTGGAATGTGTTTATAAGTAACGACATGAAATTCTTGTTTATTTTAGGTTGAATACAAATAAACAATGAGGAATGTATATTCCTTTCCTTATCCTTATCGATATTGTTATTACCTTTTTAAATACTTATATCCAGTTTTAAATACTTATATATACCCTGTTTTACATATATACTTATATATCCTGTCCAAATACTTACATATACATATAGGAAAATATCCTTTTTGAGTTACTTATATACATATAGTGGGAATACAAAGGAAAAAAGAAAAGTAACAAGAACTATTAAAAGAGATTACATACTTTATTAATAACATAGAATAAGAAGAAGAGTACGTACGAAATAAAGAGACGAAAGTTCTTCTAAGGGAAATAGGTTATGTAATTCGGGTAGAAGATGATTATCATGAGAGGAAAGCAAACGAAGAAAAAGAAGATGATGATGAAAGGAAGAAGAAGAAAGGAACACATCAGCAAAAAGTAACTTACCAACAGATGCAATTGCCTACGAAGAAAAAACAAGAAGAAGTATACGTAGTAATGAAATTGAAATAGCACAAGAAGAAAAAAGAAGAAAAGATGATGAACATTGCCGAAGAAGAAGAAAGAGATACAGTCAATGAAATTCAAATAGCAGAAGAAGAAGAAAAAGAAGAGATGATAAACAAAGCTATAGAAGATGAAGAAGTAAAAGAACTATTAGAAATTTTAGAAAATGGAAGTAATAGAATAATAACACAAGAAGATGAAAAGGAAGCATCCGCATGTATTGAAAAAATAAAAAATGGTTACAATAAGGAGCAGAAGAAGACGTCAAAGAAAGGACAAATGATGAAGAGTTGCTAAATCTTACGTTTTCGCAGGTAATAGGAGAGGCTGACAATGAGGAAGAGAAGAATACAAAAGAAGATTTTTACGAAAATGAACTACAAATTTGCCTTAACAATTTATTTCCGAATCCTGGAAAAGAAGAAGATGAAGAAATATATCCATCTTTTGTGGAAATATTAGCAGAGGCTGAAGAAATAGAAGTTTATTTTGACGAAATAGAGTGGGGATGTAACCTTCATTCATTCACTAAATTTTCTTCCTATGCCCATAAGTAAATTAAGTGGTGCGTTTGGTCTTCAATCCTGCGCAGGATGTTTCCCACACTTTTTCAATCGAAGTGAGAACGAAACATATGAAGGTACACTTCCAGACATTAGGTATAATAAAGCCGATACCATGAAAGTAGACGAAAGACTGAAGTTTCTGCAATGGTATACTGAACACCGCAATGACACATTTAAAATGAAACAAGAACTCATCAAGCATTCTCTACAGGATGTCAAAGTTTTACGCCAAGCCTGTATTTCTTTTATGAATACATTTGAGTAGAAACGAATGTAAATCCCTTACTTCAGTGCATTACAATCCCTAGTGCATGTAAATTGGTGTATCGAAGATATTTCTTAAAGGAAAATACTATTGGTATCACACCAAAGAACGGGTACTGATGGTGAGATGTAGAATCAATTGAAGCAGTACAATGGTTGGTTTGGGAAGAAAAAACAAGAAACATTCGAATTACCAATGCTGCATGTACTAAGGAGAAACGAATTGCATCAATGAAAGTAGATGGTGAATGTGCAGACACCGATACAGGAAGAATACACGTGTGGGAGTATGAAGGATGTTTTACACATGGTTGTATTTTTGCTACACTAATGGCAGAGATAAACCCATATACAATAATGCTACAGATACCATGGAATTTCGGTATGAAGCAACAAAGAAGAAGGTTCGAAAATTAAAAGATGTTGGCTGTGAACTGCACGAAATATTTGGCTGTGAATTTAAAAACTTGGCAGGAAATGAACAGATGAAGAACTATGTCAGTAATGATCCGTACACAAAGAAAATTTCATTTAATCCTTGTGACGCTTTTTATGGAGGACGGGTGAATCCCATACGTTCGTATCATAAAGCACGAGAGTCTGAAGAAGAAACAATATGTTACAAGGCTGTTATTAGCTTGCAACTCTTATGTCTCTAAAACTAAGAAATTTACAATTCGTCACCCCACCATCTATTTGTCTGGAGATTCAAATATTCCCAGCAACGAAGAAGTAAAAGGATTAATTAAGTTAAACATTCTTTCTCCAAAAATTCTGTTCTATCCAGTGCTCCCTTACAAATCAAATGATATATTAATGTTTCCACTTTGTCGTACAAGTTGTGATGAATTAAACCAGGAAGATTGTAATCACAATAATGAAGACCGAATTCTACATGGTACATGGGTAGCATATGAAGTAAGAAAAGCATTGGAAAAAGGATACAAAATAATGGATATTCATGAAATTTGGGTTTGTGATGTTGTTCAATATGATGAACAAAAAGTTGCGGCTTATTTGCAAAGTACATAAATACTTTCCTAAAAGCATAAACGGAAGCTAGTGGCAGGCCATGAAACAGATGAGCTAAAGGAGATGTACATACAGCAATTTTATGAAAAGGAAGGAATACGTCTACATGTAAAGAAAATTAAACATAATCCAGCACATAGGAGTTTAGCTAAATTAATGTTAAATTCATTTTGAGGAAAATTTGGTCAACGTGAGAACATGGGTCATGTAAGCATCATTAATGACCACAACGAATTATATGATAAGTTAACATTCCATGATATAGACGTACATCAAATATTTCCAGTAAATTTTTACATGTTATATGTATATTGGCAATACACAGACGAAGTCCCTGTTTCACTACCAACAGTAAACATTGTCATAGCCGCATACACAACAGCAAAAGCGAGATTGGAATTGTACAAGTATTTAGAACAACTACAAGAAAGGGTATTCTATTTTGATACTGATTCAGTAATTTATACTCAAAAGCCTGGCGAAAGTACAATTCCAACTTGTGATTTTTTAAGTGATTTAACAAATGAGGCGTGATTAAAGAGCCATATATCTGAGAATATGTATCATCTGGACACAAGAATTGTGCGTTACGTATTTTTGATCCCAATACGAAGGAGCACAAGTATGCAAAATACGAGGCTTTTCATTAAATTACGAATCTTCTAAACACCTAAATTTTGATGTAATGAAGAAAATGATAGTAGATAATGAAAAGGAAGCAGGAGAAGAAGAAGAGGAATCTCGACCTACCAATGTCAAAATTACAAATGAGAAAAAAATTGCCGCAGGAATGATCATGCTATCTTCAGCATGCCCAAAACAAAACTTTATAAGATAAATTATATAAAACGACGTAGAATTTCAAATTTATATGATACTCTTCCCTCTGGATACACTACTTCCAACAAAAGAAGAAGAGAAATGTAATACAGTCCTTTTTAACAATACGGATGAAGAGAGAAGTTTCATACTTTTTAACATGGATACAACGTGGAAACATTCCTTTTCATGTATTGTTGCAGGGCCAAGTTGATGTGGAAAAACTTCCTTTGTAATACGAATCCTGTCTAATTTATCACTTAGAGTTAATACATCGTTTCGTCATATTTATTGGCACCATGCAGTGACAAAATGCATACAAAGAAATTTCGACGAAAGTACAGTTTATTGAAGGATTACCTCGAACAAAAGACTTTTTTATCTAAAACTGGACCTCATCTTATTATTATTGATGATCATATGTGCGAAATGAACCCCAATATAGTTGATTTCTTTACAAGTGGTTCTCACCATAGAAATCCTAGTGTACTATTTATTACACAAATCATATTTCATCAGGGAAAAGGAAGCAGAGATATGAACTTAAATTGTTCTTATCTCGTATTATTTAAAAATCCAAGAGATAAATCACAAAATAAACACGAGTTATCAATTAACTCCTGAGAATCCAAAATTTCTTCCAGAAAGTTTCAACGACGCAACAAAGTTACCATATGGATATTTATTTATTGATTTAAAACAGAACGCGCCAGATGAACATCGTTTTCAAATATCTTTCCTGATAATATTTATCATTACGGTTATGTTCCAACGAAATAGAAGAAGAAGAAGTGTTTATAATCCTAGTTTTATACTGTGTTTGTTCATTCAGTCAAATTGTCTCCAAGAGTAAAACACGGAGATCTTCTTCGTACACTGAGCAAAGAAAAACCCAAGTTACGTAAAACTATAGTGGCAAATGCACACTCTTCAGTGATTTGTAGTATTTGCGAATGTTGTTATAATGTATTAAAAAGGAATGCACCTCTTACAAAGACACAGAAAGCAAGATGAAAGCGATACAAGAGGACGTTTGGATATCTTGTGAACAAAGGAAACTCCATCGAAAAGTAGAAGCACTTATTAATGCAACAGGGTGCATTCCTATCGGCATTATTAACTCCTATTTTAAGTAGTGCATTATCAAGTTTACTATTCCGTTAGTGCAATGGAACACGCAAAGAAAATGATTTTAGTTTCACAGGAAGTTCTTAATCACATACAAACACCATCATCATCATCATCAGCCCTGCAGAAACGTGAATCTAGTTTTTGTAGAGAAATGCAACAGATTTTAAATTTATCATCGCTTAGCGATGAAGAAAAATGGAATCAATATAATAATGTTCTTCAAAAACATTTACTTTTAATACGAAAACAAGAAGAAACTGTGACACTTTCGATTACATCAACTAAATCAGAGAAGCCTGAAGTAGAAGTATTGTTATCTATACCCAAAATGTTTCGTAAAAGAGCTGAATTGCCACTGCATAGAATGAAACATGATGATAATATCACGTGGGATAATAAAGGAACTGTTTACATCAACCTTGTGGTGGACAAACACCGTGTGCGTGGGTTTTCTTGGGGTTCTCCCGTTTCCTCCCACTTTCATTCCACCATTTCATTCATTACTCATCATCGCCGTCTCCTTTAGCCTAACCGGCATAACCGTGGGACATAAAACAAAGATTTCAGTTTTCGTTTACATCAAAGTTGATAAACTAGAATGGTCTCACATTGTAGATTTAATTTGTGATGCGTCGCGACCATGGAAACATAAATCCACCTGGATGGGAACAAATTTGTAATTACTTATCTTTCAATAACACACCTGAAGAACTATTTGGAAATCCAAAATGTTTGTCATATATTTTACGACGAACTAAAGCATCACCAGTAGCATCATCGTCAAGGGAAAAATTACCTCTGAAATCGTTTGTAGAGGACGAAGAAGAAAAGGAAGAAGTAGTATTTCCTATAAGGATAAAGAAACGCGCGTGTTAACGTCCAGTATAATCAAGGTGAAAACCATAAACAAATAGTTAAACAAAATTAACTACAACCCTTCACATCCTGCTTCGTTTTCAACTGCTAAAAATGTGGATAGCTACAAAGAAGAAAATTCCTATACACTGTATAAGAAAATGGTTATTGAAGCAAACAACATATACGTTACACAAACCAGTACGTCGTCGTTTTAAAAGAGATTTTGTAGTGAATAACATTGAAAAGGAAAAATCCAGATTTCTCAAAACATCTTAAGATTGGTGATACAGTAGGAATTAGTGAAACTAAACGTACATTTGATAGGGGATACATGCAAAACTGGACTTGGGAAATATTTAAAGTGAAGAAGATAATACCTAGAGATCCACCTTTTTATGAAAGAAGATTTAAACAAAGAACCACTAGATAGAATATTTTATAGAGAGGAATTACAACCTATGACGTTATCAAAAACGTTTTACATAGATAAAATCATACGCACAAGAAGAAAAGAATCTTGTTCATTTTAAAGGATATCCTTCTTCTATCGATTCCTGGATACCTGCATCATTCGTAAAGATGATCAGGAAATGCAATGGAACCTGATGGAGATGTTTACGTTACGCTTTCCAGTAATAGTTCTTGCAACATTTTGCTGACAACACCTAAACATCATACACTACTAAACATAATGAAAGAATAGAATTCCGTGAAAATTGGGAAGTGGCTATTTTTGAGATTTATTATCCTCATTCAATTTTAAATATTAATGAACAAAATAATATTTTTACAAACCTGCAAAATGTGATGAATGGACATTTCTAACTATTCCTGTACGTTATTTAACTGACATTTCAGAGTTGATAAAGATAATTATTACGCACAACAGATTCACAAATTTACATAATTCCTATATTCGTGACAGTAACACCTGTTTTGTGCGACGTCTTCATAAAGACGTAGATCTAGACGTTGCATTATCACCAAGTGTTAGTGTGATGTTGGGATTTGATCCAAACCTTGATTTAAAGGATATGCAACAAGGCCAAAGAGTTTCAGATTTACTTTTAGGACTTCCATTTACAATGTATGTATATTGTGATATAATTCAATCCGCATGTGCTGGAGATACAGTAGCATCATTATTACGTTTCATAAATATGAATCCTGGTATTCATACATTTGGAAGTAGTGCTATAGAAATTTTTAATCCTCCACATTATGTGCCTGTAGAAAAGGTGCATTTTGTAAATGTCAAAATAGATATAAGAGATAGTACAGGCTCTCCATTGGCATTTACTTTCGGAACTATGTGTTAAACTACAATTTTGACCAGTGCGCCAACATCAACAACTATGAATAATCCATATTTACAATATTATCGAAAACAAGCTCTTTTCTGGAACTGGAAACGTTTATGTTGTATCATTTTATCAAGTTGGACATTGTATTGGAAGTTTCCTTGGATGATTATTTCGTTGTGTCATGCCATTTGTAAAACAAGGAGATAAACAATAAGAAAGGAATTTTTAAAATCTGAAGCAAATGTTATTAATAATGTCATCATCGATAAACAACCTATTAACGAATCCTTTCATCAACGAAAGGGTGAAGCAAGGTCCACCTTGCAAGAAAAAGCTAAAAATATACTGAAATCTATGCTAGGATCTGGATATCAGCGAAAGAAAAGAAGAATTACACATCATTCCATCTTTAATCCTTCATCATTACACAGAATCAAACGCAAGAAGAAGAAGGGCAAGAGGAAACGTACACAAAGAACAAAGAATAATCAGTCTTAAAAGAAGACGAAATTATCACGCGATATGTTTGATTAAATCTTCAGCATCATCATGGCTTTCTTACATCATCAATTTGCGTAAAAAGTGAACTAGATATTTTTTGTACAAAACCAACGCAAACCAGTATAATAGATAATCATGTTGTTACATATAAACCAATCAGTTCACTGGTTGATAATGCAATTTTAGAATTTGTCATGACAGGAAAGAGTGATGAAATCATAGATCTACCACATACTCTCCTTTACATTGAAGCTCAAATCGTTAAGCCTGATGGATCAGCGTTTAGTGAAAGTGATAAAGCTGTGGCTCCTATTAATGACTTTTTAAATTCTATGTTCAGTGAAGTGGAGTTGTATTTAAAAAACAAACTGATATCATTTCCATCTCATAATCATCCATATCGAACATACATCGAAAAACTGTTATATTATGATGATTCTGCTGAAAATACTCATCTTTAATGTGCATTCTGGTTTTATGATACTGCAGGACATTTGGATGCAACATCTAGTGGTAATAGAGGATTTCAACAACGTTATGAATTAACAAGAAAACAGTGCAAAATTCGACATGCTGGGACATCTTAATTGTGCTATTTTTAATCAGGATAAATTTTTAATCCAAGGAATAGAATTTATCATCAACTAAATTCCTGCAAAGCCAAACTTCTGTCTCATGGCTAGTGATTCGTCTGTTAAGGCTAAAGTGAATATTTTAGACTCTGCTTTACATATTGAAAAGATTGATGTTAGTCCTACAATAAAACTAGCACATAACAAGCTTCTACAATCAACAACCGCCAAATATCCTCTCACAAGAGTGCAAATGAAGTCATTCGTCATTCCAAAGGATCTTCAATAAACAAAATCAATAATTTATTTATGGGAGTATTACCAACTCAAGTGATTGTGGTTTTTACTTAAAACGATGGCTATACAGGAACGATAACTTCAAATCCATTTCATTTCAAACATTTTGACATCAATTTCTTCTCATTACATATTGATGGAAAACCTGTACCTTCAAAACCTTTACAACCAAATTTTGAAAACAACCTATATGTTTCTTCATATCACACCTTATTCTGTGGATCAGGCATTCACTTTTCCAATCATGGCAACAACATTCCTCGAATTGACATTCCTCAATGATACACAATCTTTGTTTCCGAAATTACGCAAAGTGGGAAAGCCAGCACTGTGCAGCATTGGAACCTCATATGGTATGGATGTGTTCGTCTGGAAGTTCATTTTAAGAATCCTCTACCGGCACCTGTATCATGCATCACGTATGGCGAGTTCCAATCTTTCTTAGAAGTGGATCATCAAAGGAACATCTTAGTGGATTTTTAAAGGTACGTTATTATTATTATTATTATTATTATTATTATTATTATTATTATTTAAATACAGCAACATATATGTACATGTCTGCATTTTATACAAGATGTCCTCTACACTAGATTTAATCCATGTAATTCAAAAAATTCTTTATTTCAAAATCAATGCGTTGGTGTATTTGCAGCGAACGAATTACCAACGCATGTTCCACTACCTGTAGCTATCATCATAATTACAGATCCAGCTAGAAAAATCGGTACCCATTCGGTATCCATATGTTAATACTTATGGACGTGCCCACTATTTCGATACATTTCGATTTCCTGCATATATAATGCAACAAATTCATTTTCTACGTAGAAATTAACTGTCTTATACATTTAATAACAAACAAATTCAAAGTGTGAAATAGTCCATATGTGAACATTATTCATACCTATTCCTTTGTTTTAAAGCTAATGGAAAGTTCTTAAACGATTTAAATTATACCTTATCATCAACTCCCGGAAAAATGATCTCCGATTATTCCATTTATTACTACAGGTAATCATTTCTCCTGTATACATATTATCATATCTTCATTATTATGACTGTTATTTCTTCTTCGTTTCTTTTGATACTTTTTGTTATAGATAAAATAAACCTTAAGTTCTATCTATTACTGCAGTTAGTAATTTCTCCTTCTTCTTTATTATAACTTATTTTGTATACATATTATAATTTCTTCGTTTGTTTGATTTGTTCATGAAAATAGATAGAGTGAATTTTAACTTTTCATTTTTTCATTGCAGAGAATAAAAGATCGTCAGCGTGTGTATGGTCAGCATCATTGTACAATATGACTTCTATCTACGTTCCATCATCAACATCAGCATCATCATATGAAGCTTAGTGTGGAGTTATCATCATCAACATATAAAAAAACTATTATTATTATACTGTGTGTGTAAAAAGTGCATTTTTTAAATAATTCACACAGTTAACATGAAGAAGAAGGAACTATTGAAACAGGTTTTTTTAGAAAAAAGATGTACTATACTTACCATCGTTTTTCTTGTGTAAATATTATTATCATCAATAAATACTTTGTATTCTTTTTTGTCTTTGAAAGCATTTGTTTTATTTATTATTTTCTTCCATTTCCTAAAAAATATGTTTTATGATCAACTGTGTAATTAAATAAATATTTAATAAAACATATTTTTAAACTCATTGAATTAAAGAACTTCATACTATGTTTTGAAAAAAGAATCTAGAACTTAATTCAATAATGTAATCACATAACTAAATAATAATAATAATGAATTCATAAACTTAATAAGTTATTCTTCCATAAAATTAAATCAAGTATGTCAATTCATTATTATTATTATTATTATTATTATTATTATTATTATTATTATTATTATTATTATAGGACTTTGATTTAAAATTTAATATTACTTAATTTAAAGTTGTTTTTTTCAAAATTAAATAAGCCAATCATACGTAAGACAGGTTTTATAATAATAATGAATCCAAATACTAACTTTTATTTAACAAGCATTTCAAGTATTTGAATTCATTATTATTACAAAAATTACTTATAGTATACAAGGAAAAATATGTTAGGATTTTCTTATCGTAAAAAACATTAGTACACTAATAAAAATCATAAAATATTGAAGTGTATTAAACGAACACGAAACACAAATAAAACCATTTCGATTTTACTATATTTTTATTATTGAATTTATAACTACACTGTTCAGTATAAATCAATTTTCTTCTTTATGAACAGAAGTCAACTTCGTCGATACCCTCCGAAGGTTGAGTATCGGTTTTCCCCCATCATGGCTGTGTCTGTACACTATCAATTAAATCAGCCATAATTGAATCTATGAGTTTTTGTTTGCAAAATAGTTTCATTTCCAATTTTAATCTTTCACTATCAATGTTCACATCACTCTTCGTATCAAGAGACACACCTGGGAAACTGATGCTCATTCCATTAATAATACTCTTTTCATCCACATATGTATGAATTCCGGCAAGTCCTCTGCACTGTAACGGTTAGAGATCTAAATCTCTATTCCGTAGTTTAAAAAAAAAAGGTCTCTCGAGAGTCCGGATAATTTGGTTTAGTTTCCTACCCTGTAGTGCTTTCAGCTACTGTCGAGAGGAAGCTTAGTATCGTTCTCCGTATGCTTGGTTGTCAGCGCCAACGGTCATTTTTGGAACTACTCGTTCTACGTTTGAATAGCTCCGGGTTGGACTAAATATAATAGTTCGGAATTTAACTGTGTAACGCACATTAGCAAATAAAAATTCTAAACAAAAATGCAGTTGCACAGAATAGAATATTAGCTTCAGGTCCTTTAATTCAGGATAATTGTTCAGAATAGGAATCTAGCTCAGCTAAATCGGGGAGAATAATTTTAGTATTATTATTTTAAAAATGACGTGAATTTATATCACATCGAAAAAGTAAATAATTACTCATCTAAAGTTCAAAATGTCAAATACAAATGTGCTAACTAAGGTTTATATAGTGATTAATTATGTAAGAAAAGAAGGTAATTCTTACTGTATGATTTATATATGGTCAAATAGAGTTGAATACAAAAATCTAAGCAAGTGACTTTTCGATACAACTGATAGGAATAGAATTACAACAATCTTCAAAATAGATACAAAAATATTAACGTTAAATATATATATATTAAAGAACTTACCAATTTACTGTATAAATTGAATAATAGGAGATCTTCCAAAATTCAACAACGAAATACACCACCTTAAATAACCGATTATCACATGTTGATCACAATCAAAATGGTCACTAGTAATGAAACTTACTTCGAAATCCTTTTTCTTACTCAAACACACTTCACGATAAGAAGATATATATATTAACTTCATATTAGGATTTACTCTATATAACAATTCTGGTAATAACTTCACGATTAATTATACTTGGAATTTTCAAACATTGTAAAGACATTTTCTCCGCCGATTTTTACTTCACTTATTAGGTGATGTTGCACCTTAGCAATTCCGAACTATTATATTTAGTCCAACCCGGAGCTATTCAAACGTAGAACGAGTAGTTCCAAAAATTACCGTTGGCGCTGACAACCAAGCATACGGAGAACGATACTAAGCTTCCTCTCGACAGTAGCTGAAAGCACTACAGGGTAGGAAACTAAACCAAATTATCCGGACTCTCGAGAGACCTTTTTTTTAAAAACTACGGAATAGAGATTTAGATCTCTAACCGTTACAGCACGTAAGACACTGCGATTGTACATGATTGCGAATAGTATCTGTACACAAGTCAAAATAGTCAAGTAGGACAACACTGCAAACTTTACTGTTTTTCACAGCAAGTTCAGTACACGGTAATATTTCCAAGAAATAAAGTCAATCACTTGAAGTTAATTACACAGTGTTTCGGAGAGCATGAGGTGTTCCTTTATTCTCTAACATCTCTAATTTTCTAACATCACAGTTCGTTTTTTTTCCGTCCAAGAGATTTTATAAATGTAAATTCCACTTGAGGATTAAATAGTACGAAACAAACGGGATTAAATGTACAAGTTTCTCCCACTCTCTCAAATTTAACTTGACTCCAAACACTAGTCCTTTACCAACATGAATCACTGGCTCAAATGTATCACTATCCAGTCCAATACAAATTAATTTGGTTTTCATTGAATTAAGTCCATATTCTACATTTAACAAGTACTCTTTCTTGGTATCCATAGTTGATGCACAAGCACTCAAAGACATGTTACTCCAGTGGCTGATCAGCACAGAGTAACGGTACTATGCATACAGATGACTGCGCATGCATGAAGGGGAGGACAAAGAGGAAAATTCATGTTTCATCTTGTTTATAAATGCCACCACATACTTACAATGAAGATACCAATTCAGTAAATTCAAGATCGTGCATGATACGTCCAGTTAAATCAATCTTCATTCCTTTATATGTAAAAAATACATTTCCACTTCGTAAATACGTTAATAATGCACCATTATCTGCTTCCAATTTTTCAGTGCAGCGTCCTGGTAAACTCACTTTTTCGCCTCCTTCAAATGTCACACATGCCTTCCTGCCATATATCGTTCTAATTATCTCACAGTTTACAACACGAAATGGTGCGCCAATCTCTAAGCTTATTAAGCTTATCTAATAAATTCATTGACGATGCCATTTTAATTTGACGTTTCTTCCTTCGCAAGAGCTGCTAACGGAATGTTCTACACAAACATATATGTGTACACACCACGTTCTATTTCCGACGTCATCATCCTTTCATTCGCTACTTTTCATCACGTGATCCTCAGTTATTCACTCAAGACCTGGGAAAGTCATGTTTCATCTTGTTTATACAGACATCTCCGGGGGAATAGGACCAAAATTAAATTTCGACGCTGGTGCTAATGTTGCAACGACTTTCACGTGGGACCTAAGACCACAACCATAATACGTTATTTCCACTTAGCAGCTAACCACTCAGCGTCCAGCCAATGAGGGCACCTGCATATTCGAATTCTCATCCCACGTTTTAGAAAAAATCATGAAATATGATATTCACCTTAGCAACTAAGACCATAGGCGTTCAAGAGCATACTACCTTATTCCAGCATAGGAGCATACTAGTTTCGACCAGTTTAGGCCGGGCCTAAGGGTCAAAGGTCACATTTTCTCCAAGTGAATTTCTCCTACTGGAGGAAACGGAAGAATCCCAAGGAAACTCATGCACGCAGTGTTTGTCCAACACAAACTTCACTTGGCGCGAGCTGGGAGCGAAAAAGGGACCCTACACACCAAAGGTGAACGCTCTACTACTGAGCTACTGCGGTTACTGTTAATGATTGCTCAATGGAGTTGCATTTTCCTACTGGAAGAGTGTAATTTTGAAGCACTTTAAAACGATACTACTGTTTGGTTTATTGTAAAACAAACTTTAAATCAACTGCAAGTACTAGCAAGTAGTATTTTCGGAAGTATTTTCGAGCGTTGCATCTAACAACATTAGTTGAACCGCAACTTATTCTTACCTTTAAAATGATGAAGAGAAACGTTCTACCTAGACTACGTACTAAAGAAAGTAAGGGAATACCATGTATAGTCAGTATTTTGTAACAATTACTTATCCTTCATTAGTGCCCAATAGAAATGATTATGCATGAAGGCTAAGGGATTGGTTGGTTGTTATGAGTTTAGCGTCCCCTTCAGCAACGAGGCTATATGAGAGTTGACCTACATCTTAACTTGGGATCTCAAGCACGCCGTTCGGAATCTAACTCGGGTCTCCTACGTAAAAGGCTTGTACGCTATCTATATAGCTACGAGGGAGCTCACAAAGGCTAAGGGAGACTGTGATGATGAGATGGATGATAATGGTGGAATGACGAAAATGGGACGAAATCAGATAACACCGAGAAAACTCAAGCATACGGTATTTGTCCACCACAAAGCCCACTTGGCGAGAGCTGGGATTGAATCATGGATGCCACGTGCCAGAAGTGAGCACTACCATTGTGTGAAGTGGAATGATTTCTTGTATTGTTATTAGTTTCAAAAGATCGAGTATTCAATATTGTGTTCTTATATGTTTGTATAACTTCTGGTTCTAAAGATACAGAATGTTAAAAATCGCGTGGAAAGCTCATCAAAGGGCTATTACTTGGAAATCATCCTGTGAGGAGAAAATATCAAATAATATTATAATTTTATTTTTGCAAGGAGAAATGTCTGTAGAAGTTATCCTGTTTGTTTTGGAGGCACCCTGTATTTGACTACTTACCTTGTTCGTGTGTCATGCGGAATCAGTAACATGTTAAATAAAGTAAATTTCAACTACAGTTTTCGATAGTAGTGGAAGTCCACCATTAATAATAATAATAATAATAATAATAATAATAATAATAATAATAATAATAATAATAATAATAATAATAATAATAATAATAATGTATATTAGCTAACATTTAAAATGAATACTACTTTTGGTAATACGCGAACACACAAATATGATACGATTACACGAAGTCCCATTCTGTTCACAGGAATCTTGTGTAGCCAAATAAAATGTTTTTCAAAAAGTCAGACTTTCAGTTTTTTTGTAATTCACATGACAAATTTTTAACTAATATCAGAGATGTTCTTAAAAAGAAACCAAGACTCACAGTAGAGACTACTACATTAAATTTAAGATAATGAAAAATAGCTGACTACATGGCTTAAAGTTTAAAAATCGGCTTTAATGTGTCAACTGATTCAAGTTTTCAACCATACGCTATCAATCTCTCTTTCATCTTATTAGTGAAACACTTTCCGATAAATGCACAAGTTCTGGCTTCCTGCTCTATCTCCCTGCAGTGTTGAATTCAGGCACGTTCAAGAAGGAGCAACGTGTCCTTAGATTTCTTCAAGACCATCTCAATTTCCTGAAATGATAGGCTATGTATGTAGTGTAGTGATCAAAGTAGGTGCTGCTAAAGAATTTGAAATATATCCAAGTGTTCTAGATTTTATAGGGAAAAATTCTTTATTTCTTGACAAATGAAGCAACGTAAACTTCCTTGTGGAGGTTATCTTCATTCTGAATCTAATTTACCCACAGAAAAAGTTCTTTGTATCTTGAAATTACGTGATACCAAAACAGACACTAACAAATATTCGATGTTTTGGTACACCAACTGAACAACAACAACAACAAAGTTACTTTATCAAAGGTAGTTGCACATGAATTCGATTGTCTTTAAGTATCTCAGTGCAGACACATACGCAGAAATTTATTTCGGGAGGGTTCCAATGCTCTTGGGGTGTCCAAATTCAATATGAAGGTAAATTATGTTAAAATTTGTAAAATCACCCCTAAAATTAGACTAAGTTTGCAGTAAGTTCGGGATTTCGGGGGACTCAGACCCCCATGATACACCTATGTGTCCATTTCTTCCTCAGTAGAGGGCTACGCCCGTCCAGAATGGTTTTTATTTGAGGGAATCGAAGATAGCCCATCTGGTCCAATCGCCGTATGTTCTTTGTTTCCAGACCAGATGAATTATTATGCAATACCTTTGTTAATTTATGTAAAAGTGATAAGTGGAAGCAATTCTAAAGCCAAAATTAAAAAGTGTAACTTGCGAAATTTTAGCACTGAAAGCAGTAGCGGCCGGTGGATTGTGGGTTTCGGGTGTTGCAGTACGAGCGATCGGAGACAGAAGATATAAAATGGACTCATTGATTAATCAGCATAACTTTAGATGCAAATGCTATGTAACATGTTAAATTAAATAAAATTCTGTTTTTTTTTAAAAAAAATAAAAAATGCAGAACATTTAATCCGATTAATAACCTTATTTAATTAGTAAATTCATTCTTCTCTCTTTGATTGGAGCAAATCTGCCTATATTCTTATTGTCAGGTCTTTTTCGATGGAAAGCATAACCAATGGTGATAACCTTTCTTGGGATATTCAATTTCTTGAAAGTGTCAATTCTTTTTGATATGAAAAAAAACTTTTCTTCTTTTACTTACGCCATAGGTACAGTTAATATTATTTCAGAAGCTTTTTAGATTCACTAAATATTTTTTCTAGACTATTGTGAACAATTCATTCTAGCAAACTCAGTCCCTGACAGTGATCCGAATTCTTCTTCAGTGTGAAGAGAGTTCGTAGCAGAGATTAATGTTATAAAAAAATGTACATTGAACATGAGTTATTCACAATTTATCTAGGAAAATTTAAAATAAATTGTGGAAATATATCTAGTGCATACAACATTACTGCCATAAGATGTCCTGTAAATTTAAACTTTTTTTTTCGAACACTCTCCTGAATTGCACTTTGCTTGTTTTGTCTAAGCCTTAATTGTAAGTTTTTCCTCGGTTGAAAGCTGGGCATTTTTTTTTTGTAAGTTATTTACAGAAGTCATGGTATGCAATTCATTCAGAATTGGTAGGTTATGTACAGAATTAAAGCACACACAATAAAATTAAATCTAATAACTAATAACCAAAACAGCTGATACAAAAGAGATACTGGTATATGAATTGCGAATGTTACATATTCATACATAGGGCTGTCAACTGGCCGGAAAAATTGCTATTATTTTGATTAAAGCCGGTGATGGGTACAAACTTCTCACCAGCCTCTTTATAACCTTTTTTTTAAAATTTGTATCTAGTTCGAAGTATAGGCCTAGATATTGAAAAGTAACTGTCATTCTGTAAACTCAAAACTGTTACCTTTCACCATCTATCAACGATTATTATATTTTGTTCACATGTTTAGAAAATTTTAGAGAGATGACAGGGACTGTATCAGGGAAAATTTGAAATTTACTTTCAAGGAATTTTATACATTTATTAAGAGTGGAAAAGAATTTCTTAAAGCAATTTCCCATAGTTGAAGTAGAGACTATATGTTTAAAGTGTGAATTTCATTTTCCAAATCCAAAATTTTCACGTAAAGATTATTATACTTTTGTTCATCTGTTTCGATAATTTTAAAGAAATGGTAGTTACTGGTAAATACAATAAATTGATCAATGCCAATTGATCAATTTCAGTTTCTCATTTACAGCACAATGTATCTATTAAGCTTATTAGTGAATGTTCCAAGGACATACAGAATATATGTGTTAATGCACTTTTGTTCATGATAGTACATTTCCTTTCCATGGATAGGTCCGAACAGAGATACTTCACGCTGAGACCTATATCATAGAGAATTTTGAGGAAGTGCCGGCTTTTTATTTTACAGAGTTGGCAACCCTATTCATGTATCAATACACACACACACACACACACACACACACACACACATGTGCGTAAAAGAAAAAAACTACATTCCAAATCATCCGTCTTGGCTGTTACGCAATGCACGATGAACACAATATACTTCCACATGAGGCGAAACAATGTTTATCAACGTTCTGGAAAGCAACCTTGAAACCCGCCAGATATAGGAACAACATGTTAGCTGGGAGGGGTCCAAAGTATTTCAGGAAGGTCCAATACGTCTACGTAATAACGAACCTGTCTTATACTGTACCCGAAAAGATAAGTAATTCTTAATTACTGTCACCTATATTTTTAGAAAAAAATATAGAACGATTATTTCTATAAGAAAAGAAAGAGTACATGATGAGGCGTAAAATAAAATATTTAGCGTACATCAATCATTTCTCTGTTAAACAAGTATAGTTCGTTAGGAAAGACTACAAATGTTAGTCAAGTTTCGAAATTTTTGGGAGGTCCGGACCCGGTAACCCCCTCGTGGCTACGCCTCTGAGCATTGCTAACTAGTCCCAAATTCAATGTGGCGTTCCCCACCATACAGTTTTATCAAGAGTATAAAATGTACTTATTTTATAAAAGAAATATGTATATACTAAAATACTATCCAGAGAGAGGGGGGATTCTGCATATTGACTTATTAATATTTGGTTAAGACAATTACTGTAGGAGAAACCTTCATTATCTATATAAGCTAAGAATTAACTTGTAAATGCGGATCTACTTTCATTTGATTTCTGCTCTACTACGTATTTTCTTTCTTATTTTGTAATTCTGCTATCACTTTTTTTTTAATTGTCATTATATTGATTTGCTTCAGTATAAGTACCGTAAATTAAAAATATGAATGCATAAAAAACAAATTCCATTTGTTAATTGCTAGTGAAATAAAATTCAGAAAACTTATTTAGCGCGAAAAACCTTCTCATTCACTGGAAACCGTGCTGTGTTGCAGAAGCGCTGCAACGACCAGACCCTTTAACTTCTGTGATAGGGGAAAGGAGACTTAACATTCGCTGCAATTCCCGCGCTGAAGCAACTTGGTCGTTGTATGCTGGCTGCAACACAATATAAATTAGAGACTCTGTGACGGATTATTTTTCGCTTTTTAAAACGAATTGACGAAGCGGGCAGTTACAGAAGTAAAAAAATATGTTATTTAAAGTATATATGGGAGTATTAGAAAGTATTTTTTCTGTTCTTTGTTAATATTACTAATAATATTTTTTTTCTGGAAATACTTTGGTCGTTGCGCAACGCTGCAACACTAACATTAGCCGCCACAGAGTGAAAGTCATCTTATCGAGCATTTGTTGATTGTTTGTGTGAGAACGATCTAAGGACGAATAGATGGTGTATTTTACACTCACTTCATAAAGTTGATACTCTTTTCTTTTTGGCTTTGTGTACTTTTTTCCTTTTGAGAATTTTATTCTTTTTTTATGAATGTGAACTTTGCCAACGCCCAAAGCTTTAAATTTTATTGGAGCACCCTTGCAATAAGGTCTGAATTTAACGCTGATCTCCTGCTTCCTTGTGTTTCATTAATTATGGTTCCTTCGAAGACGAGTACTTTTCTTCCTTTCACTGAGACATAAGCATTGAACTGGAAGTAAAAATACATGTGATAAGGCTTCTGTGGATGAGAAACAGATGGGCTTATTAGAAAAGAAGATGATAGTAGAAGAAAAATGAAACTGTATGACAATTTCTGGGAGAAAATTTATAACATATAAATGCCAAAAACGAAGTCATTACTTATTCTTCTCCTCATAGGAATTATGGCAGAGCACTTCACTCCTAAAGCAGTGTTACCAAAAATCATTGCCAATACATATGGTTAGCTTCCAATATTGTTTTCAGCAGGATTTTACGCTGTATCCTTTCCTTTGCAATGTCAATTTTAGTAAAAGAAAAGTACTGTCAGTTGATCAGGCGCATTTTCAAATTTCTATTTCTTGTTTGGAGATTGGACACTTTTCGTGGAACCCGATTCTCAACTCTAGAGCCAGGCACTACGTTCTCGATTCTGGAATCAGGTACCGATTCTCGGTTTTGGATCAGGATACCCGATTTTCGGTTTCCTGATTCTCGAGTTTCGTCACACATAGCATCGCTGGTCTAACGGACACTAAACTTGAACCAAATTTTGAGCTCCTTCGTGGTTAAGCGGTTAGCATACGCGCCTTTCGTGTGGGAGACCTGGGTTCTATTCCAGCCGGGAGCCCATGTGGTTGGGATTCCACACTAATCAGCAGGCCCCGTCTCATATATCCTCCCTGCTGCAAGGGACGTTAAACTCAAAATCAACTTAATCAACTCAATTGAATCATTTCTTTTTAAAAGAGAGGTTACATCCATTGCAGTCACTTTCGTACATGTTGGGATTACAGACACACTTGGTTTAGGTATTAAGATTTGTTTATAATACCACTATACCGAATATCACAAACTATAATACAACGTTTTTGTTGCGTTAACGAATACTGCTACGGAAAGAGGCCCCAGTTTTCCCGGGAACTAATATTTTGCTTCCATAATAATTATGTTGGACTATTCTGAAACTGCACTGAAGAAGCAAACACTTGTATATTTCTTCTGTATAGTTTATGCAGATACTTAAATCATGAATCCTCAAGTAAAATATATATATATATATATATATATATATATATATATATATATATATATATATATATATATATATATATATATATATATATATATATATATATATATATGTGTGGGTGTCATTACGTACCAAATTTTGCAAAAATAGTGGAGCTTAAAGCAACGCAAGCTTTACAAAAATCAATCATAACTGCTATTCTTATTATCATTGACATAAACTCAGGCTTTGCGTTCCGTTGGTGGAAATCGCTACGGAATGAAGCCATATGTAATTTTTTAATTAGTTTCCGCCTTATACAGAGTCGTTTTGAAGTATGATTAACGTCATACTAAAAGCCTGACTATTACAGGAACCTTATGTTAGTCAAACTCTTTAGTATGGCACTAATCACTCGTGAATATGACTCTGCATACGGCCCTTTATGTTTTACTTTGTAAATGAACCTCATATAAGAATGGTGAGCATATCTTTAATTTTTCACTTGTTTGTTTCATAATTGCTTTCAGACTGCAACACTACAGGCAGCAGTGTGATCGCACAGTTAGGAATACATAGAGCAGTAATGCCAGTTTGTGGAAAATTTCCCGTAAAACGGGAAATTCTGAACTTTAGCAAGAATGAGGGAATTGTTCCTTAGCTTGGAAAAGGGAAATTCTGATATTCTCAATTTTTCTCGTACGCTTTTTTTCATTATTTTTTCTTTTCCTCATTCTCCCTCCAATTCCTTCTCTGAGTCATCTCAAGGTTGGCAGACTTTGCATCCATCTAACCATCTGAGATGCCACTTTTATTGATTTTACTGTTGAACAAGTTACCCAGTACGTATTTAGCGTAAATCTGGACATTCTAGTGATTTTCGGCATTTAATTTCTGATGCAGAGAAATGACAAGAAAATGGTTCTTCAAATAACAGGACGCATATTACATTTCGAAACGAATATTCAGACTTCCAATTATTCTTTCTTTTTTCCTCTGACTGAATGAAACTCTTATTATAGAATGACTTTCAATCAGCGGCAACTATATTTGGTCTGTTACTTCCTTCTGTTTGTCAACATGAAATGAGTGGGAATTGAGACTTGCTTAGAGTAAGAAGGTGGTTTTCTGAGGCAAGTGGAGAAATAATCTTCGATCTAGTACTAAGTCGCAACAGTCTGTTGGCAACTCTCCTAAGCAGACATGTAGCCAGCTACTACATGACAGAAGAAAGCGACTAGGTAAAAGTCTGCAAAGGCAAAATGAAGGAAGAGTTTAGTACCATGGACCCCTACTGCAAACTGCTCATGAAGAAATACCTGTTGTTTCCGCTCTGCTACCCTTTCCCTCGTAGACGGAAGATAAGTCCCTTGTGAAACAAATGAGGTATAATTATCTGGTGTTTTTGTGCTTTGTTACGCACACACGTGTCGCTGCTGTTTGAATGAATGATCAGACCGACCCGGTATATATCCAGAGGGTAACAAAGATTACAGTAGAGTAAATTTTCCGCGTGGCACCATTGTGGAAAATGAATCTTTTGATGACATCACGTACATGCGTTTAAACCTATTCTATTTATCCTTATTACTTTTCGGCAATTTTGGTATCATGAGTTTCTCACGAGAATACATAGGACGTATGTCTTGAGTTGTACTCTTTCATTGGCAAGGAAATTTGTGATTTTTTTAAAAAGATGAGCGATGGTAAGAAGCGAAATAAAACTAAGTGAGGAGTGGCTTTCAGATCCACAATTTAACTTTTCGTATTGGGAATCGATACTAAAATAAGTTGTAAGACCTGTAACATTGAGCCCTTTTGGGATAAAAGTGAACTTCAGAAACACACAAAACACTTGAAACAACAAAGTAACGCGACGCAATTGCAAAATGCCCTACATACCATGCTTTTTTTTTTTTTTTTTTTTTTGGCAAGGAACAAGCGGTGTGAGCCAAACAAGAATCGTGTTAAGGCCAATAGAATTAATTTAAATGTTGCTTTGCGAACATAACATCCCTTCCAAAGAACAACATAGGACGTAGAGTAAAGAACAACATAGTGTTCGTTAAAAAAGTGCACAGAATATTTTTTTCAAAAATATATATTTTTTAAAGAAAGTGTCATTGTCTGTGATCTTATCTTACATAACTGTAAACAATGATATTTATACTACGAGAACGAATTCATCTGTACGTGATGGTTTCTCAAATGCGATATTTTTCAAAATTATTTATTACTAGAGATTACATATTGTATCTTCTTTGGTTGGTGGGAAATTTTATATCTAATCGGGAAGTTTCAGGATTTCGGACGGGAAATGTGCATTAAAGAAACTGGCATCACTGTCATGGAGGGAATTTGTGTACATGTGCAAGTGTTTGTGTGTACTTCGTTGTTTTAGTCCAGTTTATTCAATTCTCATTATTTTTACAGGAAATGGGTAGACCAGGTATGTTAAACTCCACTTTAATAAGTATAATAAACTGAATTGGTGAAATAGTTTCAATATTTAGTCTTGTAGGTAGCAATCGTTTCGTTTTCTATGTTCAATACCATGTGGCCGGCATTTAAGTACATAATCTGCATGTTTCGTGAGTTTGTCCATTTTATGATATGCCTGAAGAGTTTATATTTACTTAGGTTTCATTTTATCTTCATGCCTGTTTCTTTTGTTTTAGAAGGAAAATTTAGTAAGTGGTTATTATGTTTATTTACAAAAAAGAGAATATAGTATGTTTACTAACAAAATATGTTGATTGATTACCTGATTTCTGCTGCAGGTTAAGTTTAAAGACACTACTGGGAATAACAAAAGTATTCGTAATTCTGTTTCGTATTTATTCCGTTAACACCTTGCCAACTTTTCAACATGGCAATAATGACTTTCCGATTTGGTTAGGTTAGTTTAGGTTAGGCTACATCAGTTTAGCTTAGTTTAAGTTAGGTTTGGTTTCTTTGTTTTACCTTACTATATTGAGTTGGGGTAATAGTATACATGAGAACCCCCTGATCTGTGTTTCTTCTGTGTTCTATTACCACTTCTACATGAAATACCGTAAATTTTCTACGTAGTGCAATAGTAAGAAGTATCCATGTGCACAAGACATGCGAAATGCGTTAATTCCCTCCCCCCACACACACATACTCATAGATAAAGTATCAATCGATAAGTAAATAAAAGTCGCTTTGTTACCCCCTTTGTAAGTTCGTACATACTCAATGAATAATCCCTAAAAGTATGAGCGTCCTGCTCCTTCGGGAACTGATACAGCTTAATGTATACTATATCCGAGTTGGCGAGGGGGAGCTTATCGGAATTTATCCTGATGAGTCTGTTAGTGTAAATTTACGTAATACTTGTTTTGTACTATTTTGAAGTTCGTTCCTGATATCTTAAAAAAAAATTGCGTGCAGCCCAGTTAAGAGCGTTACTCAAAGTAATTGTTGAAAACAGTTATAACTGTTTTATTAATTTTCTTATTGTCCTCCTTAATATTTGCACTAAGAGATATGATCATATCCCACTGTGCGTAAATGAGGTTCAAGCGGTCTAGCATAAATAACTGTTCCAAAAATAATGCTTTATGTTGATTACCACTTAAATTCAGCATATGAACATATGCTATAAAAATTAGAGTGCGAAAGGCAAAAACAACCTATGCTAATAGGCTACTAAAACACACGAATCCGGAATCAGTAGGGGACGAAGCTGGCGGGAGCGCGTTTGTAGGGAACAGTCGTGTAAGCAAGCATAGTGTTGCTACTACATGCCTTACCTGTCCTACAGCTTTATAGCTATTCATATGATGGGTTAGGTTAGTGCTTGTATGTCGCGTTCATAAGTACTTAATATAGGTTTTAGCAATGTTACTACAGCTTTTGTATACTGCGCTGGCGGGAAGTAATATTTGATACAGTCCTTTTCCATGTGCACTTATTTATTTTAACCGTTCGTATAGCACTTGTAATAATTTTACACTAGTACCTACACTTGAAAGCATAACATTCAGCTGTGCTTATTGTTTAAATGACTCGCCTGCAGTAATTTGTTCCTTACTAGTATCTTTATATGTAGTGTGTTTGATTTTGCAAAATGTGTTGTTCTTGAGCTTAACCTGCACAAAAATTTGTATACTATTAGTGACTTTCCACTTGTACTAATGTGAGAGAAGCTGAGACAAGTCACTACAAATGTGGCTGTAAGTAGTATTTTTACGAAGGCTGTCGTTCACCTATTGCTTTGAAAGCTTGTTTTCTTTTATGCTGTTTATACGCGGTCAAAGAAAACTTGAACAAGACTCTTGTTCTAGGCTATTTGATGGAAAAGTCGTCAGCACTAGGGTTATTTTTGTCTTGAATTCAATAGTTCGATTTAAGAACGGTCTAAAGGGAATAGTCTAAATATTAACTTGAGAATTCAATATACAGGAATATCAGGTGCAAGTTAACAATAGTCTGTCAAATTAAAAAAAAAAAAAATGTATGTATATAGGCCTATTTAACTTTCCTTGCTTTAATAAGACGTTCTAAACTGCTATTATCCTTGACCATGCAAATAACTGCGTATAGATTGATTGTATGCGTGCAAACTTAAGTACTCTGAAAATAATGACATGTTATCCTATTACAATATATGCAATTATTTCATCACGACATTCACTCTTAGTATCTTAGAAGTTGTTTCCTAGGGTGAGCGTTACGTTCACAGGTGCAGATTAACTTGATGAGGAATTCCCCGTACGGGCATAAATACGTCCACACGTATACCACAAAAACAGCAGGCCAGTAAAAACGAGAATGCTATCTAATCAGGTCATCGTCAGCGGAGGGTAGGGCCTATATACATAAACGAGAATAGTGCAAACGAACACCTGGTATCGCATTCACTCATTTTAACTCTGCTGTAGCTGTTGTAATGGTTGGCACTAATAATATTAAATATATTAACATAAAATACTGGTTTTCTAAATTGTGATGAAATGCTTCGACACTGGAAATTACTATACCAAACGATCCTCTTTCATATACACTCACTCACTTTAACCGTATAATTACCATTTTTATGACGGACTATTCTTAACCAGCTCCATAGCAGAATATGCCGCGATTCTTCTTCACAAGTGTTTCTTTTGCAGGATTCCTGCAGAAAATTTTTGACTTACAAAAACTAATCGCAGAAAGACAAATATAGTTCCGCCATCGGGTTAAACAGTACTGAATATCATGTAGGCTTGTGAAGAAAGTCTCGCGCAGATATGGGTTAAAATTCTGATATGAAAGTCCAGTAGGTAAATAAAGCTTTGCTTGGCTTCCTCTTTTCAGTCGATTCTTTAAAAGTCTTCGATCCCGTAGCATAACACAAAAAGTCACGTGGAATTGATCCACAATATTTGGAAATGGGTGAGATTTTTTTCTTGGTGTGATTCTGTTATTCTTACGCCGCATGAAGAATAAAATTTAAGAAATAGCTTAGAACAGGGAAAGATTTTCTAACTAAGCAGCACCGTACTCTTAACGTAAGCTAATCCAGCCTACATTTGATGTAAAATGTCCAAAATACTTTGTGAAAATTTGGTGGCGTAGCTACAAAGTCAGCTGAAATATTTCTGAAGGGTTTAATGTAATCTATTAAATTTCAAATGTATTTTATGCGTACAAGATAAAGACTGCGAATTCGTTACCAGTGCCATAAGAAAGAGCTGCTGAATTGCAAATACTGTAATTTTTCCTGCAATAAGTGTGTGTGAGGGAAGTTATTTTATATCTTCGATGCACGTTATAACTCATACACATATTACAGTTAATATGTTAAAATTTTATCCGTCTTGAAATTAATAGCAGGGCAAATCTCGTGACTACAAGTTTATTGCACATTACGCAATATGAACAGGGTAGAGAACTGGCAGGATCTTAAAAGCCTTAGTGGGTGGTAATCGGAACTGTCCGAACAATCATATCCTCTTACTAGTGACATTGTAACTTAACTTATGTTCAACGACGTTGCCATAGCTTTGGTCCCCATTACACTGTGATTAATGGCTTACACATTGGGTTCTTTCTTTCTATATAGAAGGGGGAAATAAACAAACACTGACCAATTTGCCTGCATATATAGATCATTCCGTCTCAATGGAAAAAGAAATATTCTGTTGAAAGCAGGTTGAAATTTTCAAATAACAGCAACATCAAGCACTCGGAGTTTCCAGACTACTTTTTTCTTCGCCAAAACATTTGAGACATTCCATTCCATATTCACATGACTGAGAAGATCAGCTTTTGCTTACCCCCTATTTTTGCCGAGAGCTGCCGTCCAGTTCAAATTTTGTTCCTCTCCAAAGGAAGAACGAAGATTTTTCCACTCAAAGTGTCAAATAACAAAACAACACAAACCATTCGGAGTTTCCACGCTACTTTTTTTTTTTTTCTTTTTCGCCAAAACCTTTCTCAAGTGACAGAGAGGAATACGCACTCACCCCTCTGGTCGAAAATTGTCAGCTAGCTTGAATTTCTTGGCAACACCGGATTTCGGAGAAAATGTTTGTTTTACTACCATGTAGTGGGAGGAGAAGGTTGTTTTACTACCATGTAGTGGGAGGAGAAGGTTAATAGGTCAATTTTCCATACCTCCCCCCAAGGTTTTTAAGACGTTTCTAAAACTGTACCTCATTTTGTAGGCAGCAGTGAAAAGGATATTTTAATTTGGAAAAAATAATTAAGTGTGTGTAGACTATGAAAATGAAGATTGTGTACATTAAACATGAAGGATTTGAAGAAAATTGTATACAAATAACAAAAAATAAATAAGAAATTTGGCGTTCCAAATACTAGAAAGGTGTGTTGTCTTAGTCGTGATGGTATGCCGAATTGAATATTTTTCCTATTTAATTTCAAGCAGTAAGTTTACATTCCGCAAGCCTACGGCACACGCACTTTATCCTATCCGCATGCACTTGTTGCGCCATGACCCTCTGTGCTAATCGCGTATCTTCGCTTGCTTACGCTCCTGCAGACTCCGAACCTTTCCTGTGTGTCTTGATACAAATATATGGTATTAGTGTGGCCCTTATTTTTCGACATTTTTCAGTTTCACCCCCTAAAATGCTTTCATATCAGACCAAAGTAACCCATGAGAAGAATGATCTGAATTGAATAATATTAAATGGTGCCCCAGTCGACCTCAAGTTTTGAATACATCTACAAGTATATGAGGTAAAGATATCTGTTAAATTTGAAAGACATTTGTAAGTTAACAGACATATATTATGAAGGTAATACGGTAAATATTAAATGATTGGAGGTAAGTTGGAAATAACGTCAGATGTGCTACCCGAAAACAATGTCGTATGCTCTCTTCCTGCTAAAAAATTTGGACCTGAATCCAAGATGGTCGCCATGATAGCACTTTCCAGTAATACATGCGGTTCTAACTTCATTTCCCCTATTCAGAATATGATGTCACTCCGTCTAGCCGTTCCAAACGCACCAGGTACCTTTGCCTAATATCATATAATATATTGTAAATGCACTCAAAACTTGATGTTGCTTAGGACACCAATATATTATACTGTACAGATGAACTACTTTTCCTCATGAGTTATATTGGTCTAACAAGGAATCATTTTAAAGAGTGAGATTAAAAAAAAACTCGACAAGTCGATAAATAAGGATCAAGCAATATATATTAAAATTACAGGTTAAAGATTTGCTACGAGTTTTAATTAAAATATTAGCATGTAAATATGTAGTTAATGCGTTAGAGTTTGCAATTGACGCTTGATGCAATTGAAATGTAGTAGATTGCTAATGAATCCGCCATTGACATTGATCAAAAATCGAACTAATAGATGACCTATTTGTATTTCTTACTTTTGGACTATAAACGCTATATGTGCACACCCGGTACGTGACGTTTGGGCGCCGCCGTTTGGGCGCGGACGTTTGGGCCCCGCCGTTTGGACACTGGACGTTTGGGCGCGAAGCCATTTGGGCGCCAGACGTTTGGGCGCGAGTTAAATTAAAAAGTCATTATGTTAGGCGCTGAGTACTAAGTTCGAATCAAGATATCACAAGGTGTCTACTGTAGTGGAAGTCCTTGAGTTATACTGGATTTTGTTTTACATACTAGAAATACTGAAATTTTAATATTCTAAAAACTGAATTAACAATTAAATTTTGTAAATTTTAGTGTCAACCAAAGTTAAGTATGCTTTTTATTTGATAACTTTTCAAGCCAAAGGTAAGTAGACCAGACTAGATATGATTGACTGCATTACGTACATAGTGAGCCTATTCCATTAAAAAAACTTAAAGCAGAACTTCTACTGTAGTTATGCAATAAGTGTGAATGTCAAACACATTTCTGGTGGCTAAATGACCAATATATGTACACTTAACTATTATTTTTCACTTTGAAATCTTTCTTTTTTTGCTTTCGCCACTTTCTTTAGTGCAGATTAAATGCTTACAATGGGACGAAAAAAGAAAGTGTGTTAAGTTTTGATTTTTATATTGGAATGTTAATTTTTTTAAAAAAAGTGATACCAGAAATACAGCATACTATAGTTCCTAAACTCAATGTCTTAGACACCCTGTATTAACAGCTTTCCCTCAACTCGATTAGGATTTTTAGTTTTCTGGGATCTCGGCATGTAAGGCCATTTAGCCCGTCACGTTTGAGGGGGCACACTATCCGGGAAAAGGAAAGGAAGAAAGGATTGGGGAAGCAAGGAAGCGGCCTGGACCTATAAATTAGGTACCACCTCGGCATTTGCCTGGTGTGAACGAGGAAAACCTCATTCAGGGTAGCCGGCCTGAAAGAAGGTGTTCCACTTTTTCGACCGAGTGCCCCTACCGGGAATCGAACCCGGGACCGCTCGCACAGAAGGCGAGAGCATTAGCGACTACGCTACGCGGGGCCACTTCTCTCAACTCGAGTGCGCGGAAATCTTTTATTGGTAGTTCTTTATTGGACTTAAGGAAGAGTTTGGCAAACGTAATACGAAAGAAAGCAAATTTTCATATTCATAAGTATGTAATTATTAACTTTTTTAAAAAATAGAAACATTAAATCAATATGTTTTAATTAACATTAAGAAAATTATTAACAGTTCGTCTGATTCCTTCATTTCCTAGCTTTCTTATATAATACAAAAATAACATTAGTATTCTTATATAATACAACATTAGATCAGAAGTACAAGAATCGTGAACAAGCGAAAAATCAATCCATGACAAGGTTAGGCAACAAATGCCACAAACGCATTAAACTATTTAATTTAGATGAATAAATAAGATAGAAAATAGATAGAGAAATGAGGTGAGATAAAGATAGAAGTGTAGGAAATGTATATATCTTGATTCGCGCTTAGTTTTCAGAGCCAAGCTTACTTTATATTTCGTAAATTGTGATTTTTACTATGTACCTCGCGCCCAAACGTCTGGCGCCTAAACGGCTTCGCGTCCAAACATCCGGCGCCCAAACAGCAGCGCCGAAACGTCCGCGCCCAAATGGTGGCGCCCAAACGTCCTGTCCCGTGCACACCATGGTGATGAAACAAAACAATATATAGAATTTTTCTTTGATTGCAATTACATAACAATAATAACTACAAAAAAATCTCAAAACAAACATCTATAAACTTATATAAAAAAGTGGCTTTTGTAGTATAATCTTTTTGAGTAATGAATGGGGAATTTAGGTCTGAATATAATACGAATAATATACGGGAGTGAAACGTGATAGCCCACAAATGTGTTCGTCAAGATTTTACAAACACTTACACTTTTACGAACATTTTCGTTTTTTGGTTTAAAACAGCTGGTTTAAACCAGCCAACCCTGCTTTATTGTACAGCCTTATTATACATCTGTGCAATAGTGGGCATAGAAAATGATGATTGTTTTCATAATTTTCTTGTTACCGACAGCCCGTCCATCTAGGTGTCCAAACTCGCGAGCCCGACGCTCGTGAGCTCGGCACTCACGCCCAATCGAGAGAAGTGAGCGCGAGCCCAGTTGGGAGAAGTGTTCGCGAGCCTGAGTGAGTGCAAGCTCAGTTGAGGCAAGTGAACTTGAGCCCGAGCGAACGCGAGTTAAATTGAGTGTGAGCCCGCGCTCACTTCACACTCACGTGGACTCATTTGCTTTAGAGTTAAAAAAAAGAAAGAAAAAAAAAGGAAACTCATTCCATGTGCAGAATTGTAAAGGAAGAATGAAACAACTTTACAAAAAGAAAAAGCACATTTTTGAGGTCTGTGCTGTCATTTTATTGTCCAGAGGACTTCAAACACCTTTCGATAGAGAATATTTATTTGAGGCAGGTATTTGTTTTTGTTGTTTTAGTAACAACTTCCATGACCCAAGCTTTTTTGTGAGATCATAGAGTAAGGAAACTACTTGACCTTGCGAAGTAGGAAATTTTAGCAACTAATGAAGCTGTGCGTTCATAGAAAAGTCGAGCGAAATAATTATGTATTATTTAATTGTAGCTTCTTTAAATCCCAATAAACAAGAGTAGCTCTTAAGAATGTTGATAACCTGCACCATAATGGTTATTCAGCCCATTAATTTATATGAGGGAACATTGTTTTTATTTTTTGAAATAAAAGAGTTTTAGCCTGTTAATTTTGCTGACTACTTCTTGAGATCTTTAAATATATTCTATGCAAAATTTAACTACTGTATTATGTAATTTTAATATATATCGGTATAAAAAAACTAAAACAAACAATATTACATTGAATGTTTTTAAAGCAAGGAACTCTTACATAGGCCAGAAGAAGAAATTAGTAAAATTGAATGATTAAAATCTCGTCTGTTTAAAAGAAAAATACTTTCTCATATAAGTCAATGGACTATTAAAAAAAAAAAAAGAAAGATAACAATTCAACATCCCAAAAAATAAGACACACACACACACCTCCTTTCATTAAAGTCTTTTTTCGAAAGCTACCCTGAGATGATGGCGTGTCGTTTGTTACAACCAGAGTTAAAAGTGAGGGAAAACACGGGGGACGTCATCCGCCACTTCCAAAAATATCTATGGCGTTCCTCCACTTCCTAAAAAATATAGTGGACAAAGATAGACACAAGAGACGGCATGACGTCATGCGTTCCCCAGCCTTTTCGATCCATTTTTACCCCTGGTTACGACCCGATTTTGATGTTGTTTGACACAATATTGTCATTGCGGATTTATCAAATCTTATTACCGTGAAGATTAGCACATACCTGACAAAATAGCTAAAGGTTGCCAGCACTTATTCATATTGATTCACTGTGAATAAGTGGTAAGTATTCTCATCTTCCAGACGAGCGAGATCTCATATAACCTCACTGATGAAAAAGAATATTAAGCTCCAAACAAACAAACACAAAACATTCTAAATTTCACGAAAGCTTCGTAAATTGACATAATTACATTTCCTCTTTTAACGTAGTCCTTAATATTACCTCATTTTATACAAGTACTATTTTTCCGTTATGTTACACCATTAAAGAACCGGCTTTTAATATACATAAGGAAATGTAAAGATGAATTGAAAACTAGAACCACAATATGCTTACCATTTTCGAAAGTATTACACATAACTTCTCGACCCAAACTGATGTTATGACATAAATTTCATTCATAAACATCTTTATTGAGCTTTCATTAACTTCTAATTTTCTTTGGTGTTGTTTTAACAAATTACAGGTTATAATCAACGCATACTTTCAAATTTTCAGTTTTAATACTCTTAAACTTGGCCTAAATTAAGAAATATTCATATTTAATGTGTTTTAGCAGGACAATATGCTTTTAAATACATAATTAAAAGTAGATGTTGCTCCTGAGGGGAGTCACAAAGTTAAAAAAATAAAGTTTTCTTGCTTCAAAGTAAGGGGAAAAAGTAGTCTAATGGACTTAGAAGATGCAGGCCCGAATGGAATCACTATTGTGGGGCTTCACGTTCCAGAAAAATATGTAAAGAAATCGCATTAAGACGATATCATCCCGGTATTCATGGAGGTGTCATATTACTTAATAGGCCTATTTTTTCATCAGAAGTTGGAAACGTAAAAAAATAAAGAAACTACTGCAGAATTAACTTTAGAAAATATTGCTTGTTTGTTAATACAAACTATTCACTCTCTCAAATTCTAGATAGAGGCCAACAGGCTGTACGATCCCTTGTTTATGCTCATGGATGTACATGTAGGGCTATTACAATATGTTATTGTGAGCACTTGACAAGCCAAGAATAACAAGAGCTATCTAACAGTCTGATGATCACTTTTCCGAGTGTCCCGCGAGGACAATGTATTATTACATGTATTACTTGCAGAATTTAGTCATAGGAGCCACACTGGTTTCCACAGGGGAGCATTATGCTGCTAACACGGCACTGGATAGTAGATTACACTCTAGCGCGGGACCCGACTGGGAGCAATCGGTCCAATCCGCTGAAGTCCGGCCCTGATTGTTGTATACAACTGATATAGTAGGAAAGTTTTCTTCTTTTAGTTTGAAGCAACAAAAAGTCTTTTAATTTTTTATCCGTCTTACTTCTCTTACTCCATTGCAAGCCCCCTCCGATTAAAAGTACATTTAGAAAAAAAAATAGAAAATATTTTTCTACATTTCCTTTTCTCTGTATATAAAAGTCATTGCTCTGGAGATATACACTACCAAAATTTCTCAAAAATCGCTAATTTTTAATGCTTTGATTAGCACGTCCCTGTAGGATAGGCCGGAACTCCTGGAAATATTACTGGAGCCTATGAGACCATTGATATTGCAATACCCTCTAAGGTACTATTATTTCGTTGTGTTATATTCAAACCGATATAAAGGGGTCAGAGAAAGTTCCTTTGTCCTTTTGGTTTGCTTTTAGCTTCCACAGAGGTAGCTGTTTTATTATAAAATAGTTTTAACCAACACTTATAGTCACTGATATCAGATCCTGTTACTTCCTTTACCAAACGTTTAGCAGACTTTCGAGAAACATTTAGCTCTTGTTATTACAAGTTCTGTAATTTTACTTCTAAAGCTGTCTTCTCACAAAAATATAAGTCGACAATGTACCTGCTGGGTGTAACGATCACCATGGGCTTCACTAACGGACGTCTTTTTGCCCACTATACAGACGCCTTTGCAGAGTGTAGTTCGTCAATTTTTCGGTGTAAATGTATGTTCTGTCAAAGACTGAAATCAGCTTGTCATCCCCTACCCCCATAAAGTTTGCGGGCTCAAGCTAGAACCTTGCTCAGAAGTAACGAACGAGATAAATGCTTTGAACCCAATACGGACGGTGCAAACTACCTCTTCGAAGCCTGTCTGACTGTTTTCCATGCATTTGACACACTTCTGTGGCATGGATATCCAAATATTGCTCCCAGAAAGTCATTATAAAGATCATGCCTGAGTTTCATTAACAACATGCCCAGTCTGGTTTCAACGCTTGTAACACTGCTGTTATGTAAGATATCACAGAAGCTGCACAGCACAGTCAACTGTTCATTGTTCAATCCCGTGAACACTACTAACTGTTCTTCAGGAATTTCTACTAGGTTTACCTTCATGTGCACAGGCACAGTTGACGTATCTTCAACGTTGAGATCCGATCCCTGACTACTCATTTCTGGTTGTTTCTGCACACTTCTCACATAAGAACTTGCCTTTATGTAGCATGTTGTACATAGTACTGTTGACGGACCGAAGCATTGGAATGACTTACCTTTGCTCCCACGCATGTAACTAACCGCGTGTAAGAACTCACTTCCACACACCGGACGCTTTCTTTGCCCTCTAGACCATAGTTCGCACACGGAACATTGCCGATGTTTATCCGTGCTTCCACCGGAAGCCATTTGTTACACACGTTTCCACACTGGCGAAACCTGCCAGAAAATAACACCAAATAGTACACAACAACAAAGTTCGCATAAATGTCGCGAGAAAACGAACAACAAAAGTCACTGGACAAAAGCATGCAGGAATTGCAACTTCTTGCAGGCACAATAAGTAGGCACAACAGACGAATCGATCACCACCTACTTGCAGTCACTAAAGACGAGTAAGCTACTATAGACATCAACACCTCCACAATGACGCTTCTACTGTACTTCCCTCGATAGAGGCAGCCTCGCAACAGACAGATAGCGAATATGAAGCGAATGTTTGCATGTACACAACCTCAAACGTTCGGATCGGTCAAACAACATAATGCCACTGACGTTTTCAACCATTATTTGCCCCTTACCCTGCTGTACATCATAATATGACAGTGGTCTTATTTGTCAGAATGTCCCCGGTGGATGAATGAATAAGCTCTTCGCCTTGTAATCAAGGGATCCCAGGTTCGATTCCCGGTGGGGACAGAGGAAGTCCGGATCCCTTGTTCAACTATAGGTTCCATCCTTCGGACGTCATCATCTCATGGCAGGCAATGGCAAACCATCGTGGGTTCACCTTGCCCAGGGACCTTCGGGTCACAGCCCTGCCTTCGGGAGGAACATCACATCATCTTGATCTGCATTTCGGAGGTGCTGATGGTACGTAATACAATTCCCAGCCACCAAATACTCTCCCATACAGTCTATTAAACTACCAGATGGTGCCCAATTTCAACACTCTGTATCAGCCAAAGGAAACATAACACCGCTTTCGTTTCTACCTATTACTTGTCCCGTACTCTGATGCACATCATATGCGCAAATCATTTATCTCAGAGTTGTGGACGGTACCTACAAAACTCCAAATATAACATGTAGTTTCCCATATACTCCATTAGAAACATTTGCGGTATTTTGGCGTACTTTCTTGAAATCGTTATCAGTGTCGTCGAAATATTTTTTTTCCTGAGGAGTTGCCTTTATACCTATAGGAATACAGCAAAAAACGAGGCAAATAGAACTTATTTTTGACGATAGCTACACAGGGTCCTTTATATACTTTATATGTATTTGGAGCCGCTAGCTAGTTTCGATTTTTTAAAAATATGCCTCTGCCACAAATCAGTAACTTTTGTGGAAAGAAAAGTGTGATGCTGATAAAGGTTGTACGTTTTTTTCCTTAATGCTTCAGAGACATTGTTTAGGATTGAAATAGGTTAATGATTGGCGAGTAATTCAAAATTAAACCCCAATACTTTCACTTAAATGACGGGGGCGCGGTGGCTCAGTGGTAGAGCGTTCACCTCCGGTGCTTGGGGTCCCTGGTTCGATCCCAGCTCGCGCCGTGTGGACTTTTTGGTGGACAAACACCGTGCTCGTGGGTTTTCTCAGGGTTCTCCCGTTTCCTTCCACTTTCTTCATTCCACCATTTCACTCATTTCTCATTATCACTGTCTCCTTTAGCCTAGCCGGCATAACCCTGGGACGTTAAACTTAAAGATTTCATTTCATTTCTTTCACTTAAATGACATAATTGTCATTTGATACTAATTTCTAATGTTTTCTTTCAGTTCGCGACTTGTATTATACGAGAAGAAAGATTTGATTAAAATAAAAAAAATCGATTTAAATAAATAAATCAACAAAAATGATTTTTTTAAAATCGAATTTTTTCCACCCTGGTACGTTTTCTTTCGTGAATAATTACTGCACTCATTAACCAATTAAGTATTGGGTAGGTACAGAACAATTAAATACAATTCACAATAACAAGACATTGATACAACTACGTCGTAAATCAGTAATCACTTATTCGGTCATTCAGTGATGTAGTCACCATCTTTGTCAATGGCCGACTTTAGGTAGGCCTCTCGTGTAGAATTGTTGTTGTTTCAAGTTGAAATCTATTAGCCAGTTGCTAAGAGAAGCTTCATGAAACTCTTGTTTCTGAAGGTTGTTAGAGAGGCTTGATAAGATGAAAATCAGAAGAGGCGAGGTTTGTTGAGGAAGTGATTCCCAACCAAGATCAGCAATCACATCTGTGGTATTCTGGCCGCATGCGAGCATGCATTATCATGGAGTGACGACACAGGATTACCAAGTGTTTTATTTTCAATAGTAACAGCGAGGCGCTTAACTGTTCAGTATACATAACAGTATTGGTCATTTCATATTTTTGGTAGCAATTTATGGTGAAGATTGCCAGTTTGGTTCCACCAAAGACATAATTTTTTTGAGGGTGTACACCATACTTCGCACGTGGTATTGCTTTTTTTTCGATGGGCTGAGCCATTCCTTCCCCTTCTTTAAGGTCACATACAAACACCCTTTCTCGTCACGTGTAACAGTGTTCCCAAGAAATGATTTGTGCTTATCACAAACTAAATGGTAACGGGTCAGCAGAAACGATCAATGGTTTATTCGCTGATAGATAATAGAAAAGTGTAACGATATACCCTAGCCGAATTCCATGATTTAAAACCTGTCAGTGTGTTAGCAAAACTAATAATAATAGCAATGAGAAGAACGTGCGAGTAATTTCATTCTCTATTATAATCGTATTTAGAGCCTTTGAACAAAGACTGTAAATCAACAACGTTTAGCTCCTCCTCCACAATTGAGTACGTTAAAAAAAACAGAGAGAAAAAAGAAAGGAAGTAACAATCCTCGCCGGAAACATTGTATTTCTACGTGTGATAACTTGGTTAGGTGGTATGGGTCTTTAAATGTATGAAAACCTGAAATAGGCTATCAATAATAAAATAAAAAGAGACAAAAATACGGATAATTTCAGTTTGTGGAATAAGCAATCAATACAGAAGACTTGATGACATAATTCTTCCTACTTTCAGTTACATCATTCGAGGAGTATAACTGAAACGCCACTATCTCACTATTCAAATAACCTATTTCTGCATGTGCATGATTATAGGCCTTTTCAAAGTATAAAATCCTTGTCTTATGCCACCGCCAACAGCACATCCCAATCCTTGTTAGGACTGTGGTTGCTAGATGTTGCCACATCTTCTCAACACACTAGGTAGAAGTAGAGAAAACAAATAGGAAACGTCTGCAGACAAGAGTGAATCTCGCAATCTTTTCCTGTCAACTGATAGATGCCTCTTGTTTTCTGATATTTATGAAGTGTTTGAAATATGTGTATGTTCCGAGCATTTCCTGGAATTCAGGATTTCTTGTTCTAGAATATAAAAAACGAAGCAGTGCACAATCAAGTCTACGAGATCCAGCGTTACCACTTCCAAGATAAAACACAAATAATCATATGAGTGTGCTTAAACCAAACAACAGAACACGCCGAAATGTATTAAGATTACGCGCGCTATTTTTCTTGATGTGGCTATGTGACTACTCATAATACATTTTTTTAAGCTTTTATGTGTGTTTTATTTAGTGGGTTGCTTAAACAGTTAGATAAAGGTGTTTTATACATACGTTAATCATCCACAGAAGCAGTTGTGCATGTTTCTCTAATCGCCACAACCGACTTACACTAGCCAGACTACCAAATTACAAGGTGAAAATGTACGTAACTTTATGTAAAAGTAAGATTGTATTTAGTTTGAACTTATTGATTTACATGATTAAGGAGAAAGAAAGTCTGCCATAATCTCCCACAGTCTTAATTGCAGTATAAATAGTACTTATGTGTTTATTTGGCTTTGCTCAAATATTCAAAGTGATTAATGCCACACGCCAAAGACATGGTGCTAATTCAAACTTTAACTTGACTTGAAGCTTTTTGATGGAAAATTTCCTTAAAATGTTTATACAACTACAGAATAGTAGGATTTCTTGTCTTTCGTAAATATCTTGATAAGGAAACAAAGAAGCCCACCAGTAGTTGACAGTTAACACAGCGCTGTCTGTCATTAGAACGTGCTCTATTGACACGTAAAGACAACTAGATATTCTACGTGAACATGTAATAAAACGAAATGTAACTTGCCGCGGTGAAGGTGACCAACTTCGAAACTTGCTTCGTATTATTTTGTCAAATATCGAAGTTGGTAAGTTTAGTTTTATTTTATTTATTTGTTGAGAGTTTTGGGTACAGCAGAGATGTCATTTTACACAAATATTAATAACAAGGGAAAGGAAATTTTGAATCGGTAAATATGAACAGTGGATGGATTATAGTTTAGCGTACTTTCAGCAACCGGACTATGTGGGACCTCTTAGGATGGCCAGCTTTGGAGTTTGAATCCGGACCTTCCTGTTGAGAAGCGTGAATGCTAGCGAGTTAACTACACGTTGACTTTGCATAGTTCTGATAAGTTCATACATAAGTTTGTTCACGTTAGTGGTACTTGTTTGAAATTGTTTGACAATGTTATGAGGAGTATAAGCAAAGTAATGTCCTTATGTCTTCTCACAGGGAGCATCTCTCATGAGCACATTTTACCATGTATTGACATCATTGAATATGAAATATATCGTACAGTATAACAACATACAAATGAGTTGCACGTTGTAGCAATCTTGCTCTTTGAAGGAAGGTAAATTTCCAGGACGAGAATGTTCAATATCGGAACTGGAATATATGAAGTGGTGTGAATCTTTTGTGACTTCATTTTATTTTGTTTTCGATAGGATTTTCTCCTCACGGTGGTGGCAGCGGTGGATTTCGCGGGGGCCGCGGCGGCGGTGGTGGTGGTTTCCGCGGCGGACGTGGCGGAGGAGGAGGCCGTGATGGAGGCTTCCGTGGAGGTCGAGGTGGAGGCCGTGGAGGTGGCGGAGGACGAGGTGGAGGTGGATTTCGAGGACGAGGAGGAGGAGGCAGAGGTAAGATTTCATTTTTGCATGTTTTGCTCTGAAATTCTTTGCTATCCAATGATAACAGATAATTTTACATATATTCTTCTCTAATGTTTGTATGTTAATTTACGAATATAGGGTGCATATATGTAGGGTGGACCATTTGTCTTGAAACGACGTTGCAACTTTTAAATTAATTGCTAAAATCAATGAAATTTTGTAGCATGCAATATAGATAGGGGGACATTGAGATGCCTGGTAATACCATCTAATTTACAATGTTGCCAACCAAGCATGAAATTATATTTCTTTTAAATGTACTAGATCAGATTATTACATAGTTCAAATCAAAATGTGAATGCAAAATTTACGATAGCATATTTATATTTCAGTGTAACAAACTACGGACGCCACAGTATCACAAACAGGGTTGGAAAAACCATGGCTTTTATTGAAAAAAAAGCCCGTTTTTTTGGTTTAAACTTTATATATATATATATATATATATATATATATATATATATATATATATATATATATATATATATATATATATATATATATATATATATATATATATATAATTTGCTCTGTGTATCTATATCACATATGAACAGAAATAAGTTTGTTTCGCCTTGGTGTTATTATGCAACAGTCGGGTTATGCTGGTAGGGGTCACATAAGCTTAAAGCGAAATTTAAACCGCTTATCAGCTTACATCCAAGAGAAATTGTCGTGCATTTGAACTCGAAACCGGGACTAATTCGCCACAAATGCGATATGTCTGCCAACTCACGGAGTCCTGATAAAAAAATACATTGTACTGATCTTTACATATTTGTTAATATAATTGTTAAGTGTCATTTCAGAAGGACAAAAACATAAACAGTTGCACAAGTGAAACCATTGTATAGAATTAATATGGCCAATTTCAAAATAGTTCACTACGACTTTTATTAGTCCAAGTTAAAGAAATACAAGGACTTAATCTGCATGTCAGTAAGCAAAGTGAATAAAGATACGAATTATTTGAGTCCACTTTGGCTCTGACCATTTATACATAAATACATACCAAAGATACTTCTGATTTCAATAAATGCTTCTCGTGGGATTTGTATGATCCGCCCCCCCCCCCAAAAAAAAAAAGAAAAGTACGGCATTTTGATGTGTTTTATCAATAGTAAACATTATTAAAACGAAACAATATTTTTTTTTCTTTTGATTGGAATTGCATAGCAATAATAATAAACTACAAAAAAATCACAAAAGAAACATTCATAAACTTACATAAAAAAGTTGCTTTTCTAGTTTAATCTCTTTGAGTAATGAATGGGGAATTTAGGTCTGAATATAATACGAATAATATACGGGAAGTGTAACGTGATAACCTACAAATGTGTGTTCATCAAGATTTTACGAACACTTACACTTTTACGAACATTTTTCGTTTTTTAGTTTAAACCTTTTTTTTTTTTTAAATCAGGGTTTTAAACCAGGCAACCCTTATCACAAACATCCGTAAACATGCAAATTTTAGAAGCCCTCTTTCAACAGTAATAACGCAAGTTAGACGGATGTGTCAGTCAGTCACATTGGAAGTACTTTAGTGTCGAATACTGTGATAACGATATGACCACACATACTTCTGACAAGTAGGAACGAAGTTCAAGGGACTAAATATTTTACTTTATTCATAATGTCTTATTTCGGGAAAAGTGATTGGACAAGTACCACATCCAATCACGTAGATGGTTTTTCATTAATTGTAAAGTTCATAATGCCGTTTACAGAAATTCGGTACCTCAACTCGTTCCTCAAATATGACGAATATCGGTAAAGTTTGCAACACTGCTTAAAATTATGTAAGTGCAAGAACTTGTAATTAGAACTACCAAAAGTATAGGTGTGATGATAAAGAAGCAGACGAAAACAGAAGATTTTAAAATAATTTTGTATAAGTAGGTTTGTTTTGTATACCTCCGGAACGGTTTTTAGATATCAAATCGCTGTAAACGACATTTATATTTATTAAAACCACCTCTGTGTGCTTGGATGTTATAACTTATTTATTTTTTCGAAATAAAACCTTTTGAAGAAAGTAAAATTTTCAATCTCTTGTACCTTTTGATCCTACTTGCTAGAATACGTCATATTACGGTCCTACTGTGTAATATTCAACACTAAGGTACTTCCGATGTATATTGACACTTCCGTCTTCAAAAATTTGGATGTTTACGGATGTTTGTGACACATTTGCCTCCTTAGTTTGTGACACTAAATAATAAATATTGTATTGAAAGTTCTTGTTTAATATGTAGGTGTGACATAGGAAGTTAACATAAATGAGAGGAGAGATTCCATCTCTGACAACCAAAATGTCAAGAATCTGGAGAATGTGAAATCCTGTGAGACTTCCATTTGCTGCCGTTCTTTTCCTCTTGTACACCAAAATGCCTGTGGTTTGATCTTTTAGGAGTAGTATTGCTCCCTTGGTCTGAAGAAAAGAACTGCAAATGTGAATTGATTTTATCAGTGACTTCGAAATATAAAACAGTTTCATGAATATTGAATGTACTAGCCAGCAAGCAGAGAAGAACGGCAAGTTTATACGTGAAGAACTTCAATTATTTTAATAAACATTTTTAACAATTTAAAAAAAGAAAAAAAAAGGTGTGAACCTTATTTTTCTCTAATTTTGAGTAGGTTTTCGCTATAAGTAAAATAATCCATACCTCAAATGTCTTTAGTGTAAGAATGTGACTATACATTAAAATAATACTTGGTGTATGAGTTATTGCTTATAAAATAAGTATATTTTCAGACGTATGATCATGCTACGGGACAGATTTCTTCGGTATTAAATATTCTGTAATAACCGTAACATTGGAAATGTGCCTGTTATTTAAGAATTCATATAATGACGGAAGCAAACTATAATTGTTGCTCTACCCAAAAGAAAGTTTGCGTGGACAAAAGTGAAGTTTAACACCTCCCTGTTTTATGTTACGAAATGTGAGCTGTTGATACCAAAGAGTTTCTTTTTACAGTATGATTAAAGTTCTCATTATGCCTTTGTGAAGGAGAATGTGATAAAACATTCTGACAGTTGCCTTATGTTATTGAGTTGCAGAAGTAGTTCCTAAGTATCTGTCTCGCCGTCGTCGTCGTTTTGTTTATATGCATATTTATCTGGGGAAGTATTTCTTTTGAAATGACCTGTAATTTTACTTCTATTATTTTGCAGATTTCACGCTTAGTTAAATGTGTCCAACTTTGTAAAAATGAATTTGTTTTGTATATAACTTTAATAACACTTAAGTCAAACTGTTAATATTCCCATTCGTTTCAAAGATAAAAATAGAGTGTTTTCCCATAAATAAATATGCTAAATTGACAGAATGCAAGAATTTAACAGTTTTCAGTTACAGATACATACAATTTGAATATTGTAAAATTGTTTCAAAGATAAATATATAAAAAAAGCAGTTCTTCCTGTGATCTGGAAGCCTGGGTAAAATTCCCGGTGGTGTCCCATGTGGTTCGGATCCGACAGCAAAGCTGTAAGTATGCGTCTTATATATAGGTTTTGTGCTGAAAATATACGTTAAACTGAAAATGAAACAAATTAGTAGAGAAAAGGCTTTTAAGAAAAAAAAAAAAAAATCTTTGTATTGTATCAATTATTTCTGTTTTAGGTGGCTTCAAAGGTGGAAAGAAAGTGTTCATTGAACCTCATAGACATCCTGGTGTATTCATTGCGCGAGGAAAAGAAGATTCACTTGTTACATTAAATTTCACACCTGGAGAATCAGTTTACGGAGAGAAGAGGATAACAGTTGAAGTGAGTACTTTATATATATATATATATATATATATATATATATATATATATATATATATATATGTATGAAACTTCCTTATTTCTTGAAGTGGGTATGGAAGACAAATTACTTAAAGAGAAAATAGTAACATCATGTGGACGTTTTCACGAAACTCTCACTACTTTCAACCTGGCAAAACTACTACGTGATTGCATTCAAATAGCACTTGCAGCTTCATTTTTTTCTTTAAGTTTTCTTTGCTTCCCTGTATGATAAAACATTTATGAAGAAGTTATTGCGCATATCCTGTTTTAGTGTATGTGTACTGTTTTCTGGCGGAAAATAAATAAACTAACTTCCATTCCTGCTTCGAGATTCCGTTGTTCTCAACACATTTCGCTTTATTAGACCAAATGTATTGCTCTTATTTTCATAATTTTATGTATAAATAGCAGTTGTCTTAAAATTTACAGTAGCATCTGGTCCCATTAAGCTGTATCTACTGTTGTGTATGAACTAAGCGGTACACTAGAGCTCTTTCGTTAAAGCGTTTCATCTAATAAAGGGAAGAAGCAGGACCTGGCTTTTTCTCAGGTCCTTTTCTTGTCTCTGCTTCTTCCTCTCCCCCATCTAATGAATCCTTTTAGTGACATAACTTAAGTTCATTTCTTTTCAGTGTTGTGAATGTGTTTGTACTACTATGATTATATTTTACTATACAATAGAATTGAATAATGCCTTTGATTCAGTTCAACTTAACACCATGAGCGATGTTAAGAAATTATTCGATTGGCCAATGTAAATTATGTTGAGATTGAATAGACTACTGTCAACGTTGTACTTGGATGACTTCTTGTGTGCCCGGGTTAGTGATTTTATCCTTATGTTTGTGTGGCACTGTTAAATAATTTGTATAATAATATTTACTAATCGTGATGTTCATTGAGAAACCAAACTGGTAATTTTGTTGAAGATTTTAGCTTATGGACAAATCTTCTGATGATAACATATTTATCAAGAACCGTTTTATAAACTGCAAAGTATCACCCATTCTTGTTGCAGGAGTTTTGTGCCCACAGCCCTTGGTAGACTGTAATTCGCAGACAATACAAATCCTTCAAATATACGAATTACGACTTATTTCACACAGTTCGATCTACTGATGAAAATATAGCGATTATATATATATATATATATATATATATATATATATATATATATATATATATATATATATATGATTTTTACAGTCTGCATTTGGGCATACTTAGAAATGATACTAATCATCACGTCTTATTCTTGTTTTCCTCTTTGGTTACAATGCTTACATAATTGAAATTCAAGATTAGGTTGGTATAATAGCAATTAAAATTGTTTCTAAAGAATGTTAATGTAATTAACTCCTCCTTCTGTTATTCTAGAATGACAATAGCGAGAAGAAGGAATATCGTGTGTGGAACCCATTTCGTTCCAAGCTTGCTGCAGCCATTTTAGGTGGCGTTGATCAGATTCATATGCCTCCTGGTGCAAAGGTTCTCTATCTTGGAGCCGCTTCGGGAACTACAGTCTCCCATGTTTCTGACATTGTTGGACCCGTAAGTGTTTCATTTCATTTTTAATAATGGTTTAATTGACTGGATATTAATGAATTTAATTGAAGTGGTTTCTTTAACCCTTTCACTGTGGAAGGCGACGGAAAAAAATTCCCTAACCTGCGAATGTCGATTATAGTCGACGTGTTAAAATTTGTCTGTATCTTGGGTTTGTCGATTGTAGTCGCCAAAGGTTTTCTGTGTGATTTCTATTGTTTATCGAAAACAATAGAACACAAACAAAAATGAACGGTACAACTTTGGCGACTACTCTCGACAAAGCCAAGATACGGACAAACAAATTTTAACACGTCGACTATAGTCGACATTCGCATGTTAAGGAAATTTGGTTCTGTCGACAAAAGTCGACTTCCTCTGTGAAAGGGTTAAAGAAAGTGTACACACAAACCTAGAAAATCTTCGTGCTCTCATTGTTAATCCATCTTTTATAAAACTGAGGCTAGTTTGTAGTAATTAAGTCATTGAATGATTTATAAATGCTCTAAAGTTAACTTGTTTGCGTTGTTTTCTACCAAAGTAAATTAGGTTGACTTGCCTACATTTTGTTTAACTTAGTTTAATTTCAGTTATTAACTCACTAATTTCTCACCTTTTGCTTGATTACGGAGTGGTACAAATCATTATTCTTGCTTTTAAGATTGTTCGTAGGCTCTAAAATCTAAATGATTTAACATGATTACGAAATCAATTTTACAAGTTTGGTGTGTCATTTGATTTTGAAAAAAATTCTTCAGCACCAGTTCTAAATTTAGAATGTAATTATTATGATTGTCCATCTTCGGCGATGATAAATTTGCTATGGTCAGTAAACAACCGCTGAAGTTTGAGGTAAATGCCCTGGAAGTACACTGCGCGTGTGTTTATTTTTTAAAAAAGTGATAAATTTTGTATATCGAAGGATTATTAAATACTTAATGATTGTTTAACCATGAAAACAACAGAAATACACGATCATACGAAAAGTACTCTGGGAGATGCATTTCGTCATTTCCAATTGTCAAATGGATACCTGAGTCTAAATACTATGATGAAAGCTTGGAAAATAATCTCCACGGAGTGGACGACCAAAATTTGTCACACTAACAGATATTTTTGAAAAGTGCGCGATGCAATACTCCGCGATTGTCGGTAAGGTGAGTGACATTCCAGAAACTTTAGGCATTTCACTTGAACAAATGTTTCTCATTTTGGCCGAAAATTTGTGCAAAATGCGTCTGCGAGGTGGGTGCTGTAACTGTTGACACTTGACCAGAAAACGAATCAAAATGCAGATCTGTAAGCGAACTTCACTCATATAAACAAAAATCCAGCCCATTTTACACGCCGAGTCATAACGACTGATGAAACATGAATGTAATAGAGTGTCTATTGGTAAGGGAAAGCCAGGGAATTTCATTATGGTCAGGGAAAAATCTTTACGCAGGACTTACATTGGTAATATTCTTAATGATTTTCTGGTAGATCCTGTCATCCAATGCCGTTAATATTCTGGAAATGTATATTGATTAGGCCACAGAGAGCAAGTTCCTCAAAATCATAGTTTTAAATTTGTTTCTTTTATTTTTGTAGTCGGTTGTGAGTGGTTGGAGGAATTTTCCTGCTCCCAAGTTGAGATAGTGGAAGCCCAAGTTAAAGTCTACTATATATACCGGCATCAGATAAAAATGATAGTTATTTAATCTGTAAGTTTCCTCCGCGCTTATTGGAATGACGTTCAAAACACGTGTGGAGCTTGTTCGTAAATGTGTAATATTACTCGGTGAAAGTCATGTGCCTATGTGGTGAATTGTATAATGTCTCTGATGATGGTCCCAGCTGATCATTCGTGTAACCAAAAGTTATTGTATAGGAAATGCTATTTTCAAACACTTGTGTAAAAACATTGTGAACATGTGTGTCGATTTCGTTCTCGTACTTTGTCAAAGTTTGTTGTTGAATTGTGCTATATTGTTGTGACTCTTTTTAAAATATGTAATAATAATTGGGAGTGGAAAGAGTGGCTGTGAGGGGTAATGGGAGGCCACTCAATTAGTCATAAATTACAGATAAATGAATTGGATAGTTTGTACGTTTGCAGTGTACGAAAATCATCATTTGATCAGGAAAAAATATCAAGGAATTTAATTACGTGAGTTAGGTAGGTACCATGTAATACTAAACTCCAGAAAACAGCAGTCAAGACACTAGGGAACACTCTGATTGATCATCTCCATGGGAGGTCATGTTTGTAAAGTCTACTGAAAAAATTATATCCCGCTTTATTTTTTGGGGTATAAAAAGATCCTTCACATGGACTATTTCCTACCTTTTAAAACCATCACCGCTGGACATTATGGTATGCTTTTGGACCAAATAAGGGAAAGAATAATGGGAAAAGGCTGTGTTTATCGAAGGGAAATTCATTCTGCCTCACAGCGTTGCGCCTCCTCCATATGATATCTTAGCAATAGCCAAAATCAAAGAATTGGATATTATTTGCTGCCACGAGCGCCTTATTCACCAAACTTTGTTCCATCATACTTCCCGAAGCTCACAGGCACCTTGACGGACGTCGATATTCTCCACTTAAAACATCACTGAAGTAGTGTTTTGCTTGACTAGAAAGAAAATCTAGTTTTCACGATGACATAAAGGTTTTACAACATTCTTGTGAAACTAGAAAAATTACACAATTTTAAAGATAGAAATGAATGCATCATTCCGAGGACTTTTCAAATGATCCTCTATGTTCAATTGCGTTTTAGTTAACATGAAATTATGCATTATATTGGGAATCTATCAAGTTTATCTTTCGGAAATTTTGAGTATTTTTAACCAAAATAATTAGGGAGTAATTAGGAAATACATTTCAAGAGAAAATTTCTATTATGCGTCAGCACAACAGTATTTCGCAGGTATTTTAAGTTGTGCTTTCTTGTTTTACAGTCAGGTTTAGTCTATGCAGTAGAATTCTCCCATCGATCTGGGAGGGATCTTCTAAACGTTGCCAAAAAGAGAACCAACATAATTCCAATAGTCGAGGACGCAAGACATCCACACAAGTACCGTATGCTGGTTGGCATGGTAGATACTATTTTTGCTGATGTTGCACAGCCAGATCAGGCTAGAATTGTGGCCTTAAACGCACAGTACTACCTGAAGAATGGGGGTCACTTCGTGATATCTATCAAGGTAAGTGTGTAGTTTCACGAAAACCAGTATTGTTTGGTTTCATTAATTCTGTTAATGTTGTTGAAGTTTGATTTTTGTAATAAAAAGAAAATAACGATTGTAGATATCTCCGCGAGGTAGTATATTACTTATAACTAGATAATTACCTGAACTAACTTGATATTGTATATCAAAAACGAACCTGAATAATGTTCCTTTTTAGTGAATTTTTAGCCGATATTTCCGGTACGTCTCACGGGTACATTTCTTTGGGGCGAAGATTTAAGAATACTTGCATCATAGTCCTTCTCAAGATCTCCTTTTCCATTATTACAAATTACATCAATAAAAACAAAATTCAGACTGCAAAAATTTAACTGATTTAAAAAAAAAAAAAAAAAAATCAAAGAGGATTTAAACTTACGGAGTGTTAGAAGAAAAATGCAACACAGATCACAGGACTATTTATTAATAAAATTATCGAATAGGTAACATTTAGGGTTAGTACATTAACTATTATAATATTAAGAGTTTGTATATTTCTGAACACTACTGTTTGTTATAACATAAACAAGTAAATAACAGCGTAGAGGATATTCTTAAGCCTTAGCCCTGAAGAATACCCGTGAGACATACTGAGAATATCAGCTAAAAATTCATTAAAAACGAACATTATTCTGGTTAAACTTACGTAAGCGCATGAGAGGATGATTCAAATTAACAAAAAAATGGTTACTTAGTAATATAGCCTACCATAGGAAAACTGAATATTTCTCCAGACGTATCGGAACAACAAGCTAATTCCGTCTTCAGTCATGCGGGTGACGTTTACGATGACGACTTGTACGTACTGAAAATACTTTTTTACAAAAATTTAAATAGTTTAGTAGTCAGCATCCTAGGCTGAAGTTCACTCTCAAGCGTGAATATAACTGTCTTCCTTTTTTAGATTTACTGATTACCCGATCGCACAATAAATTTATAACAAAAGTATATCGAAAAACCTACTGCAGGCACTACTTACATACACCAACAATCAGCCCATCCACCACTGTAGAAGGCTAATATTTGGAAGGATTTCTTTCGTAGGACATTACTAATTTGTGATCGTCTAAATGATTCCAATGAGGAACTACAGTTTTTATATCAAGTAGGATACAAAAATGGTTTCATCGAACACTTAGATCGGTGCAATTTCCTTTTTATTTTTTTATTTTATTTTATTTTTTTTTAAGCTATTCCCAAAGGATAAAAACTTGGATAGGAATTCCTTACTTTCCACAATTCTTGAAAAAAATTCAACGTATTCTTGCAAAACATAACATTTGCTTCCAGTATTCCACCCAAAAGTTTAGATTATCAACTAAATAGATCAGGTGTTGATCGTGCTCAGTGTGAACGTGACTCTTCATATATAGGTCAAACCAAGCACAAAATTAACACCCGGATTAAGGAACACATTAGACACTCAAAAAAGTCATGAGAAGAGGGTATGTCGGGATTATCACTTCACCAAAAGGAGTATACACATAATATAAACAGGTTTAATTTAAAAATAAAAATTAAGAAAAAAAAAAAACGAGATTAAAGACTCATTCTTTATTCATAAATATAAACGGCTTTAAATCTGGGTTGCGGCAACATCGATAAAAAAAAAAAAAAAAGGAAAAAAATGTGTATTTTGGTTCTGACAACAGTGATGTAACATAGACACCACGCTTCTTTCAAATTCAACTCTTTCTTTCTTCCACTGTGCTCTGCTCATTCTTTTTAGTAACCATATTTTACGTTACGCTTATTTGGTGGTATGTATTCTGTTCCCATACCATACCGTTTTTATCCTTGTTACCTTACCAGAAACTAGCTTGTTGTTCCGATACCTTTGGAGAATATTTATTTTTCCACGGTAGGCTATATTGGTAAGTAAACAATTTTTTGTTAATTGTTCAGATTAGTTTTTGATATATGTTATAATGTTTTCCATACGCTTAATAACTTGATGTACTAATTGAAATGGAGATGTTCATATTTAGGATAGAAGTGCCCTTTAGTTACTGCAATTTTATTCATTTGTTTGGTAATATAATTACTGGCATTATACGAAAAGCCATGATAGTGAAGAAAAGTTGAAGGATGAACTCAACAAAAGTTGCATGCAGTCTGTATGCTTGAAAATAACATTTGAGGTGTTGGAGTAGTACAGTAGAGTCCTATTGTCCGAGCTAATGTGGACCGGATCTATCTATCTAACTAACTAACTAAAAAAAAAAAAAGCTCGGTTGATGCGGATGGATGTGTAGAAAATTTTGTATAGTGTTTATTATTGTTTATTGATTATTTCTCTTTGTTAGATTATTCATTATTATTGTATTATTTTTATTAGACATACAGTACAGTACATATAACTATACATTTATGCATAAGGAATTAACCATAATATAGTAAATAAAGTGCAATTTGATATTGATACGTACATACGTTAAATAACACAAATAAAATACTGTTTATCATACACATACCCCCCCCCCCTTTTTTTTTATATCAAGTCTTTCATAGTATTCTGCTTCATTAAGCTGTCTCCTTTCTGGCCGCTATATTGCACAGACGTAGCAACATCATAATGTCAGTTGGTGTCTTGTCGTCGTGCTGTTGGACATACAACAGTGCCTTCTTAAACTGAAACTCAAGGCGTGCAACAATTAAAACTCGCTAGCTTAATTATAGGAATGGCGGGTGGAGTCGTCATCTTTACGACAGCTTTATGTTTGCCTTGTTGCTGAAAGAATAGCCTGTATACTGTTTATCATTGTAACCAGATTAGTTATTTAAATTTTTGTTTGTTTGGATTAAGTTCGGATAACACGATACCTCGGTTAATCGAAACTCGGATAATTGGAACTCTACTGTAATACCAAATTACTCTGTCATCCAGTTCTTCTGCCTATTATAATTTAAGCCGTTCCTCTTTCCCGTAGAAAATACAGTTGAAAATGGATGGTGTGATTATTTCAACCATTCAGAGTACGTGTTCAGAAAAGAAACCTTGGTGACGTTCACCTGCCTCATATATTTTCACTTTCTGTAATGCATTTCCTTCCTTTCTTTCTTTCGTGCTGTAGGCAAACTGCATTGATTCGACAGCCCAACCTGAGGCAGTATTTGCAGGCGAAGTTAAGAAGCTCCAAGCAGAAAGGTTTAAGCCTCAGGAGCAAATAACATTGGAACCTTACGAAAGAGATCATGCCGTTGTAGTTGGCGTGTACAGACCACCTCCCAAAAACAAGGGAAACTAAAGACTGTGGGGCGAGGGGGAGCAAAGGGGAAAGTTATGACTGTGTGCCCGTTCACGCTAAAAATAGTTTCAAATGAATCACTACTTAAACAAATTGTTGTCACTGATGGATTGTGTAGTGGTTCATCTGTTTGTTGCGAGTTTGAGTTATTGTAAGTGTTAATATACATGCAAATAAAATTTTTAATGTATTATGTGTGCTGATTTATTATTTAAATGCATTGTAAATTTATAGTTAATGTAAACCTTGCATATATGAAAAAGAATTTCCGTCCTGCAATGGAAGTTGAATTGAGTTGATTTTGAGTTTAATGTCCTGTTCAGCAGCAAGGTTATATGAGACGTGGACCTACGGATTAACATGGAATCCGAACTATTTGAGCTCCCGCCGGAAATCGAACCCGGGGTCTCCGACGCCAAAGACACCTACGCTAATTAAATGGAAGTTTGATACATTGTGGTCGTGAAAAACTTGAACTCAGTTGTTTAGTGATAAAGCCGAAAATAATACTTAAGCATATCGGTACAAGCATTCGTGGAAAATAAGGATTTTTCATCACAAATATTAAATTGAAATGTCGAAGATAGTGATAAGGTATATAATACGCTTTCCTACAAGATGAAAGAGTTAAGCTGGTATTTTTTTTCTTTTTAAATAAATATTGAACACTTGTTATTTTTTTACGTTTTTTAGAGCTCTCCCGTGACTATATGGTTAAATGCGCATCTTCGGTGCGGAAGATCATGGTTTGACTCCCAGTGGGACCTCATGTGGTTCAGATCCCACGTTAAGCTGTAGATCTTTGTGTCATAAAGCTCCGGTGCTTAAAAGGGATTGACACTTGCAATGAACCAACCAATATTGTTCTCTGAAAATTGTATCGAAATTGTTCTTAGAGTTGGATCATGATTCTCTAAGTTAACCTTTGTCAATCAAGTTAACTCGACAAGAACTTTCCCGTTTTTTTTTTTTTTTTTTTTTTTTGTGTGTGTGTGTGTGTGTGTGTGTGTGTTTTTGTGCCATTAACTATTATTTTCTTTTTAAGAATGAAATGAAATCTTTCAGTTTAACGTCCTACAATTATGCCCTTTAGGTTAAGGGAGACGGATGATTAAGGCAAGTGAATGATTATGGGAAAATTGGTGGAATGGAAATGTGGGAGGAAACGGGATTACAGACAATATTGTCCACCACAAACTTGCTCGGCAGGGGATCGAACCAGGGACCCCACGCGCCAGAGTTTGCGATCTACCACTTAGCCGCCGTGCTCCCTTTTATTTTCTTTTAAACGGACATATTACAGGTTCTTCCGAATACTTAATTAAGACAAGTTGTTCATTCCACTTCAGCGAGCTGATAGAGTCTTTTACCGAGCACACTTCTTGTCAGTTGAATACCAATCTACTCAATGCTTTTTAAAATGTTTGTCCTTAATTTTTAGTCTCTCACTTTAAGATAAGAAAATATGTATATTCCAAGTCTGGCTGCAATTATGTAGTTATCTTTTTAAATATTATTGATGTTTCATAAGTTTTTAACCCTTTGACTACCAACGGGATACATGTGTCCCATGGGAATAATTCGAACATCGTTGGAATTTTTTTTTTAGAATTTTTTTTTTTTTTTTTTTAAAGGTACATGTTGTTCTCCCGTCGGGTCAGATGTGACTAAGAGACTGTGTTTAGTTTCCAAAACTGTGTACAGATGTCAGTAATTTCCCACATTAAAGGAGTCGTACATATAAAAGAATACTCACATTAACAATAAAATTGGTAGTCAAAAGGTTAATGCCAGTGTAGATAATGAGGCATAGGTATCAAGGATGAATTCAATAAAAGTTGCATGCAATCAGAACACTTGGAAATAACGTTTGAGGTGTTCAAGTAGTAGTACCAAATTGCTCTGTGGTATCCAGTTCCCCTGTTTGTGTGTATAGTTTATAGAAGTTGTTCCTCTTTCCGTTAGGAAATATAGTTGAAAATGAATTGACGGTTATTTTGACCATTCAGAGTACATGTTCAGGAAACAAGCATTGGCGATGTTCACCTGCCTCATATATTTTTACTTTTTTTTTAATGCGTTTTCTTCCTTTCTTTCTTTCGTGCTGTAGGCAAACTGCATTGATTCGACAGCCCAACCTGAGGCAGTATTTGCAGGCGAAGTTAAGAAGCTCCAAGCAGAAAGGTTTAAGCCTCAGGAGCAAATAACATTGGAACCTTACGAAAGAGATCATGCCGTTGTAGTTGGCGTGTACAGACCACCTCCTAAAAACAAGGGAAACTAAAGACTGTGTGTGTGAGGGGGGGGGGAATGCGGAGGGGTATAACTTTGTCCGTTCATGCAATATATATATATATATATATATATATAGGACGTACACGTAGTGAGTTATATTCCAAACGTGTATATGATAAAAACATTTCTTCAAACGATCAGTATATACAGTATATATATATAAAAAATAATAAAATCTTGTTTTAGTTTTATAAACAGATTTTTAAGATAAATGTTACAATGCTCGAAGGCGAGCTTAAATAAATGAACCATCACAAGATGTTCGATTTAATTTTCGTTTATTTAAAACAGCTGAATCACTACTTAAACAAATTGTTGTCACTGATGGATTGTGTAGTGGTTCATCTGTTTGTTGCAAGTTTGCGTTATTGTAAATGTTAATATACATAAGAATAAAGTTTCTAATGTATTATGTGTGCTGATTTATTATTTAAATACATTGTAAATTTATACGTAATATAAATTTTATGTAAAGCAACAAAAATGTAAAGTGGGCTTGAGTGAAGTGAGATGGCCAGGGAAAGATCGGGAAATTACAGAATATACTATTCGGGTGGCGATAAGGGCGAGAATGAGTCGCAAAAGCAATGAACGAAGTAGCAAGAAGTGTAACCAAAGTGGAATACTGCAGTGACCGCTTGGTGTTCGTAAAACTACATGCAAAACCAGTGGATATTGTGATAATACAAGTGTATATGCCAACAACCGGAAATGATGATAATGAAGTAGAAGTAATGTATGATCAGATTAGTGACATATTGCATCAGGAAGGAAGAGGTACGGTCAACAATGTAATAATGGGAGACTTGAACAGCGTAGTAGGAGAAGGAGCTGAGAATAAGGTAGTGGGACCGTTTGGACTAGGTAGAAGAAACGAACGAGGTCAAATGCTTATCGATTTCTGTAGGCAACATGATCTGGTGGTCATGAACACGTGGTTTAAGAAAAGAAAAACCAAGCTGTACACGTGGAAAAGTCCAGGAGATACGAAACGCTACCAAATCGATTACATTCTCGTGAAGCAACGTTTCAGGAATAGTGTACGAGACGTGAAGACACTGCCAGGAGTGGACATTGAATCGGATCACAATCTCCTGGTGGCGGAAGTGCAAACCTGGTTAAAGTCGGTCAAGAAAAATGGGAAGAAAAATCGAAAATGGAACTTGGAGCAACTAATAAATATCGACGATGATGTGAAAGAAGAAATTGGAAAAAATTATGTGCAATGAGCGATGTGGTTGACAATATAGAGAATAGTTGAGGAAAAGTTAAACAGATTCTACTTGACACACTCCACAATAACCTGGAAAGAGCACCTAGAAAACCATGGATAACTGAAGCAATGCTTAAGAAGATGGAAGAACGCAGAAGGGCGAAAAACACGGACATCAAGGAATACAGAAGGCTGAATAATGAATTGAGAAGAGAAACAGCCAAAGAAAAGTACATGGAACAGATATGCGAAGAAATATTGGAACTTGAACGGCGCGGCAGATATGATCTGATGTACCAGAAAGCAAGAATTAGGAGGAAAATCTAACAAAAGTATACGAACGTTCGGCATTGAAGATCAAGAAGATAATGTAACCACTGACCATTAAAGAATCCTTAGAATTTGGCAGGAATACATAAAAGATCTGTATGATCAGAAGAACCACCCCAAAGATATTGCGATGGAAGAAGAGGAAGAGGTGGATGATGATGGAAAAGGACCCAGTATATTGAAAAGTGAAGTAGTACAAGCAATCAAAGACATGCGAAGAAGAAGGGCCACTGGAGAAGACGACGTATTGCTCAAGGGATTAGGAGACAATGCAATGAAAGTACTGACTTCACTTATTAACAAGATCTACCTGAGTGGAGAATGGCCAAAGAATTTTCTTGATGTTACAATGTTTGCATTGCCCAAGAAAAAACAAGCAAAGAAGTGCAGCGATCACAGAACCATTAGCCTGATTTCCCATACTGGAAAGATTGCACACCTACTGAACAGGCGGCTGGAAAGCAAGATAGATGAGAGGTTAGAAGCAGATCAATTTGAATTCCGGAAAGGAAAAGTCACCAGAGATGCTATTGGATTGATGAGAATTATATCAGAAAGAATTCATGATGTAAAGGAAGAGTTGTGTTTGTACTTCATCGACTGGCGAAAACCTTTCGACCGAGTCAATTGGACGAAACTTCTGAAAATACATAAAGAAAGAGGAGTCAACTGGAGAGATCGAAGGCTCATGCAAAACCTGTACACAGGACGAGTGAAACTGCGCTTGAATGAAGGAGAAACCAATAGTGTGGAGATTGGAAGAGGAGTCAGACAAAGATGTAGTTTGTTGCCCCAATTAGTCAACATTTACAGTGAATGTTTAATGAAGGAAGCATTAATGGGAATTGGAGATTTCAAGATTAGAGGGCAGATCATTAACAAGATCAGGTATGCAGATGATACGGTTATAATAGCTAAAACCGAAGGATGACTACAGGAGATGATTAACAAAATAGTTGACACTGGAAAACTGTATGGAATGGAAATTAACATCGAAAAGTCGAAAGTCATGAGAATATCCCATGGAAACACGCCCTTACGGATCAGAGTAGAACAAAGATAACTTGAAGAGGTCGATAATTTCAAGTATCTGGGAAGTATTTTGACGAGAGACGCTTACTGCAACCAAAGAGATCAGGTCAAGAATTACCATAGCTAAAGAATCATTCAACAAGAAACGATCACTCTTAACTAGCAGGCCCAATATTGGACTTAGGAAGAAGTTGGTCAAGTGCTCTGCCCTGTCGCGACAAAACGCTGTAAGTTTGGCGGAGCAGTTTTGAGAAAAAGAGCCGTAAACAGACCGGTTAATTTCGTACTTAAATCGAAATTCTCTTTGGTATATTTGCAAAAGTATTTGACTCAGCTCAATCCTGGGCCTGGTGAACATAAGTATCGGTGGGAGAAATTCAAAAGTGCTTATAGCGACAAAACAATGTAACTCAAGTTACAGCGTTTTGTCGCGACACGGCAGTGCTATATATGGAGCATTGGACTGTATGGTTCAGAGACTTGGACATTACGGAAGCTAGAAAGGAAATATTTGGAGAGCTTCGAAATGTGGTGTTGGAGGCAGATTAAATGGACAGAGAGAGCAACAAGCGAAGATGTTTTAAAACGGATATAATAAAAGAGGACACTTCTAGCCAGAATCCTTCGTAGAAAGGCCAATTGGATTGGACCATCTTGCGAAGAACTTGTCTTCTTCACACCGTCATAGAAGGAAAGATGGAAGGGAAGCGAGGAATAGGAAGAAGAAGAACACAGCTGATCGACGATTTGAAAGATAGAAGAAAATATTGGGAGTTAAAAGAGGAAGCTGAAGATCGACAAAAGTGGAAGAAACATTTCCAGGCCAAAATCTAAAATTGAAAAAAAAAAAAAAAAAAAAAAAAAAATCGTCATTAGTTCCAGGACCTGACGAAAGGCAGAACACTTAATAATAATAATAATAATAATAATAATAAACCTTGCACATCTGGAAAGGAATTTCTATTCTGCCATGGAAGTTTGGTACATTACGGTCGTGAGAAACTTGGAAACAATTATTTAGTGATAATACCACATATTAGAGCAAGTATTCGTGAAAAATGAAGATTTTTCATCAGTTCCGAAGATAATAAGGTATAGTATGCTTTCCTACAAGATGAAAGAGTTAAGCTGGTATATTTTTTTAAATAAAAAATTGAACACTTGTTAATTTCTTGCGGTTTCCAGAGCTCTCCCGTGACTATATGGTTAAATGCACATCTTCGGTGCGGAAGATCCAGGTCTGACTCCCGGTGGGAGCTCATGTGGTTCGGATCCCACATTAAGCTCTAGATCTACGTGTCATAAAGCCCCGATGCTTAAAAGGGATTGAAATTTCAAATAAACCAACCTGTATTGTTCTCTGAAAATTATATAAAAATTGTTTTTTGTTACAGTCGTAACTAGAAAATTAATTAATGGATCACCCGTTCTTCTGTGAAGTCACTAAAGGATCATAGTCTCATTTCCATTGTCATTTGCCAAGATGAACTTACGTTGTAGAAAAAATAAACAAAAGGTGCTTTCAGAGTGTGAATTTTATCCAAATGCGGATACAAATATTATTCACAGATAACTCCTTTATGCGGCCTTTGTTTGCTGCGCACCATACACGATATCAAAGTTGCCTTGCTTTACAATCATAATTATGCAATCGCACGCTTCAGAATAGGATGCAAAAATCATTCTTTCTCTGCATTGGTGAAGAAAAAATCTAAATCTTTCGCCTACAGAATTTCGAAATTAACATGACCGTCTACGGAAAAAAAGAAAGGAGTTGGTTAGAGAAAAACTGATCTTAAAACAATTTGGTTCAAAAATCATTTGGAAGTAAAAGTATTTGCAAGTACAAAATTGTCTGGTTAAAACGTTTGAATTAAACAACATCGCATGCAAATTTTATCCGCGAGAGGATCCCCGTAAAAAGATATATTAATTATACCTTATGCGACAAACGCCTGCTCTGATAAAAGACTGTTCCAGTGGCAAATCTTGACCGTCTTTCGTGACTTTTTGCTCGCACTGGTCGTTATATGGTTAGTGTGAAAACTTCCAATAAGCAGCAATCTGCTTATTGAGGCATGCGGCAAATTTGCGCCTTTAATTCACACAAGTGGAAAGGGCTCTAGTGGATTGTGGTCAATATTTGTTACGTAAACTCATTTAAAGATGCTCAAATTTCAGAAACCTAAGTGTGTAACTGCAGTTTCTCGTCTCTAAATAATTCTCTAGTATCTAGAGAACTCTACTTTATATATAAGTATATACACACATAAAATATAGCTACTGCATACTAAAGTGTCACCTGTGCACGTTAGAATTAGTTTCAAGTTAGAAAATTACTCAGAAAAAAATGCAAAATTATGGTTAGACCTTTTCATTACTTTGAAATACAGAAAAGTATAGAGAAAAAAACTGGCTCAAGGTTAGTGGAGAAAATCACAGCTCTACGAAGAATTCCTCATTCTTCACTTTAGGCGTGCAACAGCATCATTAATAAATTGAGGTAAATCGTCAGAGGTATGTATGCATAGCATTACACCAATGGTTCTCGACCCTTAAGTTCACGAGTCTTTTATTTTTATTAATATACTAGCTGAAATGCCCATTCTTCGCACGGGGAGGATAGGTTTATGAAAAATATTAGAACCCCCTCAGGATGCACATTTTAATGAAAGTATAAGTTTGAAAACCCATGAGATATTCTATTTTTGTCATAAGTTTTGAAATTTCCTATCTCCTTAGGATACGCCTGTTAATCAATGTTAACGTGATAAAAGTCTTGAGGGGGAAACTATGCTCGAAGGTTCATTTCAAAGGAGTAACCCGTTTTCCGTGAGTGATCACAGACAACGTCTATTAATATATGACGAAAAATATCGAAATTGCATCACCCCTCTCCTTTAAAACAAATTTTGAAAAATGCTGGGCCACATGTCCACTTATTTGTAATCAAGAGTTTATATACAGATTTTCATCTTCCTACCTTGAGGAGCTAGTGAGATACTCTATTTTTCACGTTAATTTTGAACTTCATACTCCTTTAGGATAGGCCCTCTAATCAAAGTGATGATTGAAACCTAGCTCGAGGTAGATAGTAACGGTATGTATGTTCCAAAATTTTCAGCCATTTTTCCTTGATGTGATCACAGACAATAGATTATGTCGCTTTCAGTCTGGAGGGGAGGGTGGAAAGAAATAGAAAATGGTACTTTCTTTATATATATATATATAAACGGAAATTTTTAAAAACACTTAGATATGCGTCCACTTACTTGTAATGAGAGTATATGCAGTGTTTCATCTCCCTGACTTAAGGGATTTATGTAGTATTCTATTATGGACAAAGCATTTGAAGCCTCTTTACCTCCCTTCGCATGCTTATTTGAAAATATTCCTTTCTTATTCGTTACTCTCATAACAAAGGAAGTTTTCTGTCCAAATCTTACGTTTCTAGGTACACTAATACCTAGAATTTACCTAGAAATACCTAATACCTGGGCTGAATTTTCAGTGAAGCAATTTCACTCGTACGTAATAGTCGTTCTAGGAGTTGATTTTTTTCCGAAGTACGTGCTTCTCTTATATTTACTTTCGAGCGACAGTAGGAGAGAAGAATGTATGATGACCACGAGAAGAAAAAAATGAATTCGAGATTTCAACGGATTTACACGTTTCATGGTCACTACATACCCGAAAAATTGACTTGTCGATGTCCATTAATTCCAATGTAAATGTGTTCGCTCGCCTACAGGCCGTACCGTTCAACATATCCGTATCAATTTTTGCACTTCTAGTCGTAAGATTCTCTAGGGGCTTTTTTCGAATTTTCTTCCTACCCCTAAAATTAACAGTAGTTAGCTGAAGGGTGAAAATTGCGATTTTCTCGAAAACGGCCCGAACGTTTTTGTTTAAATTTCGTACACCAATATTTCATTGACAACACCCTATACTGTGCTACAAGTCATTTTTCTGGAGAAAAATCCAGAAAAGGTAAGTTCTTTTAGAACAATTTTCTTAAGAGCGACTGAAGCGATTTTGTTCATATTTCATAAATAAGTGTTTCGTTAGTAACCTGACAATAAGGGATAACTAATTTGACCTGAAAATATTCGCTAGAGGTAGTTGAATCTTGAGGGTATCTCTTTTTCGGATGCTTTTGTTCATAATTCATAAATAAATATTTCATTAACAGCTTCATAATGTGGCATAACTCATTTCTCCTTAAAAACTCCACAAGGGGTTGTTTACTGTAGGGAGTGATTTTTTTTCGGACGATTTTCTCAGAAGTGATTCGCAATTTTGTTCATATTTCATTAATAATGCGATCATGTGCATTATAACTCATTTGTCCTGGAAAAATCCACAAGGGGTAGTTCAATCATGGCAGAGAGTTTTTTTTTCGGACGATTTTTTCAAACTCCTTCGTGGCTAAGAGGTTAGCGTACGCGCCTGTGGCGTGGGAGACAGGTTCGATTCCCGGCGGGAGCTTATGTGGTTCGAATTCCACGTTAATCAGTAGGTCCCGTCTCATATAGCCTCGCTGCTAAAAGGGACATTAAACTCAACTCAAAAACAACTCGTAATTTAGTTCATATTTCCGAGAAAAAAAAACTATGTATCCGCGGCAAAATGTATAAAACGCATATCGGCGCTTCAGGTCTGGTTTCTTTCAGATGTATTATATCCTATCAGAAGGTAGTTTTACTGCATTGTGGAATTTGTAATAGACATTGCAAATAACTGTGTTTTACATTGTTTCTTGAGATCTTCAACCCTGTAGGAAAATAAAGGTTTCCCTGTCTACTTCCTATTCAAAAGATGGATGAATCACATGCTGCCAGAAATCAGCTGAACGATTTCAGATATCTTTTACTGTTGTAGTCTGCTGATTTCGGTGGGTTTTTATTAATTACTTCTTGGTTTTGGATCTAAGAAAGGTTAGCAAACAAAGACATGTGGAGGACATTGGAATTGACAATAAAACAGTTAACAATACACGTAACACAGAGGTAGTAGATAGCCATCGAAGCTTGTTTGTATTCATGATGTTACTTGCATGTTTTATTTGTAAAATACTTCGTATAATTCAAATATAAAATTTACGACTTCAAAATTTCAGTATTTTCCTGTACGACAGGTTCGTTTTGATTGTACACTGTATAGGCAGCAAAATTACGGTATGCATATGAAAGTATTGTAAAATTTCCAATCCTATCTAACAAAAATGAAGGGAAAAGAAGTCATACCTAAGGGACTTCGTAAGGATCTAGTGTAATTTATTCGGACTTAAGTCTCTGGATGGCAGTTTAGGTTTTTGAGACCAGAAATGTACCGCATCTGTACAGAACTTAAGGTTTCTTGTGATGTTGCGTGTTCAAGTGTGGATTCTACGGTGCAAGTGGGTACGAGTTCGGGGACGAAACAAAGTAATTTACAGGGATTCTTAGTAAAAGATAGCATTATAAAATCGAAATTTTTATGATGTATACAAAATGGTAGACATACATCAATGCACACTGCTGCTAAAGATAACAAAGTATAACTTTTGTTCCTTGACAGTGAGATTACCAGGAAAATGCAACTTCAACGTGACAAAATAGCATACACATCACCATACTCTAGAAGTGAATTAATTCAGTTCTTGAAGACGACATTAATGTGAGATTCTGGAGTACCCTAAAAGGGCAAGTGTGCACGCGTTATTTGACATGGGAGTTTTTAGGGTTTCTACAGCTTCTGACTTTTTAATCGTTTTCAAAGAGACGCTTCTACCGTTGAACATAAAAAGATTATTCAAATTTCAATGGATGGCCCTAACGTAAACTTTACATTTCTGCATATCTTCCAAGTCAGATAACAATACTTCGCCAAATGGCCCTGTAATATTTGATATAAGAAGCCGTGGGTTGGATACTTAGGCTAGTTTTAGACGGAAACCTTTCTCGTAGCAGATGTGCTGCCAAAAATTTCATATAATATTCTATGGCATCAAAAGTATATGGTGTTTTTAAACGGTAGCATTTTGATAAGCATCTGTCGTGATGTAGTAAACAAATCACTGGACAAGAGCGCAATTATGGCTCCGAAATTAAGCGTGAGGTAGCTAAAGCTATAGTAATTGTAACAACAGTTCTCGCCGGTCATATTAAAAAACGAAAATCACAAAAGTATGTGGGCAAAGAGCATCCCTACTCCAACTCATTTTTCTTTACTACAATTCAATTTCCCACACAAAACAAAGAGCATGGATATTTGAAACAAAATCTTTCGCTTCTTTTTAACACCACGGCGCTGCAATCGGACCAGAAATGCTGGGGAAAATGCTACGAAATAGAGCAGGTTCTATCGACAAGAAATGCCATAGGATATGCCATGACATGGGAAATGCTATAGCATTTGCTACTTTACACGATAGGATGTCGATGATACGATTTTTGCTACGATAAATGCTTCCGTCTAAAACTAGCCTTACTTTGCGTAGAGCATTTGAAGGTTGCAGTTGAAGTAAGAACTGGAGAATCGTTGAATTTCTAAGAGCTCTGCATAACATATTTAAGGAAGTTCCAGCACGCCGTGCCCAGTACACTCCTATGAAGGTTCAGAAAACTTCCTAGTAAATTTATTGTGTTGCTTTGAAAATAAGTGTTGCCCAGCGAGCCATTGACATTTACCCGTACATTCTGTTGTATATTCAACGTGTCAGGAAGGATAATTCACTTCCGAGCTCTTCGAGCTATCAGATCGTGTTAGGTGTGTTGGAAGAAGATAAAATACTTGCTCATAACTTTAAATTACTTGCTTCGGAAGCAGAACCTTTTCTTACTGACTTGCAGACTGATTCTCCTGCCAGTCCATTTCTTTACACTTTATCGGATCATAAAAATATGTTATACAAAATAAATTCGTAAAACCAGAAGTTTTTTAGATCGTCGAGTTCATGTATACGAATTTGAGTGGAAAATGAAGAAAATCCTCTTCCTATGAAAAAAGCTGACATTGGTTTTGCTACACTTATTGCCTTTAAGAAATATCAACCAATAACGAATTTGGACATTTTAGATTTTCGCCGAAATTCCATAAAATGTTTACAGAAATCTGTTTCTCGACTTCTGGAGTAGTCACCTTTAAATTATAAATTGACTAGTAGATCTTAATGTTTCTACAGGTCTGATGGAATGAATCAGTTGAAGACACATTCATTTAGCTGAGCTAGTTGAAAATATTTGGTTAGATGTCAATAGGGCAGATAAGACTTGTGAGGCAGTTCAGAGTTCTGTTCGAATCCAAATTGTGAAAATTCTAAGGAAGAGAATTTTCAATCAATGCACAATGTCTAACAGATAATTTAAAAGAACACTTTAGTACCACTCACACGTGTGTACGGTTCAGTAGCTTCTGCGGGTTGCCTTGATAAACTATCTATATGGAAATTATGATCATTATGCACAAAATACTCCTCCTCGTTTTGCAGAAGCAACAAATCAAGAAAGGAAAGAAAAGGAAAAAATCGAAAGAAAGTTGAAGACAGGAAAATAAAGATCATTCTGAAGGAACTTGAAGCTAAAAAGAGTAACATAGTGGAAGATACGCGCAATATTGATGAGGAACTGAAGCGTTTGAAGAAGTGAAATTAGTTATATAATACTATTGATTTTTTTTTCTAAAGATATGTTGTTAATATAGAGCAGTCAGTTTTATGTACATACATCCACCCTTTTTCGGTAAGTGTTACTCTGAGACTTTTTCCTTTTATATGTAACGAAGCTTTCATCATGTCACTAGAATTCAGTTGAGTTGAGTTTAACGTCCCGTTCAGGAGCGAGGCTATATGAAACGTGGACCTACTGATTAACATGGAATCCGAACCACGTGCGCTCCCGCCAGGAATCGAACCCAGATCTTATGCGCCAAAGGCGCGTACGCTAACCGCTTAGCCACGAAGGAGCTCTCAAGAATTCAAGATTCATTTTTTTTTTTTTTTTTTTTTTTTAAGGTTTAATTCCTTGCTTTGTGCAGGAATTTTTATTAGGTAAATGTTTTGCAATTCCATAATAAGTTATATCTTTTTACATTATTATTTTTTCTCGTTGATAATTATATATATATATAATTATTTGTGTATCATCGTTATCATGTTTTGTTGCCACCCTGAGGACAAATGTGGGATATAAAACTGGAAGATTCTTAGAAGGAACGGACATGAACGTGTCATCCGGACATCCGAATCAAACCTCGTCCATTCGATAAACATAACAAAGATATGTTCATGCACAACATATTAGGTGCCATGGACAACGGAAAAAGTCCCTGGATCCATTAACCCTGTTGGCATAAAGTAAATCGTAGACTCCCAGTGAAATAGCTATTGCACCAGCACTGTCCATTGGAAAGTCATGGTTTATAGTTCACTCTCTTCAACATGAAACAAGCTTTCCGGAGGTGCTATATATTGGAGCCCATAACGTACTTGGACAGGAAAATTGGGAGAATGTCGAAAAAAAATCACTCTCATCAACTTTGGCCCCCTCTGGAGTGGCCCCGGGTAGAAGCACACAATCCAAATGTATCTCGGAAAATACTATAGGAGATAGGAAATGACTGCACCAAGTTTTGTATTGATAGACAGAATAGGTATGAGGAAAAAGCATGTATTGGTATACGAGCTCTTCCTTCATACCTATTCCGTCCGTTGTCGATGGCACCTAATTTTTTGTGCATGAACATATATTTATTATGTTTATCGAATGGACTAGGTTTGATTGGGATGCCCGGATGACACGTTTATGTCCGTTCCTTGTCAGTGTTTCCTAATGCTTGGGTAAGCCCTTCACTGAAGTTGTTCTTCCGGCCACTATTGCTCTTCACTGATGTCTTTGAATTCTCAAGGCCGTCACCACCTAGGACAGTCTTCCTTACCACACATCTAACATACTGGCTACCCTACATATACACTCAGGGCCGGATTTAGGCATGGGCCCGGGACCAGGGAGGCAATTTTTTAAAACATATTTAAACGATAAAACTAAATCGTTTAAATAAAAATAATAAACGATATTGAGAATACACATTTCACTAACGACTCAATAAAATAAGCGAAAGCCATTTTTTTTTAAATGATCGTGACTACGACAATATTGTAGCAAATATTGTCATAAAAGTCAGTTGGTTATTATGGTGGTTTGATCAGTTGTCGGTGGATCTGCTGAAAAGGGCGGCAGTAGGCAGCTCGACACTCGTACTTTCACAAATTGGCGTGTATTTATTATTATTGACGTGACTTATTTATTTATTTATTCAATCCGGCTTCTTTCCAAATTGAACAAGAGAATGGCGGTCTACAATGAACTTCTCAGCAGATTTGCCTTCTTAACAAATCTCTTCAAGTTTAGCGCCAAAGAAATCACAACGGCAGCGACTTCTCTGCAGGAAGTGTATGCAACTGACATCGAGGAATCTTTGTTGTTGAGTGTCTCTATTTAAAAGGACTTTTAGCTCAAGAGAAGTTGGGAAGTGCTGAAGAAATGACACTATCGCAACTTAATCGATTTCTCATATCGAAAACTTTTAGGACTTATATCCTAACATAGTATTTGCTTTAAAATGATTTTATGTACAACACCAACTAACTGTGCGGAGGGAAGATCATTTTCCACACTGTCAAGAATCAGAAAACTATTTGAGATCTATTCTTTCTCAGAAGAGACTGGTTCATCTAGCTGCTTTAGCCATCGAAAATGACTTGACGGTTAAACTTGATTTTGATGACGTTATTAATGATTTGGCCAATGTGAAAGCAAGCCCTAAACAGTTTTGATACACAAAAGTTTCAGAAACGTCATTTCGTAAATGTTTAGGTATAATCAGTGGCGGCGTAAGGGCGGGGCGAGCGGTGCTCCCGCCCCGGGCCCCACTTCGTGGAGGGCCCCGGACGGTAGGTAAAAAATAATTGCTAAAGAACTTTGTTAGTATGAGCCGTACAAAGACCGTCAAAGTTTATAATCCACACCTTCCCTAAAAGTAAACGCAATTAATTGTCGATCGATATTACACCAAATAACTGATGAAACAACAGAAATATCTGTCTAATAATACTAATCAGTGCCGAATTATGTGTAAGCTAAACAAGGTATAGCTTAGGTCCTCACTCTCTTGGGGACCTGGAAAGAAATTTAAAGAAAAAACTGAATGTAGATTAAAAATAAAAAAAATAAACGTTCCACGCTCTTTGGGGGGGGGGGGGTAAGAAATTTAAAGTAAGAGGTTGAATGTAGGTGAAAAGCCAACTTTTTTTTTTTTTTTTTTTTTTTTTTTTTTATATATACTTTGCCAACTTTGTGCAAAGCTAGATGATGAGAGCGAGGAAAGACTAAAAGAATGTTACTCTGGTTTGGCTTTGTTCTACCCGAATGACCTGGACGGCGTAGAATTATTTCAGGATTGTAAGCATATAATCCATTTTCTAAGTGTGCTCAGATAGCTAAAGAACAACTTGACTTTTCTCCACAAGGCATACTGAAATATTATTGTGTACCACAATGTAATGAAACAAAATATTTAATTGAATTTTAAAATGTGTATAAAACAGGCAATGTATGAAGTGGAGGCAGTTTGAATATTCTTTAGGATTCATAATCCAATGGAAAATTTAGAGTGCCTTGACTTCTACAATGCAAATGACCGGCTATGACTTCTAGAACTAGGAAGACTCAGAAAGAATGTGCAAGAATGTTGACATGACGGAAAAATCATATAAATACTACCGGATTCTCTTCCGGGTATGAGAAGTTCTATTTTGACGTCGAAACTCTGCGAGTCAAATTATTCATAATTAGTTTTGTCACTCCGTCATTCTGTCCATCAGAGGTTCTGTTCGTCATCGTTACCAAAAGTAAGTGATTATGCATTGTCTTCTCTAGTCTTTAAGTCATACCAGTCCACATCATGCTCTGTAGTTATTCAGTCATTCAAGACCAGTTTATTAAATTCTTATTCTAAATTATTTCTGTGTTGTCGAATTTTATCTTTGAAATTCTACTCCCATGTTTCTAATTCTGAGCTACACTATCTACGCCCCCAAGACTTGCATTAATTTAAATTACTTCTTGGAGGAACTGGGTGGATATTAAGGCCATTCAGCAATTTCATGTATGAGAATTGTTTGGGGTTCGCAACCCAAACTAAAGGTCTCTGTTCGACATGCCTCCGGAAGTTTCTAACTGCCTTTTACGTCACAAATCCCGTTACGTTTAAGGTAGATTGCGAACCTATTTTTAAGGTTTTAGCATGGTGGAGTGCGCGGTCTTTTGGATAGTGCTACAAGCTATTTTGTATGTTGAAATTCACTGTTCAAATTGATTTCGGTATCGTAATGTTTCACCAAGCGCGGGAGTGTGCAATCATATTTCAAAGTGTATTTAAACGTTTTAGAATTTAAGTGCTAAGGTTGTATTTAAGGTAGTTTAGGAATTTAAGGTTATATTACATAGAGTACAATGTTATATTAGTTATTTAAGTTAAAAGATTATTTTCCTTGCCTTATTTTGCTCATGCCCATTGATGAGTTAACAGAATTGTTAGATGACATACATTTACATGTAGTGAAATTAAAGAAAAAGTCAGCGCAAACGCAAACAAGATTTCCACATAAATATAATACTAGGCTAAACAGCAAAATGAATCAGGGAACGAATACAGAAACTCCGGCAAACAATTCGGTTAAGGTTGAGATTGCTCGAGATTTGTTGCCTATTCCGAGGTTCGATGTCAAAAGTGGTGATGATATACGTTTATTTATGGAAGAATACGATGACGTATGTAGGATCAATGGTTGGGACGAAACTAAGAAAAAGGAAATGTTACCGTTAGCATTTACAGGGCAATTTAGAAAAAGGTTACGGGTATTTTTACAGAGACAAAGTGAAGAGCCACAATCTTATGACAATTTAAAAACGCTTATTTTTAAGGAATTTGGCAGATCTACACTAGGTTTAGACATAGAAGATCAATTGCGAGAAAGAATACAAAAACCTGATGAACCAGTTACGAACTTTGTGTATGACATGCAAGGTTTTAGCAATATGTATCTTCAATGAAGATTGAAGCTACAAAAGTTTGGCAACCGCTCTTCAGAGTTTGATAACACTGCCCGTATCTGTCGCATCGTGTGAACGGTCTTTCACCAAATTAAGCTGATAAAATCATACTTGCACTCCACAATTGGTCAAGAAAGACTCACGAATCTGTCCATTCTTTCTACTGAAAATGAAATAAAATCTAGTATAGTTGAGATTTCCGCAGGAAACAAATCAAGAAAGGTAACATTCTGAATGCTGGTGGAACACAGGCTACTAAGGTAGTGGAAATATCATTGAAAGTAGTTTCATGTTTCAACTTAAGACAATAAAAATATAAAAGTACCAAAAGAATAATAAAAAGCCGTCAAGATCTGTCAATTGACTGGTGATGGGTGGTACAACCCATAGTAGAATTCTGTGTTCACATATTTAATCTATGATATATTCCCAATTATTCAATATATTCAGGATTTTTTGTTATAATATATTCTAATACTAAGGATGTTAGTAAATGGTAATAGAAAGTCATAAGTGACAGAATATAAGTATGAGTGAATTATTAAACACAAAATGATGTAATCATAATACAAGTGTGAAATATGGAAACAATAGTAAAAAAGACAAGCAGGAGAGAAACATACAGTGCTTAACTATTCACTGATATTTCGGCAGAAGCAGTGGGACTAAATAGATCGTATATTATCACTGAAGAGAAACCTAGTAAAAGATAAATGATGACAGGCAGGAGAGAAATCTATTCTAGCCATTATTTACTGATACTTCGGTAAAAAGAAATTAATTAAATAAATAAATAAATAAAAATAAAAAAAGTTTAAGTATCGTGTGTGATCACTGGAGAGAAACCGAATGTTAAAGTAAATGGGGCTAGTTGCAGGAATAAAATCTAATTAAATAAAACCCATGTAGTGTGAACTCAGACAGGTAAGAAACCATGAATAAACTTAGCCATATAAGAAATTGTACAGGAGGAACACCAAAGGCGAGAACCGAAGAAGAAAATTCTAGAAAACTTGCTTACATTTACAGCTTACATTTAAAAATCGCGTCGGTTATATTATTATTTGCGATTTTTTCAATATCAGCTCATTGTTACATTTTGCACACAAATTTGTCTCTAAATATATTATTAGGAGCATTACTCATCTAATTACAGTACACGTTTAAACTAGGATAACTTAGATGTAGGATAAATTTTGGATTCTTTGTAGCTTCCGTTAAACTTGTATCTCTAACCCTTTTTCTATCGTGTCCCTTGTTTAAAAATGAATAAAAAATATATATAACGATAGCTCTGGTCCGGTTTTATTTTTAGATACCAGCCTGAAGGCAGTTCTTAGCGTTAATAAAATAGACAGGGATGCTGAATGTCACCCAAATTTATTTAATATATCCCAAATTAAGTGGTTTAAACACACACACCAATGGGAAAGGGGGGAGTAGTAAACAGAAAGAATGATTATGTAAATGAATGTCAAAAATAGAAGTTTATAAATTACGATTTCTCGAAAAGGGGCCCCGATCCACTTCACTGGCCCCGGGCCCCAGTTTGCCTTACGCCGCCACTGGGTATAATAATACAACTCTATATAATTTAAGATTGTTTTATATTTTCCCGTCTTTTACATCATGTAATGTTGAATAGGTTCGGCAGAAGCCAAGTAAGTTATAATGAATCTAATCCAAATGCTGTCCAGATATAGGAATTAAAATATATTACATAAAATGAATAATAAGAAATAAGAACAGTAATAACTAGTAATAGTAATGATTATAATTTAATAGCAAACGTAAAAGTAATATTTTAAGAAGTGGATCCAGTAGAATGGAAGTTTTTGAGACCGATGCGATTTGTGTGGATAGGGGCGGGAAATTCGGTAGGGCCCGTGGGCGCAAAACATGGAAATCTGGTTCTGTATACACTTATTGTAACTAACCGCAACTCCACAACTTGACCTCCCTCAAACAATCACTAACAACGGCCAGACACTGCATACGCATCCTCGGAGCTACAACATACAGGTGTTCCCACTACCTTGATAATCATCTGTATATTCATTATGGTTTGTGACAAGTCATCATGGTAACCAAGGGTTGACTCATTGCGGAATACTACAGGGAGTCCATAAAGTCCTGCAAGAAAGTAAAACTCTATAACTTGGAAACTACGTAATGTATTAACAAATATTTTTTGGTTTACTTACAGAAAGGTTCAGTTTTCTTTCATCTAGTTAAGGTTCATCGCCAAACCTCCAATTGTGCACCATTCACGTGCAAACACTCTTGCAGTGTTTTTGGGAAACCAAGAATTGCGTGTTGGCGGTGCTCGTCTGGAATGTTCAAAATCACACCAGTTATTTTGTTCTTGAGATCGTGCAGATTAGCTGGCTTCTGCGAATACACTTTGGTCTTCACGTGTCCCCACAGCCAATAACCACAAGGCGACAAATCTGGTGATCTTGCACCCAATGTGTGGGTCCTCCTCGGCCAATCCATCTCTCCTTAATTCCTTCGTTAAGAAACTGTCGAACTTGAAGGGCATAGTGCGGTGGTACCCCATCCTACTGCATGTGGACCTCATTAAGAGTCTTCAGCCCGGCGAAATTAAAATACTGCTAATTTTACAGTAATTATGTGATATCTTCAAATAGATAAAATATAATTGAAATGTGAAACAAGAGCGCCTTAGAAAATATTATTTTGCGTGAGATACCGTTATCACAAGTCACCTAGTGGCTTTATGTTTTCATCCGTTTAGAAGCGCGAAAATAAATGCCGATTTTCAAAATGGCTCGAAACCGAAAGCAGATAAGTGAGTCGTGATAACGGTTTCTCATGTAAAATGATATTGTCTGAGGCGCTCTTGTTCCCCATTTCGATTATCTTTTATCTATTTGAAGATATCACATAATTAATGTAAAATTAGCGGTATTTTAATTTCGCCGGGATGAAGACTCTTAAGGATGCCTAACCTAGTAAGTTCTGGCAAAAGGAATGTCTGTAGCATGTTCAGATAATTGTTACCATTTACCGTCTCTTCCTCGAAGAAAAAAGGGCCGATAATGTGGTCCATTGAAACAGCACACCACATATTAACTTTGGGACTATCCTGCTTGTGCTTCTCGAATTCACGTGGAATTACTACCCCCGAAATTCGGCAGTTGTGCCTGTTCACTTTTCCCGACACATGAAATGTGGCTTCATCTGAAAACAGAAATCGAGACAGGTCACCATCATCTTGTAAGCGGGTAAGCATTGACTCACAGAATTCCATTCTCATGTCACAGTCTTCCTCTATCAGCTCATGTACAAATTTTAACTTATGGGGCCGGACCTTCAAATTCTTGCGTACGATCTTGTGTAACGTTGACTTTGGTATTCCCAGTTCCAATGACCTACGTTTAAGCGACTTCATTGGACTCCTGGCTACGCTGTCCTGCAATGTGTGAATCACATCGTCACTCGTTCCTGGCTTTCCACTGCGTGGTAAATCTGACACACTTCCCGTTTCTTTGAACTTCTCGTACCACCTCTTGATACTTGTTTCTGCTGGGGGTGTTTTCCCATACGTTGTTTGGAACTTTCTCCGCACTGAAACGCAAGATTTTAATTCCGCAAACCACAAAACACATTGTGCCTTTTTCTTTAATAGACGCCATCTTAAGTCACGTGATTACCAGCGCAAACGTCATCGAGCATTGTGGCCAGAACAAAACTTTAAACTTCCCTTCTTCCAACCCCAAACATGTATACACTTAAATGTAACGGTTTCCAAGTTACAGAGTTTTACTTTCCTGCAGGACTTTATGGAGTCCCTGTACATTTTAAAATATAAAGCAGAATTTGGAATGTGTTGTATTTCGAGGGAAAAAAAAAAACTAAAGAATTTTTGTTTACCTTATCACAGTGATTCATATGTATATACGAAAGAAAACCTACACAATATCCGCACTTTCCAACTGTACTTATGTACGGTATAGTGGTTAATGGTATTAATATTTGCACAGTCGTGAAATTCTTGACTGCATATACATGGAAAACCTTATTTAAATTTGTAAAATCTTCTAAACGTTATTGAAAAAATAGCATGTACAGCGTGTAGATCTACTGTACATGAAATTCAGATCGTTAGAGCGCGTAAAAAATCTTGTAAGTGATTCTTTACATGAAATAGAATAAGGAAGGCATAATACAAATTTTAGCGAGAATTTTAAAACCTTGTGGGAATCTATATACTTTTTTTTTCCGTCGAATTGACACTACACAGGAGATAGAAAACGTGCATCATTTTGATGTTCATAATTATTGAGATGGCTCATGAATTTCTTTTACGGATTCAATTCATCGAATGTTTTGGCCGGAATGGAATCTAACGTATTAATTTCCTCCATTTTTTAGGCGTTTAGACACAGTTAATATATTAATTTATTTTGAATCAACTTTCTCATCCATCATTTAATTTCTTCCTGAAAAATCAAGGACACTATATTTATGTATCATACAAGTTCAACCAAACTCATTCAATCGGAATCAAACTTGGCATAGTGGTAGACCCTGACCTGCTTTATAAGCGTTTGAAATAATGTTGTGTGGGGTTTCTTTGATGAGTTTTATGTATTTACCTTTCCCCCTTCTCCTAAGATGCGGACTTGAATTTGGGTGTAAACGGGATCGGAAGTGTCACTGTTCATCTCATCAACCCCGAAAATGACAAATATTAGTGTCGAATTCATAGTTTTCAGGGTCGCTGAGATGAGTAGTGATCTTTCCGATGTCGTTTAAATCGACGCCACTAAAAACGAAAACAGCATATTTTGCGGGTACTAAACACATGAGATACGGAGTTGTGCATTTAAATTTTCATTTTAACCCAGCGAAGCGGGTAATCGATGCTAGTACTTTCTACAACAGAAAAGCAACATACTTCGAATTGATCTGAATCTGGCATCATACCTTGACGTACTATACAAGCGTGTAACATATTATAGTGTGCAGATTTCTGGTTCCTGAGTTATGTAAAATCAAAGCTCTACGTCAATCCCACTGGCGCAATAAAACGTAATAACAGTTTAAATAGCAATTGAAGACCTATCTTCGAAAAAAAGAACTAAAAGAAATAAATACTGTTCAAATATTAATTAAAAACCAGTCTTGGACATAAAGAAAAGTAAACATCAAATGGAGGGCTTTTTTTTTTTTTTTTTTTTTTTTGTTTTACGAGCATGTGTATTTCACTTGCCATATAATCTGCCATGCTTCTAGCTTAAGCATTATTTCACCCATATTTATACAATTCTGTTTACATTTCCTGGAAATAATTCCTTATTTCAAATACACTCATTCGTTTTCTGTGAACGTTGGGGTGACAGGTGAACCAACATACATACCTGACACATATATGTGTATACCATATGCTTTCGCCTCCCTTAAGTTTGATAATAACGCAGTATCTCCTTGTTCGAATAGTGAGGTTCTCACAGTTCCCGAGATGCTCCATGAGACTGAAATTCAGGCATATTGGAGTATTCAAAGTTCTAGTCACTGACATGTTCTTCCAGCTATCGATAGCTAGTGTTGATAGTCATCGGAACAGACAAGATGCTCCGCCTCCTTGTCAAGTTCCTAATGCTCGTATTTTCTGTATGATCGATTCCACTTTAAACAGTAGGCCCCATTCAATATAGCCTTTGTGACTGAAAAGGGACGTTAAACGTAAATCAATCAAAATTTACTTATTACTTTAACCTCTATAAATTACTTCGGCTTGTCATATTGATTTGTTAGATATCCCAGTGTAAACTGGCGTTCATCTGTATCCGGAATTAGGTTCATAAATAAATAAATAATATTTATGTTCATTAATAATTAAATTAAATGGACAAAGAGTAAGTAGATCTACTTAACATCGGCGAGAAAGAAATCAATGGTCTCAGTAATTGAGAATAATCACATAGCATACAATCATATGGCTTAAACTGCCTACACTGAGATTACAGAACACTGCAGCTGCATTGTTTTATGAGTGATGGATTTTCAAACGTTTATCTCCCCGAAACAGTTGCACTCACGACTCATAAAATAAAACTATCCTTACTAGAGCTTTGATGGTTCAGTCTTTCTTCCCCCAGATAAGGCCTCTTATCTAGGACTACAAAAGCCGCAACGATGCAGAGAGCGCTGATCGTCTTGTTGAAAGTCTCTCGTACTAACATTCAATTAGGTGTTTGGAGCTATGAGGCTCATAGTACACATATAGCTTAACGTTCCAGATTATGCACCCCGGTCAATGGAGATGATGATGATAACAATGAGAAAACCCACTTACACGGTGTTTTCTCACCATAAACCCCACCTGACGCGAACTGAGTTCGAACCAGGGACCCCGACATACCGGAAGTAAGCACTCTACCACTGAGTCACCGCTTCTCCAAGATCATGATATTGAAAGATTAAACGGCATATATAGTCTGCGATAAAATGAACATATCCTGCATATAATTTATATATGAAACACAGGGTTCATTATGAAAGTTATGAGCATTGCTTTAGAAAAACTGTTTTATTGTTCCGATTGTTACAAATCTTTAAAATTCCTCAAAATACGCTCCTTCTGCATCGATACACTTCTGGAGACGTGTTTTCCACGCCTGGAAAGCATCTTTAAAGTCCTCGGCTGGAATGACTTTTAAAACCTTGTAACATGGGCTTGAATGTTCTGCACGGAGTTCCAATGTTTTCCTTTGAGGTGTTTCTTCAAACGGGGAAACAAAAAAAGTCACTAGGAGCCAGGTCAGGACTATAGGGGGTGGGGGACCACTGGGGTTCTGCTCCGGACCAGGAAGTCGACGACGGTGAAGGCGGTGTGACTTGGTGCATTGTCGTGGTGGAGTTTCATTGAGTCCTTGATGTCATTTCAAACGCGGGAGACCCTGCGTTTCAGTCTCTTGAGCATTTCTAGATACAATCCTGCGTTGACAGGTTGTCCTGTTGGCACAAACTCGAAATGGATGATTCCTCGAACGTCGAAGAAGACAATGAGCATGGTTTTAATTCGGGATTTGCTCATGCGCACATTTTTGGAGCAGGGGGAGGATGAGGTGTGCCACTCCGCACTCTGCCTTTTGGATTCTGGATCGTATTCGAACATCCAGGATTCGTCTCCAGTTACGACCGAGTCTAAAAAGTCCGGATCACTTTCACACAATGCCAACAACTCCTTGCAGCGCAAAACTCGAAGTTCTTTTTGTTCGTTCGTCAACACCTTCGGCACAAGCTTCGCACAGACCTTTCGCATTTGCAGGTCCTCGGTCACTATCCCATGTACCGCAAATGTTGACATGTTTAGGGCGTCCGCGATTTGTTGAATGCTCACACGCCAGTCTGAGCGCAACACTTCACGCATACGGTTAACGTTGTCGTCGGTCCTGGCTGTTGTTGGGCGTCCAGAACGGGGCTCGTCGGTGACCTCCTCCCGACCTTCCTTGAACGACTTGTGCCATTTTCCGACCTGGGATCTTGACAAACACTCCTGCTTGTAGGCCTCTTTCAGCATCTGGTAAGTTTCCGTAGCATTCTTACCCAACTTCACGCAAAATTTTATGGCGTAGCGTCGTGTTACAACTTGCAAAAACGTGCTTCACGCGGATCGACATCCACACGCTGTCACTGCTCGCAGCAGACTGACTCCGGGCGCGTTTGGAAGGACAGACCACCCACTACTTTTTCCGCGCCGGCAGCGCGCGCTGCGGTGGATTGTTGAGTCAGGGTAACATCATGCTCATTACTTTCATAATGAACCCTGTATATTATTTTGTCACTGACTGTAGAACATATATAATTGGCAGTAATCTCCAGTATTTACCAGTCTCAATATAATCGACCCACAATTGTACGTGAAATCTTTTTGAGGAATGATCCATCCATTCAGTTTCTACAATTTAACTAGATTTAACATCAGAACACGCCACATGCTAGTTGTGGTCGCTTCCTAATAGCTGGCCTGTTGATTCTCCGCTGATGAAGATAAGGTGCAGGGTGACGGTGAACTCACTTTGCCACACAAGGAAACCTAATTATCAGACAATGAAGAGAATTTAAGCATGAAACAAAAAATGGATTTGTACCGTTTGTTACTATTGAGAGAGCAGCAGGTTACACTCTTGTTCCAGGGAAAGTATGGAAGAAAAAGTGTCACTATTTATTTTCTTTTTCCTTTTTTATTTATTTCTAAACTATAATATATATTAAAAACTTACATAAAATGAACAACTGCCTTTATTGAGTGGCATATCCACAGACTAGAAAATTTCAATATAGCTTTAATGTAAGTTTCCATCAATACTTATCAAGCGAAAGTAAAAATTTAATGTTAGGAAAACAAACTGAAATATGACAAAGGCACTTAAATATACATGCCACTCAATTAGCACAGCACAAGTACAAAAGTATTTCCATAAAGCTATGTTTTACTCAATATAAAAATATAAGCTTTATAAATATACAAACAATTATCACAGACAAAATATTGACCTGAAGTGTTTTTTATGAGTCCCCTGGCCATACACAATATATAACAAACATATTTTCAAGTAAAGAATGATAAAACTATATCGCTGATTTTGTCAATTCCTCGATATCAAAATCTAAACATTTACCTTTAAACGCTAAAAAATCTGAAAACCACGTGGCACTGGGACTCAAAGCACTTAAGCCTCTTTAGCCACTCAGGCTAATTATTAATAACGTAAACCTAGCCAGGAACATATTTGGCGCGGAACATTGTTCCAACTTTATAATCTTTGACTTTACCACAGAAGACTTTCATCTCTTGTGCAAAATCATTTCCTCTTGGGGTACGTACTCGGAGATACGCTGTTGTTGTACTGGGCACCCTGAAATATTTAACATAGTTTTGCACTTGAACTCAGTATATACACTAAAGATATTTTGGAATAAATAAATAAATTACAACTAAATATCTTTACAACTGGCTTACTGGCTTATCATATACTTAAACAAGTACGTCAATTACTGCAGATTATCAATTTGGCATACGCAATACTTCAATTCAAATCTGACTGCCAACGTTAAAACCCAGTACCTTAGCTATGTTAGGTCTGGTGAATGCTCGCACCATTGCACCGTTAGGACTCTCCAGATGGTACTGCAATTACAGCGTTCATCCAATATCGTAAGGACAAGTAAGGAGTTTCTTGAATGAAAGAAATAATAATTTCCAGTCAGAATACTAACGACGAGGAAAAGCAAAAGTGCTAACCACACACCATCTCAAACGCACGAGCGCAAAACTCGGCTGGTAGACCTTGGTCTTTACGGGTTGCTGTGCAATGGAGTTGTTTCTCTGCATCCAAGACGAAATTAAGACAAAATCAATGGACTCTTCGAAAGTTACGGAATCGGTTGCCTTATACACAAGCAGAGAAGCACATATCTGATTATTTCGAATATGATGAGCAGCTTATTTACATTTATCAATTTGTATTTCCTCCCCTTGGCCAGTTAAGATTTGAACAGAAAGTACTTGAAAATCAAATGTATCAATTTCTATTGTGGTACATCAATTTTCATCAAGCCTTGACCACTGACTTTTTCCTGACTCATTCAGGAGTTTACGTTGGGAAGCATGTATAATGGTTTCTTATTACAGATTGGCCAGACGGCACTTATGCAGGGCTCATAGTGGTCTGGTCTCTTGTAAATAGTTGAAAAGTGATCAAAAGCACACGAAAAAGTGACCAAAATCTCATCATGCCCCTTTTTTCCTTTACTTCTTCTTTTTGAGCTTCATCCTTTCTTAGGTTTTCTAAGTATGCTTTGTACTTACGGTAAGCAGACTTAGCAGATGCAAGAAGCTTCTGAGTAAGTGGAACCAGTTCTGGCCTGTTTCCGAAGTTCTTCATCCCAGACATTATATTTAACTTAGCAATGAGAGTTCTCAAAGCCGTGAAATATTCAAATTCATCACCTACTTTTAAGAACATACAAGAAGCATAACACAAGACGAACATGATGGACCATACAAACACACACACACAACGTTGAGCGGAGCATTAACTATTACGAGAGAAAACTAAAAGATTATTATGATAGAAGAAACAATAGACAGCGAAGGGTTCTCAACCCCACCTTGAGAGCTTAAGCATCCACCAACCATCCACTGTGCTTTAGAAAGAATAAAAGCTGAAGTGAGAATAAAGCTGACTGTTTCACATGTGGTGGCAAGTACTGAAGCTTTCAGAAGAGTAATGAGTAACAAGTTTCTTCCTTTTTCACATTTATTTTTATAATATTTTTCTTAGAAAACTGCCAATCCAAAACATAGTTCACACGAAAAAGTCACTTTAACTCCCAAAAAAGTAACTTTTAGTGACAAATTTGAAAAAAAAAAGTAACATTTAGTGACCAACATGAAAAAAAGTTAACTTTTAGTTAAAAAAAAAAGTGACTCGCTATGAGCCCTGACTTATGCACTCTAAGGAGATAAAATAATGCTACTGGGAAGATCCTTCTCCAATAAATGGTTCTGTGTTCTCCAAAGCGTTGCAAACATCCGAATGTAAAGTAGTAAAATTCCTACATGACGATTTTAAAGTGAGATAGCACAACTTTGCTATGCTAAAATGCGCACTTTAATTGTGCATGTTCTAACAGTAATACCTAATACCCACGACCCACCCCTGTGTAAATCACTATTATTATTAATCATAGGATTCATTACTTTTTAAGTCATTCTTTTAAAAGCATACGTTACAAAATAGTTTCCAAGAATATGAAATAATCAATGCAAAATTATTTTGAAGCAGGAGGAACCAGAGTAAAAATCCATCCTTGTTTACATGAAAATCTCGAATCTAACTTTGGCAATGGATTCCGACTGCGCATATAATAATTTGTGCAATCAAAACAAAATTTGTTTTGCTACCCTCAATGAATCACAATTAATTAAGGCAGAGGGAGAGAGAAAATGGAGCCTCCAGCTTTCTCATATAAAATTTCAAATCTAATTATAGTGATATAAAAAAAAACACGAAGAGAAGATAAATGGACGTCTCTAAAAGCAGAGCGCAAAGACAGTAGAACGAAGTTGTAAATTTGAAACGCTTTTTAACATGGCGCTATACAACAACTTAAAATGATTTATGCACGTCTTTTCTATTTTGTTTCATGCTAAATTTCACCTTATTACTTTAACTTTCCTTTTACGACGCTACTGAAGTACGAGAAGAGCAGGAGAGAGCCACAAACATGTGAATAACACAGGGCTGCGAGCAAAAACCTAATAGGTGTTACTTTTTTTTTTTTTAAACGTGCTGAATACGGAAAAAAAAATAGTCAAAAATTTTCATCACATCAAGTTTTCTTGTAAATCTAGGGTGTACACCTTCGGCATCTGCCACTGAACGAACAATCTTGTGAGCTATTCTGTATTAGTAAACTCTTGTTCACTCTTGTAAACAATAATGAATTCTACAGTTTTGATAGAGAGTACAAAATAATGGAAAATGTAGGGCAATGAGGCAATACGAATAGAGTGGAGGAAGAGGAATTTGGACTACTGTTGAATGCTTGAGCTGGAAACTGGAAACAAAAAGAGAACCAGAAGTATGAAAGATAAGAATAAAAGGTTTCGCAGAGCAACAGAGTAACTAATGAACATTTATTAATTACAGATGTGTCGTTTTGAATGGCAAATGTGATTTTGTTTTATGTCCTAATCAGACTTTATATTATACTCTTCCCTATTCTGAAAACAAACTGTACGTGGTTTGGAAAAATGAAAAGTCATTTTCAGATTCTGCACAATCCAGAACATAATAATCAATGGAAGAAATCAATTTCAATCTCAATCTCTCTCTCTCTCTCTCTCTCTCTCTGACGTTTCAAAACAACACCAACAACAGTTGGGAGGTGATTCCTGACACCAAGATAAGACAAAAAGTATAGACCTAAGGTACTCACGCAACATTTTTTATATACGGAGTTTGGCTACTGGGATACAATTTGAAGTACTTACCAACTCTCTCTGTAAAAATTGTTGCGGAAGTACCGCAGGATTGTGAAACTTGGATATTTGGATAGAGTACACATTAATTCCTAAGTGAAGTCTTGACCCGACTACAGTAGGTCCCATAGTTTTGGAGCCATGGACCTTTAAAGTTCATTTTTTTCATGTTTTCGGCAGCCTATAACTCCGAAAGGAAGCATTTGTGCACCCCGGTTGGTCTATACTTTTTGTGTTATCTTGGTGTCAGGAATCACCTCCCAAACGTTGTCGGTGTTGTTTTGAAACACCCTATATATATATTTAGTCCTCCATAATTATAAGAAACCTAAATAAAATATAAACATAATAATGAAATAATTTACTGAAGTGTTAGCAGAAAATGGAGGTATTCTAAAGAAAACTACACACGCAGAATTTGTTCTCCGCAAAAACCACATGCTACGATTGGAGTTGGAACTTCCGCTCCAGAAGTTAGTGTCCTATTAATCAAACAAAGTAAATTAAATAAAAATAAAACTTACTTATCTATAAGGAAATATTGTGTTTCAGGACTGCTTAAAACTGATTTTGCATGTTTCCAAGCTGCTTTTTTCACTTCCTCTGAAGCTTCCGCATCATACTCATAATTTGCGACGAAACATTCCACAGCCTGAAAATACCAATATTACAATGCTCGCTAAAATAAATTCTAACACTCAACATTTCACATAGTTCACAAAAACACTAGTGCCATTTACATACGTGGATTAATAAGTAAATTTTACGAAATAATGGTTAGTAGCTAGTGGGTGAAGAAAGATATCAGGAAATCAAATATATTTTAGTAAGACGCAAGAGAGAAGAGAAAATGCTTTGAGTACCTAGTTTAATGTGTTTTATTCAACTGCTTCTCTTCAAACAATGCAATCATTTTGCATGATTTTCCCCAGGAAATATGAAATAAGTAAATGAATAAATAAAAATACTAAACATAATAAAGAAAAGAGATATATGTTACAGCTATAACATTGTTGTTGTTGTTATGTTTGTAAAGTTTCCTAAGGTACAAAATTGGGCGCATGTACTTTTTAAAGTCCCTTAAAACTGTCAGTTTGGTAAGAACCTACACTCGTGTCCAAAATTATTGTCGCATGTCTATAAATATGTTGTTGTAGAAATATAATTTGATAACGAATTCGCTTGGTATTTCTTATAATGTTAGTGTGTGTATAATCGGCAAAGACATGTATGTGGCAAATTTCATGTCAAAAGATCAGTAAATAAGAACAATAAAACGAAAATAAAACATTCTTGTCCATTTACCAACATTTTGTTTTACTCATTCTAATTTTCGTATTTATAATTCTTTTCCTATGAAAATTTACCACAAGTATATACATTTCCCGATTATACACATAGTATCAGTATTACAAGTACTCTGCAAAATCATTTATCAAATTATATTCTTACAAGAAGACAGTTATAGATATTCGACAATCATTTTGAACATGAGTGTACTCGGAAGGTGAACGACGAATACTTTTCCGAGTGTCTGCTTCCACAATGTTCCTAAGGAGTTCATCCGAACATCATGTTATTCGGTACTACAGAACTCACTCTGCAATGCTGTGTCACCGGAACAAAATTAGATAAACCAACAGAATGGTGCGTTCATTCGACATACCTCGCCCAAATGCACCTATTATTGTTCTCTTCTGCTTGCTGTGCAGAATTTTCCAGTTTGAATTCGTAGAGAAATATCACACAATTATGGGTTCTTCACGGTGCACTTTCATATAATCTGTTCAACAACGCACTGGCTCCTCACTGTCTGGGTACTCCAGCATGTTTGCTGAATATGCACAGAACTTTTGATGTTAGACGCATAACCTTAGTCTATCCCTGTGCTGCGTTTCTGGGATGTGTTTTCCACCAGCTGTCAAAGCGGACATTTCAATCGTACCAACCTAATAAATTCATCTTCAAAAATGTTATAAAATTATTAATTAAACAACTATTAAGAATATTTAACGAATCTTAGTGACACGGATGATTAGTAATTTTTTATTTCTAGGAACCATGGAATCTTTGTGATTGCATTTCACTTTGGAATCCATTTCGAATTTGTCCGTTGACTGTACTTATGGTATGTCTTACTTAATATTTAGCTGATCCTTGGAGCTCGCGTCCTTTATACTTAATACGATGTCACAGGTATTACTATCAATGATTAACTTAATCGTTAAAACTTTGTTGAAAAAATAAATTGTTTAGTTAAATTTGCTTGCTTGCAACCTGCTTTTATCAAGATATTCTAAGCTCTCGTATTAAAACATCAGGTAAGTATTTAAGCGTTTTCGTAACAATAAAATTAATATTTTTTATTATGTTATGAGAATCTCTCCTTTTTTTGTTGTAAGAAAAGCGTGCAGTTTAAACCCTATTTTATATACCTCTTAAATTTCCATTTTTTGATACAGTAAATTTGAAACTTTTATAATCAAGAACAAAATAGTTTCAGAATATGAAAAAAAAAAAAAATACTTTTAAAACTAAAAACACAATTACCTGATACGGGAAGTACAGATATTCAGGTTTCGTCTGCCTTACATCTCTTAAGTGGATCCATTCTTCGTTTCCATAATCCACAAACTGGACCTGGAGAAAAACACATAATATATCCTGTACCCGTTATGCGAATAAACACTTAAGTGGAAGTTATGTATAAACCAGAGTAAAAACGGAATTTTGACTCTACATCAACATAAGTAACATACAATCAGTAATAAGCAGTATTACAATTTCATATTCACTGCTCATAGAGTGTTGAACTATATAACAATTAAAAAAGTTCCTGGTCCACATGATGAATAGGACTGCCTCTACTCCCATGATTTGTGGTTGAAAGTTTCATGCATTATATTACGATGGCTTAAGATTATTCCTTAAAATATCTTAGTCTTCTGTCATCAAAGAAGTAAAGGACAATCATTTGGAAACGCACGTTAGACCTGAAACTGCTGTTTCTTCATTCTTAATCTCTCTAATATCTTTCTAGATACTGGTTTCAATATTCAGTTTTGTCGTATCAATGTGCATGCTTCCGAACATTCATATTCTGCCTCATTGCGATAGTTTGTCTTGGAAGTAATTCTTGAAGACATATATATCTTTCCGTGATTTTATAGAGACATTGAATCCTGTTCTTTGTGCCAAATCTTGAACCCTGTACGTTAAGCCTGACCATAAAGGTAATGCTATTAATTTATTTGTCAATCTTCGTTTTATTCTGTGATTTTATTTTCGTATGAGTGACTTAACCTGGTAAACAATACAATGCGAAGAATGGGTATTTCAGAATAGCTGGTTGAAACTGTACAGGTAAACTCTTACAGAAGCAATCAACGAAGTAGGTATTTCATTTATTTCCTTAATAATTAGATTCAATATCGCAAGAAAAATTTTTAAAAACTGGTGTCGAACAAAGACACGCAGTATCGGCTTGAATAGGACTAAATAAAACTGTTAACTAGCTGATGTTTGTAGAATAAATAAATAACAAGCAATTGCCACATCATGTTATAAATTTTGAAACAAGTAGTACCTACGTAAGTCATTATTTTAAAATACAAAGTAAATTATAAAATTCCTATACGAACGTTCTGATAATGTGATGTTATACAATGGCCAAATATTAATTCATCATGGCGCCTTCCGTTTGGGGCAGGACAAAAAAGACCTTAGCGCTAAATAGAGTTGTGATGAAGTCAGCACACTACTTTGGCCGCCTTTAACTTTCAGGTTTCCTCAGATACGCATTTTGTAGAAGCTGGACCAAGCTACATTAAAACGGAAAGATTTAAAAAAAAAAAAAAAAAAAAAAAAAAAAAAAAAAAAAAAAGTCATCCCTACTGGTGATCGAACTTAAGCCGCTCAATTCACAGGCAGACGCCTTACAAATTGCGCCATCGCGGCTCTCATCAAAATAGTAAATGCTGCGAATAAAATAAAATCTGTATGTCTCCGTTTCAACGAACACTTTTTTTTAAATTATTACTAGCTTAGATACCCATTCTTCGCATGGGTCAGATAAAATATATATGAAAACAAACTGAACAACGAACGGAAAAAAATATCGGTAAATTTTTACTACTTTTACATATCCGGTAAACGCCCCTGGTTTGAATTAAAAAAAAAAGCCCTCTGACCCCCCAGCCAATGGGGACTGTATTTGGAAGTCAACGTATACGGGAGTATCACCATTCATCTCAGCGATTGCGGGAACTATGGATCTGACACTAATATCGGTCATTTTGGATTATTTTTACATATTTCGGTAACCTTCCCCCCGCAGGTCACTCCCGGCCCGCATACAATGGTAGCTAAATTTGAAAGTCATCGCTAATGAAAGTGTTGCCATTGATCTCAGAGACCGCGAAAACTATGAATTTGACACTAATATCGGTCATTTTCTACTACTTTTACATGTCCCGGTAAACGTCCCCCTGAGACCCCCCTGGTTCGATTAAAAAAAAAAAAAAGAAAAAATGTTTCGTCTTGGTCTGGGGCCTGGACCAAGGTACCCGTGACTAAAATTTGGTAACTTTCGGTCCACTCGTCTAGTCTTCAGGCCGCGCACAGACAGACACTCACAAACAAACTCTTTACGCACACCAATGAAAATGGAAGTGAGGTTTTTATGTAGGGTTAAGCTGTGACCTTTGTAAGTCAAGGCGAGCAACTTAGGTAAGAAAAGTCGTTGCCCGTTTAGTACGCGTTTATTATTACGAGCACTGGTAGAAATAGACTGAGTTCAGAGGTATCCCTTAGTATAGAAGTGTTTGGTTAGCGATTAGCCTGGCTAGACATTCAGGTCTTGTAGAATGAAATGTATAAAATACGTTAGTTCAACCAAAAGAACTACCGCTTATGCCAATGGTAAAGCACCCAGGATTGAAAGAATTTTTAAGTGCTTTTTCCACTAATTTAAGAACGCAGAATCCAATAAAATATTACTAAACATATCCATCCATGGGGTTACGAAAAAAATTACTTCAGAATTGGAATATTAATTTTTGCTTATATCTTACATACTATCGCGTCCAAACACACTTTCAACAGTATTACCATTGGATTCCGCGTCCTCAAATTAGTGACATATTTACGCGTGGGCATTTTCCATTGGCATGAGCGATAGTTCTTTAGTCCAAATACAGTTTTTTTTTTCTGTGTAAGTATATTTTAATACTGTTTTCTCATAATATTAATGAAAAAAGTTTAACTATAAAAGACGACGTGAGGTTTATAGGATATTCATGTAATTACTCATTTTTCACATACAAAATCTCAGAGAGGAAACAAATAATTATTTCTATCCCAAAACTAAAAAAAAAAAAAAAATAAATAAATAAACACACAAGTAAATAAATAAACGAATATAAAGGAGTTATGTACCGCACTGGATGTATGTGCTTTTTTAATGCTACTTTTCTTTAGATTCTTAATGTACTGTATCCATAAGCTGGGCAAGCAACTGAAGAATCTCCTTACGACTGAAATGGGTCGATTGATTTAAAGTTTGTCTGTTTTCAGCACGAGACTCCGGTATGAGACGTAGATCTAAGCTTAACCTGGAATTTGAACCACATGAGCTCTCACCGGAAATCGAACCTGGGTCTCCCATGCCACAAGCTCGTACGCTAACCATACAGCCACGAGGGTATCCTTGATTGAAATTACATCTTTGACAAGCATACAGATTCTTTATAAAAGAATTATGGGATTCTGAATGCTTGCCATTTGTCTTGTGTGTTAACCTAATGCATTTATCTTTCTGCAGGCTGTAAAGAAACTCATGAAATTTGTTCTCTGGAAAGGTGAGCTTGTTGCATCATCAGGTTTCACGTCCACTTGATTTTAACCAAAACTTTTGGCGCCACGGTGTCGGCCGGGCAGTGCGATGGTGAATCCAGTCAAGAAAGCACAATGTCTTATTTGGTTAATTGAAACTAAATCAGTACAACGCAACTTTCGTCGCAAGTATGGGAAATTCCCATCAACTGATAAGAGTATTCGTATGTGGCTGGAACCAGGGCCGGCCGTAAGCCGATTGCTCCCAATCGGGCCCCGCGCTAGTGCCGTCTACTCTACTGTCCAGCAGGCCCGTAGCCAGCCCAAAAATTTAGGGGGGGCGGTAGAAGTTAGGGGGGGCCCGACCCAATCATATTACACTTCATCACCATATTATAGTTAATTTGCAAGCCTACCGTGAAATTTTATGGGGGCCAGCCAAAATTTAGGGGGGGGCGGCCCCCTCTTGCCCCCGTGGATACGGGCCTGCTGTCCAGTCTAATCTACTCTCCAGTGTAGTTTAAACAGCATATTATGGCCTACAGCAAACAAGTGTATTGTGGTCCCCATGACTATTTTGCTCCTAATACGTGTAATTAATATATGCCATACTGTTCGCGGGGACCATAATGCTTGCGGGACCCTCGGCCAAGTGGCTATGGTATTTATTTTGTAATAAAGAGTACAAAATAAATAATTTTTAATAAACAGTAGAATTAAAATACAATGATTATTTAAAAAGTAATTAACAAGGAACACAGGCAACATGATAAGTCATCAATTGCCGTTGAGTTCATCTTTCTACTCACTGCCATAACCTAGATGTTTGAGTAATTCAAATTCTGGTCACACTGTCATTTCTATGCATGGCAACACTGAAAATTCTTCAGATTCGTATTTTCGGGTGTAGAATAATATTATCTATTACTGCGGTAAGTTAAATTTCATTATCACTTTTCACTTACGAGAAACTGGCAAAAGAAAAATTTTTGGCTTTTGAAAAATATTTAGTAGTCTGCCCCCTTAAAGCTTGTGATTGTCTCATCACCATTTTATTTTGTCTGCAGTCGATAACGATTTCAAGCTGATTATACCTTTCATAAGTAGCTACCTACGATGTTCTCACTGGTGTACATTAGGTTTTCCTGACTTTAATCATTTTCAAAAGATACAGCTGTTAAAAAAAATCTTTGAACCAACGAATTCATATCTATGTGCATTTCATTATATCTTACAAATTTAAACTTACGGAAGCATAGACTTCGCCAATTTATTTTATTTTATTGGATTTGAACACAACAGGTTAGAACCCAGTTACAGTGTTCATACATTGTTTGCACTATTTTTACAGGTACTATATGTTATTATAAATTCCTTTCACTATATTTTTCTTATGAATTTCTATCTTACAACTTAAAGCAATATCTTTAACTTTTTTTATTTATACTATTATACGTTGCACTCATTCTCCATGTTGGCGACTTCTGGAGTATGTCTTTGGTTTTCTGGAATTAAAATATATATCAAAGTTATCTAGTCGTGTGTTTCGAGGTGGAACATGAATATGGAAGGAAGAAATAAGTTCATTACAGTCAACTTTACCATTAAATATTTTATAAAGGAATACCATATCAAATAGAGTTCTTCTTTGTTGTATACTCATGATACCAAAATTAGTATTTAAAGTGTCACTGATATCTGTCTGTGGGTATACGTGTGTTGCTTTGTACGTTAGATGTCATAAAATTTTTGATTGAATTTTTTCTAGTTTGGCAATATTATTTTTGAAGAGTGGATTGCAAATAGTACTTACATATTCCAATTTGGAACGAACATAGACTTCATAAAGTCTTTGAAGTGTCTTAGTTTTTCCCAATTCTAGCTCAGTTCTAAGTATTAATCCAAGATTTCTATGTGCTTCACTAATAATGTCAATATGACAATCGAATGTTAATTTAGAATCACTCAAGATACCAAAGTCCCTAACTGTTTCCGGGCCAATCGAACTTTTTGATTTTAATCCTTTATTGCTCCCTTTATTTCATCTGCTGTTATGAGTGAAATTGTAAGCTGATCTAAAGCATCATATCCTTCCGAGCATGTGTCGTTAGCTGCAGTGTTAGGTCGAACTTTATCTTTTTTATAAACTGATTCAAAATAAAGTGCGAAAGAAGAGGCAATCTCATCATTAGCTTTCAGTCCCTGACCATTGTAAGATAATGCGCTTGTATTGAAATGGCGCGTTTTATTTTTAATGAAATCCCAAAATTGGTTGGAATTTGATTCTATTGCAGATTTTGACATTGACGCAAAATTATTGTATCCGATATTAGTGTCACTTCTAATTTCCTTGCGTAACCAAGTAAACTCTGTAGTGTGATAATCTACATGATTAGCTGCTTGTCCTTTTTTTTTTCGATGGTAAACTTTAGCTTTTAACTTTTAATGATTTCTCGTGTGAACCACTAAGGATAACTTTAATTACACTGATTTTTTTGAAGGATGCTTCGACCAAATATTTCATATATAATGTCATAAAATTTGTCAACTACTATATTGATGATATTATATTGCTTAAGAATATTCCAATTTACATGAGAGAGTTCTAAATAAAGTTGTTGAAAGTTCGCTTTTCTAGTTGTATCCAGAAATATTAATTTTGTTTCTGAAGCTGAACAATGACTAAATTTTGTAGTAATATATAGTGCAGAGTGATATTTGTCCTCTTTTACTAGGGGAAACTCTTTCCTTATGACTACTACATTATGTATGTTGCTAAGAATTAAATCTAGTGTTTTGTCGTCATTATTGCAGACATTATTGAATGAATTTAACTGATAGAGGGGCATGAAATTATGCAAGCATTTATATTAATCTGTTGCATCCATTGTATTTTTCGTAAAATTCTAGCCCAGTTTAATATATTACATGAACGCTTTCCTATTTAAAAATGTCGAGCGAGATATAAGATGGCCGACTTCAAGATGGCGGCCATGATAAGCATACCTTCAAATAGATATACACTTCCTTTCGGTGTCGGTTAATGTTTTTTTTTTTTTTTTTTTTTTCATCCCTTTATCCATTTTACAAATGCTATGAAATTTTCAAACTTGAAACACATTGTTATGGCGTTTTCTGATTAATCAAGTTTTTAGCCACTGCGGCCGTCTTTATGGACGGAAGCACTTTAAATTTTGCTTAGGTCGTTTCTTGATATTCCACACTTCTCTGCCAAGTTTGGTCAAGAAACTAGATTTCGACATTGATAGGTTTACTTGCAAGAGAAGAAAACTATGAAATACTGGTATAGAACCTTCTTCAAAAATTGCGAGGCACAAAGGTGAAATATGTATTTTAAAATTCATTAACTGCCTGTATTTCCATTTCAGTTATTTCTCTGAAAAATTATCTGCTATAAGCAATGAGCAGGGTGAGCGTTTTCACCAGAATATTTTGCAGATGGAAAAACATTATAAAGGGAAATGGGACTCGTCCATGATAAGGGCCCATTGACCATTCAACTATTTTCTCTCTGGACAAAGTAGTCTGAGGGTTAGACGTTCTGGCCCCATTCGCTGGGACGAACCAACACTTCTCGTTGTGTCTTGTCTTTCCGAAATAAACTTAATTAATTGTTTAAATAAATCATTTCACAGTCACTAAAACAAGTAGTATTTTGACTATGTCCTTTTCAGATATGATATACTAATATTGCTAATTGTAGATTTACATATATATAAAATTTTATATTGAAATGTACCTTACATACATTTAGTTTATTAACTTTCACGCACTATTTAAGGGCACATTTTGGCTGCCACCTATTCTGACTGCAAAATCTTTAAACTTTTGAAATGAAATGAATTTTATTATTATTATTATTATTATTATTATTTGACGCCCCAGGATTTGTTCTTAGGAGATGAATGATTAATGAAAGGGAGTGATTATGAAATTAAATTTTGTGTGCTCTCCCACAGGGAATCGGGCTTGAGACTATATATTTGTGGACGAAGTGTCACCGTTTCCATTTCAGTTGTCAGGTTCGTGAAGCTATGGACAATTGGACAGATGGTTTTCTGGCAAATGGATCGGGAGAGGAGGACCAATTGCTTATCCTCGTCGTAGCTCTGACCTGACACCTTTAGGCATTTTTTTCTTTGGGGCACGTAACAAATCTGGATGCTCAGAAAATTGAAGATTTAAATCACCTTAAATAGCAAATAACGAACACAATCGCATTCATCCTACCAGACATTCTAGCACAAACATGGCAGGAGACAGAATATCAGTTGGACATATGGAGGCTCATCAAAAGATGCACATACAAAAATCTAGTACATGCACAAAAACTTTCAGATATATCTTTTCATCGCTTTTGTTCCATAATCCAATGTCCCTCATGTGGACTGCATGATGAGTGCATGAGATTCCGGAATCTTTTGTGTAGTCCCTGTAAAACGCTCAATCTACAGATGGCGATAGTTTGCGTCTAAGAAAATATGTAACGAACCTACCAGTGACTTAATGCCTAAAATTATATGTTGTCTGATAGAAATTAAGACGTCCTAGCAAACTGCGCTGAAGCTTCTATGTAGATTAAAAAAGGCATGTATTTAAAATAATCCTGATATTTCAGGTTTTCTTTATCAATAATGTGACAGTTGGAACTAGACAACCGTTTTTAACACTCAGACTAACTGAGTCAGGATCTATCGTTTAAAGTGGAATCCGAATCACTACTTCAGTTTATGCAAGCATCCCACGGGGAATCGAACCCGGGACCATGCGAACAGAAAGTACGCGCGTTAGCCGCTCGGTCACGAAAGGGCACAAAAGTGAGACGGTAGGGTAAAATGAATGTTGATAGGTAGATAGAAAAGAAAATGAAATGAAATGAAATCTTTGAGTTTTACGTCCCACGATTATGCCGGTTAGGCTAAAGGAGACGGTGATGATGAGTAATGAATGAAATGGTGGAATGAAGAAAGTGAGAGGAAACGGGAGAACCCCGAGAAAACCCACGCCCACGGTGTTTGTCCATAGGTAGAAAAGAAGTCTCACAATGAAATAATCAGGGAAGTAATTTCAACATGTATACTTGCTTTTCTTCAATAGCTGGCTTTAAATTAGGATCATTTATTGAGTATTATTTATCTATGAATTCTATTCTTCCAGGACACGAAAATGATGTTAAAACTATGCTTCTTAACTTACCAATATCTTGTCTTCTTCAATGCTGGTATCGATTACTTTGGCTCTATACCACTTCTTATCCCTCGAATAACAGGCAACTACTGCTTCAGCCACAGCTGGACATAAGAGAACCTTTTCTAGATCATTGTTTCTGGCAGCTTTATTCAGTGCTCTTTCCAACGTTTCTAGGGTTTCTGCACAATCTATAGGATCACCTGGTACTTGAGGACCTGGAATATATAAAGAAATGCTCTTCTATATCTCATAACGGCTTATAGAAAAATGTTACAAATTATCCTTACTCCGGAAATCCATAGACACAACAATATGGCAAGTAGGAAACGAGAGTAATTTATAATAATAATAATAATAAGAAGAAGAAGAAGAAGAAGAAATCTTGAGCTTGCCCTGTCGCCAATGTGGCGCGTAACTCGTCACCGTTTCAACAATGGAACAAAGAGTGAATATCAAGTTCTGCTTGCTTATAGAAAACTGCAATGGAAAGATCTGTGATGTACAAAACGATTTATGGGAATAAGTGCCTTTATCGTTTCCATGTTGTTGAGGGACATAAGAGCTTCAGTGATGACAGGGAGTCTGTGGAAGATGAGCGCCATGGCCCAAACCGATCTCCCAGAACAACTGAAAAGATACACAAAATTCGAAATATCATTTTAAATGACGGAAATGAAGGTGTCAGGGTAATATCAGATAGACATCATGCAGATGGATAAGGAGATTACTCGCCAAACAATAACGGGGGACTCACAGATCTACTTGAACCTGGGAGTTCATCATCTTTCACAAACTACTTTCCAACACTGAACCTCTTATGTCATTCGAATACACGGCATCGAGAAAGATGATTCTCCCCAGTAACCTTTTTGAACATCTAAAATGTTTCCGTTGGTGTATTTTTTAAGCTCGTATAGTACGTGGTATTCACTCTGTTTCACTATTAAACCGGTGACGAGGTATTACAACACCAATCTATACTCAGCAGTGTCATGCGGCACACTGGTAACCAAACGAGCTCCCAAGGTCATACACAAATTTCACCGCTATGAGAAACTAACGTGCCTAAATTAATAAAAAAAAAAAAAAAATAAAATAAATCTCATTTCCTAATTGCCGAAATGTGTACGTAGACCAAAATCATAAGTTATTATTTCCTCTTCATATTTTCCTTTATTCTTTTTAAAATTTTACTCATATTGTGTCATGTATTAACATTGCTGTTTACTGACACTTGCTTTTATGCATGAACGTAAAATTAAGAAACAGATGTTCCTGAATCTTGTAAGAGATATCATTCGTAACTGAAATCTTGTTAAAATCGGTATTAGTTCTTCACGCATAACATATTTTGCTGTTTCTTTTAGGAGTGGTACGAACTATCTACTCTATGTTCTGTCACCAATGTAAGGCACTTCTATACCTTTGCAGCTTGCATACATGAAACTACTCAATACTCCTTCAATGGCTCATACTAGTCACTGTTCTCTTCTAATAACATTGCAAGATATTCAAGATATTTAACAAGCTAAACAGAGGAAATCCAGAAATCTAAACAAGAAACAATATTCATTTGAAACGCAAATATTTCATTTTTGTGTTTAAGTAGTATAAAAGGGCAAAAGTTTGCCTTGAATTGGATATGAGACTACAGAGTTACAACTGAGTAAACTCACAATTCAATGAGACATTTCTAAATCTTAAATATCACTTGTATCATATTAAGTCTCATTAGAAAAGAAGTCTAAGTCTCTCTCTCTCTCACTCTCACTCACACACACACACACACACATATATATATATATATATTTAAAGTAAGTTCCGGATTCTTTAAGACAGGTGACCGGAGAGTGTGATAAGCCCGAACGCAGGTATATAATTTAAGTAGTCCCAGCTTTTTCTGTTGCTACTGTTGACCTAGAAGTTCAACCCTCCAAATGGTGGATTCATCACGAGCTATATGCGACTTCCAGAAAACCATTACTATACTTCCTATCAGAATTAAGAAACATTCGTATCCATTAGAAGTACTTCTGAATTGTATCAAAGTCAGAACCAACAAACAAATACTAATTACTCTTCCATATATATACACCTTTGAATAAATTTCGCTGTGTACAGAAGATAAATTTCGGAGATGAAAAATAAGATACAATACTATTTTAATGAATTTGGTTTTTAACGTGGCTAAGTTTGTTGTTGTTGTAACTGCGAAACTACAAGCAAAGTTGCTTTCTTTTGTTTCTAAAGCATAGAATTTTTAACCAGAAGGCTAATAGGGCGGCTTCTAAGGACAATCGAATCTTGGATCACGCACATCAGCAGGTATGAACTAAACCACCATTCGTTGAGTTGAGTTGATTTTGAGTTTAACATCCCGTTCAGCAGCGAGGCTATATAAGATGTGGACCTACTCATTAACGTGGAATTCGACCCATATGAGCTCCGCCGGAAATCGAATCCGGCTCTCCCACGTCAAAGGCGGATACGCTGACCGCTTAGCCACGAAGGAGCTCTCTAAAACTACCATTCAAATGGCTGAAATGTTCAGCTTGCGGAAAATAACATACATGTAGAAATTTTATTACCATGTGAAAATTTCCCTATCGTTAAATTTTACTTATTTATTTATTTTCCTGCTTCACACACAAAATCGTACATAGAATATTTCAACATTTGAGTTCGATAACGTGGATCTCAAAACAGTAGAAGAAAATTCATTTTTAATTCAACTTACAGATAACAACATACAATTTAAAACAACCAGGGTATTATCTGTCTCCGTCTCTAGTACTCACCTGGCAAATTGAATATCGCAAAAAAGCGATCAGGCCTGTACACAGCAGTAACTTCGAGGTTGACCCAAGTATTCAAATCAGGGAGTACTAATCTATTGAAGGCATCCGAGTAAACCTCAACTTGATCTGTTGTGTAGCCCTCTGAAAAAAAAAAGGAAGGAAATTAACTTATTCCTTACACCAATAAAACACAAGGCATAGTTTTTGTTTCTTGCATATCGATTTCAACTGACAGAAAAGACACATCAAGATACTTGAATTGGATGAAGGGGAATACAAAGGACGAGAAGATAAGAAAGATTACAAAACGTATATCTAGCGACTGAAAATCACACACTGAAGGCAAAGTCATAGTTTGAAACAACATCCTACAAAAAAATGAGTAATTTACATCATTATTAAAACTTAGATAACAAACTCAACATTACAAGGTTGGCACAACAGTAAGTTATATAAATACATAAACATCTTAATTGTTTCGCACTTTTAATCATAAATTGAGGATTTTAACAGTTAAGTTTTGAAATAAAGTTCTAAAAGCACCGAAGTGAATACATTTTCCATAATTATATGAGCACAGATAACAGTATAGTGCTATTTAAATGAGAATCAATGGCTTGTAGACAGTGAACAGAAAACCCTGTTATCTTGGCCACCTGCGTATGTTAGCCTATTTCCCATGGAACCTGTATTTTTCCATATAATATTACTTAACTCTATAAGTTGGCCACCTATCTATTTTGGAACTTGGCCGCATTGAAGCGCTGTTGCTTCTATGCTGCTAATATTAAATTCACCTCTGTGTATTGGATACCTACATAATCTTCGGAACATACTTTACTGTTTGTGTTCCAGATCAGGAAACCGAAGAGAGAAAATGGAAAAAGAAAACCTTTGAACTGAAAGTAGTTTCTCCAAAAATACAGCAGACGGTGATAATTTTTATTGCGTTTATAATTATTGTTGATAAGTATATCAATAGAATGGTATGTTAAGGTTTCACATTCATTTTCTGTACTGCAAGACCATTTCGTAGTTTAGTCCACACGCATAACGATGTCCTTTATTTTCGTCATATTTTCGAACCATTTTTTCCCTTTGGGTAGTTTGCAGGAAATTTAGAACAAATGACGATTGGTACATGTCACAAAGTTTAAAAGAAAGATAGGTAAATTTTTAGATCAAGACATTTTCTTTGCTTGTTGCTGATCAGCAACCATCTTCCAGATGTACAATCGGCCATTTTTGGTGCTTCACCACTGAGAGAAGAGGGCAAAGGTATGGATGTTTGAGTATTTCCTATATATTCGATCTTCTCTATCGTCATAAGTGGAGAAAAAATAACGTGTGACAAAGGATGTTTTTATATTGCAGAAATTACCACACATTATAAACTAGATGCTAATTCATGTATTATAATTAGTAGCTGTAATAGAAGTGATTATTACAATATATATATATATATATATATATATATATATATACACAGAGTGTCCCAGAAGGAAGGGGCAATACTTCGGAAAATGGTAGTATGGATGATTCCAAGCAAAAAAAAAAAAAAAAAAAAATCCATATAGACATAGGTCCTAATCTCAACGGTTTGAGAGCTACAGGTTGTGAAACATTTTTGACTTTGTTACTTATTGCTCACTCTGTTGTTATTCAATAGAGGTGAAATCTAGCGGATTTGAAAGACGATGGAATGGCCTTTCCAACGGTATGCAATATGTGGCAATGGTGTCTTTGGAAGAGAAGTTATTGAGGGATATTTGGTGATCAGTGCCATCCAATTTCTTTAAATAACCTTAACTTACCCAAATTTCCCTCAATAGCTTCCCTTCCAAAGATACCTGTACCACATGTTGCATACCGTTGGAAAGACCATTCCATTGCCTTTCAAATCCGCTATATTTCACCTCTATAGAATAACAACAGGGTGAGCAATTCGCAACATAAAACCAAAATGGTTCACAACCTGTAGCTCTCAAACCGTTGAGATTAGGACCCATGTTCATATGAACTTTTTTGCTCAGAATCACCCATACTACCATTTTCCAAAATATTGTCCCTTCCTCCTGGGACACCCTATATATATATATATATATATATGTTTCAAAAATAATTTATTTTCTGTAACTTGACCACCTGTTTAGCTTGTGACTTCCCAATGAAACGACTATTGTCAACATACACAGGTTTTACTGTATTTGAGAATACTGATCTTCATCAACATGCAACTAAATACGAGGAAGTTGTTCATACTAAGACGTCAGACTAACAATACAATAGTATCTTGTAGTTTTCACGGATATCGTTATATAATCACTTACTACTCAAAGAGATAAACGAAGCTATTTAATCTACAGAAAAAACTAAAAACAACTTTATTTTGTACTGAATTATAATAAACTTGGAGATATTTGGACTTTATAATGATAATTGTCTTTTATTTACTTGTATCATGTTTTCAATGGTATTTTTATTTTGTTATACATATATGAAGCTCTCTCCAAATTATACACTCTCTTTCCTTCATAAACATTATGTAATTTCGAAAATTGTACGCAGGTTTTTTCTTTTCCACTTATATTCCATAAATCCAATATGCTCATGTACATAACCGTTACAAATATATATTAAAATAATAAACAGTAACGCTCAATCATCATTTAAACGCTCTCCGCTCAATAAGAAAATTAGTAAACTGACAAAATCCTATCCATAGTACAATCTGTATCGAGAGAAAAAGATGAAAGTACAGTTTTGTTCATATTGAATGCTTATAAATCAGAACAATTCTCACCTGGACACAGCCTAGCATGTCGTCTGCGACAGAATCTTCCCCATGGACAATAACCAGTTCGAGCAAATCTCATGCACACATTTCGCTCTCCTTGGAAATCATATCCTGATACGGCGACACAAGCATCATCCTTATTCCATTTACATGAATTAAGATGAGAATAATAATCATCTTTCATTGGCTGAAACGCCTCCCAAGCTATCTCCTCTGTAATATAGATATCGTAACTATACATGTAGGAGAAAATATAGCAAATATGTTCAAAGCACATAGTGTTTCACGATCAACTTTTCACGTTATTCAAAACACTGCGAAAAATAAGATAACTCTAAAATTTCCATACCTTTATAGTATACTTACTAAGTATTATGAAATTAGCTAGTTCTATCGAGATGTTCCCTGATACTAATACGTCTTCAAATTAATTGAAATATTATGCGCTTTAGCAATGAATCACTCAACAATCAACAGTTCATCACAAACACCCCTATTTCATTAAATAAAATAATACACTCATGAGCAATTGAATCAGAGACAGCCACCATTCTTAGTAAGAAGCGCTGTGGTCGTTCCAGTGAATATAATAGGATGGCGTGACACTTAACAGTGAGGAAGTCAGACGTTTTAAAAGCTGTATGAATAACAGTGGACTACAAGATTAGTAACACATAAAACCTTGCAGCGCATTTGATCGCAGCCATATTGTCGGGTTAGGCATACGGGCCACTCCATCTCTGAAGTCGTGCAGACACTGCGCTTCCTAAAGGACACCGTGTCAAGAATACGGACAATATCACCTCCACCAGGGTAAACTGTCGTCGTGTATGATGCATTGGTGACAAAGCTTGCCGTCGATTAGCTCGCAAAGTGGATAGACAGGCCACAGTGCAGCAGATCACTCATTTCAATGCTGGACAAAACGACGTATGACCAGTCATATTATGCACAGTCATCATCTTGCTATGGGATATAGAACCAAGTGTTCCATGATGGTACCTCCGCCCAACATCTGGTACAACGAGTCACATGAGCATAGTAATACCGCTATCGAAGGCTCCGAGCATAGAAAAAGATCGCCTGGACAGATAAGTCGAGATATCAGTCGGTACCCACCAATGGTCGGATACGAGTGCGTCGTCAACCACATGACGCAGTGTATCCCTCTTGCCAACAGGGTACAGTTCAAGCCAGTGGGTGTGGTATCCTCCTATGGGGACTGTTCACGTGGGATGATATGCGACTCGTAGTACATCTGACAATGTTTCTCACCAGTGAACATTACAGGAACCTGTTGGCACATTATGTTCACTCCTTTGTTCGCTTCCAATACCCTAGAGGCGACTTGTATCTACAGCAAGACAATGCTCCAGCCTATCGCTCCCGAATCGTGGCTGATTGGTTCGATAAGAACTCCACGAATCTGAAGATGCATGCCTGGCCGTCGAGAAGGATTTACACGCTCTGGACCTTGTTCCGACCAATTTTCGTGAATTAGGGGAAGCTATACGGCGATCATGGATCAGTATGTCTCCTCAAGACTTCCAGTGTTTTGCGGAGTCCACGCCACGGCACATCGCAGCCGCCATTAAGGAAAAAGAGGATTGTAGCTGCTATTAGCTAGGTGTTTCTAATTGAATTGCTCATGAGTGTATTGTGTAAGTATCAGAAAAAGCAGTTACAGAAACTGTAAGGCTATTCTGTAACTTTTGTAATGAAATAAAAAATAAATAAATAAATAAATAAAAAATATAAAAAAAAAACCTGAAACACGTCTTTAATTATTTAAAATGAGAAGTCCAAATGTTAATATCAGTCTCTAAATCTTAAGAAAAATGAAATGAAATGCAATCTTTCAGTTTTACGTCCCACGGTTATGCTCGTTAGGCTAAAGGAGACGGTGATTATGGGAGATGAGTGAAATGGTGGAATGCAGAAAGTGGGAGGAAACGGGAGAACCCCGAGAAAACCCACGCACACTGTGTTTGTCCACCACAAAGTCCACACGGCGCGAGCTGGGATCGAACCAGGGACCCCAAGCACCGGAGGTGAACGCTCTACCACTGAGCCACCGCGCCCCCCTCTAATCTTAAGTCTAATCTAATCTCTAGACTTGATGTGTGAATCGCTGTAAGCAGATCACAATTTATATCAAGTTGAAAACTGTGATCAGTGTTGAGCTTTTAATAATTTCGGAATTCTGAAAATGAATTTGTAAATTTAAGTAAACTATATTAAATTTAATTTGTATTTTTCTCTTGGTTTCATAGTATGCTATCCCACCTATGATCAAGATTTCCTTTATCTAATTTAACTTCTAGTCTTTTCTTTTCCCTAAAAATAAATAAATAAAGCTTCGAAAGCGTTTCTTTCCGTATTGTTGGAACAAGAATATAGCACTTCCACTTTTTCAGTTTTGGGTCCTGACTCCTGAAATGTATGAGGAGAACAGGAGGGGGTCTTCGCTTGGGTCTCTACTTAGATCTTTAACCCTTACAGAGATGTTTCTTTAGCTCATTCCTACGTAGAACTCATTATGAGTGCATGTTGCAGCGTTAATCCCGGAGAAACCAATTTCTCTCTGTAGTAATTCTGGTAGACTGACAAGTCTTGCTTATTTTCTTTATTTTTTTCGTAAATGCCTGGTCAAAGAAACAGCGAAATCCATTTTTTTTTTTTTGGCCATTTTTTAACTTTCCCTCCCGGTCTGATGTGATATTTCTATGCAGATCTTTTTCCATTTCTGTAGTGTGTAGGAATTAAAACTATTTTTTTTTTCCTTAAGTAAATAGTTTATGCTTTTGACCGTCCTCTTTTCTTATGAAGCATCGGAGCGCTCTTAAAAAGAAATTCTTCCAAATATTGACTTTTATGAGGTGTGAGTGTGTAGAATCTTACGTACAAATCCCGAAACTCAATTTGGATAAAGCAAACCTCGATTATAGGCATTGGCGAAACAACAGAATATAAAAGAAAACAAAACAAATATTTTATATATATATATATATATATATATATATATATATATATATTACATTTAACATGGTTTATATTCAGGATTTAGGAATTATCAAAAACTCAAGACTCATCATAGTTTTCAACTTGATATACATTTTGATCTGGCTACAATGATTCACACATCAGGTTTAAGAAATTTGTACATATAGCTACAAATAAACTAAATGTCAATTCAATTCGTAGAAGACCATACACGAATAAACAGTGAAAAGACCCTAATTGAACAAATAAAGATCATGACAACTTTGGGAGCAAAAATCCGTTACGGAAATAGCTTGATTTCTGTCGACTTGTTACTAGAATGATATTAATTGGACCTGAAGTATTAGAAGTGTAACAAGTGTTTTGAGACACTAGTTTGGTTCGGGAAGTCTTTGGGCCGATTCTCATTACATTACAGTATAAAAGCAATTAAAGATAACAATTTCGGCCTATAGGATGTATGAAATGGTTGCGAACATAACCCCCGCGGGAGTCGAAATATGAACAGGAAAAAGGGCCAAGGCTGCAAAGGTAAGCACCTTGTTTAGTTTAACGTCCCATGGTTATACGCTACAGACTAAGCGAGTCGGATGATTGAGAAAAGTGAATAATTGTGGAAGAACTGCTGGAAAGTAAACAGTAGGAGAACCCCGAGGAATTCAATGTTATTCACCACAAATTTATAAGACTTAGGATTAATTCAGGTACCCTTCGAGTGTTTTACTACTGAACCATCCAGCCTCCGGGTTGCGTAGAGATCGAGTACATTTGGATTTGAGTTTATCGTCCCTTTCAGCAGCTAGGTCATATGAGATGTGGACCTACAGCTTAACGTGGGATCTGAACCACATGAGCTCCCACCGTGAATTTAATCCGAGTCTCCCACGCCCAAGGTATGTATGCTATCCACATAGTTATGAGGGATCCCAAGGATTGAGTAGAGAAGTCGTAAAACTTTCAATATAATTATACATTACATTACACACCTAGATCTCGGCTATCCTCCTCCTCCTCAGAATCTTCAGAATCTTTTTTCTCTCGTCCTCTGGCTTCACCTTCATCTGAGAAAGAAAAATTTCTGCACTTCAGAAATTCAGTACTTCCAAAATAAAAATAAAAGCCCTTATGATAGACTTAATTAAACTACAAAAGTAGTTATTTTCTTACAAAAAAACACATCTGTTTTAGTTGTGATGGCATATTCTCTGTGACAGTTTACCAACAAACATCATCAGTGAACATCATTATCACACCCTAAAAGTTAAACATCATCAGTTTGACATGGTAAATTATTTGCATGAAAATTGACATATTATTTGCACTTTATTACTAGTTGCTTCAACAAAACATTATTTTAAACTCTTCTTTTTTCAAACAAATGCAATTTGTTCAAACAACTGAAAGCATACGTAACTATTACCATGTACTCATTTTCAAAGAACTTTATTGATACTGCAGAGACTTAACAGTAATTGCGCAGTGCTGACATTACTCTAAGTCAACTAGCTTCCAGCAAAATTAGATTAAAAAAAAAAAAAAAAAAATACCCAGCTAGTTCTGGAGTTTTGAAAACAATGGAGTTTCCAAGACCAGTACAACATATAAAGTCACATGTGAATGTAAGAGATGGATCACAATTGTATCCCCAAAGGAAATTCCGCCACACAATTAAGCTTTATACCTCCTTTTAGGATAAACTTATTATTGGTATGTAAATGCTATTATTGTGCATACTAAAGACTTGGTGAAAAACAGACTTAGTTTGGTTCTAATTTAATAAAGTGAAAAATCTTCTTATTTCCAACTAAGCTTGGGAGTGTTATTGTACATTTACTTAAAGTGGATAAACTAATTAGGCTCCCTACTACTTAATAGTACTTTCTAAACAATTTATGCCTATTTACAAAAAACAATTATATAACTGTTGCTATACTTGCCTTCATTAGATCTGCGAGGATCTTTAATTTCTTCAGATCTCTTAATGTCTTTTGTTCCTTCAGTTATACCAAGATCTTTTACTCTGTCAGATATTTCAAGATCTTCCGTTCCTTCAGATCTGTCAAGATCTTGCATTCCATCTTTCACTGTTGAATTCATCCCTATAAAGAAAGGAACTTTAAGACCATAAGAATATGACAACACAAAATGAAATATATGATCAGAATAAAAGAATCCTAGCGTGGTCACATGAAATACAAAGAAACTAAATAAAAACATTTAACTTCCATGGCTGAACGTCCCGTCCAAGTATAAGACAAAAACGTCCAACTGAATATATAAAGGCTCATTCAATAACCGGAAAAGTTGTATTAATAAATCTTATATAAACCATGATTGCTATATGTTTGTTGTTTTGTGGTGACATTCTAGAGCTATTCAGAATTGGGCCGGTACGCAGGGGACGCTGGTGAACAGCTATATTACACGGTAACACCCTTACAAGACTGCTCCAAGCTCAAGCAGCGAAGTGTCGTAGGCATGAGAACAATAAAAATCCATCGCTGCATGACGGTTCAATACAGTGACAGTTGCATGAGTCAAACTCAAGTCTGCGCGTGGGCTATCAAACAGGGTATATCTATCTAGTATGGACGATTCACTGCAGCCATGTTGCTCTTCCACTGCAGTGACGGGAAGCAATACTGCTGAAGTGGAAGGCTTGATATGGGAAAATCTGTGTATTACTGTATGTGAAATCGCTTCACACATTGAGATAAGTGCAGGATCAGCCAACTATATTGTTCATGACGTACTGAGGTTCACAAAATATGTGAGAGACAGGTTCCGAAATATTTGACTCCAGAAATGAAAGGAAGACGTTTTAATGTGTGTAGGAAGCCTTTGAATCGATATACAGTTGGAAGTGAAGGATTTCTTTATCACATTATCGCTGGAGCTTAAAGTTTGGTTCATTTCTATGAACCAGAACAGAGGAGGAAACAATGGAATGACTTCTTGTCTTCCACACCGAAGATGTGCTCAAAATCATGTTATACCCTGGCTGGCGAACGATGATTTCTGACAGCTCAGCTCGCGAGGACGACTGAGGAGTGTGGTGTTGCCATGTGCTTCTCGCGCAAGGAAAGAATCGTTTGCTTCCACGTTGAGGGTGAGAGGGGGTGAGTAAAAATTTGGCAATGTGCGGTGGTTACCATGGAGGCGCGACAGGTTCTGAGCCTAAGGTTGGTTGACCTGCTGTCTTCTGCTAGCTCGCTGTGGCCTTGTGCAAAGCTGTCAGAAATCATCGTTCAGCGGCCAGGGTATAACTTTATTATGGGAGCACAAGGAGACAGTTATTGAATATTAGATACCCAGAGGTCATAATATAAACAGCACGACCAACTCCAACCTTCTGCGGAGCTCCTCCGTGGCTAAGCGGTTAGCGTACGCGCCTTTGGCGCGGGAGACCCGGGTTCGATTCCCGGCGGGAGCTCATGTGGTTCGGATTCCACGTTAATCAGTAGGTCCACGTCTCATATAGCCTCGCTGCTGAACGGGACGTAAAACTCAAAAAATCAATCAAATCCAACCTTCTGCGCGAAAAAGGAAACAGACCATTCTACAGAGACGACGTGGTCTGGTACCCAATGGTGACCTTCTGCTTCATGACAACGCGAGACCTCAATTCCAGTGTCACATTCGCTACTATCAAGAAGCTATGGTTTAAGTGCTTATCCTACCCTCCATATTCGCCCGATCGTGCACCCCCAGACTTCCACACCTTTGTCATATTAACAGATGCACTAAGTGGATTAATGCTGCAGAGTTGTTAAACACGCGTCTAAAGATGTTCTGTGGAATCAGTGCCCTTGTCAAGCGCTGGTATAGGTGATTGAACTAGGGGTTACTATACTGAAAAATAGTAATGTGCTTATTTTGATGTTTTTAATATACTGTATATATATTGCAAAAATATAACTCCGGTTATTTGAGCCTGGTTAGGAGACAGAAACACAACGGGATGTTTCTGCCTAGTACTCTTATCATTTCTTTACTCTCTCCTCCCTTTTCGTAAGACGTTCAATCTTGAAACCTAACTACTTCTGCTTAACTCTTTCATTGTTTTCATATTGTATATAGAGAGGTCTATTTTTTAAAAGTAACCAGCTTCCTTATAGCTCAATCACAAAACATATGAATATTTTGTTTTCGGGAAACGTAGGTGCAAGAGGAAGTATTTCTGTGCAATTGGTAATGCAAGAAAACCTCCCTCTTACTATCCCACCCTTAAAACCTTCCATGGGAACGTATGTCTTGCGACATCTTAAATTGAAAGACGTAAAAAAGAGAGACTTTGGTAAAGAAAATATTTAAATAGAACGGCTGGTTCTCTAGTAATGACACAAAATTTAATTGTGTACACACACCTTGTTCTCTAAGTACCCAGTTCGTTTACTGCTAAACCACCCAAGATATGAATATTATATTTGTAGGAAATATATTGGAATATAGGAGAAAGTATTTACGTGCTATTAGTGATGTGCGAAAACCTTTCCTCACTTTCCCAAGAACATAGTCTTGTGACACTGAAAATTAAAGCGGGTAAAGAAAGGAACTTTTGGTAAAGCAAATATTTTAATTGGACGGCTGGTTGTCTGGAAATGACACAAAATATGAATGTTGTAGGTTTCCTCTTATTAAATTCCTCGACTGATATTAATAATCTTACAAATGATTAATGTAACTCACATATGACTACGGAAATACTCAACCATTTATGTAACCCACTGACTTTCAGTGCAATAAATAACTAAATCTATCAATATCAACGAATTATGATAGTGTAAGTGTTCTCAACCAATTAGTTAATAATATTCCTTTAGCTCAGGAATCTGCACGCGGGCCCCTCTTTTTTTGCCCGGCCGGGTAAGTGCGTGCATCTTTTCGGGCCAACGCTGCCGAGCAACTGAAACTAAAATATGCTAGCTATCGCTCGAAGTTTTAGTGGCAGATGGCCGATGATAAAACTTACTGTAGTACCGTGTGTCGTGTTCTCGCTCTGTAGTATTTGCCTAAACTACATGGTCAAGTAAGCTGTCTTATATACATTATTCTAGTGCGTTAACGTTTGTACAATGATCAAGGAAAACTAGATAAATGACCAGTCAGTCCATAGGAAGGGAAATACTTTTTTATTTTAACTCCTGATGGTGTTTGCTGTCTTTTGAGCAGTGAATTAATTCTTACAATATTCTAAAAAATAAGAACAGAGAGTAACGTGTAATGAACTGGACATTTTCTCAGAGTGAACGCGATGTACATACTGTGGGACCAGAAACGTTAAAAAGTTTTGAAAAAAATTTGGAAACAGTGAATGATGTACCGTAGTTGTTTTATACGTTTGTTATCAGTGATGTGATTCAAAAGAGTTAGCAAGAAGTTCTGTTAATAATAGAACTGAGCACTATCGACAGGTTTTTGGTTGTGTTGGAATTGACGCCACACCTCTATGTTTCTCGTGACAAATAATACAGGGTTTTAATACTCATTCTACTGAGCAGTAATACATCCCAAAATACGTATTCATTTGTATTATATTACTGTGCAAAGTTAGTATTGTCCATCTGTCAAGTACTGCAAACAACACACTATTCACAAATAATGAAAACAATGAATCCTTAATTTCTCATATTTCCAACCAGCACTATAAAGAACACCCTACTACAGTATTATCGAAACAAATTTTAGAAGGGGTTTGAAGGAACCCTCTATCAAATACATATTTCTGGGACATCAAAAATTACAAAATGCATACGGATACTTATTTCCTGTATTAGGCTCCAATCCAAGGAGAAATAGTTGTGTTCATGAAATATCAGAAATTCTTACTGCCTCAGAAGTGCTTCTTCATAAGGAAAGAGTTATACTAGTGAGTGCAGTTTGACTTTAGTGGGACTAGATATATGGCATAAAAACTGCAGTGCATAAAATTCAAATTAATTTAAAAATACAAACCAACTTGTGTTAGGGGTCACAAAAAGCACGAATGCTATCTAACCGAGTCAGTGAAGGAGGGTAGCAGGGGCCCCGAGCGCAAGCGAGGGGATGAGTTTGTAGGGAGTAGGCGCATCAGCAACGGTGGACAGTGGAAACTAGCTTTATGTAGCATAGTTTTGTGATATTTCTATGATCACTGTGTGCACTACCTTCACATAGCATATCACTTCATTGTGTCTTCCTTATGGAATATTACATAAGTACACTTAATTTTCGTATTTCTACCTTATTACATATGTATGAAGTAAGATGCTGATACGTTTTAGTTACTTGTACAGTCAGCGACAAAACTTCTTTTCGTTTGATGAAATTAATTTCGTAACTAACGAATGCAAGGACAATTTGAGTACAGTTTTCGGTAAATGAAAGACTATGTAATTTTCTGTACGTTCCAGCCTTGAAGCTCAGTGAAACGGTGTATGTTCCACAGTTATTCCAAAATTAAATTTTACTAATCGGAAAGAACTTTTGTCGCTGACTGTACAATCCTATTGTGAATTCAACTAACATTTTTCTCCGTGGATTTTACGAATTAATGTCCCATAAAATGCAATACCCTCTAAAATTTTGCCTTATTCCATCACATTTGGTTCAGATGCAACACTCTCTTAGTTTTCACTCTACATTCCTGTATTTGCCTCCATTACTGCAGCATATGTCGTTGATAAGTTAATAAGACAGTGGGTTTGAAACGCTGCCATATGCTCTGTTGCCTGTTTACCTAATATCGCATCAATGCGCGAACTCGTATAGTTCAGAATTTACCTTCACTTTTCTATCTAATTAATGACTCTGCACTAATGATCAGTATTACTTTTGTTCCTCTCATACAGAACATTTCGTGTGATTCTGTTCATTTCTCGGTAAATTTTGTATTTCGGGGTTGCCATCTGCGGCAGTTAGCTCTTCTTTACATTTCACCTTATATTATAACTAATTACTTACCACTTTAAACATTCTGCTATAATGAAAATCCCTCTCTACGTACACATATTTTGCTACAAGCTTGCACAAAAATCAACAAACCGTAAAGAATAAACATGGCGCCCACCTCTCATACTATATTACGCCAAATTTCAAACATTTATAATTACTCGAGCAGACGATTCTACCAAATTCTGAAATAGTTCGTACATTATCAGGGTAGGTTAGAGCCTTATCTTTTAGCAGAGTATGTACTAAATGAGATATTCTATTAATACATGCAGATTTAATTCAGGATGGCTCAGTATAAATACAGTGTGGACGTATGGCATAAAAACTACAGAGCATGAAACAGGAACCAATTGTGCAAAATGGCCACTAAAAAGCATGAATGCTATCTAACCTAGTTAGGACAGGAATGCAGCTTTGGAGACCGAGAGGCAGGGACGGAGTGCGCCGTAGGGATCAGGCGCGTCAGCGACGGGGGCATAACATAAACGAGAATAGTGGATAGCACACACACAAAATACTGGCATTACTTGAGCAGGCGGCTCCACCAAACTTTTACACACTTATTGCATTTTCCGATTTCTTCTTGCAGAGCATGCACTAAATGAAGAGCTAATGTATAAACCACGAACTAAGTTGTGCTAGGCCACTAAAAGCACGAATGGTATCTTACCGAGTCAAATAGGAGCGCAGAAGGGGGGCCGAGCGGAGCGAGAGGTGTGTCCGTAGGGAGCAGTCGCGTCAGTGACGGGGGGCATACGCATAAACAAGGATAGTGGAAAAATACGTAAAATATCCGCAATAATATTCACCTTCAAAATCACTTAAATAATCGTAATAACTCTTACTATCAAAATGGCTTCACTAGTTTTCCGGGTTCAAATGGCCCGCTGCGAGGAGAAATTCGTCTGTTTTGAATTTTAACTTTTTTTCCCCACACTTCTCGTAGTTGATTTTACGTTTCAACATACCACGACGCAGCAGAAACTTTATAATATGACGCTCTTTATCACACAATTCTTTGTAATAAAATCGTATATTTGCATTATATCCATCACAAATGTCCATTGCTAACACGAACAGAATATTTCCGCCGTTTATTTCCACCTTTCCGCATTCTTGTATTCTTCAGCTTCAGTAAACAGTTACACTTAGAATACGTTCACTCCCATTCAAAATGTATTTCAATATGATACCTAATACAGAAATTACTTATATTCACACTCTACTTCTTTTACGAAAAGTGTTTGACATCGTATTTTACCTGTTTTTTTTTTCTTTTCTTTTTTTTTTTTTGGTAGAGGCGTCTGCTCGAGTGACCCCAAAATACTTTCACTATCACTCAAAATTCATATTCACCCCCTCATTCCTTCACGAAAAATGCTTTACATCGTATTTTACCTATATATATATATATATATATATATATTTTTTTTTTTTTTTTTTGGGTAGAGCCCTCTGCACGAGTGAACCCAAAATACTTTCACTATCACTCAAAATTCATATTCACACCCTCATTCCTTCACGAAAAATGTTTTACATCGTATTTTACCTACAAATTTTCTATTTGGTGTAGAACGTTCTGCTGGAGTTTACCCTTACTTACAGCTAAAGTATTGCCTCCCTTCCCGGCATATTAAATCTATTATTGTATTGGAAAAAATTAAATACACCAGATTTTGAGGAATTTATACGTAAAATTCAACACATCACTTAAGATTATATGTTTATAGACAACAAATTTCTGCAGGCAGCTGAATTAATCAGTAAGTAATACAGTTGTACTTTATATTTACAAGTGCACGTTTAATAATGAAGATCATTACAATGAAATACGACTTTTGAAAGGTACTGAGGTGGTTCTGGAGCACCTTATCTCGGAAGATTTACAGGTAAAACTGTTTACTTTGCATGAAAAGACACATTTACAAGAAAAAAAAAAAATTCTGCAGGCCATAGAATTAAATACAAAGTAATACAGTTGTATTTTACGTTTACAAGTATAGAGTTCTAGTGTAAAATCATTACAAGTGCTTTATGGCGTATAAAATAAGTAAGTTCATATGAACGATTATTTTATTAGATGCTAATCTCCACCGGCAGTGTATTTCCGCACAGTATACTGAAGCTGTTTTTTTTTTTTTTTTTTTTTTTTTTTTTGTGTGTGTGTGTGTTTTTACAAGTGGAGCGTTACAAGCATAAAACTACGACAAATGCTATTGAAACTCTTATCATTGTCGAAACCCACTTCTTTTCACTATCCTCGCTTATATACGTGTACCTACCATCGCTGAGGAGCCTGCTTCCTTCGGACGCACCTACACCAGCTTCGTTTTCGGACTCGGTTAGATAGCATTCGTACTTTTAAACGGCTTCATAGCACAGGAAGGTTTGTGTTTCTTGCACTGTAGTTTGTATGCCATACATCTGGAAGCCGTATTTATACGCAAATAGTAAAATAATTGCGTTTTCAACAAATACTTCTTGTGGCCCCCTTGAAATTTATCTATGCCAGATAAGGTATTTTCATGTTGCCCGCCGCAAATCTTTTAGGGGATAACACGAAAAAAGGGTTAATTTCAAAAGTTGGGCGTCCGTTTCCATGAAAATTTTTAAAATTTACAGGAAAAAGATAGATAATTTAATGGTTCGTGTGATTGATAATATATAAGGGTCTCGAAAAATCTGTTTATTTGTCATATATAAGCGCTTATAAACATTGGACTAAACGGTGAGCGGAGGGAACTACTTGGCGCAAAGTAACAGAACAGTTGCATTGTGGGAAAGTAACGAGCACTTGTGTTATCAACATAGCGAATGTACAAGGGCAATGAAGTAACAGTTTTAACATTTGTGAAGCAATACGTTGATAACGAGCAAAATGTTTTAAAAATTTGTGAAGAGCACGGATTAATGAACCTAATAACAAATAGCAGAAAATGTGGAAAGGAGATAACAGCGAAAAAACATGGCAAAAGCGGACGCCCAACTGCGAAATAAATGCCCGAAAAAAATTAGAGAAAAAAATATTCTCTAATTTCGCATGGTTCGCTAAAAGTAAACCTACACGTTTTAAAAAATCTAAGTGGATATGAAAACGTGTAACGAGCTAAAAATATCGAGCTACAAATCTTACCTCTTTCCATCTTACACTTCTTTGTATTGCTTTCTTCCTCCTAATCCACCTCCTCCTCCTCCTCTTCTTCTTTTTCGAATTTTAACCGTTAAAAAATTGAGAGGGGGGAGAGGAGAGTTAAAAAGACTAAAAAGTTCTGAGTGCTAATACTACGTGAGTCAATTTTGAAATTAAAAAACCGTTCGATCTCGAAGTATTTTTTATTAAATGGGACAATACGTGTATTATAATTAATGTTTGAATTGCAATGTTAACTGACTATTTTGGGTTTTTCTTTAACACTTCATAACTTTGAAATCTAAGTTTGTGGACATGGCAAAAGTTATTGAGGGTACTTGGGGACTCGGTAAGTGTATGTAACGGCCGTTTCTAAAGATGCTATGTGCACACTGATAGTGACAACTGGAGTGCATATTAGACAGTGTACATGAAATTAACTTTTGTAGTTCCAGCAGGACTTCGTGGTAGGACATGGAACATTGATAACAAAGATTAAAAAAAAAAAAAAAATCCAGATTTACAATATGGGGCAACAATAAAATGACATGTTTTAAAATGTGTTCTAAGAGCTTCAGAATTTGTATTCGGTCACCACACCTGAAAATATTTATAAATTTTGGATCTACCATGCGCAGATTAAGAAGAAGGGAGCGTACAGGAAATAAATATATAGGCCTACATATTGTGCTATGTGCACAATAAACTCGCAATAGCATAAAAACCACCAAACTATTAGCGATGTTCTATTTTATTAGGCATACTTGCGGAATCTTTCTGAACCCACCGGGAGGAGAGTAGTACTGGGATGCATATATCTGGAACTGGGGGACCAGAACTTTTTGCTTAAAATTCATACATTCTTCCTATATTTTCTGAATTTTTTATGGGTTAGGTTCGGATTATGGGATTTGGGGGGGGGGAGAATTCTTTGCTTAAAATTCGTACTTTCTTGCTATATTTTCTGTTTAGGCTAGGTTAGGTTAGATTAGATTAGTTTAGGTAATGATGGGTGAGGTATTTATTCCAAAGTTGGGCGTCCGCTTTTGCCACGTTTTTTCGCTGTTATCTCCTTTCCACACTTTCTGCAATTTGTTATTAGGTTCTTCTCCGTGCTCTTCACGAACTTTTAAAAGATTTTGCTCGTTATCAATGTATTGCTTCACAAATGTTAAATCTGTTTGTTCATTGCCCTTGTACATTCGCCATGCTGATAACATAAATGCTCGTTTCCTTCCCACAATGCAACTGTTCGGTTACCTTGCGCCAAGTAGTACCCTCCGCTCGCCGTATAGTCCCATGTTTGTAACCGCTTATATATAACAAATAAAGAGATTTTTCGAGACTCATATATTATCAAGCACACAAACGATCAAATTATCCATATCTTTCCTGTAAATTTTAAACATTTTGCTGGAAATGGACGCCCAACTTTGGAATTTAACCCATGGGTGATGTTATGTTAGTGTTTACCCTTACGTAACATCAACTCATTTTTCCTGTAAACATGGTGTTTTTTTTTTTTTTTTTTTTTTACCTTATTTTGGCCCTCCAGTTACAAAATTATCCCCACTGAGGGTTAGGACAAGGATACGAATGATGGAAGCGCTATTTACAGTAAATAGGGTACAAAACTATTTTGGGAAATGCATAATTTATCAGATCTAAAATGGTTCATACTGTATATTATTGCTTCCACTATGATCGATTACACGAAAATGACACTTTAATTGTGGTATTTTTACCGTATTGCTTTAGTTACAGGTACACTATTTGAACTTTTTCTACCTACTGCGCTAATATTTTAGTTTCTTAGATAATGCTTTTTCTACGTGAATCTAGATTTTATCCGTAAATCGGCATTTATGTTCTATCACTGGACCACATGGAAGTCGAAAAAAATGGGGTATATTTAGTACAAGGGGTCCAGAAACACGTAAACAACACAAAATTTACAGGAGAAATGAGTGATGCAAGTACTTAGACGTAACATAACGTAACCAAATGTAACCTAACCTAACATAAACTAACGTAAGCTAACCTGAACTAACCTAAACTAACGTAATATTAGTAGAAATAAGCGAAATTCTATCATTTTTTGGAAAATTATGCGGGACTCCTACACTAATATAACATAAACTAAACTAACCTAACGTAACCTAAACTAGCCTAACCTATCTTAAACTAACCAACCCTACCATAAACTAACCGAATGTGAACAGAAATTACTAAAATTCTAACATTTTTAAGAGAAAAGAGCTGGACCCCTTCTGCTAAACATAGGCCAAAAAAAAAAAAAAAAAAAAAATACCTCCATGTACTACATATGGTTAGATTAGATTAAGTTACGTTACATTAGGTTAGGTTAGGTTGAGTTACAAGTCAGTTACCTTCTAAACAGAGGAGTAAAATGAAATGAAATGAAATCTTTAAGTTTTACGTCCCAGGCTTATGCCGGTTAGGCGTGCTATACACTATGAGATCAATCCTAGGAAATATCTTAGGATTTATCTTCGGAAAAATGTTATGACATATCTTGTAGGAAATCCTACCCTGTTTGTGCCATACACATGAAAGAGTTTTCCTGTCTGACCGAATGACGTTATCAACATTGTGAAATAGTTCTATTTAATAAAAACAAAGTTGAAGAATTACTATGCTAACCATACTGCACATCCTACTGATATTAATGTCAAGCGCTATATTGTTAAATTGGATACCTCTAAAAAAGAAAAAAAGCATAAAAGTCAGAAGGGTGCTGGTATACTTTTGGCGTACTACATTTTAGAAGATTTACAAGTAACATTTAATACTTTGCATGAAAAGACATATTTATAAGGAACAAATTTCTGCAAGCAACATAATTATATACAAAGTAATACACCTGTATTTTATGTTTACAACTGTAGGGTTACTTATGTAAAATCATTATAAATGTTTTAACGACAGATAAAATAGGTGAGAGACAATGTTTAGCAGAAAGGGTCCAGCTAATTTTGCTAAGAAATGTTACAATTTCCGTAGTTTCTAATCACATTAGTTTAGTTTAGGTTGGTTCAGATTTGTTACGGTTATGTTACGTTAGATTATATTAGTATATGGGTCCAGCGCAATTTTCAACACGTGATAGAATATGGCTTACTTCTAATAATATTAGGTTAGTTTAAATTAGTTAATTTCATTAGGTTAGATTTGGTTAGGTTGTGTTAGGTCTAAGTAGTTGCATTTCTTCTGTAAATTTTGTATGTTTTGCCTACTTCTGGACCCCTTCTGCGAAACATTTACCTAAGTGAGTGATATGAAAGATGACCGGTGTTACTATTTTCTACGACCGGTGTATTTCTGCATGGTTTACAGAAGCTATAATTTATGTTTACAAGTGGAGCGCTACTACCACGATACAATGACAAGTGCTATTCAAACTCGTATCATTGCCAAAAACCCACTCGTTTTACTACATTCACTGACGCGCCTGCTTCTTTCACTCACACCCCCTGGCCTTCGCTCGAGCCCCGGCTTCGCTTTGCCTGACTCGGTTAAATAGCATTTGTACTTTCCAGAAACCACCTAGCACAACTTGGTTTGCGTTTTTCGCACAATAACTTTTATACTATATATCCGGCCCCCGTATTTGTACGGAAATCGTAAAAGAATTGTAGTTTATCAACAATTGCTTTTGATGGTCCCTTTGAGGGATTTCATCTATGCTATGTGAGATATTTTCATGTCGGTCAACGCAAATCACTTAGGAAACAGTGACAAATTATATTTTTTCAACAATTACTTCGAGTGGTACACCTAAAGTAAACCTGCATGATCAGAAGATACCTCATCAGTTGTGTTTTCACTTTCTCTCACCTGATGTCGCTTAAATCGAAATCTTACGAATTTTCTGTCCGAAATAGAGAGTGCTCTAAACAAGAGAAATCTCACAGCATCGTTCAGAACACAGGAAATGGCATGAGATCTGATGCCATACACGTTGAGATTTTGACTCTAGGACAAATCGTAAGAGATTTCCTACGATATATCCTATAGTGTATGCTAGGCCTTAGGCTAAAGAGACGATGATGATGAGAGATGAGTGAAATGAAGAAAGTGGGAGGAAAGGGGAGTACCCCGAGAAAACCCACCAGCACGGTGTTTGTCCACCACAAAGTCCACACGGCGCGATCTGGAATCGAACCAGGGACCCCAAGCACCGTAGGTGAACGCTCTACCACTGAGCCACCACGCCACCTAAATTTTTAACATTTGGAACAGAAAATTATTTTTGCGTACAAATACTACGACCAAGTGTGTCATAAAAAAAAATAATGCAATAAAAACGAACCAACCTATGCTAGGTTGCCACGAATGCTATCTATCTGAGTCAGCGCAGGGGAAGTTGGTGGGCCTGCGAAATTACAAGGGGGTTCGCCCGCGACGTTGGGTACACGCGTAAGCGAGGTTAGTGAAAACAGGTGGATTTATCAATGATACAAGTTTCAATAGTACTTGTCATAGTTTCATAGTAGTAACGCTCCACTAGTAACGAACATAAAATATAGCTTCTGTATAGAGAAATAGACCGCTATAATAGTCACCTAGAAGGTTAGGTTACACGATCGTTATATTTTTATATTTCCATAAAACTCAAACACGCTATGTCACAAACCAGCGATGATTACATGTATGTGCCATTTCCATACTGCCTTTTCCGACACTCCGCTAAATAGTCCCTTCTGCCTCCACATACAGTGCCGCTTACATCAGAAACACCCTACAACAACCACCACCTTCTTAACTTCTAGTATTCCCCTCAATGACGTAATTCCAAGACACTGGATTGGCCGCGGATCGCCTTCACTGCCTGCACAACTTGACTGGCTACCTCGAAGCCCAGATTTAACGACCTGTAATAATTTGCACTGAGGATTCATCAAGAATGTTGTTGCAGTAGAATATTATGCTACAATTGATGAATTGAAAGAAGTTGTGGGACTTGCTTTCAGACAGGTTACTCCAGCAATGCTAAAGAGGATATTCCACAGAACCTGGAGACGTATTATTTTGTGTTCGGAGCACGATGGAGCCCATACTGATGTGTTAAGACATTAAAGCGACAGGGACCCATTGCACATAAAACTCAATCAATAGTGTGTACATGTATAGTTATAATTAAAGTTTGCACACTTTGAATATTTAGTACTTCAAGGAGAGTGACGGGGCTTTGTCCCCCACCCTGTAGAAAGAAATGGATGCGGCTACCTCGAAGGAAATTTCACATGAGATTAAATATACATTAAGTGAAACAGGAGAAAAGGACTTTAAGTCGTTTGCAAGAGTGCTCCTTATGAATATGACTTTCAATGCTGGCTGTTCAATTTTTACCTCTAAATTTTCAAAAACCTAGTGTCTACAAAATTTAACTGCGGCTGAACACACAGTTTTTTTTTTTCCGCAGCGTTCTCAAACTTTGCAGCAATATTATCGTACGCAGCTTATTAAAAACTACTACATTACTTTCACTATTGAATTATTGCTTTGTACCTTCCTTTGCACTCGCAATTTCAAGTGTTACATTACTGTTTTCTTACTATCATTCTGACTCTGATGTCAGTATTAATAATAATACACAGATAAACGAGTGTCACTTATAACCATGCTAGATTAACTGTAATAAAACCAGAAAGAGATTTGATTCTTTCATCAGTTTATTAGTAACTTTTTCTGTTTCTCAACGTGGAAGCCCAAAATCTTCATTTATGCATTTGACAAATAGCTCGCGTGTGTTGACTATTGAATCTGAAAATGCATATTGATTGAGTAAACTTAAAACATCAGCGTTCTTGGTCAATTAATGTTTGGCATGGAATCATAGGCGACACACTAATTGGCTCGTTTTTCACAAAGCCCATAGCCAGCCCCAAAATATAGGGGGGGGGGGGTAGAAGGTTAAAGGGGCGATCCAATCATATTATAGTTCATAATATTATTGTACATTTGCAAGGCTACCGTAAAACTTTTACGGGGGTCCGGCCCCCCTACTCCCCCGTGGATACGGGCCTGTACTTTGGACGGACAAAAGTGCAGAAATTTCTTGCAAGACGAATTATCAACATTGCTTCAAGAGTGACATACGTGATTTCAGTATGACCATCGTGCAGCAAATAACGCACATATTTCTCCATATATTTTAATGTCTTAAGTTAAATGGATCGCTCAATATAAATATTTCAAGATCTCACGCATCACTGTTTTGAAGCTAAGTATAAATTTAAGGTGCGTCATTATTTCTCAATACACCCAGTGAGAGGACATTTATTCAGTGTCTAACTGACATACTATAAAATTATATATCAATTCGTCCATACAACGTTGATGATGTGAAATTATATATATACACAAAGTTTTTTTTTAAATAAAGTTATAATCACTTTTATGGGGTATAATATTTAATAATATAAATGAGCAAGCACATTTATATGAACAATAAAAAATAAAATCTGATTAGGGGCCGCGGTGGCTCAGTGGTAGAGCGTTCACCTCTTGTGCTTGGAGTCCCGGGTTCGATCCCAGCCCCCACCAAGTGAACTTTGTGGTGGACAAACACCGTGTGCGTGGGTTTTCTCGGGGTTCTCCCGTTTCCTCCCACTTTCTTCATTCCACCATTTCATTCATTATTCATGATCACCTTCTCCTTTAACCTAACCGACATAACCGTGGGACGTAAAACTCAAAGATTTCATTTCATTTTTTGAAATCTATATATATAAAAGAGAACGTACAAATCCTTTGTCCGCTCATCACGCTAATACGGCTGAACCAATTTCTTTTATTTTTGGGGGGTTATTAGGATTTGGACCCTAGATGGTTTTTATCATATCACTTTAATTTTCAATTACCAGTGTCTTGAGATAATTGACCATTCAGGTGTCCATTACGTACAAATCCTTTGTTAGTTCATCATAGGTATAAAAATAAACGTATTTATATGCAACCCGCATGACCGTGTCACTCGGCGGGTTAACATAAATGACAGGCGTTATAATGGTTTTTATCATATCACTTGAAAGCGAAAAAGTAAAAATTATCTAAGTAACAAAGTTTATTGCGTTCGGGGGTGACCGCAGCGAAGCGGGGCGGGTTAACATAAATGACAGGCGATATAATGTTAACATTTACTGCAATCTTCTATGGTTTTTATCATATCACTTGAAAGCGAAAAAGTAAAAATTATCTAAGTAACAAAGTTTATTGCGTTCCGGGGTGACCGCAGCGAAGCGGGGTGAACGCTGCTAGTCTGATTATAAAATTAAATTGTGTAGTGATTGAACAATTGTTTTATATATTTTGTGAACTCATTACTATACTACAGAAATTTCGTGAACAAACTACAGGAACTTTTCAGAACATTGTTTCACTGTTTTAGGTCAGGCAGAGGTGAAATAATGTCGGCAATCAACTGTCTTTGTGTCAGAGCGTTGAGATTTACTTATTTTGTTGGTAAAAAGTGGCATCTTTCATAAGTGTTACGTTGTCTACCGTTTTCCAATGTTGGGCCTGTTGTTTGTACTACTAAGTAGTAAAAATAATATTAGAAAACACTATAAAAATCAACTATAAGCACTTTTATTTAATGCTTCATCAGACAAGAATCGGAAGTAGGAAGACAAGAACAATTAAAGAGTATCAGAGAAGGACATTAAGCGAAAATTCTTACAGATTGTAAATATTTGTATTATATGATGGACTACTTACTATTTTCTATTAAAATAATATATTTCTACATGTAACAACTGTACTTTACTTACAGGCTTTTGATGGATGGTTCTGTCCTCTATCATCATCATCATCTGCAAAATAGTAGAGAGTTTCTTAAATGCACTACAAAGATCTGCGTATTCACATATTAAATGCTGCTATTATATATATATATATATATATATATGAAAAAAAAAAAAACACCAAAGGTGCAAAAGGTGCAGCCAAGTTCGTCAGCCTCAAAAAGTGTTGAGATGAGGATGGATGAGCCAAGTTCCTTGGTCGCTGCCTCTGAAACAAACACTGGAACTTGGCGCGAGGTGTCTAACATATTCGAATACACCAGGATTTTGTTCCTAGTTTCACGGCCTGGACATTTCAGCCCTAAGACTAGTGGTGGCCCCCAAATTCACCACGCTCACAAACACTATCCCTAAGGCTCGTCATCATTTTCTTTGACACTTCATGGAGGAATATAAGTTTTCCTTGTCTAGGTTTCGAACCACCAATCTTACTGCAGTATACTGTATATGTGTCTTAGCGAATTAATATTCCTAAGGTTGGTGGTGGCCCCAAACCCACCACGTCACCAGCACTATCCCTAAGGTTCCTTAACATCATTTTCCTTGACACCTCGCGCCAATTTCCAATGTTCGTTTCAGATGCAGTGGCCAAGGTACTTGGCTCATCCATCCTCATCTCAACACATTTTGAGGCTGACGAACTTGGCTGCACTTTTTGCACCTCTGCTGTTTTTCATTTTTTTTTTTTTTTTTTTTTTTTTTTTGTAGTTCACCATGTCAATATTGTATATTGGAATTCTCAATTGTGGCTTCTTGTTGGATTTAAATACAGAATTGTACATTTTTAAAGGAGTCATAATGTGTTACGAGCAACATTAGTTCCCAAGGGCTCTCCCATGGGAAATCGAACCCAGGACCCTGTACAAGAAAGGCGCACATGCTAGCCACTAGAACAGCGAGGAGGATTTATTCTATTAAATATCTGTCAGAGAGTTATGTCCAAACAAGATTCTAATTTATTTACCCGAACTACAAAATCACGATCGCTAACATCTCATTTTTCATTACCTAAATACGAAGAGTATCAACAGGGCCCAAAACCCTTGATGCTGAATCCTCGTTGCTACATGACTGGTGTTTCAATATACTTAGTTGTTCTCTACCTTTCCGCATTGCGAAATTACGGTGTTCATTACATGACGCGCATGTTGCGCAGTTTCATACTGCCGTGGGTTTACCTTCCAATGATATACACCTTTCAAATAGCTTGTAATCTTAATTATATTTGCCACAACATATTCTAACTGTATATAAAACTACATGAACTGACATAAATTAAAGGGGGTGCTTCCGGTTGACGTGGAAAGTTGAAATGATGAAGGGGCGATGAAGAATTTCCTCATGTTTTTTAAATGGGCCTTTTTTGGATTTATAATCTCATATTTTAGGTATTTGAAATTGGAATACAAACGTGAAATTCGGTATGCTTGAACGTTTTCGTTCGCATTCCTAAGTAAACCAGTAAAAAACTTCAGAGTGATTTTATGGGGAACAGAAAAAACTTTCCCATGTTATTCATATGAGACGTCTTGTACACCCCAAAATATTTAGGCACTTCCGGCAGAATTAGAATGATGAAATTTGGCACGATTGTAGCCTTCCGGGACTAACCTACATGAAAATTGTCAAAAGTGAATATTTTTGCTTTTTAAGGAGTCTAAAGGGGGATTATGAAATCCCCATGTTATTTAAATGGGCGATTTCTTGGGATACAAAATCTTATCTTTTAGGTAGTTGAAATAGGAAAAGAAAGTTAAAATTCGGTAGAATTGTGGGGTTAAGAGGTGTGAGGAAGTAGGCCGAGCAAAGGCGGGAGTGTGGGGGCAGAGTTCGAAAAACCCGGGTATTTATTTTTATAAAAAACAACCCACCTGGGGCCATATGGGTCTTTTCGGGTTTAATTGTTTTATTTTTTTCGAAATATTTCAATATATCTGTGGTAAAAGTGTTAAAATGTGATTTATATTTTAATATTATCATTGTCCCAACTTGCAACAATTCTCTGTTCACTACTGTTTTGAAAAAATGGCCGCCATTTTGAAATTTTATATTGAATCACCGAGAAAATCTATACAGCAAATTTAGAATATCTCTTGCTTCTACCCTCAAAATTTCAACTTAAAAGTCCGAAAATTGCACCCTGTAGCGTGGATACACGCTAGTTGAAAAATGGCCTCCATTTCGAAATTTTACGTTGGATCACCGCCAATATACATATATAGCTAATTTAGTGTCTCGTGCTTCTTTCTGAAAATGTGTTTTTAAAAGACCGAAAATCGCGCTTTGTAGCGTGGATACCCGCTATTTTGAGAAAAAAAAAATGCCGCCTTTTTGAAATTTTACGTCGGTATGCCGCCAAAATCTATGCAGGAAATTTAGTGTATCTCGTGCTTATACCCTGAAAATTTAAACTTAAAAGACCGAAAGTTGTACCCTGTAATGTGTGTGTGGTAGTGGCAGACAAACGAACAAATTTAGATCGAATCATTCCAGGAGCCTCAGTAACTTTGGCAAATATAGTATGAATACCAAATATATTAATTTAGAACAAAGATATAATTCACGTATTATAAAATAAATGTTTCAAAATATCTTATGTAGCAAATATTTTCCATCGTAAAGTAAATTGTTTTATTGTTGAAATTCACTTCCGATACTTTGCGCGTTCAATTACGGGAATTTCCCTAACATTAACAAGACAGTTCTTTGTCGAAAATGAATTTAAAGCAGTTAACAAAGAAATAATTTCTATTTTATAAGGTAAACGTCTTAAATGAAATTAAATATCTTCCAGCTTAAAATAAATAGTTTTATTGTTGAAGAATTCACTTCCAATGCTTTGTGCATTCAATTGCGGGAATTTCCTGAGCACTTCTCTCATAACGAGTTTTCCCCGATAATGCAACTTTCTTTACTGCACATGGACATTTCCACTAGTACGGAAGTTTAAATTCAGCACCTGAAATAGTAGGGTTACATAGTTTTCGGAACTTCTAGCGTTAAGCTTCTTAAATCTGACAAGAATGTTTACGCTATTGCTGGTGTTGATTCTCCAGAATGCTTATTTAAGAGTAGCAACTAATAACTGAACTAAACTGTTGTTGTTGGAAAACCAAATTTTACTGAAGATTACTTGTGTTACCATCTAATATATGAAATAATACTATTAGCTTTACTAGTGTATTTACATATTTGCTGGTAGTACAGGCACCTATGGCGTCTTAAATTCGTCAAATGTATGAGGGCTAACGTCCCACGGCGTCGCCGAGAACACTATTTACGGAAAGTATTTTTTAAAGTAATATTTTACTTCAAAAGGCTATAAACACAATCCATACATTAATTTGCACTATAATTATCTCAAGCTAAGGCAAACTTTTTTATTCATTCAGTGCATTCAGAACTTTATAAAGGTCTAACATTGAATGCTTTTATTTACTCTAACATGAAAGCAACTAATTCGCCCAAGGGAAGTCCAAAACCTGATAAAAGTCACTTTCAATGTGACCACCTTAGTTGTACCGATAATATACTACTAAAAAGCCCAAAAACCCACATGGGTTTTAAAGTGTTTTATTTTTTCAGGTGGGTCCAACCCGAAAAAAACCGGTGAGTTTTTTCGCGCTGGGCCCACTTGGGAAACCCTGTGTGGGGGGCGAACCCCCAGCTGGGGAAATTCAGGAAATATGAAGAGCAAATGTACAAAATTCACTGTTGATGAAAAGGATGATACGTAAGAGATTCGCACACTGTTCAAAGATAGAGACACGAAGAATCAAGAACATTTTTACATAACGACTGTGGTAACTATAATATAACTGATAATACCAATATACGTTTAAGAAATCAGTTACATTTTGTTGCTAGTCTCACATAAATTCGAAGAATTGGATTTCTCATTTCTTCGAAAACTTCATTAATTCTACATATCCTCACCTCTACATTCTCTTACTTATTAAATTGATTTCAATATCTATTTAATTCCAATGACTGCAATAAAGACAAAATATTCACCGAAAAAAGAAAAAAAAATATTGGCTTTCCTTGTCTGGGTTTCCAACCACGAAATTTACGGCAGTATCTACGTGTCTTAGCCCACGTTTTTGAAAGTTAACTGATTCACAGTACGTGCCTCATTAACTTGCTTAACTACTTGTTACTAGCTTTCACTTATTTTACTTGCACACTGAGAAAAAATGTATGTGGCGTACGTGAAAACGTAGGTTACATGTGTAAATCCTATAGTTTTTGGAATTAACGTACACTAAACGTATAACTGAAAAAGTATATTTTATACATACTTTGCGTATAACTGTTTCGAATAAACGTACTTTCCGCACGAACGAAAGAAATGTATGTAGGCGGTCAGGATGTCACATACAGCTGGCGTGCGTAATGTATGGAAGACTGTTAGATGTCAAACACCTTGCAACGACATTGTGTAACATCTAAGCGGGAAAGAGGGCAGTACGTATGTAGCATATGCTAACGCGCGGGATAACGTATGCTAAGTATTGATTTCTGTAGTAAACATAAGGATCCCGTATATTTGTACAATATACCCCTGTCCGGATAACGGATTTTTCTCAATGATCTTAGCTCGTTTGTTATTAACCTAGAACGACAGGGACACGAACACAGAAACATCGAGGAGAGTTAAGATTCCAAAGGATCTTCCACCGGGAATCGAACCCGGGACCCCATACACCAAAGGTGCAAGTGATAGCCAATAGACCAGCGAGAAGGGCACCCACTCGGACGATTGACAACATTATTACCATGCACATGATGTGTTGAATAACGGAATCGTTCCAGATTTCTGATTATAAGGACAGTTTTTTTGCCAATGAAAAATTTTCCACAACAAATTCCTCAAATTTCATACTCAAACCGTTATAGGGTACCTTCATGGAGAGTTTCTCATCTTTATCTCATTAAGAAGTATCTAATGGCTATGGACAGTTTTTCGCCCATAAAAATTTCCATAGTACATTCCTTAAATTTGGAACCTTTTACTTACTCAAGTCATTACGTAAGGTAGGTACCATTATGCAGAGTTTTAAATCTCTATCTTATTTGGAAGCACCTAATCAGTGATGAGTGAGTAAATGAACCGATCTGTTTGGGTAAGGACAGTTTTTTGCCCATAAAATAAATTCCAAAGCACATTCCTTAAATTTCGGGCATTTATCATATTCAAGCCATTATAAGCTACCTTTGTGTAGACATTCACATCTTCATCTCATTGGGAAGTATCTGATGGCTTCGGACAATTTTTCGCCTATAAGAAATTTCCCATAGCATATTCCTCACATTTCGGTCTTTTTCCATACTCAGGTCATTATAAGGTACCTTTATGCAAAGATTTACGTCTTATCTCATTGGGAAGTACCAAATCAATGTGATAAGTGAGTGAGTGAACCGATTTCCGCTTGACTATGAACAGTTTTCACCCATAAACATTTTTCCATAGCACTTCCTTAAATTTCGGACATTTTCCATACTCAAGTCATTATAAGGTACCTTTATGCAGAGATCCATGCCTCTATCCCATTGAGAAGTGCCTAATCAATGCTTTGAGTGAGTCAGTCAGTGAGTGAACCGATTTCTACTAGGCTAAAAACAGTTTTTCACCCATAAAAAAATTCCCATAGCACATTCCTCATATTTCGGACTTTTTCACACTCATGTCATTATAAGGTACCTTTATGCAGAGTTTCACGTCTCTATCTCATTGGAAACTAGCAAATCAATGTGATGAGTGAATGAATGAACCGGTTTCTGCCTTGCTAACGACAGCTTTTCATCCATTAAAAATTTCCCATAGCACATTCCTCACATTACGGACTTTTTTCGCCTATAAGAAATATCCCATTTGAAATTTCCAAAAAGTCATAAGGTACCTTTTTATGCAGAGATTCACCTCACTATCTCATTGGGAACTAGCAAATCAATGTGATGAGTGAGTGAATGAACCGTTTTCTGTTTTGCTAAGGACAGTTTCTAGCCCATAAAAAAATCCCATAGCACATTCCTTTACATTTCTGACTTTTTCTACGCTCAAGTCAATATAGGGTACCTTTATGCAAAATTTCACGTCTCTCTCTCAGTGGGAGGTACCTAATCAATTTGATGAGTGTCAGTGAATCAGTGAGCCTGAAAACTTCATATTTGAGGGGTCCAGTACTCGAATATGGTTGAAGATAGGAATATGAGATTTGGTTAATGAGTACATCTCTGGGATATCTAACTAAATTCTAAATCTCATGTTTCTACCCTTAATAGAATCGTTTTTACAAAGCCTCGAAATCGGCGATTTTACCCAAAACCCTTGTTTGTGTATGATATGTTTATGGCAGTGCAGGCCACTTTTCATTTCCTTCGCGGAACTTGGCTGCCATGCACTGCAGTGCATGTGGATATATTGTATGAACTTAAGAACTCAAAAATTGAAGGAATTGTGTTAAACAAACAAACAAACAAACAAAAAAAAAAAAAATCTTATTGACAAAATGGAACTAGCTTCTTTTTATTTTCGTCCCTGCAGAAGCAATATTGCCCCATCCTTTACTTCGTACTGATGTGAAGAAGAAACACGAAGTAGTGGGTGGAAAATTCTACCTAGATTCATGCTGAGTAGCTAGTGTGGTGCTTCAAATTAGTATAACACTAATTATTATATTTCTCAAACAATGAAATAAATACAACTCTTACATCACTACAAATTAATATATGCCACAATTTTTTCTGTTTACTACTATTTCAACATCAACTCATACTTGCAGACATGCTACCACAGACGTCTACGGTGTGCTCACCTTTAAATTTTTCCCTGTTTGGCTATATCCCATTCAGATACTTTTTTTTTTTCCTTTAATAGAATTTAGTAGCTTTGTCGATATTGATGCCATATGAGACAAAGCTTAACAGTTGAATACAGGACATGGATCACATGTACAGTCAGAAACAAAATATTAAGTATACGTTGGAGGTATCATTTCTTATACCTCCAACGTATAATTAATATTATTTTTGACTATACATCTAGTAGGAACTAAATCCAGGAGCACGCACACTTAAAGCATACGTACTGTTTATTCGGTTATTTGGGTGCTTCAAGAGCTATTTTAATATTTAATTTTCATGTTTAACATTAACGAAAAGTTAAAGTGTAAGCTAAAGTTTCTTATATTTATACACAGGCAACTATTTACAATAATGCAAATGAACCAAATCTCGGACATTTACAGCGTGCACCTAAAATTTCAAAATTCCTCAAACATTAAATCAGATCATGTGGCCGGGTGTTATTTCAGTATGTCAATATAGAAGTCCCATTTCATCGTCTGTCATTTAGGCAAAATTTCATGGTCACTGTACCTTTTAGTTTAATAAGTGTTACCAACACTGTCTTTCCTTTTCATGATGGGCGCTTCATTTTCTTCCAGGTTGGTGAACCACGACCTCGCTAGTCAGTACTGCTCCTCTTCGTCTACGGGTCATTTTCATAGCACCAACTGCCGTCTTAGGTATGAAGTTGGTGTACAAATGTGGGATCACTTCTACCCTTCTCTAACAATACGGCGATTTCTGTTTTTTCAATTCCTTCGTCAACGTGAGAAACGGTCTTTGTATTGAACTTCTGTTTCCGTAAGTCATCGTGTAAAATGTGACAGCACACATCCTATCCAGTTCACTACATCTACTTATGCGAACAGTCTTCTCGAAAACAAAGTTTCTCCCGAAAACTCCACATCTTCAATGATGTGTTGTTGTTGGAGGTCTGATAACGATATCATGTATTTTTAATATTATTACTTGTATTTACGGGCAATACGTGCTATTAACATATGCACACGCTAGCTAAAAGAAGAAAAAATATAAAAAGAAATAGAATTTCCTTCAAATATTATTATTATTGATGTTTTGATGTTCTGTTAACATAGCAATCTGACGATATGTGTTATTAGTCGTTATAGCAATGAGATATATATGATATAACAAAGGATCCATCTTGTATAATCTACATGTATGTTATTTAAAATGTGTAAATGTTTCCTTCGTTACGCATTATAATAAAAGGTAATATCAAGATGGAGTGTTTAAGTGAATTTTGGTAAAAAATAGTAAATTAGATTACAAATATTCGAACTGCGGGCTATAGTGTAACGCTATATAAATTGGTGATTTCCGCCGCAGGATTATCTTATGCACCTTCGTTACAGTCTTACCGTGAGATGTCTTCTAATAAAGTCTACCCCTTCCGAAATGTCTTCTGCCATTAAGACAGGTGACTTCTCACGATAGAAACATTATTAGATTTGATGTTTCCAAAGGTCTTCTCCCTAGCTTAATAAAACTTAGTGTAAGTCTCTGACCCAACTCCGTCCCGCGTCCAATTAAAACGCGCGAACACGACGAACGGTAAATTGACAGTGCAACCCTGTCTCATGGTTGGCATATGAGGAACCACTTTCAAGGACATATACAGGGTGTCCGAGAAGTCCTTCCCTGATTACAGAAATTGATAACTCAGGCTAGAAATACGATAGAAATATGAAACTGGTGTTGAATTGTTTATAAACTATACAAGTTTTGGTCACATCAGTACACTTCCACATGAGCACCCTTGGTAGCACGTAGCACATCTAGGCGATATTCAATTTCCATCCACACATTAGCCAACATCACTGGAGGGATCGATGCAACAACTGTGGTTATTCGTTGCTGCAGGGTTTCAAGATCTGGTACACGTGTTCGGTAGACCTCATCCTTGACATAACCCCATAAAAAGAAGTCTAATGGGGTTATGCCAGGAGAGCGTGGAGGCCAAGCTGTTGGTCCATCACGACCAATCCATCGCCCAGGAAATGTCCTATCGAGATAGGCACGGACGTCCAAACCCCAATGAGGTGGTGCACCGTCTTGCTGAAAAACGACATCGGGGCGATACTGAAGCAGCTGAGCAACAGCATACAGCTGCAACATATCCAGGTACACTGCAGATGTGATGGTATCCTCAGCGAAAAAGAATGGCCCGATAATTCGATCGTGCAATAACGCGCACCAAACATTCACCTTTGGACTGCCTCTGGTGAACTCCCTGACCTCACTGGGGGATTCTGAACCCCAAATGCGTACATTATGACGATTCACTACTCCACTGACAAAGAATGTCGCTTCGTCGGAAAAGGCAATTCGTCTGAGATAACCATTATCGTCCTCAATACGTGATAGCATTTCGACCGCAAAGTCATATCGACGTGCACCGTCGTCGGGCAACAAGGCCTGAACGAGTTGCACTTTGTAAGCACGAAACAACAAACGACACAGACAAAAACTTTTATAGTTTATAAACAATTCAACACCAATTTCATATTTCTATCTTATTTCTAGCCTGAGTTATCAATTTCTGTAATCAGGGAAGGATTTCTCGGACACCCTGTATATTCACAAACATTTGTCAAATGACTAAATAATACCCAATTCGCGTGTTTCAATAGCACAGTTTGAGAATTAAAAAGCAATCCTAAGACTTTTCTAACAAGGATTATACATCAAGAGATAGTATTTGTTTATCTTTTATTTTCTTCCTTAATGAGCTTCTCTATTACAGGACCTTGTCTTCCAATACCTAACGGTAGTATAATCATTTACTTCTGATTAAAAAAAGTACATTTTAAGCCACGCTATAGGACCTATATTTCATAAAATTTTTCATAACTTTTAACGTTTTTTTTTTCTTTCTTTCTTTACATGTATTTCCGATTTAATATGACATGATTAGAAAAATACATGTATTATAGAAAAGGAGGCATAACACAACCACTGTTCCTTTATCACTGTCTTTGGAACAAGATATCGAATTTGGAAACAACTCCCGAAATATTTTATCATCAACTCAGCTCAGCAATCTCTCGATTGATTTGATGTAGCTTTCCACCTTTTTCTATCCTGAGCCAGACTTTTCATTTCTTTGTAGCTTTCCTTCCCTATATTTTGTATTATTTGGTCCGTATATTTAAACCGTGGTCTTTCCCTAGGTGTTTTTCCATCTGTGACTCTCTCCATAGCTGCTAACGAGATTCCATCATGTCTCATAATGTGTCCAATAATCCAATCTGGCCTTTTCGAAATATTCTGCAGTGTATATATATATATATATTGTAAAATTTTCAATACGGCAGGGGACATGGTGGTTCAGCAGTAGAGTGCTTACTTCTGATAAATGGGGCCCCTGGTTGGATTCTCAGGAAAATAGATTTGTGGGGACAACACTGTGTCTGTGGTTTTTCTCAGGTACTTCCGTTTCCTTCCACATTCTCATTCCACCAATTCTTCCATCATCATTTACTTACCTTAATCATCAGTCTTCCTTAGCCTAAAGGACATAATCGTGGCAACTGAAGGATTTAAATTAGCCAACTTATTTCGAAATTACTGCTAATAGTATTTATAGTGTTGACGCGGCTGTTCTTTATATTCTACAATCAAAAAAATATTTAGTCGGTTGAAATACAGAACATAAGACTAGTAAGTTTCTCTATTGCGCAAAAAGTCGCCCTTCACTGATTTTAGCAAATATTTAGATACCTACACACTGCATTTACACCATAACTAACCAACAATTTCGTCATTTACTTTCTTATGGTTTAAATTAACTTTTAATAACAGTTTTGTTCTAAGTATTTTTGTTCTAAATAGAAAGTACAGATTTTTCTCTCTCGAATCTCCAAATTTGATACGCTGTAAGTCGGAAACCAAGTGTTTTCAACAGGGAAATATTTGACAAGTGTACTAAGCAGATAAATCTATCACTATGCTAAATTCTAAGATCGGACGAGCTCATCTAAAAACATATTTTATATATTTGAAAATACAAAAATTAAACGAAGAAGGAAGATGTAAGTATTTTTTATTAATAATTCAAAGAATAATTATCGTTATTCGCAACATAATTAAATTAACTTATTACTTGTATTTGTAGCTTACCGAGTTCTATATATCCAGAACATGGAAAAAAGTCTGACGATGCACAATGTTCTTTCACCATTCGTTCATTCAGCGTATTCCCAACATATATCTTCCCGTTATCAGTCTTGATCTCTTCAGCCAGAAGTACCGGGAAGCTGTAAGAACGAAGTATTAAGAGTACTATTAGTACTGAAGGACAATTATTGCCTTTCTTGTTATAATAATAATAATAAAAAAAAATGATAAAGCAGAATCTTGTCTGGGCGTCACTACTGTGAACATAGAATTCACATGAGCTATTTAACAAAAACATATGACCAACATCTAAGTATTATCCGTGTTTAAACACCAGGATCAAATCTTTTGAATTTTGTGTATTTTATACAAAGGAATTCAGTTTCCCATCTTTAAGTTCCCTTTTTAACCGACTTGAAAAAAGGTTCTCAATTAGACAGGTTTATATATACGCAGGGTGTCCCAGAATAAGTGGAAAGTAAGGCGAGAGGCGATTTCTTAAGGCCAATATATGAAACATGTTTCTGAGAAATATACGTGAAAAGCTCACAGTCTGCCCACTAGATGACTATGAAAATGTTGAACTATGGACAACAAAAGAAAACACAAGGACGTTATTGGTATCATTTAATGGAACACATCACAGTATCACTACAACAGATGTTCAAAGTGTTGACCGTTGGCCTGGAAATAGGCACAGATACGACACTGCATGAAGTTTCGCACATGGTCAAAAATACCAGGCATATGAATGCCGCTTGAATGCTTTCATAATGTAAGGTCGGCAGGTCACAGACTGGTGTCTTGTACAGAAGAGGAATTCACATGTTCTTACAGATAATAGTCGAGGGGGTTCACGTCAGACGAGCGAGGTGGGCACGCAACGTCCAATCCACCTCTTGCGGAAGTTCATATCCAGGACGCCTCATGTTTGTGTAGAGCGGTGTGAGGGATGAACCTCGGAGTGGGAGGCCGACCGTTTTGGTGAATGTTGTTTATAGAGTACTATTGGTAGATCCAACAATTCACACGCAACAATATTTTGTACTTGATAAGATATTATTCACGGACCAGACCTGATTTCATTTTACAGGTCATTAAGTCCCAGAACACTAGATACTGGTGCACTAAAAACCCGCATCTCTTACACGAGACTCCCCGTGTGCTGTGTCCCATTCGCGAATTATTTATTTTTTTTTTTTAATTTTTTTTAAAGTAAACTCAGTTGTGTATCAGGACATGATTTAGCAGTTCATAGCGCTTTTGGAAGTTGGTGTACAAGATGATGGCTGCAACAAGGTGTTGCAACATGAAACACAATAAGATGAAACAGTGGCTAGCAAGATCACCCGATTTGACACCTTCAGTCTTCTTTTGGTGGGGTTATTTAAAAGGGAAAGCCTAAGAAAATAATTCCATCGATTCGGAAACACCGAAAGAAATCACCCAGCAATTGGTGTACCTATTCTGTGTAGCACGAAACATGTGTCGTCGTATCCAGTGGTGAATCCTACAAAAAGGTCGACGGACATCTTCAGCATCTGCTGTGGTATGTTAACATTACCCAGAGGTCTACTGAGAGTGCCAATATCACCAGCACATCAGTATGTAAGTCTGTTTCACCTGTAGAATTTCTTAAAGTTCAGGTTTGAGGACTTTTCGATCGGTCTATGCAAAATAATTATTCAATGGTAAATCGGTTCCCATTATATGCAGATACATGTATAGAATTCCACTGACATAGCCAATTGACAGCTGCTTCCTGGATATTTAAATCAACCGAATCAAAACTCACAGCTTTGCGTATAGTGTTATAGTAATTCTCAAATTGATCTCAGGGAGAATCAACGGAATTCTATCCATAGTCATAAAATGGAAATTAGAGATATCAGTAAAATAATTCTCGTATATCTGAATTAGGAACATTGAGTTAAGTTGATTGATACAGTGCTAATCCATATTTCAAGTTACAACTGTTACTATACTTGTCATACTGACTACGAATTTAATATTTTTATCTTTCTGATTCAATTGGAAATGGAAAATAAGATAAAATTGTATGGTGGATCTCTCGCGAGTATCCTCTTATGTGATAAAACAGAGAAATGATAAAAGTAACTTAACTACACTACTCCACAAAACTTAAGCAACCCGAAAGAACGTGGGATAAGTGACATGTGAAGCCCATTAAACACTGGCAGGAGGCACGTACATACAAAGAGACGCACAGGCAAAGGAAGGGCCTGCTATAGCGCGCGTGTAGCACCGTCGCAACCCCTGTAAACTGATTTTGCCACGAAGCGTATACAACAGCCGAGTTGTGTCCGAGGTTGCAAGCAGTGAGTTGGTGATTCCTATGTGGGATATCAGCATAGACACCTTGCAATTCCTCTTAGACGACATTTGAGTAAAGCTTACTGCGGGCGAATAATTGGGCGATTGGAACTAGGCCGATTCCAAGTGGCCGTGGCGCAGGGATTCAATGTAAACAAAAGCGTCATGTCAAGACTCTGGAGTCGCTTCCAAATTGACGTACAGTCAGTACACGTCATGGAGGATGCCGTCCGAGGAAGACGTCGACCGCCGATGACTGCTTCCTCACAATTGCTGCCAGGCGTGACCGTCAAGCGTCATGCTCTCAACTGGAAAATGATATGTTTCAGGAGACGGGACAACGTGTTAGTCGTGAAACTGTTCGTCGTCGGCTCAATACAGCAGGACTGTATGCCAGGAGGCCTGTGCTGTGTGCATCATTGAAACGTGCGCGTTATACATGGTGCTAGAAACATATTGTATGGGGGGGGGGACACCAGTGGGCGCGCATTATGTTCTCCGATGAGTGTCGATATAGCCTGTCATCTCATTCTGGTCACAGACGCACAGCATTAGCGTGGGGAGTCAGGAACATGCTGTTACCCAAACTTCATTACTGAACGGCCATCCTTTGGCGGTGCTTCCATCATGGTGTGGATGGAATCATGCTGGATTGGAAAACGGGCCTCCATATTGTGGAACATGGCTCTTTAACGGCACAACGGTATCGGAATGAAGTTCTCCATACACATGTGTGCAATTTTCGCGGACCCTTTGGTCCGAACTTCCTGTTTATGGATGACAGTGACCGTCCACGCCATGCACATCTGGTGTCCGAGTATCTGGGGAGTAAAGACAGATGCGCATTGCTCTTGGGCGGCGAATAGCGTAGCGCAATCCACCACCATGTACTCTTCCTGAACTGCGAACAGCTCTCCTCGAGGAGAGGCACCATCTCCCGTAAGACGTGATCAATACTCCAATTTGCAGCATTGAGTCCAGATATCGTGCCTGTGCATCTGTTCGTGGTGGTCACACGTCATATTGACTGCCTATGCCCTTGCACAGTCCAGCTTTACAGGTCGAGGTATCGTGATTCTGAACTTTCTGGTCACTCGACACATCAAAACTGTATTGCTGTCCTTCATTTGTGTTCTATTGTGCATTTGTACCGTCTTTCTGTTGATTATACTTTGTGCAGTGATCTTGTCGTTTTATTTTCTGCTAGTTCCTTCGGGTTGTTTAAGTTTTGTGGAGCAGTGTAGAATGACATGATTGATAAAATGGAATAAAACAGAAATAGTATATTAGCGAAAAATCCAATGGAAGTCACATGCCACAAAGTTATTTTTACCGAAATAATAATTCACCTGCCGAAGCATATATGACTATTATTCGATAGTGTATATACGAGATCTGTGGGGAAAGTATCCGACCGTGGTCCTGGAAAACCAATACACTCGTCTGAAGTTTTCTTTGTCCTAATCCCCTTCAAACTAATTCCATCCTGCTTCCACCACCGAGTTGGTAGCCTTTTGATTTTTGCGAAAAGGCAAAAGTCTTACGAGGGTAGGGAGCTTGACGAAACATCAAAATCTTGTGCTGTGCTTAAAAGGACAACATGAGCTGAATGAATGAGAGCCTCACGTAGACAACGGGAAATGTTTGAAGAGAAATCCTTTGTATTTGTATGTCCTTCCTGTACGTACTTAAGTTGCACAGTTCCTCGGCAGTCGAAGAATACAATCAACATTGGTTTGATTTTGCTACGCTCCTGAGGATCTCTGGATCTTTGCGAACTTAGTCAAGCATTGGGGAGGTCAGATGTATCCACGGAGTCGATTGTTACTTCATTCTCACGTACTATCCGTACACCCATATCTTTACCATTTTAGCCGCGCCGAAAGTACTAAGTACCACCAGTTGAACTAAAAGTTAAATTTCCAAATATCTATACCATATGCTTATTCAGCCTCTGAATAAAGTCAAAAGTCTCCCCAGTAACAGCAGTATGTTCAAGAAAGAAAATATATAAATAAATAAATAAAATAATAAAACATACCTTTCTTCCTCCCAGATAAAGTCATCTATAGCAACAATACTAAATACTCGACTGCCTGGTCTGCCTATGAAATTTAGGAACAACATTTTTTCTTCATCTGTCCAGCCAGCTGGACCTCTAGTTGGGCTACACTGTAATAAAAACAGTAGTACATAACTATCTTCTTGTTATAATACTTGAATAATCAAATCACATTCAATACACAAATATACGAATAACTATTCTCAACTATCTCACATCTTTGAATATTGATTAATAACTTAAAGACAATTAAGATCAAAAATGTAGAAAGTAGACCAAGTACTGTTTACAAAATGCTATTACTTGAATTACTAAGTGTGTTCAAGATATTTTGTGTAGCGTATAAATTCGAATGTCCAATAATTATGACGTCATAAACTACACACCAAAATTTCTGCTCCATAACAAGAGGTTTGTAAACGGTTAGCTTATTTATTAGCTTTTTGTAGATATTCTACATTTTTTTATATTTTTCTTTAAGTTATTCAACAAAGTTGTGGTGAGATTAGCGAAGACTGACTGATAAAAGAGTTTAACCTCCCGTTCAACATTGAGGCTATACAGGGTGTTACAGGAAAGTGTCACGATATTTGGGAACAGTCTCCTCGCATCAAAATAAGAAACAAAAGTTTATATGAACCTGTATTCAAAAGCGGCTAGTTTCGGATTTACAGGGTACCGAAAACGTGAAGGTCTCATAGTAGTGGAGCTATGAACTTACCATGTTTTTGGCACCCTGTAACTCCGAAACTATCCACTTATGAGTACAGGTCCATGTGAACTTTCTTCTTGTTTTCTTATTTTGATGTGAGAAATGTATTTCCAAAATACTGTGACAAATTTTTGTAACACCCTGTATAAGACGTGGACCTACAGTTTAACGTGGGATCCGAACCCCATGATATCCCATCGGAAAGAACTTAGCGAGAGCCTTAATACAAGAAATTAAGGCAGACGCTAAATTTAACAGAAAATATGGATAAAAATGGACATCTGTGGCTGAACATCACTAAGATGAAACACCACGTATATTCAAGTCTAATTAAGTATTTTGGTGTTTCTTAGTCGCCACTAGGAAGGGAGGAGAGAGAGAGAGAGAGAGAGAGAGAGAGAAACTGGGTGGGTATTATGAAATATTTGAAGTTACATTTAAAAGTATTTTCCCTCTAATGAAATTGTATCAAAAATTTCTTAGTGGGCTGACCAATTAAAGTATAATTAAAATCTGCAGTTTTACGTTCCGCGATTATGCTATTTAGACTAAAGCTGACAGATGATGAATAAAGTAGTAGGGAAGTGGAAGAAAATCAACATGGAGCAACAAGTCAGTTTTTTTTTCTTCTTTCTTTTTTCAGAAGTGTAAAGAAGAGAAGATTATACCTAGAAGTATGAGAATCCAAACGAAGTACATAAAGGGGCGATCACAGAGGTTAAAGACACTTGTAAAGAGGACAGAATTGAAAAATGTGAGGAGCATGATAGTTGGTTTGAAGAAGAGTATTAAAGTGAGTAGAAAATTTACTAGTAAAATGTTTGGATTTAGCATCAATATTTGTGAGGGACTGGTTAGTAAAATATTTGAAACAATGGGAAGTGTTTTTCAGTAGCAAAGTAGAGCAGAGACTAAAAAAGCAGTTAATGACATTGGGGATTAGTGATACTAAGAAAAATGAAAGAGTAGTGGTGATAAAGGACATATATATGTATCAGTAGAGAAGTTTTCTCTCTTTAGGGTGCAAGTTTAAAGTGAAGGAAAAGGAGACAAGGGTTGATGACATGGTGTATTCTATAGAGGAAGCATTGATGGAGGTTAAAGAAGAAGAAACCAGAGACAGATTGAGAAGGAAGGCGATTTCGTTGGTAAAGAAGGAATTCCACAGAAGAACTACGAATTTAACGGAAGAAGAAAGAAGAGGTTACGAGAGGATTAAGAAAAGGAAAGACGTAATAAGTAATAGTAGAGAGAGCTGATAAAGGAGGGCCAACAGCGGTCATGGATAAAGGGTGGTATAATGACAAGATTAAAGAGTTAAAAGATGGTCAGTATAAGTTAGTGGATAAGAAGAAAGAAGAGATTATACAAGAAATAAAGGAAGAAAGTAAGAAAAAGGGACTCAAAAAGTGGGTAAATGAAGAAAGGAGAATACCAGTATTAAAAGGTTTTCCAAAGGTTCATAAAAAGGAAGTGAAATTAAGACAAGTGATGGATTGTAAGAATAATTATTTTGAACCCTTGGAGAGTGAATTAAAACCAGTGTTAGACTGGTGAGAGACAGGCAGGACTCGTTGGCATTCAAAGATTACAGTGAGGGAATTTACTGCATAACTAATGCTGTAATTGAAAATAATTTCATATTATTTAATCTGGATGTCAAAGCTATGTTCCCGAGTTCAAAGAGGGGTGCCATATTGAATGTTATTAAGGGGGGCATGAGGGAAGAAGGTATGAAAAATTGGAAATGGGAGAAAGTAAGAAAAGCTCTCAACTTGTCATGGGATTTTAGTTTTTGTAAAGTGAAGAGTGACATATACAGAATTAAGGGAGGTTTGAGTATAGGGTCTAAGATAAGCCCTGTGTTATCAGACATTATTACGAATGTATGGGGGAAGAAGGTGATGGAGAAGGTTGTGTAGATATGTTGATGACTGTTTTGGGATATGGGAAGGGTATAAAGTTGTTGTTGGATTTTATAAATAGCATTGAGGATAAGGAAAAAGGTATAGAGTATGAGCTTGAGATAGAGAAAGAAGGTAGTCATTGCTATCTGGATATTTTGATGAGTAAAGAAGGGAGAAGAATTAGAACACAATGGAACCAGAAAAAATGCAATGTGGATATTTATTGTAATAAGAAAAGTAATGTGGACAAAAGCACAAAATTTAATTTTATAATAAATATGATGACAAGAATTACCAACATTAGTAAAAAATGTAGTTTGAAAAACAGTTATATGAGAATGGGTACAGTAGAAGGGATATTTTTAAAGCTGCTGTGGGTTCCAGGAAAGATGAAGAAGGAGAGAAAGATAAAGGGGTAATATCGAAAGGTATTATTGGATTAGGGGAGGAGACAGAAGTTCTTAAAAAGATGTGAAGAAAGCAGGGTGTGAGTGTGTACAGAAAGGGTAGTAGGAAGTTGTTAAGAGTTAGTAAGAAGTAAAGGAGGAGATAGAAAGGAAGAGGAGGAGAAAGGTGTTATATATTGTATAACATGTCTAGATTGTGATATGAAATATATTGGAGAAATGAGTAAATTGTTGAATGAAAGAATTAAACAACGTAAGAGTGATGTAAAATATAGTAGAGAAAGTAATGCTATATTCAAACATGTCAAGGAAAAAGGGCATAAGGTGGACTAGAAGAAAGTTATTGTGATAGAATATGAAGAAAGTATATTGCCTAGGAAATGGAAGGAGGCATGGCGGATGAAAAAGAAGGAGATTAGTAAAAATGAAATGAAATCTCTAAGTTTAACGTCCCATGGTTATGCCGGTTAGGCTAAAGGAGACGGTGATAATGAGAAATGACTAAAAATGGTGGAATGGTGAAAGTGGGAGGAAACGGGAGAACCCCGAGAAAACCCACGAACACGGTGTTTGTCCACCACAAAGTCCACACGGCGCGAGCTGGGATCGAACCAGGGACCCCAAGCACCGGAGGTGAACGCTCTACCACTGAGCCACCGCGCCCCCAAGGAGATAAGTACTTAATGAACTGGAGTAAAGGCTTGAGTATTAATAAAGAATGAAAACGCTTATTGATAAAAACAGGGAATTGTATGTTAATGCTGCTTCATAATGTTTTTCTTCTTATTTTGAGATGTTCTCTCATTGGTCGAGTCGTCATAGATTTGGGCGTCTATGATTGGCTAGTTGTTCCAACCAACGAGGGAGCAGATAGGTTTTTGGTTCAAGTATATTAGTATGTTTGCATTGTATACAGATTTAGTGTATGTCTGATGAGGATCTTGGTTACAAGATCGAAACGTAACATGTAAAGTGTTTATTTTTATGAATAGTACCGTCTTGTTCAGCAGTTCAATGTTCTATTTCTAAAATTCGTCCATAAAGCATTCGAAAAAAAAAAAAGGTGATTTGGGAATTTGCTGCCCATGGGTGCACCAGTGTTTCATTTAAAAAAAAAAAAAAAAGAAAAAAAGAAAAAAAAACGGGGGAGGAGCACATACTATTTTCACACGGTACTATTCTATTTATTATTATATTATAGACGTATTATTTTGGTCTCCTCCAGGAGCGGCACTCTCACAGCTCCGGGAGGGGGGAGGGGGAGAGACATTATCCCTCAAAACATCGAAGAAACACTGGGGTGTACACCGATGAATAAATGTTCTTTTATCGCAACAAAAGTTTTCGTAATTACTTCGTAACAGAAGCAATAATTACATATTTGATATACAGCTCTAAATCACGTATGTTTCACTGGAGCGACAGAATGTTTTGTCCAACACTGCACTATAAAAATGTAAGTAAAATGTGAGCTACTTACACGAGCCAGCTTACACCTGATAGCCATGGGGTTAAGAACTGTACCATACTCCGTCAGAGGTCTTAACTCATTTGGACGAACAATCGAACTAAATCCAAAATCTACAAATCGTACAGTGCACACTGCAATATTCTTGAATTCAATTTGCTCGATATCTTCTCGTTGGGGATCAGTCTTCTACAAGAGAAACGAAAATGTTATCATTGTAAAGATGCAACAAATATAATGGCGAAACGCATATAAAAGCTGCTTACAAAATAAAGTGTTCATTTAAAAAAAAAAAAATATTTTCAGACAAGAATACAAGAAAATATTTGAAACGATAAATGTGTAGAAGATATCAAACATGGTACGTGACTACCTATTACAGTTTATATACCAGGTTATTATAAATAAAGTATCGCTGTTCAGAGAACTCTGGAGACGTAATCACTTGACAGAACGCAACGAAACTTGGCAGGAGTATATTTGGGAACATGCAGAAGCGATCGGCGTAGAAATCAAAATTAGTTACAATTTTCGCCAGCAGAGGTAACTGTGGCGCTGTACAACGCTAAGTAACCGCAGTGTGGAAGAAAAACGACACTAGGGATGCTAAATGATAAGAAAGGTTTTGATTACTTCTCCATGTGCTTACTCACGTCTGCATGTGTTTTAGGGATACGGGTTTGAACGCCACTATGTGCCAGAAGTGAATTGATGGTGATCCGATGTTTGCTTATTTTCTTTCATACTCTTTGCCTTCTGATCAAGAGGTCCCGGGTTCGATTTCCGGTGAAGACACACGCGAATTAGATCCCATGTTAACCTGTAGGTCCCGTCCTTAGAACGTCATCACCATCTCATACGGTACCATGGATTCCCTTGCCCAGAAACCTTCACGTCAAAAACTTGCTTCTGGGCAGAACCCCACAACACCATCATCGCCTGTAACACATCACTACACCACGGGTTATTAATGGGAGTACAAATCAATGCCACGTGTCGCACAGAGGCATAATTACGGCCTTTCTTTCACTGAATATCAATATAATTTGTCTTCCATGCCACACTTACCGTACTTAACACTGAACAGAAACACAGTAACTTCTGGAGGCGAGATTTAACACTAATATTTTCCTGGAATTTTGGGGGGAGCTTGCAGTTTATTAGCGCAGGAAAGACTAACATTTAACTTCGATTTTGAAATCCAAGAATTTTAAAGGGACGTTCCAGCTCAAAAGCCCCCTCCCCCGTAAATCCACCACTGACCACAGAGTATTAACAGCGTTGGTAATCAATGCCATGAGATCCACAGGAGAGGTAATTACAGCCTTTGTTATCATTTAGCATCATTAGTATCGTCTTTCTTCCACGCTGCACTTACTTAGAGTTGTACAGCGCCATAATTACCTCTAGTGGCGAAAATTTGAACTAATTTTATTTCCCACACCAATTGCTTCTGCATGTTCCCAAATATATTCCTACCAAGTTTAGTTGCATTCTGTCGAGTGGTTACGTCTCCAGAGTCCTCCGAATAGCGATACTTATTTTATAATAACCTTGTATGTTATGTTGAGAAATAGCGGAAACAATCCACATATTTCATTCTACATCATTTTCATGCACACACAATTGGAAGAAGTATTCTTTAACAATGGGCAATATACCGACAATAAATCAATAAGTACCATTTCATTAATAGTATTTTCCATGTCATAATAGAGACATTTACTATTGCTAGCTAAAATTTTATTTTTAAATAGATTCCAGAAGTTCTCAGGTTACAGGTCTGTGAAGAAAGTTAGTTTGGTTTGACGTTTGGACACGGAATTGTCTATTTGTTGTAAATATTTAAGCTTTTAATTCAACATGGATAAGCTTTAAACTTCAACATGGATAGTGTGATATACGCCTGATACTTGATGCAACCCGCTATTCATTTTTTTTTTCTATCACATTTTGACCACGAACAAACAAACCAGAGAATTTTATGACTGCACATGAATAAGGATATTGTTTCTTTTGACTTCCGAAATATATTGTAAAAATGTGAAAAAGTGACTGACGGATCATAATGGATACCTACGATGAGTATAAGTATTTATTTCTTTTGTATGAACTTACAAGTATGAGGAATGTTCTCAAGTAAGTGTAACATGCGTCATATGTACTGTACAAAAATTTACATGAGTAAAATAAAGTAAAATTACCTTGTAATGATATTTACGTACTCCTCAATCGTATAACAAGAATTTTCTAATAGAAATGATTTTAACTTTTGTCTAAACCTTTTCATATTTTCTTCATACTTTATATCAATAAGCAACATGTACAACTTAACACCACCATAACTTACACTTTTTTGATACATTGCTGAGCGGTGATTACACAAATGAAAATCATTCTTATTTCGCTTATTATGATTATGTACATCCTTATTTGTTACAAATTCCGATGAGTGTTCTTTCAAATACAAAAAGAGACGATACAAATATAAACTATACAGTGGAAGTATATTAACCTCCTTAAAGAAATGTCTACAAGAAAAAGTCGGCTTCTTATCACAAAGTATTCTTATGGCTTTCTTCTGAATTTTGAAAACATTAAATCTCTGACTTGAATTTCCCCAGAACATGATACCATATTGCAAGATAGAGTTAAAACACGAATGGTACAGGGTTTTAGCTAATTTTAAATTTACCTTCTTTCTAATAATCCTTAGTGCGTAACATATTTTATTTAATTTATTAATAACTGACTCTATATGAAATTCCCATGTCAGGTTATGATCTATAGTAAGACCTAAAAACGAACAGTGTGTTGTATAGTTAATTATATTTTGGTTCAGATACATGTTAGGGTATATAGGTTTACTGCACTTGTTATGAATTTAGAGCAATGGATTTTTCAACATTAACAAAAAGATTATTATCCTTCATCCAAAGAGATACTTCATTTAGTGTTTGCCTAGCATTCTATTCCAACAATTTTTCATTTTTTCCACTCACTAGCAGAGTGGTATCGTCAGCGAAAAGGGTAACATCTGCCGAAGATGTGCTTTTTTCAAAATCATTAATATATATAAAAGGAAGACCAAAGGCCCTAGAATAGATCATATAATTCATCTGATAAATAGTTTTCTACAATGTTATTATTCTTATGCGTTATTTCTACAACCTGCCTACGATTTTTTTAAGTACGAACCAAACCAGTCCCTTGCTTTACCACGTATTCCACAGTTCTTCAGTTTGTTCAAAAGTAAACTGTGTTGCACTGTGTCGAAAGCTTTAGACAAATCAAGAAAGATTCCTATACAGTTTTCTTTCTTATCTACAATATTTCTTACTTTCTCAATGAAATTAAATATTGCTGTGTTTGCAGATCGACCTTTAAGGAAGCCATGTTGTTTTGTTGAGATAACATTTTCTTTCAATAAAAAAATAATTACCCTGTTATACATAATTTTTCCAAAACTTTTCCAACGACAGGTAGGAGAGATATTGATCTGTAGTTATTTATGTTTTGTTTTCCACCTTTTTCAAACAAGGGCCTAACTTCTGTAATTTTTAACTTTTCTAGACACTCGCCATTTGTAAGTGATATATTTGCTAAATGACAAAGTGGCTTTCTCACCTGATGCAAACATCTTTTCAATAAATTATCTGAGATTTCATCAATTCCAGCTGTATTTTTGTTTCTGAGAGATTTTATTATAATTGCTATCTCATCTTCTGACACTGGCTGTAGAAAGATTGTTTTTTTTTTTTTTCACATTTATTTGAACTTTGTTTAAAATTATTTACAGTAACTACTTTTTTACATTTATTTACTTTATCACCATCCATAATTTTGCGACAACATTTATTTTAAAAAAATATTAAATATTTCTGCTTTTTCCCTTGGGTTTGTTACACTGTTCCCTTCATATATTATTGTATCTACATATGGTGTCTCTTTGTCACCATTTAGTTTTTCAATTATAATGTTCCACATGGTTTTAGTTTTATTCGATGCATGAGCAAGTTTAAGTTGGTAGTAGTTCTTTTTAGTCGTTCTAATTAGTTCCTTGTACCTTTTTTATATTGTTTATAGTAGGACTTTGCACAACCTGTTCTAAAAACCTTACTAAGTTTATGTAAATTTATGTTTGTAGCACTTGCTTTTAGTACTTCACGAGTAACCCATTGTCCCTTCTTCTGGGATTTTAACACGAGTTTCATTTTAGGAAAAGCTATATCAAAATAGTAAGCAAAAATTTTTATGAATTCATTATATATATCATTTGCGTTGTTTAATGAAAGTATACCTTCCCATGTTTCGTGACTAAGTAAATAATTGAAATAATTGATATTCTGATTACTGAATACCCTTGTAACTTTGAAAGTTCTTACACTTTTGAGTTACAGAGAAGCGTTTATCACATATTTCAGCAATCTGAGCTTCACGATCAGAAAATCCAGTACTAATCACTTGTGTCCTTGAGCTCAAGTGGTCAGAGTTTAGAATTATCTGATCTAGTGCTGATATACTGGTTAGAGTTACCCTTGTAAGTTTATTTATTAAATGTTTTAAATTAAACGTACCCAATAATGTTTTTATCTTTACATCAATATCTTTCAAAAAAATCCATATTTAGATCTCCTGCTACTACTGGACTGTATTTAGTACAACTATAATGTGAGAGTATTACTTCTAAGTTACGTACAAAAAATTCAACTTCACTATCCGGTGTCCTATATATACAGATTATTACAATTTTTTCCACTGGGAGCTCCAAAATACAACATTCAAATTTTTTTCATCGTTTATATGTTTAAACTTAGTGCATTCTTTAAATTTTAAGCTATGTTTTACAAAAATGCTTGAACCACCCCTTGTTTTCTTTTCTCGACAGAAACTATTTGCTAGCTTGAAATTTGGTAAATTTATAGTTGCTATATTGTTTTGTGAGCACCAATGTTCGTTTATACAAATAATATCTACATCTTTCAGAATTTCCGTCAACAAAATTTCCATCGATAATTGTTTCTTAATGGAAAACCCTTGTTTATTTTGACAAAAGATACGTAAGCCTACTTGCTGTGTTAAATTTACCCTTGAACTAAAAAAGAACTGCCCTCATTCATATTATTCTTGCTTTGAATTACTTCCCAAGGTATTGGCAAGTAAATTTTGGTGCCTAAGCATAACACATGTAAGTTGAAGTACAGTCCACATAGTTCGAGCTAGCTAACCAGCAGCATTAATATGAATATTGTGTGTCTGATTCCGGTAAAGACTAGGTGGCGTAATAGTAGTGCACTGGCACAGTATACCGAAGATCTGAGCCCGACTTGCATCTAAGATGTACATTATTACTCTAAATTTCGTCATATCGTAGTTTACTGACATGCCATCCTATTATCTTTTCTTGCACTTCCTCTTTCACTAGTACTTATCACCAGTAATCCGCAAAGGATCAGAAAACTCTACCAGTAGATTTCGTTCCAGAAATGTCTACATAATTTAAAGGAATTTCTGTCCGTTCATGTTACTTAGCCGAAGGAAGAAATGCTTTCTGTTCGGAGTTTCTCAAATTAAACGAATGTGTTCCATAATCGTTCCGTGTAACATCTGGAGTTTTCCTAGGAAGTGTCTACCCATGGTCAGGGGAATATTACTGTTGGTAAGTATAGAACAATAAACACCAACTTGAACAACACTGGCAAAAGTAGTGGAAGAATAGGGAATTTCTTATTTTATTATATATCATATGCATGTGTGTATGCTCTAGTATAGCTCTGAAAAACCTGGAGCAATTTCAACAAAACTTGGTAAATATATTATCTACAACCTAGAAAAGAATACTGTGTAAGACACCCAAGTACACCTAGGGTGAGTGGGAGAAGGTGACTTATAAATCTGCTTCTAAGGGGGAAAACGAAGACTATTTCTTTAATATTGAAATTTCCCTTTATTTATTCACAAAGTACCAAATATGAGGGTTTGCTTACGTTGGAGATGTGAAATTCGGTATATAAACTCCTAAATAAAAGTAAAGGAATACATATTTCAACATTTGCGAAAATTCCACTTCTAAAGTGAAAAAGAGGAAGAAAATCTATAATATTAACATTTTCCACTATTCATTCAAAAAATACTTAATGCACTATTGTACTTAATGGGAAGTCTATACTATTATATGAAAGAGTAAAAATGACTCCTCGTAGACGCCTAGGCCATGCTAATATCTAGAAACCTAAGATTTGAATAGATACCTACTTTTGTTACGAAAATAATAAACAAGAAAGACTTATTTTTTAAAATAAATAAGGAAGATAAAGGGGATTCAAGTGCTTTACCTAGAACAAAGTATCATATGATTCCCTGAATCTTTCAGGTTTACGTCTCACGGTTATGATGTGTAGGCTAAAAGAGACGTGATGATGAATATGAATGATAAAGTGCAATGAAGAAAATTGGAGGAAACGGGAAAACCTACACACACACGGTGTTTGTCACCACAAACCCAACTAGGCGCGAAGTAGGATCGACCACAGGACCTTACGCACCAGAGGTGAGCGCTCTACCACAGAGTATTCCCCTCCCCACATGAATCCGTAAGTTACACATATATAAACTCGGGATATAAACTCCTCATAAACTGACACATGACCTAGGATTTTCCAAAACTCCGGTTTTAAGAGGAGAATAGGGGGAATTTCTATACTTTTTTTCTGCCATATTGAAATAGATTTTGTCTATTGATTGTGACAGCATGACAGAATATGACTTATCCGTTTGAAATGAAATTAGGAACATAGTACCTACCTTAAGGTTTTTTTCTTTATCATGTCACATTTATTAAAGGATGTACCCTACGGGCGGGGGGGGGGAGGAGGAAGAACGGGCGGGGGGGGAGGACGAAGAAAAATCAAAGTCTATGACACAAATATAGTATCTAATGGTTTTATAATTGATATGCGTATCTTAAGACGGAAACAGATTTTACATCGTAAACCTGTTCTCCCCGCGCGAAGAACGAGTATTTCAGCTAGTACACAAATATTTTTACAGCATGATATCCTGAGTTGGAAGATAAAAAAAATCTGAACATCCACCAAGCTTCACCCCTTTTCACATCCTGCAAATACTATAAGTGGTTCGGAATGTATCTGATAACTTTCTACTGGACAACGGTTATTCTAGAAAGAATTCTTGCGGAAAAAATGAATGGGTGTAAAGATTCTCTTAGTATTATTACGAAACAGTTTGGGAATGTTTAAAGATGACAAGGTAAAGTTAAGACTTCTATCTTTATTTTACTTCTACCTTCCCAAAAGGAAACTGAAAATATTGCCATTGTTTTCTGGACTATACAACCCTTACTAACAACCATAAAAACAATATATCATATTTTGATCAGGTCTTTATAAACAATGCTGATCTCATCTCAACAGGTCGTAATACCGAAATTTTCTAAAAGGGGGGATTTGTATTATTAAAGCTCCCTAAATTACTGGACGACAGAAATACTGAGTGATGTTAGAATACTCACTGATCTCAGAAAAGTAATTTCTCCTCTACAATAGCGATCATCGCTATGGTAAACTGCAACTGCATGTCCTACTTCCAGAATATCATTCGAACTAAAGAGCGGTGCCATACCAGATGTATAAGTAAGGTGCATTTTCTCCTGAAGCCTGAAAGACACAATATGAATAAATAATGTTACATCTCATTTCTATGCAATAAATTAAATTTAAAAAGTGGAACTATTAGCAGACGGATGAATAAACTTACACCTACCTTATTTTTCCTTATAATGTTACTTTTCACAAGTTAAGCTACCATAAATACATAAAACGGGTATTGAAGAGAGGGATTTAAAATTATTTTAGAATAATTTTATGACAACACAAAAATTTCAGCAACTCTGGTAACTTTCTTAGTCTCAAGAGAATTATTTTGTTGTATGACTAGCAATGAGTGACTTGGTTCATGTTCTTTATCCTAAGTATCATCAATGTTATGATGATCGAGTTTTACTATTAACAGTGGGATACAAACCCCTTTCTGCTTTTGTCACGGTAGGGTACAAGAAGCTAGCTTTAAATCTACGAATATATACACGAAAGGACAACATTTTAGCTATGAAGTTAAGTGAAACCCTGCAAAAAATTCAAATTCAATATCATTTGAATACACTTTCAAAATGTTCTTTCCTACAATAACATTTTTGTATATAGCCAGAATAGCATAATTCAAATGTTGAAATGAAAAGCATATTTATGAGCTTATAACGGATATAATAGAATTTACTGTATCAGCGTTTAAGTGCGTAGCGTCTTGTGTGTGCGTTGGTAGCAAAGTGTTGCCAAGGGTTCTTTATCCGATATTACATTATTATTGCTCAGTTTGTTGTTTTATATTGTGACAACACAGTGTATTTTAGGTTTGCACACATTTTGTATATTTTACAGTCGAAACAAGACAGAGTGTCAAGTGTACAAAATTTGAATATTTTTGCCATGTTCTGCTCTTGGAGTTAAATCAAATGCAGCAGGAGCGGCGACAACAATTTGCACCGTATATGGAGCTAATCCCATTGCTGACAGTACGACAGGGAAATGGTTTTCTCATTTAAAGGCAAACCGATTTGATTTATCTGATATTCCATGGTCAGGAAAACGATTGCTTAAATGAGCTTCTTCGCGAGAGCTCCGTCAAACAACACGGAAAATGACACAAGTTATGTATTGTGACTACTCACCACACAACGAATTAATATCACCGTGTATTTAATTATGTCTTACAAATATAAACTTATGGAAACATAGACTTCACCATTGTATTTCTCGTAAAATTCTAGCCCCATTTGATATAGTACAGCATCCCGTTCCTATTTAAAAACGTCGAGCGAGATACACGATGGCCGACTTCAAGGTGGTGGCCATAATAAGCATACTCACAAATAGATGTCTAATTTCTCCCGGTATCGGCTAACTTTTTTTGTTTTCCATTTCTTTACCCGTTTTACAAATCAAATTAAGTTTTCAAACTTGAAACGCAGTTATGGCTTATTCTGAAATATCAGGTTTTTGGTCACTGTGGCCTTTATGGACGGAAGCATTTTAAATTTTGTTTACGCTCGTTTCTTCACATTCCACACTTCTCTGCTAAGTTGGTTCAAGAAACTAGATTTCGATATCGATAAGTTTACTTGTAAGAGAAGAAAACAATGAAATACTGGTACAGAACCTTCTTGAAAAATTGCGAGGCACAAGGGTGAAATATATATTTTAAAATTCATTCACTGTCTGCATTTCCATTTGTTATTTCTCTGAAAAATTAGTTGCTATAAGCAATGAACAGGGTAAGCGTTTCCACCAGAACAATTCTAGACTGCGCAGGAGAAACAGTAGACCTATAAATCTGAAATTGGCTAAAATGAGATAAGTCAAAATTGGAGATCTGTGTGTCATGCTCGATGCTCCACCTCCGGTTAACTTGGTGTAAGTCAATTCTAAACGTGAGTTGAATAATCGCGCCTTGGTACTGTTAGTATAAGTGATTCATATTTATGTTTGGTAAAATAAAAAGTCACCTCCTGAAAACCTGTGTTTTTATGTTTCTCCCGCGCAGTCTTTGCAGATGGAAAAAACATTATAAAGGGAAATAGGTATAACCACTAGACCTGCTGGAGAGAGAGCGATATTTATATATATTGGTTCCACTGACCTTGGTGCAAGTTAGTTGTAAACCTGGGGCCCCGCACCACCTAAGGCCGACCCTGTTCAGGGAGAAATATTTCCTGATGAAACTAGTTTTGAAACATGGCTCAATGATTTCTTCAATTCAAAACCACAGGAATTCTATAGACAAGGCGTTAAATCCCACTCCCAGCCAACGCTGGCAACATTGGCAGATGGACACTGACAATGAATTCAGGACAAAAAAAAGTATCATGTAAAAAAAAATGTACTTACCTGTCAAACTGAGATGATTTAGAAGGGTCCACAACCCAGATATAAAAATGACTAGGATCAGTTGCGTATGAAATCAGAACTTTTTTAGGCTTTCTGTCAAGGACATCCATCTTGAGAAATCGGATATTATACGGCTTTCTCTCACCAATTAGGATTTCTGCAAAAACCCGGAAAATCTCACTGTTATAGAAAAACAAAGTAACATACGAGAAGGACACAATAACACTTACAGAGCATAAAGTAAATTTAATAACAAAAGGGAACTTTGAAACCTAACTTGGCAATATGTAAAGCAAAAAAACATTCACACCTGATTGCAGAAAAATTGGCTTGTCAATGTAAGAATCTTAGATTTTCATGAAATTCTGAGATGGCACAGGACGTGAACTCATATACATACATAAAAGTCTTCGGCCAGGAATATAAAAAGTATTAAAAGATGACAAGAAGAAAGAAACGAAATTAAAGCCTAAACAGAATTTTTTCATAAGTTACTTTCTAACTGAGGCAGAATATTCATAATTGGACTTTGCTTTTAAAGTTAAACCAGCGATGTTTTCGTTAAAAGCAATTTCCCATTAAAAAATTGATTTAAAAAAAAAATCAAGCATTTATGGCATTTCCTTTGCTTATGGCTCCTAAAAGTGAATGTATACTTTTGGTCTTCCATTTTCGTATCTTGGTACTCCTCATTAATGGTCTAGTGGCTAGCGCATGTGGCTTTAGTGCACAAGCTCTCGTGTCTGATTACCGGAAGGAAAGTATTGAATGCACTAATCCCACTTTAAACTGTAATTTTCGTCTCATATTGAATCGCTGCTGACGAGAGACATACATACAAACCATTCGTATGGCCTGGGAAACAAGAGCTAGTCATGAAATTAGCTTATATGTGACATTTAAATAAATCATATTGTTTAAGGAAATCACAATACCAGAGAATGAAATATAGTCATCCCACAACTTTGAAAGACACATATAAAGGTAACCTAGAAAGTTCTGTCGCTTTTTCAACCACCACTTTCGAACATCGATATGTTACCTAAGACGTACCTGGAAGATCAGAAATGGTTCCCATCAGCATCGACGACTTTCTGCCAACGTTCTGGAACGTCATGGATTCCATCGCGGTAGAACTTGGTGGGCAGTGAAGCGAAGAAAGTATCAAGTGCATTTTTGCACCTCTACTAGAGATTTGGACTGGCGTCCTCTAAGGTGATTGTAAAAGGAATAGAACAGGTGACAATCGGACGGTGCAATGTCCTGGGAGTGTGGCGGATGCAATGGTGTTTTCCATCCAAGGCGTAGAATGCTGTCCCGGGCCATCCTAGCCATGTGGGGCGTAACGTTGTCTTGTGACAGGAGAACCCCTTTGCGATTTAGAAGTGCTGACTCCAGACTAGTTTTGAGTTTTTCTTGAACGCGGCTCAACTGCTGACAGTACACAGTTGCATTGATGTTCTGACCAGCTGATAGCAGTTCCTGATGGACGATACCGCGAGCAGCCCACCAAACACAGGAGGACTTTCTGGTGCAATGTTGGTTTCGGCTATTTTGGAACCGGTTCATGGGATTCTAACCACTGATGACGGATTTATAGAGCTTTGTACAATCTCACTTCTCATCACACGTCAACACCTTGTCCAGAAATGGCTCCTTCCTCAAACGAAACAACAAAGAAACACAGGTTCTACTCACGTTGCCTTCTGGCCCGGAGTCAAATCATGTAGGACCCACAGACCCAACTTGTAGTGCTTCCCAAGTTGATGGAGGTGCTACCGAATAGTTTGTCCACTCACACTGAATTGTACTCCCAGTTCCTCACATGTCTGGCCATTGTTCGCCCCAATTGCTGCCTGAAGATCTTCATTTTGTACATGTGTTGGTGTTCCGGCACGTGGTGCGTCTTCGAGTGTTTCGTCACAGTCCTTAAACTTGTTAAACCACCGCTGCACTGTCCGTGTAGTCACGCCCCCCTTACCAAAGGCCTGGCATATCTTTTGTCCCGCTGCTGCGGCGTTTGACCTCAGTTCGAATTCGTACAGCATACACGCCCTAATGACGCTCTGTGGAGGTTCCATGTTCACTCTGTCCTTACGCAAGTTCACGGCGTAAGTGAACTGCTACAACCAGGTAGTATGTTGGATATACCCACACCAACATCTAACGTTCGCCTTATCTCCACTCGCATTTAACTCACAGTGTGAAGGCCAATGAAACACAGACCTCCACAAAAAGGGACAGAACTTTCTTGGTTACCTTTATAGAAACAAAGAGTTAATACCTACTGCACTACTTTGCGGTAATTCATATAAGCTTTCGAAGTCCGTGCGGTTAAAAAGAAAATAATAAAATGTTTAATGAATTACACCAAGTTACGACACTAACAGCCATTCAAATGTTTATGTCTAGCTAATAAGAATACATATAAAACAGAATGCATACATACTGTAGTTATATGATTAATGTACGCGCCTTCGGTGCTGGAGATCAGGCTTAGATTCCCGGTGGGAGTTCATGTAGTCTCAGACACTACGTTAATATGTACGTCCACGTCTCATATAGCCTCAATACTGAGTGGGGCACTGAATCCCAAAGCAACCAATAAGGATATACGCATCACAGAAATAGGTTATTCGGAAAGATTAATTCTATCTGTCAAGTTAAAATAGATCTAGGTATGCGCAATATTTGAAGAAAAAACTGAATTTTCAAAACGACGTCAATGATGGAGAAGACGTGTCTTAATAAAACAAGTAGTGACGTACGATTAGGAAAATGTTGGGTATCAGAAGTACTTATATCAGTTACTCAACTTACTTTTCAAAAATCCAAGCTATGAAAACAAGGAGAAGGAATTTTCACACCGGATGCATGGCTAATCTATAAAAGATTCATCTCCAAACTGTGATCTTGAATTGCTAGGTTGAAGTTTCACCAATCCCGTTTAAACAATGAGCCTTTACAGTGTGGCCACTCAAACGGCAAGATAAAATTCACGCATTTTTTACAGGTTATCCAGCATCATAACAATATTTTTTAAGGACGTTTGTATGGAAGTTAAATTCCACGTTACTCTAAGGTCTGGACAGGTATGTATAAACATCAAACGAATATGCAGATTCAACAAATCAAGTAACTACTAGAATATTCTGTCTCACACACACTCACAGAAAATTATTTCATAAGTTTCACATTACTATAAGGTCTGAACAGGAGAAAGAAAAAAATATTTCTATATAGGTCCACCTTGAAGGCAGTACTTACGAAGATTTTTCTGCTTCTTTTCATAGGAAGATTTACCTCCCGAAGTTTGTCGGCTGATTTTTTTTTTTTTTTTTTTTTTTTTGACACCCGATATATTATGTTCATTCACAGTATGATGATATGCTCATAGTTACATAAAAAAAACTAATGTTTCATTAAAAAAAACAAACAAACAAAAAAAAACAATAGATTGCTTTAAGTGTTCCATGCATACGGTAAATTTATTATCAAATGAATATGCACAGATTCAATAAATCAAGTAACTACTAGAATTTTCTGTTCTCACAACACTCAAAAAATACCTATTCTCGTAATAAAGGGATATTTTTGTAACAAGGTAACATTCTTGTAACATGGTAACATTCTTGTAACTTTGTTTATTCTTTAAAAATTCAGGTGTCTATAGATAAATTCACGCATTTTTCCAGGTTTTTTCAAGACCTTAAAAATTCACGCATAATTCCCGCTTTTCCCGAAATTCCCGACGCGTGGTCACCCTGCTTTTTAAGCTAGTGACCTACAGTTGAAAGTGGAATTTGAATCCAGGTCACCAGCAGAGAGAGCATAAACCATCCGTCTTAGGGAGGAATTCTATGAGGCTTCAAATCTTGACCTTCATACGAAAGGCACTACAAAAGCACACAAATAGTTACAGCAGCTTACATAAAATGTATTCTTTCATAGTCAACCGCATTCAACTTGTTCAAAGAGTTTACGAAATGTTGTTTTCCGACGACAAAGATATGTGATCCGGCGCTTCAACCACAGCCACGTACGAGATAGTTTTCAGCACAGTTGTCATCATTGTAAGGATCGTCGAGTAACTACTGACTACTTGGAACACATTTTTACCAGCTTCTCATATTAATGATTTTACAACTTTTCTCAAGAATTGCAAATACAAAATATCAGATAGTAATAGATCATATTCGTTTTGCTTATCCACATTTTGACTGCTGAAATATGTCTTAAAAAATCTAGTTTATGTTCAATTAGCAAATACAGACAAATGTATACACCACGAAACATTAATTTCATTATCGAAAATTTATGTAAACCAAAGCTACTAAATTTCGAGCAGCTATCGACACATTTCTACAACAGTGTATTGTGAATAACTACACATTGTTACTTTTCTACATTTATATCGCAGAGTAACCACCTTATTCGGAAATAAATACTAGAATATTTTGTCTTTATTTTGCCAACCATGTCATCTCCTTTTTAATATAAATTTCCGTTGCTGGGTCATGTGATAATATTGCCTTGTTCAACATGTTTTATTTTTGTTTCCATTGAATTCTCTCTACTTCAACCTGGAAACACAATGACATAAACCAGGACCACAATGTGGTGCTCAATTGGAAGTTTCACACACACTTCTATGTTCTTGTTCTTTTGTTGCTATTTTCTCCGAATATGATGAAATATTTAGTGAAAGAAATTCCTGGTGGACACTCGGTCGAAAAAGTGTAACAGTTTTTTCAGTCCAGCCATCCTGAGTGAGGTTTCTCCTGGGTGGTTTCTCTCATTCACACCAGGCAAATGCCGAGATGGTACTTATTATAATGGTCCCAGGCCGTATCCTTCTCTTTCATCGGATAGTGTGATCGCCGAGGGACATCCCTCGTATACGTGACGGGCTAAATGGCCTTAGATTACGAAAGGCCAGAAATCTAATTCCTACTTTAATGAGAGAGATTATAGTGAATGTTTTATGTTGTATGGAAACATTTTTACTAGTGCTGTCAAAATTATTTGAATATGACAATATTAGTTTTCGATATTCGATTATTGTTCGAATAGCAATTATTCGAAAAATCAAACACTCGAATATTGAGTTATTCGAATTTCTCTCTCTCTCTCTCTCTCTCTCTCTCACACACACACACACACACACACACACACACACACCACCACAACATTTTCTGGTAACTCCTTTCTCATTTTTAGAATTAAATTAGATCACAAAATTTAAAGTCTGAACCCAGTAACCAGATCAGAAAATCTGGTTATCATTTTTTCAAACGCAAACAGACTAAAGGCCGAATGACCATCGCCAAACTAAAATATTTGGTAACCAATGGTGGCCTGACGACCAGACATTTCGTGGCCTAAATTAAACTTTCTTTTTCTTTTAGGGGGGGGATGTGTTTATTTTGATTTACAATCACTCCCTATGTAACAACAAACATACTGAGAATTTAATGTGTTAAAACACTCTAAGAAAGCTAGTAAACTAGCACAACCTACCGTTGAGAACACTTATACATTGAAATGAACACGTAGAAAACAGATGTTTATTTGTCGAAGTAAATTTATAGAAGCATTAATAAATATCTAACTTTTTTTTCTTTCTGGTGCGTTTCCGATTTCTTTGACCCTATATAAAATTGTTTTAAAAGACTAAAACACAAAAAGATCGAAGCTTACCTTTAACTTTTCTAGTTTCGTCCGGCTGAACTTCTACTTCCTGAGGTTGAGATTCCAGCCACTTCTGAATACGCTCATTATCTTTAAGATGCTCAGGCTTCTGTGAGACTAAATAAGTTTGATCCTTTTCTTTCGTAACTATTTCAGACAGTTCCTGAATTTTATTAACCAAATTTAATTTTATCTCTTTCGAGATCTCTTCCATGCAGTTATAAGCCGTAGTTCCTACATCTCCAACTACTGATGACGTCTTAACAGAGACGACAGGCACTGGATTTTCTTGTTTTCCAGTTTCTGTCAGGCTTTTGCCATCTCCGACAGGGATTTCCATGTCTCCTTGATTTTCAGTATCTTGTAATTTATCTACAGAGACGACAGAGGTTTCGTTTTTTATTTCACTTCCAGTTTCTGTCAAGTTTTCGACATCTATGAAAGGAATTTCAATATCGTCTTGTTTATCAGTATCTTGTAATTTATCTATAGGAGTGATAAGAGTTACATTTTGTTCTTCACTTGCAGTTTTAGTTAAGTTTTCGCCATCTGCGACAGGAATTTCAATGTCTTCTTGTCTTTCAGTATTTTGTATTTTATCTACAAGGACAACACGAGCTTCGCCTTTTGGTTCACTTGCAGTTTCTGTCAAGTTTTTGACACAGAAGATAGAAATTTCTATGTCGTCTTGTTTTCCAGTATCTTGTAATTTATCTGCAGGAACCACAGGAGTTTCGTCTTTTTCTGTACTTGCACTTTCCGTTAAGTTTTCGACATCTATGACAGATATTTCAACGTCTTCACGTTTTTCAGTATCTTGTAATTTATTTACAGGGACGGCAGAAGTTTCGCCTTTTTCTTCATTTGCACTTTCTGTCGAGTCTTCGACATCTATAGCACAGATTTCAGTGTCTTTTTGTTTAATAGTGTATTGTAATCCATCTACAAGGACGACCGGAATTTCGTTTTTTCCTTCACTTGCAGTTTCTACCAAGTTTTCGCCATCTACGACAGGAATGTCAATGTCTCCTTCTCTTTCACTATTTTGTACTTCATCTACAAGGACGACAGGGGTTTCGCCTTTTTCTTCACTTGCAGTTCCTGTCAAGTTTTTGACATTCATGACAGAAATTTCAACGTCTTCTTGTTTTCCAGTATCTTGCAATTTATCTTCAGAAATGACAAGAGTTTCGTCCTTTTCTCCACTTGCAATTTCTTTCAAGTTTTTGAGATCTACGACAAGAATTTCATTGTCGTCTTGTTTTTCATTATTTTGTACTTTATCTACAAGGACGGCAGGACTATTGTCTTCTTCATTTGCACTTTCTGTCAAGTTTTCGACATCTACAAGAGGAAGTTCAGTATCTTCTTGTTTCTCGGTGTCTTGTAATCTATCTATAAGGACGACTGGAATTTCGTCTTTTCCTTCACTTGCAGTTTCTACCATGTTTTCGCCATCTACGATAGGAATTTTAATATCTCCTTGTTTTTCAATATTTTCTAATTTACCTATAGGGACGCTCGGAGTTTCGTTCTTTTCTTCACTTGCAGTTACTATAGAGTTTTCATCATATATGACAGGAATTTTCATGTCTGGTTCTGGTTGTGGTTCATTTACAGAGACGACAGAAGTTTCGTTTTTCTGTTCATTTGTAATTTCTATGGAGTTTTCGCCATCTACGACAGGAGTTTGACATTTTTTTCGATTTGTACTCTCTATCGATCTTTTATCAGGTACGACAGGTCTCTGATCTTTGGTTATAGATTCTGTAGACTTGCATGTAGGTATGTTTTTTCCTTTCGCATTCAAAAGCGTTTCATTAGCTTTCTTTTCGTGTTCTTGAGTAATGAAAAATTTCCATACCCAATGCGACATTTTATCCGCTAATGGTTTGCGTGGAGCAGGATTGTACACTACACAGTCAGCTACAGATTCGAAAGAGTTGGTCAGGAGTCCTTCAATTAGAAATTGACTCTCATCAGGATCTCTCCAGTCTCGGTTAAAATCCATTAATTTAAACAGCTTATCTCTTACAATTTCGTTGGTCAACAACTTTCGTACTTTTATTGGGTACGAATAAAGCTTTGAAAACGCTATTATGTCGACAACAAAAGCATCAATTAAAGGATCCTCCACTTTACACATAAAATCAACTGTTAGAGAACTGTGGTATACTATGGTAAGGAAGAGTTGTCTTTGATAATCGCACCAAGGAATTCTTGTCGTATCAATCTGTAAATAAAATAAAGACTTTGTGGTTAGATGAAAAAAAAAGAAAAAAAAAAAAAGAAATCGAGTGGCATATCTATGGAAAACAGTGAGGTGCAGAGAAATCTAGATTATCCGATTTTTTGTTTTATATAGACTAAGATATCATTTACTTCTCGGTTTAAAGATTGTACTTAACTACTAAAATGCGTTAATTAGATTAACATAGAATGGTGGCTTGTCTGAAGTAATAGTCACAAAATCATGCTAACTGAACTCTTTGTGAGAAACGTTACATAATATTGATGTTTATGAACGTTATTTACATATTTAAAACCTGCTTAATATTTTACTAGAAACCAAATATCTTTCGTACTGATTTAATTACGAAAAGAAATTACTCATAACAAGTGTACGTTAAATAATTTTCAACATACGGGGTGCGGAAACTAAAAGTAGTCCCCAAGTAAGATTTGTTGCTGGGTCCTCATGTGAAAGTAATTGTAAAGTTGCTGAGTTTCGAGTTGCAAACTGGTCTTTAAATCTTGTGATTGGTATTTTCATAGTGCAAAGATACTTTACGTTCGTTAAGATCATTTAAGAATGTCGAAGTATATTTCAGGGCAAAGTTTCCCGACACACGAGAACGTCAGAAACATGCAATACAGAAGCTAATTACGAAATCCTTTGAAACGAGTTCCTTTGTAACAGGAAACGTGCTGCACGGAAGAAAATGCGAACTGAAGACAATATTGTGGAAGTGTGCAGACGCACGTTGCAAAGGATTCAGAAGTCAAGCAGGCGATTATCCCAAGAAATGGGAATATCTCACAGAACATGTTGCCGTATACTGAAGTTAGATATAAAATTTAAACCATACAAAATTATAACATTCCATGAACTTAAGCCTCCAGATTACGTGAAACGTGTTAAGTGCTGTAGATGGCTACATGAAATCACTGAATCTGGTAAAATGGATCCTTTGCTGTACTTCATGTCATATGAAGCACAACTCACTTTTCTGACTATGTTAGTTGCTAGAATAAGACCGCGTTGCCACTTTACATGAATCTTGTAGCTGTCATTAAAAATCTTGCAACCCCATCTTTCTATTTACTATTTACACATTACAACTTTCTGAAAGCAAGAAAGATATCTCCACCCATGTAACACTGCACTATAGTGGGCAAATAGTGAATCTCATCATTAAAAACGTGTATTTTGGCGCGCTTCCCCTCCCTGTCCAAAAGAATCCGTTGTTTCGGAAGCAGAGAAACTTTTTTTTTCTTGTGGGTGGGAGGGCGACAGCAAGTAGCAAGCAAGAACCCAGAAAGTTGCACATAGTTTGACTCCTTGCAAGATGACAAAATGTTGCAGTCCCTTTCAAGACTACGTTTACATAGAGAAATATTGTAGGGTTTCAAGATTTTTTTTTTTTTTTTTTTAAATGACAGCTACAAGATTCATGTAAAATGGCAACGCGGTCTAACAGAATTTCGAATGACACCAGCCCCAAATCAACATTTGAAATTCCCCTTCATGATCATAAAATAAGTGTTTGGTGTGCTGTGCTGGCACGCAAGATGGTCCATTCTTCTTCAGTGACACTATCAACTCAGATCATTATCTGCAACAACTATTCTATCGATTTGTAGAGCAGGTAAGTGAGGAAAAATAAAATTACACCTTTTCCAACAAGACTGTCCAACATCAAACACATCGAACCAGAGTTTGAGTGCAGTATGAGAAGTGTTCGGGGAAAGGAGGGGTCAAAGTACATGTGGGCTGCGAGAACACCGGACCTTTCAACGTGTGATTTCTTTGTGTGTGTGTGTGTGTGTGTGTGTGTGTGTGTATGTGTGTGTGAGGGGGAGGGAGCATTAAAGAGTAAGGTCTATAACAGTGGTCACCGAACCGTTGTTCGCGAGCTACTAGTAGCTCGCGGGGACATTTTCAGTAGATCGCATTAATGCTCCGGTTAGCTAACTTTGATTCCTCTATTTGATAGGCAATAAACATTTTTTTTTTTTGTTTAAATAAAAGTTGGTAGCTCAGAGTAGGATTTGGAAACGGCACGGTACCTCAGAAGCTTCATAAGTTTGGCGACCACTGATCTAGTGATCTAGATAAATAATACGCACACATTGGACGAATTGAAAGCAAACATTTATAACGCCATTGCACGGATAACATCAGGGGCCTATTTCTCAAAACTACTGTATATATAAGTTTTAAAATATCATGAAGCAGAATAAAAGTGAAAGTCGTTTCTAAATTCTAATGCTAATATCTCTAGTTTGTCTAACTTTATGGTATATGCAACAGTAAAATGTTTTATTTTCAAAAGCTTCACACTAGTATTACAACACTAGTAATTTTGAAATGAAATGAAATTGAAATTTTTGTTTTACGACCCACGTTTATGCCGGTTAGGCTAAAGGAGACGGTGATCATGAGGAATAAATGAAATGGTGGAACGATGAAAGTGAGAGGAAACGGGAGAACCCCGAGTTGAGTTGATTTTAGTTTAGCGTCCCGTTCAGCAGCGAGGCTATATGAGACGTGGACCTACTGATTAACGTGGAATCCGAACCACATGAGCTCCCGCCGGGGGGAGAACCCCGAGGAAACCCCCGCACACGGTGTTTGTACACCACATATTTCACTTGGCGGGTGCAGGGTTTGAACACGGGACCCCATGCCCCAGAGGTGAACGCTCTACCACTAAGCCATTGCAGCCCCGTACTAGTAATTTTGAGAAACATGCCTCAGATGAGTTGTGGCGGGTTACAAACAACATGCTCCGTAGTCTTGACCTCTATCTGCTATTATGAGGGCATTATTGTCATTTTTTTGTAATTGCCATGTATTTGTAATTGTAATTGTAATGTTGTAATATCGCTATTGTTGTGATTAGCTTACTGTTATGTTGTAGTATAATGCAAATGTAAAAATAAAAAAGTAAATAAATAATAGGCCTAGTAACCGTAAAAATTTGTTTAAAAAACATTCAAAATTAATTTCCGGGCACATGCAGTAGAGTCCCGCTAATCCGAACTAACTGGGACCGAATCCTGTTTGGATTACGTGATTGTTCGGATTAGCCGGAACAACAGTAAAATCGCGGTTTGAAGCGGGTGAATGGGTGTATTGTGTTGTAATACACAACGTACAATATTTCAAAACACATTTTCTGACTACAGTATATGTACTGTACTGAAAAAATGTCAAAAATGTTGGAAAAACTTTGATGCCTTTATTTTGGCACGCACAGTACGTACAGTACAGTAGTCACAAATCTTTCCATGAGGAGTATTAATATCTTCGTGTATTTGAAACTGTAATTTAACGAACGTTTTCTCTGTTTTCTACGAAAATGTGCACCCATTTTGATTCTTTTTATTATTAATTTCCGAAAAGAGCGTATTTCCGCCACAAAAAAATAATAAAATAAAATTTACCCGGACCTGTTCGGATTACCGGGACTCGACTGTATATTTTTAAATTTCTGTATATTTTTCCAGTTCCAACTAGTCCAGATAATTAACGTTTTATATAATTCTCTTCTCGATTTTTGAATAACATAAAAATAATTTACAAAGACGTTGTTAACTATTTTGATCATTCTCAAATCGTTATGATGAAAGCGAGAATGCAGCAGAGAAAATCGAACAATATTTGGAACATCGAATAGTGATGTAGTTTAATGCACACTGTTAAGTGACTGTAACAGAACGAAGTAAGTTTTGCCAAATCCATTTCGTTAAACAAATTTCAAGCATGCAGAAATCATAAGCTAAGAAAAGAACTATTCAAAGGCAATCAAAAATAGAACAAAAAAGCAAACAATATGGTGTGAAGAATGTGAAGTAATAATAACAATAAAATAAGTTAAGAACATTACAATAGAATACAATGGAACTGGAAGTCTCTCAGAAATATGGCACTATGGGTGAGTAAAGAAACAAAGGGGTAGTCTGAACGCAATCCATAATACTACTAACATTCAACTATAACACATTTCTTTGGATAACCATTCACTGTATTAGAATTAATTTATCTATTACTAACATTCATGACCAACCGATTGACTGACATAGACAGTGACCACAAAGTCCCGTTACCCCTTGATAAATGCTAATGTAACTGGGTATACCCTGGTCGACTACGTAAAAGCACGTGAAACAAGACTTTGTCCTGCACCCATATCGACCTACTCCTGTGCAAGAATTATCAGACACAGACATCGATCGAAGAATGGAGGCATGTGCGGAACTTCTTCAGATGTTCTACACAATACCAAAATGCGTCAAAGTGATCTGTGTGCAATTTACAAGAGTTCTGACGCACGCAATGATCTTTTGGTCCAAGGACAATCCACACTTTTATGAAGAGTTGGAACAGAATCCCCCACATGTGATGATATTGGCAGGCGTGGACAGCAGACACGTGTTTGGGTCGTTCTTTTTCGACGGTGTTGTGAATCACCAACAATACCTGGACATGTTGCAGAAGTGGTTTGTTCCTCTCTTGGAATCAAAGAGACACGTTGGTTTAAGCATGACGGGGCACCTGCCCATTATCCACTCGCTGTATGCGAATATCTTATGGAAGTCTTTCCTAGGCGTTTGATGGGTCGTGGTAGTCCGGATCTGCCCGCACCATTTGCCTGGCCACCACGATTCACTATGGGGTTCATAAAGAGAATGGTTGCACAAAACCGTTACGATATCACTGCCGAACTGACAGAAGCTTTGAAATAATGTAATATAATATTATATATATATATATATATATATATATATATATATATATATATATATATATATATATATATATATATATATATATATATATATATATATATATATCTCCAATTATAATACATTTCTTTGGATGACCATTCACTGTATACACACAAACCATAGTACACTACATAATTCAGTAACGTAAATTATTACTTTTTCTTCTCGATACTGTTAAGAGCTTCAAAAAAGATTGAGTCAAATAATAAAAAGGTGAAAAAAAAATATTTCTCGATTTGCTGTATCTTTAATGATAATGTGACAGATACGTTAGATAGGTGAGATCCAGAAGAGTCAATATGTTGTAAATGAGGGTAAGTATATGAAAATTTCACTGTGTTATTTATTTTACTAAGCGATATTAAGATTCAAAGTGAGATAGTAACTAAATTAATTTAAAATATATCTAATACAGCATTATGCACTCTGCAGATTATGTATGATAATGGAGTAAATAATCTATTTTATGTCACAACATTTTTTTTTATAGTGTAAATTCAATTTACACAAATAGTAAAAAAGTAAATTGTTGAGCACCGACTTCAAGAGTGGTGAAATGTATACCTGTTCAGGAAGCAGACTGAGTAGCGTAGTGGTACAGTATCAGCACAGTAAGCCGGAGACCCTGGTTCGATTCTGGGTCCAGTGATGCATTTTTAACTCGCTGTATGTAATTGTATATACATAACAAATCCTAAGTTTCTCCAACGGAAAGACTGGGATCAAAAAAATAATTACAGTAACTAATATGTGGAAGAACTGCAAAAGTTCAATTTTGACGAATACAAGAAAGAAGACTTAGAAAAAAAAAAAAAACCTTTAAGCATTTTAACTGCGAAATTTATGTGTTTTATCTGTGTTTTATTTCACTTTCAATCCATCATACTTACGACACATTATGAAACGTACACATAATGAATTTAAAATAAAACCAATACATCAAATACAACCTCAAAAATCGCATGTTTACCTTCGAGAAAATTACACAAAGCTATACGTAGGTTTCATATTAACGTACACACTCACATATAAATATACAATAAAAATGTTATTTATTTTAAATGCATAATATAGCATTACAATAAAATGATTTTTACCGTAAGTATGTGTACAATAATATAAATAAATAACGCAATTAAGGTAAGAGTCAATTTTACTATATAGGTACTTATACGCAGTTTCTTGAAATACAATGCTGCAAGATCCTCTGGTAACAGTCGTTAGTGAAGTGGACCTATTGGGACATTTCCTGTGTATTAGAGCGCTTTTTCTCAATTTTCTTTATTTAATTCATACAATAGTGCATTGCCCTCAATTATCTCTAAAGCTGTGGGACCATCCACGTTCAGCAAGCTCCAGAAGTAAGTCTCAGGAGTCAATGAAAACTCACCTCAGACGCGCGAATAAAAACTGCAATTTTGAGGTATTCGAGAGTGTATCTTTTGATGAAAAAGAGCTGGGTTCGAGATTTAACGCTGCATGTTGGGAGGCGTGAGCCGACCTACAAAGTCACTGTGCAACAGACGTTATTTATGGATAAACATGCATTAACTTTGCTCATCAATTTTGCACAGAAGCTACATTTTTCTTTATATTGTCATTAACCCCTTCCCTGTATAATTTTCTGACTGAGGTCTTCTGTTCAGTGTGTTCGGCGTAATAATACGCTCCTGGTCGTTGTAGCTTATTTTGTGTTGGGCGTAATAATAATATGCTCTCGTACATAGTGTAGCGAATTTGTCTGTGCTGAGCGAATTAATACGTGTTCCTTGAATATCTTCTCATTATCAGTATTTATGAAGTGTATGAAGGTTTTTCTCACATGAAATTCTACCAAAACAAGAAAGAAAAGAAAAAGGAGAAACAATTCCTGTGAATTAGTATTTTAAGTGTGAATGCATCTGTTTTTATTCTGTTTTTGCCGCTATTCGTTTCTGAAGCAGTGAGAAGCCCTGAGTTTTGATGTATATAATTTTCAGAATACAATTGCAAGTAAGCATAAGCGTGCTGTTAAAGACGACATCATTGAACACCTGCTTAATTCCAGTCACAATGATTCGAGTGTTTCTTTATATGATATTTCTGATTTCTCTGATTCTGATGGAGACGATGGGAATGAAATGGAAGATGTTGCTGATACCTCGTGAACAAGACTGCATACGCGCATGTTACCAGAAGTATTTTAACAATAATTGTTTGCAACTGGATGTGAGTGATAGGGATAATGCTCATAAATTGTTGAAGTTATACTTCTCAGATGGTCTTGTGCAGTTGATTGAGCTTGAAACTAATAGGTTTGCAAGTCAAACGATGTTGCAAAAACAGGCTTCCTGAAGAAGAGAAGCCGAGTTTGCGTGGAGCGATACGTACACAGATGAAGTGTGGTTGTTCTTGGCAATTCTAATTCTTCAGGGACTTGTGTGGAAACCCGAATTCCTTATGCATTACAGCGAAAAGATGATATTGAAGACACTAGATTTTGGACATATTATGCTACTGAACAAGACTTGTTTTGCTCAATAAATGAGTGAATTTTGTTGATAATTGAAAACTATGCACCGATTCCAATCGAAAACTTTGGAAAATAAAACCTGTACCAGACATCCTTGTACCCAAATTCAAATCTCTTTATGTACCGGAAACAGAACTGTCTGTTGTGAAAGTTTGATGTTGTGGAGGGGACAATTGTCATGTGTTCAATACATTCCCATAATAAGTAGATGATTTGGAATTAAGACCAAGTATATTACTCTGTAACCAAATCTAACCTAACCAAGTTGCTGCTCAGAGTTCTCCATTCAGTAATAAATACGAAAGAAATAAGCAATATTGAAATGATGATAGGGATAATGATAATGACTGATGGTCACGATGATGATAATGATGATGATGTATTAACAATAATAGTAAATACAATACTAAGTGGTCCTTAAATGCACAGTAAGCAATATATACACAAAACTGATGTTGTAAGCTATGCCAAGAAGTTCTCAAAAAATTACACCCTGCGGGAAGGGTTTCACTCGAGAAAATACACTGTAAGTGCTAGATTGACCGTGGGCGTAATAATGCGCCGAACACAGGAAAAGGGTTAAGTATATTTTGTACCAGTGATATATTATTTTGTCTGCCTATCACCTACTGTAAGTATCCGTAGTATCTAAACAGATATATCAAATAGTTTATGTTGATTATAATCTTCTCCGACTTTTGATTCTTACGCACGATTGTCCCCATGTTAACCATATGTGTGTACAAAATTCTTACGTTGCTTTTTTATTGTTTGATGTGAGATATCTTTACGATGCACCCTTACTTCTGTAAATGGTTCCTTTATCCACAAAAATCCTCCTTTATTGTTCATACCCATATTTTTCATTGGCGTCCGTTCATGAAAAAATAAATAAATAAAAGATAAAACCTGTCATCCGTAAAATGCCGTTATAATTTTTCCGGTTTTAGCATTAAACCACTGGCTTGCTTTTTAATTGAGACAAATAATAGTATTTACACGTCTTGGCGTGCAAATGCGAAGGCCACTTCACTCATGAAACTTTGGTTTAAAACTTTGCATCAGAGACGAATACTCCCCCAGTGTACCATACACGGGCATTCCGATTGGTCGCCTACCTGTTCCCTGTACATTAGCCCACACGTAATCACCTGAGGGACACTGTTATCGGTTTGTCTGTCATAGAGGTTAATGCTTAAAATGAACATACTATAACACTGTAAACATTACAAGAATAAAGGTTAAATCTAATTTTACTATTTACAACTGCATCATATTGATGATTGTGAAATCCACCCATCAAACTCAACTACTCTTATCATTATTTAGAGAAGCGATAATAGTTCTTACTTACCCCTATTAATTGACATTGCACTGCCTGTTTCGGAATTCCAACTAAATTCCCTTTCAATTTGAAAGTCTTTCTCAGTGGAACAGTATACATCAATCCATCGTCAATATCCAGGACTCGAATTCGACTAGTATTTATATATCTATTAGGAAATAAAAGTAATGGCATGAATAATACTATCACAATAGTGCATTTTGCGTCAACTTGGCGGTAACTATACCTATTAAAGAACATTATTTATTCGAATTTTTACATAACAGATTAACGGGGATTCATCTTGTATAGTACCCAATAAAATAAGAAAGAGCAGGAAATGTTTTATTAGTTTGTGATATGATTCAGGCATTTACGTGAAGAATTAAGGAAATTAGGGAAGGATCTTAAGTTTGTGCTTCTGTCATGAAGTAACGAACGTAGGAGAAAGTGCCTTAATAAAATAAAGGCAGAGTGAAAGAGTTGAGTTGAGTTGATTTTAGTTTAGCGTCCCTTTCAGCAACGAGGCTATATGAGACGTGGACCTACTGATTAACGTGGAATCCGAACCACATGAGCTCCGGCCGGGAATCGAACCCGGGTCTCCCGGCAGAGTGAAAGACTTCCGATTGTTTCTTAACGGAAATTTCTATAGCTCAGAATCTAAATTTACATAGCATTTGATATAGCCACAGCGCTATAAATAGAGGTTGAAGTCAAAAGCAGAAACTAATCAACTACAAGTATTAACCTGGAATGCACGGCGTTCAAACGAGAACAAACCATGCAAAAACTTATATATACGAATAGCATTTTCTGCACTTCTTGTAACGTGATATTAATTAGGATCAGCTATACTCATTAACTTTAGACAAAGAAATATAGTGCATTAAATTTCACAGTCCTGAATTTCATACAATTATTGTAAAGTCAGCAACAAAAGTTGTTTCCCGTACCGACAACGGGCTTCAGAACAGGCTCGGCGAATAATTTCTCTCTCTCGTTTATACAGCAGTATATCGTCCAAAATAAGCAAAGTAGTTTGTGTTGTACAAGAATAGAGAAAAATACGCTGGTGAACTTCTGATGCTGGCTTTAGTTAAATACTACAAGAAAATTTCACATTCAATCTCCTTAACAAAACACCTAATTGAAATCTAAGCTGTAAGTGTATCAGACGCCCGCATTCAACTCTGAGTGAAGCATATGTGGGTTCAGATTCTTCACGCTGCTTAAGCCTCGGTGCCGGAAACGAAACTTCAATATATTTCACAACCTGAAATTAATTAGATTTACTTTAAAACCGAAAGAGGATCAAAAAAGCAACACAGGCTTTGGGAAACACTAGGCTTTATTTGGTCAAGTCGGCGTTTCCGATATGCCCATATTAAGAATTTCTTACACAGAACGGATATTTTTGCTACCGAACAATTAAGAAAGAAAAAAAAAATTTTTTTTTTCGAACTGAACAATGGAAGAAAGATTAATTATTTCAGATCAAACAAATCTACTGGCTTCTCAAGTTTAGTTTGTATTTCCGTTGTATTTTTATAATTTTCCACTTTCAATAATTCCATCTATAGTTACGTGAAATTGATTCCGAAACAAAAGCCTAAGGTTTAAACCAGTTTTATTAAGTAACGTGTTTCCGTAAAACATTGCTACTTCCCTTGGTAAGTCCGGTCCATTTTTATTCCTTGATGTTTCTGTTCTTTTTCTTCCTGTTTTTATCCCCCGTGACCAAGACTCCACGGAAGAGTCGAAAGCTTGAAAGTTTAAAAAAAAATCAAGAACTACATAAATCTGTAAATGGAATGTCTCAATCTCATTTCTTAAAAAATTAAATCATGGCATACTACAGAGTCATTATTGAAATATAAATAAAATCAGATAGGCGTTTACAATTTCATCCCAACGGAACACACACCATCAGCAAACTATATTTTTTGAATTCTTCTGAAAGAAATGGTTTATCAACATGCACGACAGTGCATGGCAGTCACGTTCCGCGAAGAAAATGAAAAGTGGCCTGCACTGCCGTAAACATATTATACACGAACAAGAGTTTTGGGTAAAATCGACGATCTCGAGGCCTTGTAAAAACGATTATGTTAAGGGTAGAATCATGAGATTTAGAATTTAGGGAGATATCCCAAAGATGTACTCATATACCAAATCTCATATTCCTATCTTCAACCATATTCGAGTACTGGACCTCTCAAATATGAAGTTTCCAGGCTCACTGATTCACTGACTCACTCATCAAATTGATTAGGTACCTCCCAATGAGAGAGAGACGTGGAACTTGGCATAAATGTACTTTATAACGATTTGAGTATGGAAAAAGTCCGAAATGTGAGGAATGTGTTATGGGAATTTTTTTGTGGGCGAAAAACTGTCCTTAGCAAAGCAGAAATCTGTTCATTCACTCACTCATCACATTGATTACCTACTTCCCAAGAAAATATAGACGTGAAACTCTGCATAAAGGTACCTTATAATGACTTGAATAAAAAAAAAAAGTCCGAAATGTGAGGAATGTGCTATGAGAAATTTTTCATGGGTGACAACCTGTCCTTAGCCAAGCAAAAATCGGTTCATTCACTTACTCACCACATTGATTAAGTACTTTATAACGGAATAAAGATGTGAAACACTGTATATGGGTACCTTTTAATGACTTGAGTATGAAAAAGGTCCGAAATTTAAGGAATGTGCTATGGGAATTTTTTTTATGGGTGAAAACTGTCCCCAGCCAAGCAAAAATCGGTTCACTCATTTACTCATCACATTGATTTGGTACTTTCCAATGAGATAAGACGTGAAACTCTGCATAAAGGTACCTTATAGTAACCTGAGCATGAAAAAAGTCCGAAATTTAAGGAATGTGTTATGGGATTTTTTTTTTTTACAGGCGAAAAATTGTCCGTAGCCATTACGCACTTTCCAGTGAGGTAAAGATGTGAATGTCTACATAAAGGTACTTTATAACGGCTTGAGTATAAAACTTGAGGAATTTGCTATGGGGAAATTTTTCATTGGCAAAAAACTGCCCTTACAATCAGAAATCGGGAACGATTCCTTTATTCAACATATCATGTGCATAATAATGTTATCAATCGTCCGAGTGGGTGCCCTCTAAGCTGGTCTAGTGGCTATCACGTGCGCCTTTGGTGGACGGGGTCCCGGGTTCGATTCCCGGTGGGAGAGTCTTTGCAATTTTAAATTCCCTCGATGTTTTTAGGTTAATAAAAAATAATTTAAAAAAACGAGCGAAGTTCACTGAGGAAAATCCGTTCTCCGGACAGCGGTATACTGTACTGTACAAATATGCGGAATCCTTATGTTTACTACAGAAATCAGTAGTTAGCATGCGTTATCCATATGCTACATACGTATTGTCCTCCTTCCCGCTTAGATGTTGCACCATGTCGTTGTAGGATGTCTGACATCTAACAGTCTTCCGTACATTACATGCGTATACGTATGTTGCGTACGTCAGCTATAAATTACATACGTCCGTCTGTATGTGAGATCCTGACCGCCTATATATACACACAGTTCCTTCGTTCGTACAGAAAGTACATTTATTCGGAACACTTATACGGAAAGTACGTATACAATATAATTTTTTCAGTTATACGTTTGTGTACGTTAAGTCCAAAAACTACAGGATTTACACATGCAATCTAATTTTTCACGTACACCATATACTTTTTCTCAGTGTGCCAGTAAAATAAGTGAAACCTAGTAATAAGTAGTTGCAAGTTAATGAGGCAAGTTCGGTGAATCAGTTAACTTTTTAAAAAAAGTGAGCTAAGGCGCGTATATGCTGCCGTAAATTTCGTGGTTGGAAACCCAGACAAGAAAAGCTAATATTTTTTTCTCTTTTCGGTGAATATTTTTCCTTTATTGCAGTCATTGTTATTAAATAGATACTGAAATTAAATTGATAAGTAATAGATATGTAGAGGTGGGGATATTTAGAATTAATGAAGTTTTCCAAGAAATGGGAAATCCAATTGTTCGACTTTTATATGAGATATGTTGGTGGCAAATATAATTAATTTTATAAGCTATCTGATATATATATATATATATATATATATATATATATATATATATATATATATATATATATATATATATATTCTGGAAGGTAAACCCAAGGCAATATGAAACTGTGCAACATGCGCGTCATGTAATGAAATCCATAATTTCGCAATGTGGAGGGTAGAAAACAACTAAGCATGTTGAAACACCAGCCATGTCTAGTGATGTAGAATCGAGAATTCAGCATCAAATGTTTTGGGGTCCTGTTGATACTCTTCGTATTTAAGTAATGAAAAATGAGAGGTTAGCGATCGTGATTTTGTACCTTGGGTAAATAAATTAGAACCTCGTTTGGACATAACTCTCTGACAGATATATAATATATCCTCCCCGCTGTTCTAGTGGCTAGCATGCGCGCCTTTGTTGTACAGGGTCCTGGGTTCGATTTCCAGTGGAAGAGCCCTTGGGAACTAATGTTGCATGTGACACATTATGACACCTATAAAAATGTACAACTCTAAATTCAAATCTAACAATATGTCACAATTGAGAATCCCAATATACGATATTGATATGGTGAACTACAAAAAGAAGTGAAATCTGAACAAAAACACCAGAGGTGCAAAAAGTGCACCCAAGTTCATCAGCCTCGAAAAGTGTTGAGTGTCGCGCCAAGTTCCAATGTTCGTTTCAGTGGCCAAGGAACTTGGCTCATCCATCCTCATCTCAACACTTTTTGAGGCTAATGAACTTGGATACACTTTTTGCACCTCTGGTGTTTTTGTTCAGATGTCATATTCTCGGATAAATGAAAAAAAGTAACAAACGTAATAATTAATCATTTTCCAGAAAGTCTTCCAACAAAACGCAACGAACCAAGTAAATTATTTTTCTGAAATTTACGTTTCTAACATTTTGTTTAAAACACGTATATTAAAAAATGTAAAAAAAAAAAAAAAAAAAAAAATGCCAAGTGAAACTTTTTTCCAGCTTAATATTCTTCAATGCAGAAAGTTGTACTTTCTTCCTGCTCATATTTTGATTTATTTACTAATACATCATACAGCATATATATACATATATAATGTTGTAGATTAAGTTTTACTTCATGTACTCTTTCAGGCTAAATATTTTTTTCTTTCGAAAGAGTATGTTTCTTGTCACAAAAGTGAGACTTGAGGACTTCATACCATTTCCTCACTGAATATACCCGTTTATCAGACCATGACTTACCACTAAATATTATTCAAAAGTCTTTGGTCTTTTAATAAACAAGAAGGACAGAAAGACAGGTTTGTTTATTAACGAAAAACATTGATTTTTTTTATGTTTCTTCAGATATATATCTTAAAAATACTCCTCAAAATTTATTCCATTATTTGTTTTTTATTGTACATCATAAACACTATACAAATTGAGGATATAACTTTTTTTGAGTATGTAATACTATGGTACAAAACAGTCAGGTCTTCCGAGAATTTTCTAGTTTTTCATAATCGATTTCGAAAAAGAAGGAGTTTGAGGCTTATATACAGTATGTATAAATGCGGAGTGGATTATGTACCTTAATATGTCCTCGTAACCTTAATGGCACTTTGTCAGGTTATTACAATTTCAAATCCACGTGTTAAACGAAAACATACAATATCTCATTTGTTGTTCAGTGTTGCAAATTAAGAACGCTACAATATCGCAAACATTTAATCATTGAAGGTCGCTACAACAGTAATAACACCAATAACACGAACAGGGCAATGCACATGAAAAGTATCTTAGTGTTTAATACCATGATCTTGAAATGACGTATTTCCATAGAATAAGAACAAAGTTACAAGCGGTTGAAAACTTGACCTTTTTTCTCGAAAGGCTTCATTAAAAACATAATAATAATAAAAATAAAAATAAAAAAAATGATTACGTAAGTATCACATGTAAGTATTTATATGCTTTTTAATAGATGAGCAAATCATTTTCCATTTGCAGAAATTTGATATCTCAAACCGTTCTAAAAATATAGTAGACACTACTTAAAATTATGAAATTCCGAGAGGTTTTGTAATTATATCTACTAAAAAACTATTGTTGTAATGCTATAGAAGCAAAGGAAACAAAGATCGTTTTAAAAAGTTCTCATAAATATACCGTTTTAGGCAATATATCAATCTTTACCATTATTTTTCATATGTCTGGAATGGTTTGAGGTATCAAATTGCTATAAACGGAATTATGAATTTTATGTCTACTAAAAACTAACTGAAATGAAATCTTTAAGTTTAACGTCCCATGATTATGCCTCAATACCTGTTAGGCTAAGGGAGACGATGATTAAAGCAAGTAAATGATGATGGAAGAATTGATGGAATGAACATGTGGAAGGAAATGGGAGAACCCCGAAAAAACCTACGAACATAATATTGCCCACCATAAAATTACTTGGCCGGAGATCGAACCAGGGATGCATGCACCAGAGGTAAGCGCTCTACAACTGATCCACCGTGCTCCCTATCTCCGTAATTGAGTGATACTCACCTAAGCACCCTTTAGAACAACATTTAGAAGTCAAATTTTCAAATTCTTTTAACTTCGTTTCTACTTGTTCGAAATAAATCACATGGTAATCGTAGTATTCAACACTAAGGTACTTTGGGCATACATTGCCCCTTTCGTTTCACTTGCGTTATTACTGTTGTAGAACCCTCCAAATTTTGGTTGTCGTTCGATGTTTGTGATATTGTAGCATCCTTAGTTTGTAATACTGAATAATAAAGTGTGGTATTGTAAATTTTCGTTTAACATATAGATTTGAAATATATAATAGTCTGATGTAGTGACATTTGAAAATATATAACTTCATGTTAGGAGCACAAGCCCAAGTTAATCATAAAACCTGTACATCATAGTGTCACTCTGTATACCTCTCAGTTTTCACTCTTTTCTATTATACTCCTTTCCCTTATACTTTTTGTTTGTTGAAATTCAGCGTTCATATTCAGCACCAAAGCTATATGGGACGTGAACCTACAATTTGAGATGGAAAACAAATCACCGTAACGAGTTCAAATTTTACTGCTCTTCCGTCCAGAATAGAGCACGAGCCCACGTGCATCAAATGCGCACGTACTACCGATAGACCAGAGAGGAGGGCTTATTTCTACTTCTCTACCTAATGAAGAGTTACGCAAAACACTATGGTTCTACTTTCTTTTAAAACCGTTTTAACCATTCTCTGGAAGTAATCAATTACTTACCAGGGTTCTGAAGAAACACTAACAAAAAAATGTTGTATTCATTTTGTAATTACTAAAGAACGGAAGTTGTGGCAAAATAACGACAGAAAATGGCAGACAAAATAAATTTTTAAAATGGCACTAAAAAGTGGCAGATTATATTACAAAACACAACATATTCCTTGTACTATTTCACTCACTAAATGTTTAAATCTACTTTGGAGATTATGACTTTGAAAGTATCAATAATCATAACACACTAAAACGAAGAAAATTATAAATAAAAAATATATTATTCTTATACACATAGAACTGCAGATAAAATGTGCTAATAAATACCGTCAACTAGAAACTACGAAAAATCCTCACTTTATATTAGGTAAACCCTACCCTGATACTTGAGCACTTGATAAAAGCAGTTATACTATATAACATATATACTACGCGACATAACATAACCAATTTTTTCCTCGAAGGTCAGGATATAAGGGTTTACTTGTCCCTACCATAAATTCTTCATTGTAACTAGATTTCGGCGTTGCCGCTACAACTCAGGTAGAACTGTATAAAGCTCTCAGTATGGCTAACCCCATTGTGGTTATCATAGTAGCTTCGTACAGCGTTTATTCCCTCTGGCATCTGTAGCTTTTACAGCGTGATTGAAGAACGTATAATTCGGTAACTAGGCTTTGCAATCAGCCCACATCATGTGACAATATATGAAAGCTATTTTATTCTACTTTGTTCAGCTTAAAACACAAATTACTTTGATGTTAATTATGTCGGGAAACATGTAAGTGTTATCGAATAGAGCAAATCTTCTCTACTCCCGATCCAAGCCTTTGCATTGTGTTATTTCCATAAATGATGTAAAGACAATGCTCTAAATAGAAGAAGGGGAGTATGCGGAGTATACTTCCTTACATCTTCCACTTCGAGCACTCGTAAAGGAATAGCAACATAGTTTAAAAACCGAGCTCTTCCTATCTCGAACATTGTCAGTGCGTAGCTGATGCTTGTAGTATTGCGACATTCGGCAGACACAGCCCCTCATGGACCGTAGCTCCAGGGAGTCAGTTTAGTACTTATCTATATTTCCTAGCCAATTTCCTCACTATTTCATTTATTATTTTATTACCAACATCCTAGCCACACTGGAATATCACTCTCCATGAGATCAACGAAGTCAAGCAGTCCTGGGTTTGGTGAAAGGAAAGATAGGTGTGACTATTCGTACTCACCAGACGGTGTTGGCGCCGCGGTGTCCACCCAGCGTCGTGAGGACAATTGGAGGCTACTTGAAAGAAAACAGTAGCGAACTGCAGTCCACGAAGCCAGCATTAACGGCGAGGGTAGCCAATCTGCTAACACATCTAGAGGTCTTCACGAACCGGAATTTTTAGCTCATGTCATAATCAAATAGGCCCGAATTACAGAAAGTTAATAATGAACACAAAATTGCATTTTATTTACACAGGGTGTCATGTTCATTTTCAAATTCCAGGTTTCATCAAGGTTTTCAAGGTTTATTTTTCCTTTTTTTCCAGGTCTATTCAGTAGACTGACATTTATTATAACATGTATAAGTTACTGCAATTTTATATAGTTCTTAACAAAAACTGGTTATAATTAGAGAATGCATATCGCAAGGGATAGTTTCTTTAAAAGACAAGATGAAAAGAAAAAACTGAGTGAAATGTAGGGTCTCAAAACATTTTACACAAGAAAATGTTTAATTAAAATATCCCCTACCAGAAGGCCGGTTGAGAAAAATGTGCAGTAGCTTTAAATATCCTAATGTAGGAATACTATACAGGGGTGAACCTTAATTAAACTGACAAACTTCGGGAAATGATTCTTGGCACCCAAACAAACAAACAAACAAACAAACAAACAAACAAAAAAAAAATCCTCTTTAACTCTTCTCCAGGGCGCATAGTTTCCGAGCTAAAAGGTGCCGAAAAGTGTGGAAAAATGAACTTCCGACGCCTATATTTCCAAAATTATCCAAAGTAGAGAGTGCTGCTTAAAATCTTACAAAGGAAATCATATGTTCAGAACAGATAAGACTTCCCTAAAGAGATATTAAGTTGCACTCTCTACGTAAGATAGGTTTGGAAATATAGGCCTCAAAAGTTAATTTTTCCACACTTTCGGCACCTTGTAGCTCCAAAACTATGTACTGTGGAGAAAAGTTAGAGGAATTTTTTTCTTGTTTCGGGCTCGGGAATCACCTCCCAAAGTTTATCGGTTTAGTTAAGGTTCACCCTGTATAATAGTAAATTTCCGTCAAAAACATTACTTCAAATAAACTAATATTATAGTAGTAGCACGTGAGTATTGATGAACAATGACAAAAATGGCGGGAAAATAGCTTACTCACTACTAAATTATGGGATAAAATACCACAAGAGCATTTTACTACAAGCACTCCCCTTTAAAGTACTCTTGTGGTATTTTATGCTAAGTACTGGTAGGACTTACCGGTGAGTAAGCTATTTTCCCGCCATTTTTGTCAAACTAATATTAGTTTAGAAGTAAGAGGAAAATGATCATATATAATACAATTTCTTAACGCAAAGTAGTCCATATTGTTAAACGATACTGCACATTCTTTTTGGATGGGGACTGGCCATCAGTTATATTTTATTTAAAAATGTATTGTAACATGAAAGTTTAAAAAACTGAAAATGTTATGGAACCACGCACATTATATGAACAAATATACAAAACAACTTTCACAGTGAAAAGTTTTTGACATTTAACTTCTAGAGTTCAACATCCCTTTTAACTCTTTCGCCTGTTCTTCCAACGCATCTACTTCTGCTTCGGTGTCAGTTGGTATTATTTTCTTCTTTAATTCCAACTCTTTTATTTTCTTCTTAATATCTTTCTTTTCTCGAGCTGCTTTGTCTTCTTTTTCACCGCGGTCTTTCAGATATTCATTTCTTCTGCTTGATGCATTCCTCACATACTGGATCATACTCTTTGTGATATTCATATTACGTGTGTCACCAGCAACACGCACAGCAACTAACACACTTCTCTGGGCAATCAAGCACTCCTCTTGGAGATTTTCAACAATGCACTCCTTGTTAATGGAGAAACTCCTTTCCACTGCTGCGTTGCTATGGAAAAGTACACATATCTTATGCATGAATGTTTTAAACGCATTGGATACACCTTCTTTACTTAACAGATCATGGAGAAAAACGTCTAATCTGCCATTTTTGTAACTGAAATTTGACAGTTTTCGTGCTGTGTCTTGGTCTGAACAAAATTTTAAATATTCCAAATTCACCATATCGGGATTTATAGGTGTTATTTGCTTCTTCTCGACAAATGTCTCCAGGGCGAGTGTGATACGTGATTCACGAAGGGTTTCGTTGGTCATAGTTTCTGGAGACAAGCAATTTGGGGCTCTTGTTACACTGTATTTTAAAGGACATTTTAGCATAAGTTTTTTACACAGTTCTTGTAAGAATCTTCTGCATTCTTTCTTAAAGTTCAATATATCAACACCCTTCACTCCTTTAAGCGATGCAACCGCAGAAAATCCAACATCAACTAGATTAAGTGGTTTTAAGATGTCCTTATCAAAAACATCTATTGAAGTAAGTTTTTTTTTTAAGTTTTAGCTATTTTTAAGATATCATCTTTCACGAAGCGGCTTAACAAACTACGAATCAACATGTTTAGGTCATTCCATAGAATCAGTAGTAATGTACTGTCTGTCTGGTACTTAGTGAGAAATTCTTCTAGTTCTACAGATACGGACTGAAGGAACCCTAATCTAGCAGGCAACAGTACATCAGAGATGTGGGCTTTTACTTTAGAGGAGTTTGATGTTTCAGGAGGTTTTGTTTTCACTGCATCAACATAAACTTTTAAGGCAGGAATCATAGTTATGGCATGGTTGATAACTTTAGAATTCTCCACCCACCTAATAGAACAAAATTTAAGAAGGAAAACTGCTGTTCCAGATGCTGCCAGGAAATCTGCTCTTCTTGAAGGGAAGTCCTTGAATAAATAGTACAATGCTCTCAAAAACTGTCACATTCCAACCAGCTTTGGTATGCGCAGTCTTAAAAGACCCATTAACAATATGTAAAGTGCACGTTCCTGTCTCCAAAAGCTGTGGACCTTCACCATTTTCTTCACTCAGATAGGTCTTCAAATCACTCAGAAATTTCAAATTAACGTTAGGGCTATCAAGAGAAACCTGAAGTAACTTACAAAAACCGAGACCCTTGTCCTTGAAAGTATTTATAAATGCACCTAACAAATCCTGGGCAGCAGCATATCCGAGGAATACTGATGTTAAATAACGTGTTAAAACTATTTTCGTCACTGTGCCAGAAACGAACTACTAAGTCCATTTGATTTTTCTGTGAGATAGTGTTTAGGCTTTCGTCGAACGATACTGCAAAACATTCACAATTTTGTAGTTCACGAAGTAATGTCTGTTGGAAATATAGACCCAATCCAAAAGTGATGACAACCTATTTTGTCTTTGTGTAACTGCATATTTTTTAGCGACTCCACACTGAGGAAACATTAAAGGAAACAAATCCGTTGCACTCGCTTGGCTTCTGGCCGATGCATAACTTGTAACTTTGTGTAATGTCCAGATTATTTCTGCTTTCGTTACTTGATCTTGGATAAGATAACTCTTTATTACACCACTAGTTTTTGCTGGGCTTTCACTTTTTTCCTGAACAACTGGAGTAGATGATATGCCAGTCACTTAACTGGAAGACGCTGCAGAATATTTTGTACAGGAAGGCTCCTTGTTAACATTGCTTGAGAACTTTACGATCGAACATTGTGCATTAAGAGCTTTAACAGCTATTTGATGTTTCTTTCCTTTTTCATGAGATTTCAATGATCCAGCTCCCATATTTGAAATGTCAAAATCAGTTCTGCAGAGTTTACAAACTGCTTTAAATGGATCGTTGTACCTAATAACTCATTTTCACTGGCCTTTCCACGAGTCCTGGAATTTAGTTTTCCTTTTCCCTATTTTAATGGCTGAAATATAAAATGTTAATTGTTCGTGTGTAACAGGATTTATTGCAAGACTAGTAAAATGTTAACCTAAATACAAAAAGTGATTCCGTTAAGATGTGGGCAATTTTACTTTTTTCCGGTGATACACCTTTCGGCCACCGGGAATGGTGTTCACTGCGACATCCGCGGGCTTGGATTCCTGTTAAAAAGCTTCGGCACAGGAGTATAAGTGGAATGTTGTTCCAGACCTGTCTACTAATCTTGCTACAGAAACATGTAAACCAATGTCTTCACAAAGCAGCAAATAAGCTTGATTCATACTATGCACATAAGCAGCAACCACAGAGAAAGCTTTTGGTTTGTATGCCAGTATCCTCTCAATGTAAGACACAAACTTAATAGATCATGAAATTTAACTTTTTCAATTACCTTACTCTCATCATCGGGGACTAATTTAGCTCTTTTTGTAGTCACTGTTATGCACAACTACCATGCCAAACAAATAAAATCTTATTCAGTCTCTTCTTGTACCCTCAACATACTTTCCAAAAACATTCACTGCCTGCACTCTGCTCACGTCTGTCTGTCTTTCTCAACTACGTCTCCACTGAATAAGTTATTATTGGCTTTTAATTTATGCTGTGGTATATAGCTTTCTTGCATTTTACAAAAATATACTTATTCCATACCAATTCCAAAAACAATATTTTAAAAACAATTTTAAAACTTTCAGGTTCCTCGTCCAATTCCAGGCTATTTCCAGGTTTTCCAGGTCCAAAAGTAAATTCCAGGCTAATTCCAGGTTTTCAAGGTTTTCCAGGTCAGTAGACACCCTGTTACAGCAATTAGAGGTTTAATTTTGAAGTTATGCTTTAAAAGTTGTTCGGTAAGAACGGTCCAATAAATATCGTTGTACAGTATATTTACAAAGTTAGGCCCGAGAAATATGGTTGTGTATTTTAAAACTTACGGCCCGAAGCGATACATGCTTTTTAGGTCCAAGTCCGGCCCGCGGGCTCGGTTCGAGCCCGTGCAGACCTCTAAACACATCACACCACAGGAATGAGTGCCATAATTCCAGGCCGCCGCCTCCGCCTCCTCCTCCTCCTCCTCCTCCTCCTACTACTACTACTACTAATAATAATAATAGTAATAGGCTTAATAAAGATTCTGCCTATTTGTCTGCTCTGCTCGTATTATATTTCTAACTTTATGATACAGTTAGACAGGTCAATAATTGATCAGTTTGTTTCTAATGTGATTCGTCACGTGTATAGAAACTGGACAAACTACAAATTACGATTCTATACACAGGAAATTAATAATGATAGCTTTATTACTCAGATATTAATTTGCATACATTAATAAATATGAGGATCTAGGTACTTAATAGAATGCTTTTTAATCATTTCTTTTTTAAAGAAAAAAATTTTAAATTGTCATTATAGACAGACGGCCTGCCGAATAATAATAATAATAAAGTTTTCCCAGGACATTGAACAAAGTTATCGTGTCTTGCAAAATGTTTTTGATAGAGACAAGGATCATGTCATCGATAGATTAATCGTCCTCAGAAAGTGAGGAAAACGAAAACGAGGACATGTATTGAAGTGTTAAGTTTCAATTGTTTATTTTATCTATTTATGTGACAATTGAAGCGCTTGGAGGATAAAGGCGTTATATTACATTGTCTGAAACGTTGCATTCTGGCGATTCATGCACGTCTTATATGTTAATCATGCTATGTAACACATTATGTAATGCGTTCTCGTCTGAGTGCAAATATTTAGAAACGATGAAAGCGGTATGTTAACGGACAAAGTTGTGAAAGTCAATTTTCCCGTCATATTCAATTTGTTACATAAAACCTTTATCCTCCAAGCGCTTCAATTTTCAAAATAATGTTCAATCAGGTCTGATATAGTGCTTTATGTGAGATTGATTCTAAGTTGCATGAATTGCATAAATAATAATAATAATAATAATAATAATAATAATAATAATAATAATAATAATAATAATGTTATATATAAAAGACTAACATTAGTGCATCACGCTAACTTCTAATAGTAAATGACGATCATGCTTATTGCAATAATATAATGCAATAATTTAGATTTGAGCATTTATATTTATGTATCCGCAAGTTTGTTATGTATCTGAAAAAAAAAGAAGAAGAAGAAGTGAGTGCAAACAATTGGAGCTCTTATGTATGATTTTAACCTATAATTAGTGCTTGAACTTTTCGGGTAAATAGTACCCGCCCGATACCCATTTTGTTTGGTTTACTCGGTTCTTAGACCTGATAAACCCGTTTGACCCGTGTTTGGCCTGTTTGGACCGTTTGACCCGATAGACTCGTTATGAGTTTGTACATGATAATTAGGACAATTTGTGTTACGATAATAAAGTGAAACAACACATCATTTACAATGACAGATTAAGCTTGTTTTCATAAAAATGGGGTTATCAGGCCAACCCTATTCATACGCTTCAATCGGGCAAACCCGATTCATAAGGTAAAAATACAATATCGGTCCAATGTGCGGTCCAGGATCTATTCTATTTTCCGAGCATTACCGAAAATGCACAGTAGCCGATTATATTATTATTATCATTATTATTATTATATTAATAGGAGAGAAAATTATTTGTTGACCTGTACGAATTTTATTCCTATTTTAAATGGTTATTCTTGTTTTATGTATTTGCTTATTGGTTTGCAACACTCAAAAAGGAGAATAGTTCGAGACTTCATTGTTTACCCTGGCGACAGGGAGAGCGGCTAAGCTTTTGTAATACCGGCAACATTCAACTGGTTGACAAACCGCAGGTGGCCGCTAACACCCTAATGACTGTTTTACTGCTGATAAGAAAAGTTGGTTTAGTTTTGAAAAGCACTATAATTCACTTCTGACTGCATTATACAAGCAATTCTTCAGCCTGTCCATAAACAAGTTATGTCGGTCTCCTCGCTGGGCTACCGCGTGTACCTTTGGTGCACGTGGTCCTGTAGTCGATTCCTGGTGGAAGAGCACGAAAGCTTTAATTTCACAATCATTCACTTTCTTTAATTGTTCGTCTTGTTTAGTCTAAAAGGTATAACCGTAGGACGTTAAGCTAAGAAAAAAGTTATGTCGTCTTTCGTTAAGATGCATTTGAGGCGTAAAAATTATCATTAACATCTACCAATGTGAAAGGAACATGTTTGAAGCACGACATCCAGTAGCTCCAATTTCTGCATAACTTTTGGGGTCTTAATTCAGGTTTGTCGTATATCATCTAGCAAGACATCAACGAGAATTTTAATACAAATACGTAGGGCCAAGCAAACTTAAGGAAGACCTCAGCCCTCTCTGCTTCCCTCAGGTTCGGCGCCCATGGCCACAACTTTGTGATTTATAGCAACACATATTTGGTGTATACCGTGATCTCCATATATTTGACTGGTTAACAATGATTCATCTCGTTCAGTGAGGAATGGTAAATTCCATATCTCACTAGTCGTCTGCATTCCACGATAACTGCGAACAATGTGTCTTATATTTTCAATTCAATGCAGAACAAACTTAAAAAGCAACTATAAAATGGCAAATATGGCCAATGATTGCACTAAATTGCATTTATTCAGGATTTGTTGTAAATATGGCAAAATATGTCATTTTACCACAATTGCAGGTCTTCAGTAATTACTTCAAGAAGTACATATAATTTCTTACTTGTAAGTTTGTTGGGTTGAAAATTGTGCTATACAATGTGTGCATTTTTTTTGAAATACGGAATAGCGAAGTTTAGACGAAATGTGAAATTTTGTACATCAATACGTGTGCGAAATTAGAGGGAAGAAAATTTCTGAGTGTGTTTCTGTAAAAGGAATACCTGAAAAGATGTAACTGGTTACCAACAAAAGAAAGGACATAAGAGCCAATACAAAGTGGACGGAGCCAGGATCATGACCAATGTGGTCAAAATGCCTCTTTGTTGTTCGGATGACAAGCAAAGTACCAGTTCAGGTGGAAAGTTGTTTGTGTCAGGTGGTTATATTGTTCTGTGTTAGAGGTGCTTTCTTGATTATGTTTTTGTTCAAAGACGGCAAGCCAAATACAGGCAAGAAACATCTAGAGCCATGAGTATCCGAAGGAATGTTGTGTCACACTTCTTAGTTTCCACTTTTAACCATAATCAACTCCAACAGACAGATGATGTATCGCGAAGACATAGCTAAGCACAAATCCACAAGATGATCGCTACTGCCAGACGCCATCCCACTTTATTTCCACGTCAACTGGCTTAAGAGCTCGCTGTGGCCATATGGCGAGCTATATTACGTTCAACTTATCTTTGAGATTACACGGACGTTCTCTTTGCAAAAAAGTGTGTCACTGACTTCAGTGCAAATAATACACCATCTAGAGAGATGTCAACATCGTGACTGAGCCCCCGTTTTACCTATGTTTATGGCTCAGCGTGTAGAACGGTTTCCGACGTGCACTTACATGGCGACAGCAGAACACAAGATACCATCCATCGAATATCAGGGGAAGGAATTATTATGGGGGTGGCAGTATACTGGTGTGGGACGATATCATGATCTATGCCGAAATTTACATCGTTCAGGCTGGTACCCACCCACATATGGCTGCTCTTGTTGACGACTTCCTTGTCAGTGAAGATATTGCTCGGATGGAATGGCCAACCAGGTTTCCTGAACTATATCCAATCAAACATGCCTGAGATAAACGGATAAAAGAACGTCATCCTTTCCCGGAGAAGCATGAGAGCTAAAAGTGCCTCTTGGTAAAGAAAGGTGTTTCATATCCACCGACCTTTCAACAACCTTAGTTTTAGTATGTTGTGAGGTGAAAACAAGCAGTTTGGGGAATCCTATTTCTAATTAAAGTGCAAAATTTATATTTTGTGACATAGATACATTATATTTTGATTTATATATGTCCATGCTGTTTTTTTTTTTTTTTTTTTTTTTTTTTTTTTTTTGTTACATATAACTTAATTTACGTAATACTAAGATAAAACAAAATGCCAAACCAAACGTACAGATTAAAGTTGACCACTGCAGCACAAAATTTATTTAATAACTAATATCTAAATGTACATAATGAAAATATTTACTTAGTTTGTCCGTAAATATCCAGAACTCTGGCCCTAAATATAATTCCCTCTCTATTTTCAGCCAGTATATAATCGCCAATGTTGGGAAGTTTCAACAGTCGCTCAACAGTAGGATCTACCATTTTCATTCTGAAACGAAAAATTTATTTTTACTAACAATTCTGGCAATACTGTTGTCATATTTTTTTATGAGCAATTACAACAACGCCAACTGACCCTTAACGTACACAGAATAAATAGATATAAAGGAATACTACTTTTTGATAAAGGTATTCAATATTTCATAAACTGACTTCAACATGCTAGTTGAGAGAGAAGTGTTAGATAGGAATACGCGAAACACTTATTGATATTTGTATGTGTATATGTGTTCTTCAGTTTTTCTTCCCAAATTCATTAATTAGACTGGTCAGGGAAGATTTGTTTCATAGTAAAATAAATACATAAATTACTTAAATTTTTTAAAAAAATGATATTTTACATAGCATATTTGCACGCTAAATCCAGCTATGTAATCACAATGTCTCCATCCACAGTTGTGTGTTTTAATATACCTCTAAATTATTCCTTTCAATCTATACGTGCTATTATTACACAAGAAAATAAAAATGACGTTCCGGTTTAAAAAAAGAAGAAAAAAAAAGAAAACGGACTTGACACTTTTACAGGAAAAGATAAATGTTTAACTTTTTCGATACTGTGATAAAACTTTTTAAGATTTCTGCTTCTCGAACATACTATACAGTTTTACAATGGTAATCATTCTGTGAACGAACCATTGGTCCAGAAACATAACACATGTTCATAATTAAGGATTGTCCATTGAATAATATTGAAAAGGGCAGTATAATATTTCACAACGAGCATAATTAACTCTATGGGCTATGGAACCCGGAGATTCAAAGCCGCATTCACAAAAGATTTCCACTGATTTCTGTTCTTAGCCAACTGAACCCAGCTTCTACTTGGTATTCCTACTGCTGCGAGATCCATCTTAATATTCTCCTCCCTTCCCCGCCTAGGTCTTCCTAATGGTCTTTTTCCGATTGGGTTTCCAGCTAAAATTTTGAAATCATTTCTATTATTTTCCCATTCTGGCTACATGACCTGCCTACTTGAACCTCCTAGATTTAATGACTCTAACAATGGTAGGTAAACCGTACACTACAATAGGCATGATCATCATTTTATATAAGTATTTTCAGCTTCAAATTCTTCGACAAAATATTTTGAACTTAATACCACGAATTCACTACTTTCATTCGATATTTCCTTTCTTCATGGGTATCGTTATGGTCTCTTACCGTTGATCCTGGATGTCTGGAAGTATCCACTTTGTCGAAATTATTATCTGATATTTTAACATATCCACTATTAGGTCATGGCGAACTTCCATGTATTTAGTTTTCTCTGCATTTATTTCTAAACCTATATCCCTACAGGCGTTTAATGAAATCTCTCCATTTTTTTCTATTGTTCTCATATCATTCCATATGAGGTTTACTATCTTTGATTATCCTCATAACGTATTCTATAACAAAACTGAATAATAATGAGAACAATGCATCTCTTTGTTTCAGGCTATTCTCGATGTGAAAGCTCGTGGACAAATATTTCCCTAATCGGACTTTACTTTGGAATTCATTTCAACACATCTTAATTAGCCCAACTAGTTTTCTCGGTATCCCAATAAGAAAGTTATACGATGTTTCCCTCCTAACCGAGTCGTAGGAATTTCTGAAATCAATACACAATTAATGTACAGGAGTATTGTAATCTCATTTCTCCTCGAGTATTCAATGAAGAATAAATATCTCGTCGATAGTTGATCTACTCCGCACTGACAATCTCCAATAATTTCACCTGCATATGGGGAAAATCTTGCTAATAGAATGTTTGAGAGGATTTTAAAGGATGTTGACAAAAATATATCTTCCTGGACTAATTATTACAATTAGTTTTGTCGCCTTTCTTGTGAATTAGAACAATGATTGATTCTTTCCACTCTTGTGGCAATTCCTCCTTGTTCCACATGAGAAGAATGCCTTTGTACAACTTGTTCTATAGATTTTTCCCTCCAGCTAAAATTAAGTCAACAGGAATTTCGTCTACACTCGGAGATCTGCGTTTCTTTAATTTCTTTATAGCAATTTCTATTTCTGTTTGGTTAGGCTCTGGAATATACAGTTCTATTGCATTCACTACACTTTCTCCACGTATATTATTTTCTGGTTGCATATTGATCAAACTGCCATAGAAAGTGTTTCCATCTATTGAAAACTGTGCCTTTCGCTTTTAAATCAGGAGATTATATACCGAGTTCCATGTACCTAACTTGACGGGCTCATGAGGTACCATATTTTTGGCTTAATTTGGAACCCCTTCTACTTCCCTTAGGATGCACCCTTTAATCAATGTTATATAATAAAATCGAGCTCAAGATAGATACTAACCATGTTCTAAATTTCATTTCAAACTGTTCAACCCGTGATCCGGTAAAAAAAAAAAAAAAGGCAAGATTGCTTTCTATGTGAAGAAAGGAATTATAGAAAATTCCTTCTCCCCATAAAACGAAAAGTTTCAAAAACGCTGGAACACATGTCAACTTATTGTTAATAAGGAGTTCATATACTAAGTCTCATCTTCCTGACTTGGCGAGCTCGTGACATACTGCACTTTTTATTTAAATTTGAATCCCCTCTATCGCCTCCCTAGGATGCATCCTTGAATCAAACTAATACGTATGATAAAAACCTGGCTCAAGGTAGGTACTATGTTCAAAAATTCATTTCAAATAGTTCACCCGTTTCCTCGTTATGCGATCGCAAACAACATCCAACATCGCTTGAAATGTCAAAATTATATAAAATGACCCCCTTCTCTTAAAACTGGAATTCTCAAAAATACTGGGACACAGGTCCACTTATTTTTAATAAGAAGTTTATATATCAAGTTTCATCATCCTAACTTGACAGGATCATGGGATACTCAGTTTTTCGCATAGTTTTTTTCCCTCCTCGCCCCCCCCCCCCCAGAACATAAAAGTAACATGATAGAAAACAATATTTTTTATTTTTACTTATAAGTAGATTACACTTGAATACTGTTAAAGCGAATTTGATCGAGCACAAGCAAAATTCGTTATCCATGATTCCCAAACAATGTTTTCAATGGTGTTCTGGTCTGGTGATGATCTCTTGATAAATACGTATTTTAAGTTAATTCTCAAACTAGGCGGATCTAGCGTTTTAAGAATAAGTTCCCTCGAATTTACATCTACTGACGATACAGTGTAATAATAATAATAATAATAATAATAATAATAATAATAATAATAATAATAATAAATGAATATTCACTCAATTTCTCATACAATACTATCACAGAAATCCATTGAATTTCCTGGGGGAAAAGTTTAGCTTTATTGACGAATGTTACATCACAGAAATACATAATTGTCAATATCATTTTTGATTGAAATCTAATCCTATAAATAAGAAGGCACTTTCATCTCTCATTTTTAGTAATTTCACACAATTTAAAAGTTATTACTCGGAAAGCAATCAAAAGCAAGATGTACAGTTTTCAAATAATATAAAAGGAGTTAAGAAAATCAATGACACGCTAGAAAACATGAGATATAGGATGAAAATAAACGTTAGAAAAAGCAATGGTGATTGAAACGAAGCAGAGGTGACTAGTTTTCGTTACCTTGATAGTACTACTTGTGAAAAGATGAAATGAGAATGTTAAGTAAAAGCAAGGCTAGGAATGGCGAAAGCGTATTTAAGAAAGATTATTTTGTGGGTCCTTACATAAAAAATAAATAAATAAAAAAAAGAATCATAAAATGTTTTGTGTGGAGTATGGAGCACACACATGTAGTATGCAAAAACGCACAAAGAAGTCTGAAGTTTTCGAAATGTGGATGTGGAAAAGAATGGACACAGCTGGGTCGAACGGAAAACGAATGAAATCACCGAAATGAAATATTTGAGTTTAACGTTCCACAATTATGCCCTCTAGGTTAAGGAAGACGGATGATTAAGGCAAATGAATTGTAATCGAAGAATTGATGGAATGAGAATGTGGGAGGAAACGGGAGTACCCCGAGAAAACTTACGAACAAGATGATGTTGACCAGGAAGGAAAACGAATGAAGAAGTGTTAAAAATTGCATAAGAAAAATAATAATATTAAATGTAATGCAAAGACGAAGGGAAACCGGTTAACCCTTTGGTTAAAGACCTGTATCATGAGGAACGTGCTAAAAGTTCCAGTGGAAAGAAAAATGAGAAGGAGGGAAAGAAGCTAGAACTGCTGAACGATATTAAAACGGATGATTGCTACCTCAAAACGAAGTGCTTAGCTGAAAGACCGTGGTGTTTGTAGCAGATGCATTGCCAATATTGCATAATACCTGATGATGACAATAGGCTCAAAGTGTAACTAATTAATTTAATTGAGGAACCTATTCACATGTCTTACACATTAGCCTTACCTTAACTTCGTCTTCAATAGCTTATAATTAAGCTCGGAGTCTGCGTGACGAAGCCAAAATCTTTCAGGTGTGACACCAGAGACAATTCTCATTTCTCTAACATCTCCTTCTTTAATATCTAACGGCGGAACAAAGTATGTATTTTGTTCCTCAGTTTCACCTTTAAACATCTCATCCTGTGTCTGTGAGTTGTAAACGAATTCTAAATTTGGACGAGGGTTTTCCATTTTGCCTGTAGTGAACACTGCTTTCGTACGAAATACTACGAGTTATCTTCTTCTTTCACTCTGACTACGATCAGTATGAGCCATTTAATCTGAAAAGAAAAAGGAATGCTTTGATTTAATTTTTTTTTTCTAAATGAAAAATTTACAAATTCCATACAGTCATAAATAAATCAAAGAAAGCGACACTGACAATGTTATTATGTTTTAAGTTTAAAATCCCCTTTAAGCAACACGATTTTATGACGTGTGGACGTTCGAACCACTGTAAATGCCTTCAATGCTCTCCCACCGGAAATGGAACTCGGGATCACGTATACCAAATGCGCACGTGCCGACCAGTAAACTACCAAGAGAAGCTAATTGACACGTTTCTCCGAGTCATACTTGGTTTTTAGACTTCCAAGCTATGCGTAGGTGTTAGAAGAAGTCTTTCGACGTTCATCTGTCAGTTGACAGGTATCAAGAGGGAAAGCATAAGAGATATGGAGAAGTAGTTTTCTGCAATCGATTCAGCGTTTCAAAAATAAATTTCATTTCCTAGGTTAACCCTGTATACAAACCGGAAGTAGTTAAAATTAATCATTTCCGGTATCAATATTTATCGCCAAAGAACCAACATGGTAACAGATAACAATAAGTGGTTTTCTGTAACCAATCCAGTCTCTGAAAGAAACATATTGTCACCACCCTCAATACTCTACCAAAAACGGTAATGGCTGAAATTTATATTCACTTTCGGTTTCTAAACTGATTTCCATCGACAAAGAACTGTAAGAGATATAGAGATGCGGTTGTTTGCAAACGATTCAGTGTCCCAAGAAATGTCTTATCTCCTTCACTAACCTATCATTGTACGCTGAAGTTGTACAACTTAATTTTCGATTTCATCATTTATCGCCATAGAATGAAAATGGTAATAGACAGCGACAAGCGATTTTCTGTAATCGGTTCAGGGTCTTTAGAGAACATACCGTTACAAAACTCTACGAAGATCGAAAATGGTTTGAAATTTACTATTACTTCCGGTTTCAATCTGATTTACGTAGAGCAAAAACTGTTAGAGATATCGAGATGCAGTCTTTTGCATTCGATTCAGCTTCCCAAGAGTAGGTTCCATCTAGCTCTTCCCTTAACGAGCTGTTCGATCCGAAATTGGTTCAAATTAATGATTTCCGCTTTCAAATTTTATCGCCATAGAAAAAAAAAAGAACAGTAAGGCATAGCGAATTAATGGCTTTTTGATATCGATTCAGAGTTTAAGAAACAAGTTCTACTTTGATCTTATCAATTTACTGCAACCAGTAGTTATAGATGTACTACTCCAAGTTTGAGTACGGAATTTCCGTAGTTTGAAAGTCTACTGTAGTTTCACACTGTGAAATGAAACTCACTTGTTAGTATATCTTACCGTTTTAATTCTGTGGAAATTAGTGTTGAAATTGGAAGTAATAGTAAAGTGGAACCAGTTTTGGTTTTGGTAGATTGTTGTGGATAGTCATGATAGGTTGTCCTGAAACGTTTAATCGTTGAAACCGGAAATGGCTAACTTGATCAACTTCTAATTTGAACAGACGCTTAACGGAAGTGATGGAACCTATTCTTGGGATGCTGAATCCATTGCAAAAACAGCTGCTCGGTATCTCTTACAGTGTTTGCTCTAATACTTGTAGACAAACGGACGGATAGAGCCGTTCTGTAAAACTTGAAACACTTACGCGTTCACATAGCATAGTTTGGAAGTCTAAAACCCAGTTCAAAGTAGCTGTTAACTATATTCAAGAATTCATTTCAAACGTATTAGCTATTTTCCCGTGATACGATTAGATGAACAAATGGCCATACCAATTAAATGTGTATGGGGGCACGGTGGCTCAGTGGTAGAGCGCTTACCTCTGGTATGTGGAGTCCTTGGTTCGATTCCCGGTCAAGTTAGTTTGTGGTGGACAACAAGGTTTCCGTGGGTTTTCTAGGAGTATTCCCGTTTCCTTCGATATTCTTATTCCACCAATTATTCCATTATCATTCACTTGCCTTAATCATCCGTGTCCCTTAACCTAAAGGGCATAATCGTGAGACGTTAAACTGAAAGATTTCATTTCATTCTTAAAAAGTTTGGAGAGTTCAGTGAGACAAATAAATCATGTGTTTGACACTTTAATAAACAAAATCAACGTAAATGATATCCTTCCACCTGATAGTCATAAATTTACTTGTTTCGTTAGGAAAAGGCTCTGAGGGTGTATGTATTCTAGGCGCCACCTCTAAAGTGCACTGGCACAGCGCGTATAAGCGAAGTAATTTATATATTTACCTTTCTAATATTTAAATGAATGTAAGAATAACATATACCTTATTTACGATTTTTTTTTTAAATATAAAAGTGGCGTGGAAATAGCAGATGTTTTAGGAAACTTGTAACGTATACTCAAATTAATTAAAGACCCCCCCCCCCGCTGGTCTAGTGGCTAGCATGTGTATCTTTAGTGCATGTGGCCCGGGTTCGATACCCGGTGGGAGAGCACAAAAGAAATTACTTTTACAATAGTTCAATTTCGTTAGTTATCCGTCTCATTTAGCCTAAGGGTATAAACGTGTGTGTGTGTGTGTTTTTTTTAATTAATTAATGTTGTTTTGAATAGAACATAGAAGTAAATTGGAAAAAGCACATACACATTGTTACATATAATTATTGAACATTTCTTTACTTATTTAGTTTCAGAAGGATTTCCAAGGAAAAACCTTACAGGCGACATATCCTTTCATAGCAGTACACTTTTTTTTTTTTTTTTTTTTAATTGACAGGTTATGTAGGTGAAATTATTTGCCTTTTTTTTAACTGGATGGATGTTAGAATACCCCTTTTGGCGATCCAGAAAGAAAGAAAAAATCTTCTTTTGAAAAGGGTTTCCTAAGTATTCGGGATTTAAATGCCATATCTGCTCCTTATCGATGTGCGTTCTAAGCTAAGCCAACCGGGCAGCATGTACAAGAGACTAATTTGTACGCCTCCATTTATAATTTGATGGGTGTACACATACTCTCATGCCCTGTGTAAATTTCCTCTTCCTCAATCGTTCATAAGCCCACTCGATTCTTTAGTCCGAAACGGGCTCGAAAATTGTAGTACCTAGTTTAGGTGACATCTCTGTTTATAATGCATGCTCGTATTAAAATTATTTTGCACAACATATCACGGAAAGTAAATTATACCACAAAGTGTGTAAATGAAATTTTAGGGAGTAGAGGTCTAAAGTAGTAATCAAATGATATAATTATACAAAAAGTCGTGTAATGTATACAAGAACATATGATCTTAATGAAATTCATATCAGGGAAAAGGGGCTGAAAGTTAAAGACTTTTTAAGAAACCCCTAAGAAGGTAACTTTTCTCAACGGGAGATATATTAGCAGACAGAGGGTGCGTGCAGACCACAAGATGATGGGTACCGCTAAATTATATGTGTCTTTATTATTATTATTTTAACTGAAGGATGTATAAATGATCTTATTCCCAATACACATTTTAAATTGTTTATCCCGACGGATGCGTGAATATCTTTATACGCGACTCGCTAACGTTTCTCCAATCGTTTAATTTCAGTAGTGTTTTAGCGGTGAAACTAAATTTGGCTCACCTCTGTTTATAATTATGCGTCATTTTTCTGGTCGGGTTATGCAAATGAAATAAGTTATTTGCAAGATCGAGAACCCTTCACTAAAACGGCATTGTAACTTTCAAGAATATACTGTTCCCGATTCGCAACAAATTTTTAGTTATTTATTTAAAAAGAGTTTCAAAATTGTATTTGTTTGAAGCGACATCTCTGTTTCTAATGTAATCACACATATTAATTTAAGCTTGCTATGCATAACGTAAATGAGTAAAATAAATTATCAATCTTATTTTATTGCGAATTAACTAAAAGAGTTTTGAAATGGTAACATCTATATCTGAGTTAAATTCAAATATTTCTTGAATTCTTTACCTTTAAATTGATTCAAAAATTAAATAATTTCATAAACTATCCCTGGTCCTAATGGATATATGAGTTTCAATTAAAGATAACTGGTACCGTGAAAATAAATTAAATAATTTATGTTTTACTTGAGGAAAGAAAGAAAAATAATAGATTTTTTCTATACTAAATAATAATAATAATAATAATAATAATAATAATAATAATAATAATAATAATAATAAAACACTTTGAAACACGTTCCAAATTGTAGCTGCTTTAAACGTCATCGGTTTGTTCTGTATGAAAAAAATTAATGAAAACTGCCTTAATGTGAATGAAATAAATAATATTTTCCTTTTTTTTTCTAAATTGTATATATATTTCTACCTTTATTCCAGATTTTTTTATTTGTTTAAATTTTAAAAGGCTTTCAAAGTTGAACGTACTTAAGACATAGGATGACGTGTCAGTCGAAATTCTTTCAGGTAGAACTAATAGAGATGTGTCGTTCGCGAACGAGTCGTTCCTTTGGAACGAATCCTTTCTGAGAACGAATGGAACGAATCCTTGAAAGGAATCAAACTCATTTTGAAAGGAACGAGTATGCACTGCAAAGCAGCATGTGTATCGCCTTTGGCAAATGGAAGAAACACTAGACGTAGACGACACTGGCTGAAGATCTTCGATTGAACACTTCCGTTTTGCTGCGAAAGTTAACGAAGTTCCCTTCTACAAAGCTATAAACGAAAGGACGACCATTCCTTCCTCTCGCCGCGCCAACTCCTAAACAAAAAAAAAAAAAAAAAAAAAAAATAAAAATAAATAAATAAATAAATAAAATAAAATAAAAAAAAAAAAGTGGCGTGAACGAAGGAATCATGGAATCAAACTTTCCTTCGTTTTCTCAACATTGTCGTACAAACTACTACAAACGAGGAACGAGGGGCTTCACAAATAGAGTCAAAAGTGGATGTGGAACGAAGGAATCAAAAAATGCAGTCAAAACTGGCAGTGAACGAAAGAACTCACGAAAGGGAATCATATTGGCCTTGTTTTTGAGTGGCGAATATATACTTCCGATTTACCACGAAGTTTCCCTTCACTCCCGTCTCCAGCTGGACACAAAGAAAACACCATTGAAAAGAAATATTTAAACAAACATGAGTATCGTATAATGCGAGCTGAGCTCCGCGAAAGAAACAAAGAAATTGAGGCAAATGACAAATTAAAACATAAAATAATACTAACCAGTGGCGGAACCTCATATTCGAGCCCCTCCCACACACAAAACTTCTTCTCACCTCCCCGCTTCGCAAAAACTTCTTATAAGGGCAAATTAAGTCTATAAAACAAATCAATCCTTTTAAGTGTTATTCCAACACGGAGATTTGAAATGAGGGAATGAAGAACACAATGTAAACATAAGTAATTAATAATCAGAGCATTACTCTGCGTTATATACATATACACAGGCGCGGATCCAGGATGTGGTCAAGAAGGGGGGGAGCTAAAGCCTATCCCAGTCAGCCTTCATATTGCCCAGTCAACAATGTAATCAAGTGCCATTTTATCTAGTGTAAATTCGGACCTCAAGGGGGGCTATAGCCCTTGGATCCGCCTCTGTATATATATAATATGCAGAGGCGGATCCAAGGAGAGGCTATAGGGGCTATACCCCCCTTAAGGTCCGAATTTACACTGGATAAAATGGCACTTGATTACACTATTCACTGGACAATATGAAGAAAATGAAATCTTTAAGTTTTACGTCCCACGGTTATGCCGGTTAGGCTAAAGGAGACGGTGATGATGAGAGATGAGTGAAATGGTGGAATGAAGAAAGTGGGAGGAAACGGGAGAACCCCGAGAAACCCACGCACACGGTGTTTGTCCACCAAAAAAATTCACTTGGAGAGGGCTGGGATCGAACCCGAAACCCCAAGCACCAGAGGTAAATGCAGGTCACTGGGAAAGTAAATAACACTTTTCTTCCTCTGATCTCTCACTGTGAATCACTCCAGTGTTGAATTCAGACATACTTAAGGGGGCTCAGCACCCCTTGAATATTTATATATAGTGCATATCTAGAATATAGTGTATATCTAGAATATCTATTGCCCCTCCTTGTACAAAAATCTGAATTCACCACTGAATCAGTCGTATACAAATACACGTATGTTCGTTGCAGTACAACAGTGTAATTATCATAAACAAAAGAAAGGAAAGCTTTAGTTTAACGTCCCACGATTATGAAAACGGAATGCTAAAGGAGACGGATGAAATTGCAAGTGAATGATGATGAAAAATGGTTAAATGAGAAAGTGGGAGGAAACGGGATAACCCCGAGAAAACCCACGAGCAACGATGTCGTCCACCACGAACTTACTTGGTCGGGGATCGAGCCCGCGACCCTTCGCACCAGAGGTAAGCGCTCTACCACTGAGCCACCGCGTCCCCAATAATCATAAACAGTCCATTCACATGTAGTAAATACAGTTTTAAACAACGTAACAGTTCTCATGCAAAAAGTTTTCTGATAATTAGATACTTGTGTTACATAGTACAATCATTGCCTCATTTCGAATATCTGTGTTGGGAAAATACCTGAAATGATTGAATTGCTTTATAGGCCCTGACAAGAATTTTGCGAGAGAGTGGGGTGAGATGAATTTTCGCGCGGGGGACCGAGAAGAATTTTTGCGTGGGGGCTGATTCTGAAGTTCTGCCACTGTTTCCTTGGTGTTATAAGTAAGAGAAAAAAGAATGACAACCCATTCTTATAGTTCATTCACCTTGAAGAACTTTATTGTACTCGTTCCTTGTTTCCAATGTTCATTTTTTTGTTGTTGTTTTCTTTATTTGGGTCCGCGCCCGCCAAGAGAGAGAGAAGAAGAGAAGATGGGTACCGGGTAGATAGACGGAAATTTTGTTTCTTCAAACAATACCAATATGGATTGAAGTTTTTACTCTTGACCTTGACGCACAGGTTCGACTCTTTTGTTTCCTGAATGAGGACAAACATATGACAACCCAAGAAACACACCTCCCTGTCCCCTTCGCTCGACCATTACAAGCTTTGTTCCAAACCAGAACTCCCCCTACAGTCAGACCAGCAGAAACAGATGATATGACTTTTTTTTTTTTTTTTTTTTTTTTTTTTACAACTTCCTGCAAGCTTTAAATGTATTGGTTCCACCACAACCCAAGGTTTCCGAGTTTTCACGATATACAACGGAAGAAATGAACGAACATGTGTTGCTTGCATCTCCGATGGAATCAAAGTATTCATGTTAGAAAGGAACGACTCGTTCCATGGAGTCGTTCCTTTTTATGAGTTCTTCTAGTGAACGGAATGTTCTTCTAGTGAACTAGTTGATTCCATAAAAGGAATCAAACTTCCCATCTCTAAGAACTAATGAAATATTAGCTCACTAGATGGGTCCAATGATACCCTTTACCCAGTCGATATATCTCTTCTTACTTACTTCCGATTATGAACTAATTAGGTGCGACGTGTTTCATTGAAGTTTCTCAACATTTGATGCCGATAAGCTCTTACGTCTTTTATTCTTATTTATTTATATAGCATTACACATATGAGTGGTTACAACTGATGCTTCATAGTCGTGTTAGTTTCTCTTGTACACTAATTTTGTAGAAAATTAATTTATTTCATCTCCTATCTTACGTCGAAGTCACATTTTCTTTGTACAACCTTACAAGAGATATTGCTGCCTGGGATAAATCACCAGCAATATAAAATGAAACACTTCGCAGTATAAGCCATAATATATCATAGTATATCGCAGTATATCATTGTATTGACATTCAGTAAAATAATAATAATAATTTATAAAATTCTTTTAATTTAAATATTAAGAACTCGAGTAATAAAATTGGATCGCTGACGTTCAAAATTTATCGAGTGCGGTACGCAAAACTTGAAATGTACTTCTGTAGCAGGATACATTACAACAAAGTATACATTTACTAAAAGTACATCAATACGTTTACAGCAATGGTAATTATCTACCTTTTTTAAAAATTTACTCAGTAAGAGAGAAAAATAATTAAGAATTAACTACATAATGTTCTCACCACCATCCAAACAAAACACAAAATACATGCACATTCAGTGTTGCCAATAAATGTCCTCACTAAATAGTAGCTAAGTTATGCACAGATTCTAGCTAAAATTGGCTAAACTTTACTAAAATTATAGTTAAATTTATACGTAACAATTAGCCATAACAGCAGGGATAAAAGTGAGAGGGAACGCGGGGAACGTCGTCCCTATACTTTAAAAAATATATGGCGTTCCCCCACTTTCTAAAAATTACCATGGGCATAGAAAGGCACACGGGACGGCGTGACGTCTTGCGTCCCCCTTCCTTTTCAGACCCACTTTTAACCCTGCATGACAAGAAAATATCTCTTAAGTTTTATGTACTTACTATGATTAAATATATTGCACTAGCATTAGTAAATATACTTAGTATTAGTATTAGTATAAATGCAATATATAACATATTCTTCTTGTTATTAGTGTTAGTGAATATATTGTTTCATATTGTATTCATATTATCTTGATATTGTATTAGTAAATGGAAAAGAAACAAATGATGCAAAAAACTATGATATTCTACGAGGTTACATATTGGTACCTTTACTCTTTTTAATATACATCAGGCACCATCACATTTGGAGTTTCCCCTGTTTGAATTGTTAAGCGTTATTTCAGTGAGGCAGCGAGCGAGATCATGGAACACGCACGAAGTTCCTTATGGGGCGTTTACACTTAGTCGATTTGCGTTCGATTCAGTTGAATTGACGTCACTTTCAACTTAATCGACCGTGTAAACGGGACTTCAACTTAATCGCTTGTTGATCGAAGGCGACTAATCGACTGGCAACTGAATTAAAAGACGTTCTATTTTCTGTGGTTGAAATAATTGAACACATCCATCAATCTGATTCGGCCTAGTTGCTTCGATTTAGTGGCAAATGCAGCGAGTCGATTTAGTCGTGCGACTAAATCGACTAAGTGTAAACGCCCCATTAATGAAGTTTCTCTTTTAAATACTAGGGGCCGCGGTGTCTCAGTGGTAGAGCGTTCACCTCTGGTGCATGGGGTCCCGGGTTCAAACCCTGCTCCCGAAAAGTGAACTTTATGGTGAGCAAACACCGTGTGTGGGGGTTTTCTCGGGGTTCTCCCATTTCCTCCCACTTTCTTCATTCCACCATTTCATTCATTTCTCATAATCACCGTCTCCTTTAGCCTAACCGGCATAATCGTGGGACTTAAAACTCAAAAATTTAATTTCATTTTTTTTTCTTTTAAATACTAGGCCTTATGCAGAGTCGTTTTGACGTATGATTCAGGAGCGTCATTTCAGATTTTGCTTGGGGGGGCAAGACCCCTTGACATAAGTAAAATTTCGCGTTTTTCACTGACTTACTATTATTATATTTATAAAATTTATATAAATCTCAAACTCAAGGGGGGCAATTGCCTCTCTCTGCCCCCCTAAATGACGCCCCTGATATGATTAGCGTCATACGGCCTGACTACTGCAGGAAACATATCTTACAAGGAAAAGGCAGGCTTTGGTAAGTGAACTTCGGCGCCATTTTTTGCGAGGTGGTAGTGCACATTTAAAGAATTAATATTACAAACTGGAAGAGCGGAATGGCCAAAAATAACGGAGAAAAACCGTCTTAAAGTTTTCTATTCGCCGCGTATGTTGTACGAGGCCCAAATTTATTAGGTGACCTCGTGGCAGAGTGAGAAGAATCTGCGTCTCAAGTGCAAAGGGTCCCGGTTCGATTCCTGTTCGAGTCCAACTTTTTTTGTTTTTTGCTTCAACCAATAAAGTAGCCATTTGTAACTATAAGTAAAATATTAATTCACCATGGGCCTTATGCAGAGTCGTTTTGACGTCTGATTAACACCATACTACGGGGTTGACTAAGGGATGGTTATGAAAATTGTATTCAGAGTCTCTGATTAGGACGTAGTATTGGACGAAGTTAATCACATGTGAGTAATTAATTTAGAGCAGAGACTAATCTTTTACCCACGGTTTAGCGTGCGACACGACATTTCGTATTTCGTAATTCATATATTTTCATTTTACAGACTACGCATGCGCTCATCTACTTTTCCGTAGTTGCCACATTTATTTTACTCACCGATGCATTGGGGTTCTATAAGTTAATCATACCCAAATCATCATTTTAGTTGTACTCAAAGCAAACTCTGAATACCAAAAAGTGCACCTTCCTTAGTAAAAAGTTAGTATTCCAACTAACTAGTCTGTGACTAACCTTCGATTAACGAATTCTCTTTGAATACCGCCTTATATGTTTATAATGAATTAAAACAATAGAAATTTTCAATCGCTTGTAAAATCTTTCAATGTTCTATGTTAACTAGGAACAAAATTTAATCTATTCCGTAAATATTATTGTTACTGCAGTCGTTTTGTAAAAAATGTTCTTGACGCTTCGTATCTACATCTGTTGACAGTGTGCGAATTACAAGGCTAATGAGGGGGAAATCTCCTTTGGTTATAGCAGCATCCAATATTAGCAAATGGGATTCTTTGTAATTCGAACACTGTCAACAGATGTAGACACGAAGCGTCAAGAACACTTATTACACAACGACTGTCGTACCCATAATATAACTCGTGATATCAGTATATTTACGGAATAGATTAAATTTTCTTGCTAGTTAACATGGAACATTGAAATATGTTATAAGTAAACATATTGTGAATTAATATTTTATTTATGGTTACAAATAGCTACTTTATTGGTTGAAGCAAAAAACAAGAAAAACTTTGACTCAAACGGAAATCGAACCAAGAACCCTCTGTATATGAGTCGCAGGTTTTCCTAACTCTACCACGTCGTCATTTCATAAACACCCGCGTCGTACGATATATGCAGCAAGTAGAAAACTTTAAGACGGTTTTTCTCTGTTATTTTTGGCCATTGCGCTCTCCCAGTTTGTAATATTAACTATTTAAGTGTGCACTACCACCTCGCAAAACATTGGCCCCGAAGTTCACTTACCAAAGTCTGCCTTCTTCTTGTTAGTCGAGATCTTTAGTATAGCACTAATCGTGCGTCAGAACGACTCTGCATAAGGGTCTTAAGAATTAAGGAGTATTACCTCAAAACTTTATAAACGTATAGAAGTGACTTTCACAGAAAACGCTTTTAAAAATATCGTATTAAAACATTAGAGACGAAAACTACACCATGGAGTATTCTTGTAAACATTAATTTGATTCACGAAGATATATGAAACTACTGGGTTAATATTATTTTTTAAAAAAAGAAAAAAAATCAATTTGAAGACTTGAGCGATTATCGAGTTTCGAGAAAGCATTCCTCAATTATACTTACTTAATAAAGTTAGTTTTCAAACTTTCCTCTTTGACTGAAAATGTATTATAAGAAGTTTCTATAAGTGGAAAATGCAATTATAGGAAATCATGTTATACAAAAGATAATGCAAAATAAGCTTGTGCATTGTAGTAGGGGAGCATATGTCATCCCGTGGCAGCTTTCGTGAAGATAAGATGAGAGGGTGATTTTTTATTTAGAGGAGCCTTCTGATGAATAATTTCGATGGTGTTACTCACTGATGCGTGGGATGTAGATATGATGACGTCATCAAATTGGCGGACAACTCGCTTGAAGAAACAAGCATTATCTCCATTGTTTATGAACCGATTTTCTTTTTCCGTAGCTCATTTTAAAGGTAAGTAAATTTTCCATAAAAACCGTTATTTAAGTATTTTCTCTAAAGTTAACGGTTTCGGAGTTATTTTTGTTTATTTCATAAATAATTGTTCAATAATTCATTAAATAATCAAATAACTCCTAAACCTTTAGTTTTAGAAGAAATGTTTACATAATAGTTTTTATGGGAAATTTAATTTCCTTTAAAATGAGCTACGGTAAAAGAAAATCGGTCCATAAACAACGGAGATAATGCTTGTTTCTTGAAGCGAGTTGTCCGCCATTTTGACATCATGTCTACACGCTACGCACCAGTGAGTGACACCATCGAAATTATTCATCAGAAGGCTCCTCTAGATAAAAAAAAATCACCCTCTCATTTTATCTTCACGAAAGCTGCCAGGGGGCATGTTTTTCTTACATATGGCCCCCTACTATTGTGAAAATATGTATTATAAGTGCAACTAATATTAAAATGTCACTATATTAGTACTATCGTTATGTTTTATAATTTTTGAATTCATTAACTTCATAGTACGCTATATGTTTCTTGTAAAATTTTTTGTCTCCTGACAAAGCCATAAACTCGAATTTCTAAGGCGAAAAAGTAAATAATAAATGATTGAGGTATACTTTAGTTGAACATTTTGAATTATCAAATTCATATATAATTTTTTGTATTTTGTTATAAAAAACAAATGATGCATGATAAATCTAAATATTATGTAGTAGGCTAACTTATATTGCAAAATCTTTATAAAGTAATACAAGAAAATTACAGTTCTATTATTATTATTATTATTATTATTATTATTATTATTATTATTATTATTATTATTATTATTATTATTATTATTATTATTATCACCGCTTGTTCAATGGCAAGCATGTTTACTTCTGGTGCACGGGGTTTTGTGTTCGATTCTTTGTGCACCAAAAGCAAGGGGAAAAGCTTTGAAATTTGAATGCATTACGGTGATTTTCGTTTTCCACATTAAACAGTGGCATCGTCTTATAGAGTCCACAAGATTTCGTAAACAACTAAATATTGTGCTTTTTTGTTCCTTAAAATATATAATTATATTTAGATTATATTATCTTGTCGTTCTGTTTTCTTCTTCTTTTGGTTTAACATATTAAATAGACTAGAAGTTTTTTTTAAAGTATTGCACACACTTTACATTTCTTTCCATCATTACTGTATGTTCACAACAAGACTGCGAACGTGACAAACTACTGTGTGTGTACTATAGAAAGGCAGCGGAAAAGAGTAACTGATGTCTCAAGAGAAAAATGTCCGACAAGAGGACATTCAAACTACTATTTGAACGTGCTGTGTTGACAACTGCTGATGACTAATTTCCCGTAATGTCGTAATAAGCTTCTTGCAACTACAAATAAAATAATATAATGGTATGTAATTCAATCTCGCAATCAGTTATAATCGTAATTGATCGTATTGTTCTTCGATTTCGTTTACCCTAAATGTATATGTGATTGATGAATTTTTTTGCTGGTGTGTTTCCGTGGCAGCATAATCTGGAAGATAGGATGGGAGGTGAATATGCGGAAACTTGTAAGCGAAATATCATACCTGACGGAAGACAATTTTAAGAAAGCTAATACTTCATATTCATAATGACATTGAATTGTAGTGTTTAAAAGAAGACACGCAGATACAATACAAGGTTGGTTAGATGTTTGTATGCTAGGTGGAATTCGTTGCCGTGTCACGTTGCATCAAGTGTGTGTGTGTTTGTGTGTGTGTGTGTGTGTGTGTGTGTGTGTTATGTGTGTGTGTGAAGAAGAATTCAATGCCGTAACCTTTCTGATTACGAACGAGTAGTAAACATGATTTCGTTTCTGAGAAGTGCTCTTATCATAATCTGAACTCTGATACATTCATTCACTGAGAGGGATGAAGACTTTAAGAAAGTGTTATTCAAATACTAATAAAAAAAACATTACAATCTTATTGAGGTGAACAAAGTGACATTAAAACGTAAAATGAAATATAACCCACTGTGCCCCTTGTCCTGATGAAAGAGTGGTCCATCGGGAATTGAACCCGGCACAAGGCAAACCGAAGTCAAATATTCATATCAGTCAATAGATCTTATTGTGCTGAACAAAGTGGCATTAAATCTCACAGTTTATAAAATTCAACGGCTTATAAAATTTTATAAAATGTTATATTATACGAAGAATTTGCTGTTAGCTGGTCTACATTAGCGTTTTTGATGAGTTAAGATTTTATACTGTATTTAATTTTCATTGGAGGATAAATATTCAAGGTAACCTTTTTTCACTCATATTGTAACACTGAAACATACTGTGGAGAAAAATAGAATACCGTAAGTAAACCTAATTTTTTAGCTGTGCTACCTTTCCCTGCGCACACTGTTTTCTAAAACAAATGCTGTTTTCATTTTGTTCTTTCAGCAATTTTTTCATATTCGTTCCATTAGCCTAAATCAACTAATTCCGGTTCAATTGATCACTATAGAACGAAAAAAAAGGAAATATGAATCATTGTGCCTTTTGTTCTGGTGCGAAAGTGGCCCATCGGGAATCGAATCCGGGACCACACAAACCGAAGTCAAATATTCATATCAAACGATTGATCTAATTGAGCTGAACAAATCCCTACTCAATTCGGTAGAAGAAAAATAACCATTTCCAGTTTAAATTTTGATCGTCATTAGTAGAAATGGAGCTACTTCTACACTTGAATAGATTTTATTGCCCTCTTAATTGCTTTTATTGCTTTTATGACTGTGTAGATTTGATGTCAATATGGCCGTGTCGGCCTTGGGGAGACCGGTCCCCGGGCTTGGGGGAAGTTTCTGGGGGAAGTGGTTTTATTAGTTGTGCAATAGAGGTTGTTTGGAAAAGTGGAATGACCTTCTTTCTTGTTGAAACACGCTCCTATACGATTCTTGAATCGAAATTATAATCAAATTAGAATTAAAACTATGATTTAGATAATTAGAGCATTGGTATACGGCTTTGAATGCGATCCAACACGATTTTTGATTGAGGATACGGCTTTGAACGCTGTTCCTAGCTTTAAACATGATTTAATACGATTTTTGAATCGAAATTATATTCAAATTAGAATTAAAACTATGATTTAGATAATTAGAGCAATGGTATACGTCATTGAACGCAATCCCTAGTTTCAAATGCGATCCAACACGGTTTTTGATTGAGGATACGGCTTTGAATGCTGTTCCTAGCTTTAAACATGATTTAATACGTTTATTGAATCGAAATTATAATTAAATTAGAATTAAAACTATGATTTAGATAATTAGAACTTCAGTATATGGCTTAAAACGCGGTCCATAGTTCCCACAAGGTTTTCCCCCATTAATTTAATTATGATCTGACTTGTAAAGCTCGTAACTAATTGAACACTCTTATTTGAACTAGAAAATTATGAATAATGAATATGATTACACCCTTTAAGCTCCAATGTTTAGCAATGATTTTTAATGGTGCGTTGTTTTACGGAGTAAAGTATTAAGATGGGAGGGAAAAAGGAAGGAAAGGAAGAAATATTTATTTATTTTCATCTATTTTTTCTTGTTGCGAACTGCACTTCTTTCGTTTAGCTTGCTTGGCTCTTAAATGACAGACTTAACTCTGCTATTTTTCAGCGTTGCTCAGTACGAAATTCGCAGATACGCAAGGTTCTGTGTTCTCTCAAAGCGCCATTGCAATACTGAGGGTGAAGATTGAAGTTCAGTTTCTCACACCCTATGCAAACAACCTTGCGATATGATTGGCCAGGAAAAACCAGTTTGCTCCACCTCCAATGTTTAACCATGGGGACCAATCATTCCCTCTAGTTTGAGTGAACGGTAGAACCAACCCTTCCCCCGCTTCTCTTTCCATCATCAATGTCTTGTGTGAACAAGTTTCTACCCGCTCCCCACCCTTCCCCCGCATCTCTTGACCGCATTTTGTGTGATCAGGTTTCTACCCTGCGACAAGTGACACACATTTTTTCCCCACCCCTCACTGCCACTCTTTGGTTGCATCCTGTGTGAACATGCTTATACCTTTTCTCCCCCCAACGGCGATAACTGACACATTTTTCCTCACAAAGGGTGTTTTTCAAACCAGTTCTGGTGGATGGTTTGCGGACAACAACCTCTTCCCCGCCCATTTAGACAAACAAACAAGTAGGATGTCCTTGTGCTCATTGCCAATAACCTGATGAATAAATGGTTGTCCTTCATTTTGACTACTGCAAAACAACACACACACAAAAAAGAACCTGTAGAATTACAACATACAATAATTGTCCTGCTCTTTTCGGCAAGATACAGGTTATTGAAACAGTTGTTGAAATGATAGCTATCTAGCTTACTGAATAAAGCCGGAATTTTAAAATTTAGGAACATTGTCGGCTGAACCCAACTAACGAATTTTATTGCTTGGTAAACAACTATTTGCTGTGAAAAATACGACAATTTGGCGTCTTTAAGGTATGAATTCAGACATGCTGGCGATGTTTTTCAAACTTTAGGCATTGTGTGAAAATTCCATGGTATTACCTCTATAGAAAAGAAATATTTCCTTCGATTCGGCAAGAGACCGACAAAGGAATTCTTTTCTGATTCTTTGCAGAGCGAGGCAATGCTGTATTACAAGGCAAATTCATTTACTTTATTTTTTTTCTTCCCCTATTCCATTTCCCTTATGTTAATGAATAAATAAAAAATATATTATATAAGTGCAGTATACATTCCTGTATTAACAATTTTGCTCGTGAAGTCTTCTGCCTTGCTTCTGCCTTGCTTCTTTAAAGTGTTTTTCTGGATTTTTCTGTGTTTGTTCAAAGAAGAAGATAATATATTCAAGTAAGTTTTATATCATTATAATTGATTAGATATATTTGCATAAGTATCGAATGGTGGGACTCCTCCTAGAAAATTAACACATATTGTTTTTCTTATGAAAATAATTAACACGGTGTAGAAACGAGCTATGAGTTTGCCAATATGTTTCAACTTGTGGGGAGCATAACGCCCCGAACCTTAGGGATTCGCGTCTGACTTACATTCCCTTACGTGTTTGCCAAACAGGGGAAACCATACATGGGGGCATAGCCCCCAAACCTGAGGGAACCGCGTTTGACTTATATTGTTTTATGTGTTTACCGAAAACCGAGGGGAAGCATACATGGGGGCATAGCCCCCAAACCTGAGGGAACCGCGTTTGACTTATAACCCCTTATGTGTTTACCGAAAACCGAGGGGAAGCATACATGGGGGCATAGCCCCCCCAAACCTGAGGGAATCGCGTCCGACTTATATCGCCTTTTGTGTTTGCCAAACAGTGGGTTTACCAACACCGGAAAAGCTAGCTTCCTGAACGGTCACCACGAAGGAACGAAATATATATATATATATTTTTTTAAATTGTTTGAATACTATGTTTGAGTTTTGATTCCGTTTCGGTTGTGTTTTTGGACAAGTTATCCACAGGAAAGAGTGAAGAATGGAACTAGCATTATTATTATAGTTAAGAATATGTGGGGACACGAAAAATATCTTGGCAGTGTTAATTTTTTAGAGAAAAAAATGCGTGGTGACATCCCTTAAGAAAACGCCAATGACGGATGGACTTATAGTTTTAGAAATGCGTGGTGACATCCCTTAAGAACCGCCAATGAAGGACGGGCTTATAGTTTTAGAAATGCGTGGTGACATCCCTTAAGAACCACCAATGACGGTTGGACTTATAGTTTTAGAAATGCGTGGTGATGTCCCTTAAGATCCGTCAATGAGATACTTTATAGTTTTAGAAATGCATGGTGACGTCCCTTAAGAACCGCCAATGACGGTTGGACTTATAGTTTTAGAAATGCGTGGTGACGTCCCTTAAGACCCGTCAATGAGATACTTTATAGTTTTAGAAATGCGTGGTGACATCCCTTAAGAACCGCCACTGATGGACTTTACGGCAAAAATCAAGTGTGCAATTTCTTTGATTCTTTATAACTGAAATTGTGATTAAACAGAATTGCGTACTGTCCAGTATGTTGATGGTAGATTTTATATAAATACATTGTGTCTGAATGATTTGTCATGAATCTGTATTCATATTGGGAAGTCTTTTCGGAAAATAAGCAATTTACACATAAAGAACACTTTTAGAACACATACATATTCAATATTTACTACAGATAATGTTCAAAATATATTGTTTAGTGTAAAATAATTAAGTTCAACAGAAAAGATAGACATTTGTTTGCTTGTATCCCTAATATTTAGAAAATCAGTCAGTATTAAGTGCACAGATGTATTCACAAAGTGTTCAGAAGTGAGCAAAAAGTGTTCAGAACCGCGAAAAAGTGTTTTCATACTGAAAAATGTACTTATATAAAGAGTTCTTAGATGTAGTGGATGCAATTTTCCAAGATACATGTGAATATTGCAATTTTTACGTAAATGTGTAGACTTTTCTTTCCCACAGTTAGACTCGAAAGAAAAGAACTACGTTCATTGATTCATTTTGGATCATAACAGTGGACTTCTCCCTTTGATTTCGTATTAGAATAGGTTGTTTATCACGAAACGTAGTGAATACTCAAATGGATCTTTTTCCAAGACATGACAAATGAAAGAATGTAATTAAGTGAGAGAAATTTAAGGTTCTTTATTTCTGAATAAGTGATGGGAATATGAACTTGCGTATTTTTAACATGTGTTGCAGTATTCAGAATCTTAATCATATGGTAGTCACATGGTTTTTGTACATACTAACTCTATATTAAGCAAGGTAATGAGTGAGAAAAAATAAATATTGGCTTTGTAAAAATGAAATGAAATACGAAATATTTTGTTAGGGGATGCAGAAAGAGAATACAATGCAGTGTGAACGCGCTCTTTTGCGTGGAGGAAAAGGGGGGCTATACCCGGAGTGAATTTCCCCTCATAACTTTTTCCAAATAGTGAACGCGCTCTGTTGCGTGGAGAAGAGGGGACACTATGCCCGGAGTGAATTCCCCCTCACAACTTTTCAATTACTGAATGCATTCTTTTTTGCGTAGAGAAAAAGGGGTATACCCATCCTTAAGAGTAATGTCACCCATTACTGAACGTTACTTGTTTTATACATGGATTTCGCAGTGAGGCACTAGGATTTCAATGTAAATGTATGCAGCAGTACTAGTAGAGGGGTCCCTCACTGAAAGACTGGGACTTCATACCCCAGAAATGATGTGGTACCGCACCACTTAAGTAAATATTTGCTCTGTCACTGAAAGACTTGGGTTTATATTCCTTATTTAACCCAATAGTTTTACTTATACGCGTTTGATCTTCAATACTTTGATAGAATATTAAGACCAACAGAATATACAAGCATGTGCTATGGTTTATTACACAATGAAAACATATATACTATACTCACCTGAGAAATATACGGAACTTTGTCGCACACGCGTCAGCAATGCGGGACTTTCAACGCACAACTAATCTTTAATTATGACTTTTACCGATAGGTGTCACTACTAATTCTATTAAAATAGTATTAAATCGCTATTGCTAATGTACTGGTTCTGATTTTTTTTTTCCTGGAAACATATTGGTAGTAGTAGTATAAAAAGTATAAGGAATCCGCAGACATAGTGTTTGTTCAGTTGGCATGACCTAGAATTGAACTACAGACCCCCTAAACATATAAAGTGAACACCTTACCACTTTTTAAATAAATAAATAATTTGTATAAATTCCGTTTTATAACATCAAAATTTTGATTGTTATGTTGTTGAAGTGGATTCATATAAGTTTTTTTTTTTTTTTATCGGGATTGAGATATAGGATTTTACAAGTGCAAGAGTTTTTGCGGATGAATTAGATTTATCTTTTATACGATGATAAAAGATTGATTTGATTTTATATTTCCGATCTCTAAACATTTTAACCTGTGAGATCAGACAATTTTTAGCGAGCACACTATTCGGGAAAAGAGGGAAATTAGGTATCATGCAAGACATTTGTTGGTGTAAATGAGAAAATCATTATTATTATTATTTTGACTAAATGCACCGCCGGTAATTGGACCAGAACCGTTTGCTTTGAATACGTTTTCGGGTACGTCCGCGTCGCGACACCTTTATACCGGGAATCGGGCCCGGGGCCCGCTCACACTGAACGCAAAAGCGAAAGCAAGTACGCTACGCGGAACCACCCGCATTAAAGCCAAAACGCGTTAGCGACTACGCTGTGAGGGAACACTACTTCCCCTACCGGGAATTGAACCCGGTGGTGCTCGCACTGAATGCAAGAGTGTTAGCGAGTACGCTGTGAGGGGAACACTAGTTCCCCTTACCGGAAATTGAACCCGAGGGTGCTTGCACCGAATGCAAGAGCGTTAACGATTATATTGTGAGGGAACACCAAATTTGATCTTAAGTTATCGGTACGTTTAGCTTTGGGTCTTACACAACACAGATAGTTTGCTTGTACAGATTTATTGAGAATTCGAAAATGTATAAAGTACTTTGCCAGAATCCTACATAGCTCTTGCAAACTAAAGATAGTTTTTATAGGCTAAAAGAAACTGATTTTCGTACGTGGATAGAATAACAGAATTTTTATTTCTATTAAGTATAATTTGCACTATTTCGGTGAAATTATGTTGTACTAATAATTTTTATTTTTTATTATTTTGCAGAAGAAATGGAGTCCCAACACCAACCAACAACATCATCACTGAATTTGTGGGAATGCCGAAGAAAATTAAGAACATTTCTTCTAAAAAGAATTAAACCAGCCCCATGCAGCGCACCCATGACGTGCATTGAATATTGTACACAAAAAATACGTGAGAGAGGGGAGAGAAAATCATATTATTTATCATCAGCATGCCCTCTAAATATTGAAAAACAAAGATGGCACACATGCTCGAACTGCGTAAATAATGTAATATTAGAACATTATGAATCAGAAAAACAAAAAGAGTCAAGTGTAAAGGAGATTTTGGGGATTAAGTGGGATTTGGAGGGGAGGGTGTGTAAAGTGTGGGGGCAAAAACTAGAAGAAGAACTGATGGAAGAGGAAGTGAAGGAAGTGGAGGAAGAAGGGGGTGAAGTAATTGTTGGCATGTAAATATTTGTATATATGTGTATATATATTTGTAAATAAATCCTGTGTTCTTGCTGGATGGGTGCTGGGAAATTTGTGTTTTCTTTCCTCTGAATTTTTTAAAACCTTTCTAACTTTTTAACAGTGCTGAGGTATTTTGATAATAGTCTCAATAACTAATGTGCAAACATATAAGGTTTCTTCTGTTATATATACTTGAAATTAATGCAGGTTATATTTTGATGAATGGTTGAATTTTGAGTTTATTTTTTTTTCACCAAGAAGTCTCTATTTTTCAGCAAGAAGTCTCTTTTTTTTCTAAATTCTTAGAACATTCCTTGTAAGAATTAATCTGTTGTCACTTGACCTGTCTTCGGGAATCGAACCCTCGATGAGTGATATTAGAAAATGTTTTCGTACAAATAAAAATATGAAATGTCCAACGCTGATGTACTATTCAGTTAGCCAAGACGATCATACTAACCACTTGGCCATGAAACAATTTTAGTTGGTACAGTAGAAAACAAACTGTTCAGGGAACTATACTGTACAAACCTTGAAGATTTCAAAACAATTGAAAAGAGAGAAAGAAAATTGAAGTAGTATTTTCTTATTGGTAATTGCTTATTTGATTTTTCACCAGTAATATTTCTCTTTGTCTTGTGGTAAACTAATCAAAGTTTAAACTTGGATAGGCTAAAGGAGATAGTAATTATGAGAAATGAATGATTTAATGTTGTTTCGTCTTGAAAAAACTCCAAGAGAGTTCACTACAAGTCTAACTGTTGGTACTACCACTGACCCACGGCTGTCTTATATTGAAATTTGAAATCAGATTCTTTACTAGTTAAATAAATAAATAATTACTGGTCTCTCTTCGCTATGTATTGAAATGATTTCCCCTTGACTGTGTATTAAAATGAAATGTGACACCTCACAATTATTTTGTCTAGGATAAAGCAATTGGTAAAATGAAGAAACTCTGAGGGGAACGCTTGGAAAAGTTACAAACACAATATGTTCAGCCATAACTTTAGTTGGTCAACCCGGGATCTCAACCATCTAAGGTGAAGTTTGGTTCAACAATTAGTTTGAAAATATGTATTCGTGAAGATAGTACAGTAAGCATGTTGTATGTCAAGTCTCATTTTAACATTTAATTGGTGTAAACCTCCCTTGCTTTTTTGAATTTGTGAGCGTAATGTGAAAACAATCTTATTTTATTTGACATCACATTTGCGTGGCAGGATTAAGGAAAACTTCACGTAAGATAGTCATGATACGTATGAATTTGTTTGGAGTTCGCCATCATCAAAGCTATTTTCTTTGTAGTCCTTAGACAGTAAACTGATAGACTTTGAAGTTCTTTTAAACATTCTACTTGGGAATCGAATCCTCTTATTACTTATTTCTTATTCTTTTGAGTATTTCTTGTATTGGATTATCGGCTTTGCGGTATGTATTTTGACTTACCAATTACATTTTTAACGAATCGCTTGTTCAAGCTATGAACAAATTTATTTGTGAGCCAATAAAAATCCTTCGAAACACTAAAGTCTATGAACATATTAAGAGCTACTTGTGAAATAAATGGAAAATGATATTAGAAAACTATAAGTACGAATAAAATTTAGATGTCAAAGACATGTACGCTATCCGCTTAACCATACAAACTTTTTGTTTCATCTCGTCTCATCTCATCTCATAGGCAAGCTAGAACAAAGAGAAAAACTATTCTTATTACTTTTAGTGTGAAATCGATACATTGATCATTTAGTGTAATCTCCTTTCCTTATGCTCTGTAAGCTAAGAGAAATGAATAATGCTGACAATCAAAACAAAACAAAATATACATTTAGAGGAAGAGAGAGATGAATAGAGAAAGGTATAGAGATGGAGGGAGAGAAGTTCAGAGAGAAAAGTACAGAGGGAGGTCCAGAGAGGAAGGGGGAGAGAGAGGTCCAGAGATGGAGAGAAAGGTGCAGATAGGGAGATAGGGAGAGAGAGAGAAGTTCAGAGAGAGAAGTACAGAGGGAGAGAGAGAGGAAGAGAAAAAGGATGTACACTACAAGAAGTTTGTATTCAATAATCTTCATGGTTTTGCGAAATATGTTCCTATCTTTCTTCCCAACATTACGATCTTCAGAGCCAACTGAATTCATCATAAGCAATACGAAGCTAGAACTAACCTAATGATGGATTTGTCAACAATTTCATAGTTCTCACTGTAATTTTTCGTATTATTTTAGAGTGCATATGCGTAGCAGACTCCTTGTTAAGTAAGCACTTCAAAATTAGACCTGATATATAGCTGAAGCTATTAAATACCAACAAGTTGAATGGGCTCAAGTCAGAAAGTATACTTGAACTGAAATCTTTATTTCTAGTGGGTATGAAAAACACCTCTTAAGACATGTGGGTGAATAAATGAAGGAAAACATGGGTGATGGGAATCGAATCACAAACTACCACATCAGAGATGTGTACCCTATTACATATAAAGCTATTTGATTGTACAACAGATAAATAGGCGATATACTACACTTTATCCGTAAAATAAATTCCAATTTCATGAAACGTAAGAAGGAAAGGCGGCAGAGGGTGAAGTTGGAAACTTTTATAATTTGCTCAGTTTACTTTAAATATTATTAGGAATTAGATTTTTTTCTTTCTTTGTTTGAGCTTAAGGACATGTTAGCTATGAAGGTCTCAGTATCTATTTATCTATAAAAAGTGTACTGCACTGTGAACAATATCAGCATTCGGAGATTTATCAAGTGAATATGAGAATTTGTATAAGTTTGTAGCAAAATAGCTGATTTGGACAGCGAGTACAACTGCAACATATATTCCCAACCTAGACTAACCAATGCTGACAAATATTCTCGTTCTCCTTAAACAATGAAATAAATGAAATCTTTGAGTATTACGTACCACATTTATGTCGGTTAGGGTAAAGGAAATGAATAAAACTATGAGGGAAAACGGGGAAAATTCCCAAGAAAAGATACGAACACAATATTGTCCGGCACAAAGTTCACTTCTCAGATCCTTAAACAATTTATTACTCCCATTTGATTTTGCCTATGACCAGTATTATTTTAGGTAATGTTTTGTTGTAGCCCTATCCCGGTGTCAACTCTGTTGAATTTTACGGGGAAACCAAATCAAAAGCAATACCAAAAGCAAATAGAAATGGGGAGTAAACCGCTAAGGCTTCAATGGGTATTAGGATGGGAGGAGTGTGGACAAAGTAGGAAACTCAGCATAAGAGAGAGACTTAAGAATGTTCAAAAGTAAGAAAATGATAATTAGATACAGCTTAAGATAATCAATATTGGAAAATAACAAGAGCAAAGGACTACTTAAGAATCGGAAAATCTAGTAGACATTGTTAAAATGTTCCCTTTAACTTTTTAAAGGGATTATTTATCGATCAAATCAAACTGTCACATTGCGTTGGAATCCATTAGTCTAATTAAAACAAACACATGCAAAGGATCTATTGGTGTTCAGGTATTGTGATTTCTAATTATTAATCTAAATGTCAGTATATAGAAATTCAAGCAAGCGCGGGTAAACGGGATGGGTGACTTTGTCTGTTATAAGAAAACTGTTGCAAAGATGTGATATTCAAGCAAGCGCGGGTAAACGGGGTGGGTGACTTTGTCTGTTGTGGAAAAAAAACTGTTGCAAAGATGAAATATTCAAGTTAATTTGAATATAAGAATCACTTCATAATCATAAAAGAATAGCAACTAAAACTAATGGGGTGGAAACTATGAGCTTCAGGTCTACCTTAAACTTGTTCAAACCTGTTTTCATTGGTTAATCCAGATAATACAATACATCCTACGGTGAAACGTATAAATACCAGGGTTAACAAAGGTACATATAATAATCTTGTGCCGTTGTAGTCGATGAAAAGATTTCTTCTTCGTATGTTGGGCAGTGAAAATATTTGTGCCTAGTGTTTTAAAAAAAAACATAAAAACAACAATATTTTCAAACTGTTGAAAATTTGAACTGAAAAAATGTCTAATGCTGAAAACGTATGGCTTTGTTTCTGCGATAACATTCGCATAACCACTCAGTGCTTAATAAATGCGTTTCAACTGTGGGAATCTAAAAGAAGAAGTATGCTTCTTTGCAGTGGATGTGCACGCGGATTAAAAGACGCAATAAACCATGACTGTATTCTGTTAGATAAAAATATATTGAAAACAAAAGTACTAAGCATTGTTATGGATATTGATATACAAGATGAAATTTGGCATGAGTTTCAAAAGATGCACGGCAATACTTTTAATAAATTAGAACAGTTTTTTCATATATATGATGATGCCATTCATAATGATACATTTCTTAATCAACTGGTAGAAATATTCTTGCAGAAAGATTTTAAGAAATTCTTAATTTGGAATAAAAAGCATAGTGATAGTGATAGTGTTTGTGATTGAAAAATATGAAGAAATAATAGACGTATGGATGAAAATGTTACTCCTCTGTAGACGTATTACACATACAAAGTGTAAAAAAAAAAGGATTTGGTATGACTTGATTTCTTCTGTGAACGTAAAAACTGATAACAAATGAATCTACCTGCTGTAATTCTCTAAGAAAGTTGACAATAGTTACTGCATAGTTCGGTATAGTGCGATAATTTTAAACATATGCTTGATAATGATGAAAAGAATGTGGTAAATGCTGGAAAGAACTGATTAACAGCAATACAAATGAAAACTATGTACAAGTCAATTTAAAATATTGAAAGATACGCTTCTGCTAGAATTATTTGGGAAATAAGTGTTTATAAGTCTTGATGAGTTGTTAGCATGTGTTAAAAGTTTCATAATGTAAGAATGAATAGATAATTTTTACTAAATAAGTGATAGTAAGATCCTACAAACAATAACCACAAAAAAAAACATTGGGTTCCAAACGTTTATGTATGTTAGTTATCAATTGGTTCTCATACAAGGTGTAAATTTTGTTTGCCATCTTTAATTCATGGATATATTATACTGTTAACTCATTTGTTCTTCTCATAAATAATTATCTGATATTCAGAGGTTAGTTTGTTTTCGAACTTCTTCGCATCTGCAATAGTACAACCATGTTAATGGTCAATACTAACATTGGGATCAATGCACAAATCCTTAGTCTGTTTTAATACTAGCTCAGGATGATTCTTTAGTTTGTACATGCAGTTACGACGCTGATCAGTCTTACCCATTCCGAGGATAACAATATACAATGTTTCTTCATTGGGGTGGGACACTTTTCCAAACCACTGCATAATTTTCATATTTGGCTGAACCATGGGTTCGACCCTTTCCCTTGCGTGGATCTCCCTTCTTTCCAAATGTTCATTAGTATTTAAAACATTTTCAACTATATGGAACGATATATCGGGTTTCAATTCCTTTTTAGGCTGTCATGTTATGTACATCGTTTGTTTAATTTTGACGCGAACTTTCAATAGTAATACTGATAAACATATCATCATCATTGAGGTCATTTAGCCTATGTTATTGTGCAAATTCAAATAATAAACGAGCATATGTTTGCGGGTCTTCGATACCACTACTGTGCATACATTCAATGGTAACTTCCTTTCCACGCAGACCAAAATAAGGATATTGCATAGTTTTACTATTAACAATGTGAAAATAATTCCGAGTACCTGTACCATACAATGTAGAACATATACTATGTTCTGGTGCAAAACTCGTACTAGCCCCCGGAAGAACACCCATTAACTCGTCGGAATCATCAGCAGTTAAGCCAGTAGTCTTCCCTACAGACACAAATTCACTAATTTTTTTCACACGTAGCTTTCAGCATATTGTCTTGACGAAAGAAGCCCATACAGTATAGATCAATAATATTTCTTGCGGACTTGCAACTTTTCAATACAATAGCCGGTACACAACCAAAATGCAGGAATGCTGCCTGCAGTAAGTTTACATATGTTTACCCTCAGACCCGTAGCATAGCGTTGCGTTAACACCAAGTAAAACAAAATCTTTTGTTTTGCAGTAAGTGTGATCGTTATGTCCATTTTCCGTACATAGACGTGTAGTGTAGATTGTTTTTCCATTATGTTTCATGCATGGGTTCATCCTAATGTTATCTTCCATTAATTCTATTCCTTCATATACATGTTACTCTTTCATGTATTTTTCTTTGTCTCCTTTGATTTGACATAAGGTAAAATCTTAAAGCTTCCTGATATATTTAAATGACTAAGCTCAGAACCAACAGATCAAATCCCCATTCTTCAATAATTTGCAGAATTTTATATTCAGTCTTTAACGCTTTATGAATTTTTGGGGTACAATATGTGTCTGTTAAGACATGCTGAGTGTCACAATGTGTGCATTCAATGATACCTTCTTCCTTACATGTGCAACATAAGCCAAACATAAGTCAACCGTTACACGTATATGTCTACTGTTACATGCATATTTCTTTACTTTGTGTATATGTTCTGTATCATGAAACATTACAAGTGGATATAGTACTGTAACATCCAAATACTGAATTGTCATCCAATTAAATCTGTATGAATAAAATCATGCTTTCTCACACTATATTTTCATAAGATCATGTATATAATTAATGTTATTCTTAAGTTAATATTATATTCAATCAAAATAAAAGTGGAGTTAGTCTGACGTATCAAATTTAATATTTTTGATATTTAAAATACACGGAATCTAATTCAATACGTAAACAAATATTGTAATGGGGAAAAAACTTTTAAAATATTCATACTTATTTTCTGCGCATTTGTTTCGCGCATCCCCTACCTTTGCACTATAAATCCTGCGCATGCGTGTACTTGTACTAACACAAATAAAGTGGATGATACGTTGTTAAGATGTACAGTCAAAAGGTAGATGTTTCAGCAGTTGCAAAGCGACAAATAAATAAAGACCTGCATAATGTTAAACAATTAAGAACATATTCTTCTTTTCATAATAAGAAAAGAAAAGGTGAAATTGAAACCAATCTTTCCTTATCGCAAAGTAAACATGTAAAGTACATTTCACCACGTGAAAAACGTTTTGAACTTGAAAAACAAAAGAAAATTATTGTTGTACAACCAAATGATCCTGACATTCCTGAAGAAGACGCTGAAAAATATAGGATTATTTATCCAACACAAGAAATTAGCATAGACGATAGTGTGTATAGACGAAATTTCAGATACCCGAATGAAATACCCTTTGAAGAGGAAGTAGTGGTGGTGGATCAAAATACAATTTCTAATGACATTCTGATATTCAATGATGTGAAGTGTGGTTGTACTCCTAATGAAGTAAATGAAGTTTGTGTAAAACAGTTACTAGAAAAATATAAACTTTCTGAACCATTACTTTGTGAAAGTTGTGCAATTCGTAGTGAGAAAGAAACTGAGCATAAATGTGTAAGTGAGAGTGATGAAGAATTAAATACTACTGTGTGGAATTTCCTAATTAAGAAATCAACACGCGAGGAAATATTAAAACAATATCTAAAGATTCATGTGAAATATATAGACGTGAACATTATTCCCCATCTTATAAACAAATTTAACTATACATATCAGGAGATTACATTCAATGATTATCACATTTCTGATTTAAGAGAAACATATCTTGAACACGATAAAAATGTGTATCAACAATCCATATTGTGAGTACCAATGTCGTTTCCTAAATACATACAATTATTGCGAATATCGGTGTTCTTCTTTTTCTATAAAAGAACAATGTGTATTAATGTGTATTGACCGTTGGAAACCATCGGAAGAACTTTTGTGTTATGGGTGTTTTCAAAACAGAAGCAAAATAGAAGAACACGATTGTATTACTTCGGACTATGATATGTTATGCCATAATGCATGGCGTAGAATGGTAAGCGCACAAACTTTTGATGATTTATATGAAGAATTTGCAAGAGTGCATTGTGATATTGAAATTGATGATTGGACATTTACATATACATTATATAACATTTTGTTAAACAAAGATAACATTCAGTTAATTACAGAGTTATTCTTACAAAAAGATTTACATTATAATATGCATAAAAAATAGTAATAATGGAAAATAAAAACTCTTCTGTTAATCAATTACAAAATAATAATAAAAACAATGTGCATAAATTAACAAAAAGAAGTGCTAAAAAATTTCAGCAAAAAATTGGCCAATATGTAATTGTACATATACTAATATAAATATAGATTGTATTAAACAATATATCAAGGAATGTTAAAATCACAATTGTATCTGTATGTAAACTATAAATATATATCTTATTATAATTTGTAAATAAAATTTTATCACTGTATATTACTTGTTTTCATTTATATTATTTCCTTAGATGTATGATTTTAAAACTTTCTTTTGTGTAAATGCGTTTTACATTATCGTACTTAAAATATTCTGTGAAAATTATTTCATGCAACTAAAAACTTTATCATGTGCATGTAACAAAAAAAAATCCGTATGTTATGATCCGCGTGTCTAAAATTTGTTTGTACACTTTTATATTGCATGCATGTGAAAACTTCACATTTTCATTTTTTTCACAAGTTGCATTTTAGTTTGACAACTTGCATTTTCATTTTTCACAAGTTGCATTTTTATTTTGACAACTTGCATTTTTTAATTTTGAAAGTTACAATTTCATTTTGACAAGTTGCATTTTAGTTTTGACAACTTGCATTTTCATTTTGACAACTCGCATTTTCATTTTCACAACTTGCATTTTCATTTTGACAAGTTGCATTTTAGTTTTGACAAGTTGCATTTTCATTTTGACAACTTGCATTTTAGTTTTGACAACTTGCATTTTTTTTAATTTTGAAAATTACATTTTCATTTTGACAAGTTGCATTTTTTAATTTTGAAAATTACATTTTCATTTTGACAAGTTGCATTTTTTAATTTTGAAAATTACATTTTCATTTTGACAAGTTGCATTTTCATTTTGCAAGTTACATTTTCATTTTCGTAAGTTGTATTTTTTAGTTTTAATTTGTTCAATCACTTCATATTTTTTTACGGATCGTATGTTAAACATACTCTGAACAAATTTATTTGTGAACGTTTTAAAATTGGTGTTAATTATTTGTTTTTGAAAAAAACACTTTTCGACATTTATACCACATGTATGTGAAAAACTTTTTGCATGTTATGATTTGCGTTTATAAAACACTTTTTGCATGTTATGATTCGCGTTTGTAAAAAACAGTTTCTGCATGTTATGATGCTTGTATGCAAAACACTTTCTGCATGTTATTATTCGCGTTTGTAAAACAGTTTCTGCATGTTATGATTCGCGTTTGTAAAATCACTTTCTACATGTTATGATGTTTGTATGTAAAACACTTTCTACGTGTTATGATTCGCGTTTGTAAAAACACTTTCTGCATGTTATGATGTTTGTATGTAAAACACTTTCTACGTGTTATGATTCGCGTTTGTAAAATTAGTTTCTGCATGTTATGATGTTTGTATGTAAAACAACTTCTGCATGTTATGATTCGCGTTTGTAAAAACACTTTCTGCATGTTATGATGTTTGTATGTAAAACACTTTCTACGTGTTATGATTCGCGTTTGTAAAATTAGTTTCTGCATGTTATGATGTTTGTATGTAAAACACTTTCTGCATGTTATGATTCGTGTTTGTAAAACACTTTCTACATGTTATGATGCTTGTATGTGAAAACACTTTCTACGTGTTATGATTCGCGTTTGTAAAATTAGTTTCTGCATGTTATGATGTTTGTATGTAAAACAACTTCTGCATGTTATGATTCGCGTTTGTAAAAACACTTTCTGCATGTTATGATGTTTGTATGTAAAACACTTTCTACGTGTTATGATTCGCGTTTGTAAAATTAGTTTCTGCATGTTATGATGTTTGTATGTAAAACACTTTCTGCATGTTATGATTCGTGTTTGTAAAACACTTTCTACATGTTATGATGCTTGTATGTGAAAACACTTTCTACGTGTTATGATTCGCGTTTGTAAAATTAGTTTCTGCATGTTATGATGCTTGTATGTAAAACAACTTCTACATGTTATGATTCGCGTTTGTAAAAACACTTTCTGCATTTTATATCACATATATGTGAAACTTATTGTATTTGTAAGGTAAGTATATAAATCATACTATAATATTACTTCATAGTATACATATTTAAATTCATTATTCGATCAGTTTCTGTTTTTTTTATATATATTCTCCTTTGCCATTGCAAAGTCGGTGTTAATTTTTTTTTTGTTGTCGTATTATTTAATATCTCGTAATTATTTAATCGAACACTTTGTGTGAACGTATTAAGAATACGATGAACAATCTTCTTATTTCGTTTTACTTACCGTAATACTCTTACATCAACATAGTTATGTAGTGTTAAATAAATACTATGTAAAATACTAAGGACACTTAAGTGTGAACTTAAAATGCTTTCTCATTGCAAAGTCGGTGTTAATTTTTTTTTATTGTAAATATATTAAAAAGTTTCTGTGGAACTCTAAACAATCTATGATTGTGAATATAATAAAAATTCTTGCAGAAACTCTACTTACTTTTCTTAACACAATACTCATAGAGTGTAATTCATCAAATATTTGTTGTACAAATTCGTTCTTATTTATGTGGATCTTTCGTTACATAAACTCTTCTTATTCAAGGTATGTTTGTTTGTTACACAAACTTTGAGGATCTATGTTTCAAAATCGCAAACTTGTAAAATACTCATCAAACTTTTAAATACTTCAAAGTATTAGTAAAATGAAGAAAAATATAAAACACACATCAAATACCAATTTTAAACGATAAAAACCGTAAATGAGTTTCAGTTTGTAAAATGCCAATGATACCTTTTATTTAGGAAAGTTTCTTTTATTAAATAAAAAAATCAAGAAATGAAATTCGTATATATTTATTTGGAGATAAAGATATATACAAGCAAACAAGTATAGAAAATATTATATATATGTACAAACACATACACACACACACACACACACACACACATATATAAAAATAATATATACAGATTATATTACATACAAAAAGAAATCAGTTTGTAGCGTTTCTATCTTTTTCTAATAAAATGTTCACTAGTCCTTCAATATAATTTGGGTTCTTTAATAAGTTGTCATAGTTTTCATGAAATAAATGTTCACTTCTTTTGTTAGCAGAATGTGATTTCACATAATTTGAATACACATTGTCTCTCACATTTTTGCTTGCCATAATTTTCCATGCTTCTGCTTCGAGAGTTAATATATTCACAAGAAGGCACCTGTGCCCGAACTGGTTGAAATAATGTAGGTTGCAACCAGGGCATAGTAAAACTGTATCTGGTTTCCACTTTAAAATACTATCTTTAACACAGGTTTCACTTACAAAGTCACTATTACACTCGCACTGGTACTGCACACGCAAATCCAATGGAACCTTTTGGGGTGAAGATGAATAGTCCAACGGTGAAACACTTGGTGATGGCGTGCTGGGTTTGCACTCTTCTATCTCGTTGAATAACTTACAAATTTCTTCCTCCTCTTCCTCATTAAATAAATCAGGAGATGTTGATCTTCCTTCTTCTGGAAGTGTCCACTTTATCGTTGGAACTTGAAACTTTTGCTCCGGTGTTCCTGCTACTGATACTGGTGAAGTTGTTCTTGATCCAACTGGCGAAGTTGGAATTAATATTGGCTCTTCTCTTAAATCAATGATTTCTTCCTCTATAATGACATCTGGAGAAGCCGGTGAGCAAGTTTCTTCCTCTATAATGACATCTGGAGAAGCCGGTGAGCAAGTTTCTTCCTCTATAATGACATCTGGAGAAGCCGGTGAAAAATAGCAAGTTTCTTCATCAATAAACAAGTCCGGAGATTCTCTATGCAATTTAAACTTTTTGTTGGGAGATTCAACATAGTCAAATGTAGAATCCCAATCTACTTCGTTGCAAAGTTGAATTTCTCGCTGTACTATACTGGTAGACGAATCCATGATGATACTATGTCAGTCTTCTCATCATACCCAGTATATAAGGAAAACTTATGTCGACGTCACATCACGTGGTACTTTAAAACACGCCCCCCCTTACATCATTTAAAATATTTTCAAATGTACTTTCCCAATTCTCTATACAACTTTCAATAGGTATAAGGGACGGAAAAACATATGCTTACATTGCGTTTATGTGCTCATGTATCATTTATTGATCAAACATTCTTTTGAAACAACATCATCAATATTATTTACATTGTGCCACGATCATTCACATCTTACAACTGTATTCCCTCAATAATGTTATTCATATCCTGTACTAATCACTTAAAATGTTATCTACGTACAAAGAAAAGTGTCAACACAATTCATACTGCAAAACTTCTTTTGTGTTTTCATTCGGTATCATATCAATGTGACAATCTTCTATTGTATTCAATGCCGCTTCATGTTTCAACAGGATCAACAGTTCTTTTGTATTTCCGTTCACTATCGCATCATGTACCACCATTCGTGGTACCAAACTTCTTTTGTATTCTTCGTCAACAATGTTTTATTTTCATTTCCTATACCATTAAAGTTGTTTTTATTACTCTGTCGGTATTCTGCAATGTTTATCTACCGCAACCTTAATCTTCTTTGTATTCACCATCGACATTGTTTTGTGTTCACCTAACGCGGTACCAAACTTCTTTTTTATTACGCTGTCGGCACTCTGTGATGTTTACCTGCCACGACCTCAATCTTCTTTGTATTCACCGTTAACATTATCTTGTGTTCAACTACCCTGACGCCAAACTTGTTTTCTATTACCAATTAGCAAAGGGGCATGATTCAACATGTTTACCTGCCACAACCTCAATCTTCTTTGTATTCTTCGCCGACAATGTCTTGTGTTCAACTACCCTGACGCCAAACTTGTTTTCTATTACCAATTAGCAAAGGGGCATGATTCAACATATTTACATGCCACAACCTCAATCTTCTTTGTATTCTTCGCCGACAATGTCTTGTGTTCACCTACCCTGGCGCCAAACTTGTTTTTATTACTCTGTCGGCACTCTGTGATGTGTACTAAACGTGTCGTCGGTTTTCCTTTGTATTTGTCTTCATGTTTTAACACGCACCTGTTACCCGACAACGCCATCTTTCCCTGTTGCCCAACCAGTTTCCAAAAAACGCGCGAAAAGTTCAGTTCATGTCTTAAGTTCAGCAGCGAAAGACGTACAAGAACCACGCTCTGTATATGTACCAGCAATGCTTATCATACCGCACTATACATATTCTATACATGAAATTTCTAGTATGCTCACCGAGTATGCTATGCATACGATCCGTCAAATTAAAAAAGTCCCGCATGAATAAAGTTATTCCCTCCACCATTTTAATATGAATGCAAATGGTCAAATTAATTAATATAATCACAATCAAATTTAACAACAAGCGTTTCTAGTATGCTCACATATTGTTCGAACATAATATTTTTATAATAAGCTTCTAATGAAGCGATCCAATAAATAAGGAGCTTGCTTAACAAGCAATCCAATAGAAATTGTTCCGATTAATTTATTAAAAGAATTAATTAATATAATCACAATCAAATTTAACAATGTGTATGCTTTAGCATACGATTTGAGAAAAAGCGATCTAATAAATAAGGAGCTTGCTTAGCAAGCGAACCAGTACAATTGCTCCGACTAATTTATTAAGAAAATACAAATAAAAGAATAATTAATTTGATCATAGCATAGCTGTTAGAAACAACCCTATCAAAATCATGTCCTTCAACCTCTTTTCTAGAAACTACTCCATCCCTCCTAACACTCAACCTTTTCCAGGAACCCGTCTAACCACCTAACAAACAGGGTAATAAAACCACCTCCCCCTAAAACATCCCCAAGGCCGACACGGCCATATTGACATCAAATCTACACAGTCATAAAAGCAATAAAAGCAATTAAGAGGGCAATAAAATCTATTCAAGTGTAGAAGTAGCTCCATTTCTACTGTCATTCTGCAAAAACAGCCACAGACAGCAATGGAAATGGTCACAGATAGCGATGGGTAAGAGAAAGGTAACAAGCAATTTTAATGTCCTAAGATTAATCGATTAATGTCTTAAGAATATATTACATATTCATCGTATTCTCTTCAATAAACCAAGAAATTGCAGAAATTTACTTCCACTTCCAGTTTCAATGTTTTCATAGAACAAAACGATAAGATCGTGAACTGGTTTCTTTGAAAACAATTCATCGTTCCGAGAATAGGTCCTGTCACCTCTTTTAATCCTTTAAATTATTTCTGGTTTTAACGTTGATCGCCATAGGGCAAAAAACGATAATAGACAGCGAGAAACAAGTTCAGCAAGAATATATTTAAATCTCCGAAGTTTATTTTTCCAGGGGAACCACATGATGTAAAAACCTGCTACATTTTAGGTTTGAATATTATCACCATATAGCAACAACGGTAAGAGATAGCAAGAAATCGCAATGTGAAATGAAAATAACTTGTTCTATATTCATCATCGTTGAGACCACAAAGTGTTAATTTCTACAACTTTCAGCTTGATCGCAGGTTTAACGTATGACAGAGTTTTCCTATATGTTTTCCTCATTCTCACCAGACCAATGTCGGAATGATACCTATCATATATGTCCCAGACCGTTTTCACTTACGCAGAAATAAAATATCAAGACATTGTTTCACTTTACACACGAATTTAGCTAAGATGAAAAGTTCCGCTACTTTTTCACAATTCAAAACGAGATGATACTTCTACAAGACCTAATAAACGAAGAGATAACTTTCTATTTTGGTTATAAAGCCATGAATTAAGTCGAGACGGTAAAGTATTACTCCCAAATTGAAGCTTCATTTGTAAGGATATGAAATAATAAATATAGTGCTTTGCTATATATCGTTGTATTGAAGTTTTTCCAGGACAGTAAATAAAATTTTCTCGAGTCAAGTGTCAATTATGCTGTATGTAAGTATTGGATATACTTGTAAGTTACCGTGATGTTATCATCTTGTTTCATTCTATGTAGTAGTAGTTCTGCTCTTTTACGATACATTTTGGGTATAGATAACAATATTTCTTCTTCTACTTCAGGCTTATGTGATTTAGTTGACGTAATCGAAAGTGACTAATCTCTATTGCATATCCTGTATCTGGACGCATTGTGTATCTCGAGACAGAAGCTTACGCTGAATTCGAAAGAAGTACTAATTTTAATTTTAATTTTTTGGAAGTTTGTACAGGACAAAGGCTAATTTTAATTTTATGCCGTAATGAAACTTACTTCAAATGAAATATTTAGTTTTACGTTCTACGTTTATATCCTATAGACTAAAGTACGCGGATAATTACTGAAAGTGAGTGATTATGAAACATGTGGAAGAAATGTGATCAGCATGAATAGTGATCACTGAAAGTGAGTGATTATGAAACATGTGGAAGAAAACAGGAGAACCTTCAGAAACTTCACGGACACCATATTGTCACTCATTTAATAAATCATCATTACTAAATCATTAATAAGAAAAGGAAATATAGAAATTTTTAATGAGTGTTATCTCTGTAAAGAATATATGAAGAATAAATATTGTCATCAATAGGTTTGACTTCAGTCAACGCAATATTAATTGTGATCAGCATGTATTCATACGCAAAATATTACAGTAATATATAACGTAATATACTCAGCCACATGCCCTACGAAAAAAAGTGAATTGTTTGCATCAATTTGACCATGACTATGCTTCAAGCAAAAAGAAACGGTGATGATCAGGTTGATGATTATAGTAAAAAGAAGAAGAAAATGATAGGAACCTGGAGAATCTTGAAAACAAACTCATATATAGTTCTTTCACTAGTGATGGTAATAACTAGTTGTGCCATTGCATTCAAAACTTTGTTTTTCTCTGCGAAAGTTAAATAGAATAATTTTATTTTTAAAATCTTGGAAGAAAGAATTAAGTGAATTCTCATGTTTATCTGACATGAACGCTTACCTTTAGTGCGTGGGCCCCTGATTCGAGCCTCGGTCAAGTAAGTTTATGGTGGACAACATTGTGTCAGTGGGTTTTCTCTTGGAGTACTCCAGTTTCCTACCACCTTCTCATTTTATCAATTCTTACACCATCATCATTCATTTGTTTTATCATCGTCTCCCTTAGCCTAAAGGGCATATTCGCGAAATGTTAAATCGTAAGATTTCATTTCTAAGCAGAGAGAGACAGAAGGAATAGATGAACGCCACAATAAGCATATAGGGACTAAAAGTCGACTAATTTTGCAAAAGTAATCGTAAAACTTTAAACTAGGATGATATCTGTTTTCGTCGGATCAAGGTCATCCCTATTTTTTATTAATTTTAAGACAAACAATCAAGTGAAAATCAAATGTCATGTATACTTTACTGTATAAAAATCGAACATTTTCTACGAAACGTTTACCAATAGACACGTAAGCCGGAATTTATTTTAGTAGGGGACCCAAAGCTTTTTCTAAGAGGGTGAAATTCAGTATGAGAATAAATTATGTTGGAATACGTGAAATCATGTCTAAAAGTACAGGAAGTCCATAAAGTCCTGAAGGAAAGTAAAACTCTATAACTTGGAAACCGTTACGTTTAAGTGTATACATTTTTGGGATTGGAAGAAGGGAAGTTTAAAGTTTTGTTCTGGCCCCAATGCTCGATGACGTTTGCGCTGGCAATCACGTGACTTAAGATGGTGTCTATTAAAGAAAAGGCACAATATGTTTTGTTGTTTGCGGAATTAAAATCTTGCGTTTCAGTGTGGAGAAAGTTCCAAACAACGTATGGGAAAACACCCCCAGCAGAAACAAGTATCAAGAGGTGGTACGAGAAGTTCAAAGGAACGGGAAGTGTGTCAGATTTACCACGCAGTGGAAGGCCAGGAACGAGTGAGGATGTGATTCACACATTGCAGGACAGCGTAGCCAGGAGTCCAATGAAGTCGCTTAAACGTAGGTCATTGGAACTGGGAATACCGAAGTCAATGTTACACAAGATCGTACGCAAGAATATGAAGGTCCGGCCCTATAAGTTAAAATTTGTGCACGAGCTGATAGAGGAAGACTGTGACATGAGAATGGAATTCCGTGAGCCAATGCTTACTCGCTTACAAGAAGATGGTGACCGGTCTCGATTTCTGTTTTCAGATGAAACCTCATTTCATGTGTTGGGAAAAGTGAACAGGCACAACTGCCGAATTTGGGGGCTGGAAAATCCACGTGAATTCGAGGAGCACAAGCGGGGTAGTCCCAAAGTCAATGTGTGGTGTGCTGTTTCAGTGAACCACATTATCGGCCCTTTTTTCTTCGAGGAAGAGACAGTAACTATTATCTGAACATGCTACAGACATTCCTTTTGCCAGAACTTACTAGATTAGGCATCCTTAATGAGGTCCACATGCAACAGGATGGGGCACCGCCTCACTATGCCCTTCAAGTTCGACAGTTTCTTAACGAAGAATTTAAGGAGAGATGGATTAGCAGATTTGTCGCCTTGGCTGTGGGGATACGTAAAGACCAAGGTGTATTCGCAGAAGCCAGCTAATCTGCACGATCTCAAGAACAAAATAACTGATGTGATTTTGAACATTCCAGACGAGCACCGCCAACACACAATTCTTGGTTTTCCAAACAGACTGCAAGAGTGTTTGGACGTAGATGGTGCACAATTGGAAATTGGGCGATGAACGTTAACTAGCTGAAACAAAACTTTGAACCCTTCTGTAATTACACCGAAAAGTATTTGTTAATATATTACGTAGTTTCCAAGTTATAAAGTTTAATTTCCTGCAGGACTTTATGGACTCCCAGTAGACTAAATTTACACAGACATCTAACATTGAATGTTTATAGTGTTTTAGTCTACGTATTTTTAACTATGTTTCCACCATATATCGAGTTTAAATTGCATTGCTCAACTTTTTTTTTTTTTTTTTTTTTTTTTTTTTTTAGCTAAGATGTAATCTTTACTTCTTTCACTCCGTTCCCACCTCTCATATAGAGAATAATATTCAGCGAACGATCAAACATGATCAAACACGTATCTTCTCTCTTTGAATTGTGAAAAAGCTTTTCAGCTTAGTTAGATTATATTGTAAAGCGAAATAAAATGAGATGGCCATTAAGGTTTTTCGTCTCGTTTCGAATGATATTCATCCTACGATTTTTTAAACGTTACGGTCACTAACGATATTGTATCAACGCTATTATGATACTTCCATGAACACTTAGCAACAATACACAAATAAAGGGACTAATATGCTATTGAACGACATAATTTTGCATTACTGTTAAAATTTTTGTTTCTCTGGGATATTATAATACCTTTTCTTAAATATAATCAATTTGTCAGTTGCACAGTTTTAATCGTATTACCTATGAAACAAACCACAGCTTATGCTAATATGCAATGTTGTCCATTTCAATGCGAATGGTCGCAATAATCGTGTGCCTTCACGTTTTATGATTTTTTATCCGTATGTTTTGACATTTTTACAGTACTCTTACAGTACTTTTTCTATTTTCATCTCTCCATGAAAATCACACATTTGCTCCCAGAAATTTCAACTGTTAATTTAATTAGAGAAGAATGAGACCATTGGAATCCAAAATTAGTAATCAACAAAACTTGATCATGGCTTCTACCTGTGCACCATTGATCTCTCTGTTTTCTATCTTACCCTCGTCCTTCAAAGAGTCACTGCTCTTACGAAAGTATTGCGAAACTCAAACGCTACACAATGCTTCATATAAGCATTATATAACTACGTATGAGTTTTCGTAGTTGACTTTCCCAACTTTAGAAAACAAAAATTAATTACAACATTCTATTCCATAATAATAATAATAATAATAATAATAATAATAATAATAATAATAATAATAATAATAATTCATAACGTGTAGCTCTGATACTGTTCGACAACTGAAATTTGCACTAGCCACTTGAAAGACATATTTGCTCGGGGCACTGGTTTCGTTCCTCCGTTCCAAACAAGTCAATTTGGGAACTTGATTCTCACACTGCAGTTGTATATACATTAACGTTATTCCTCGTTCTCTTAAATCATTACAGGATAAAGTTAATGTATCCAGCAGTGCCTAGACCATAGATGTTTATTTTGCTCGGACCTCATTCACCCTCGCCCTCAAAGTGGCAGTTGGCACTCGCCCTCGTTCACCCTTGCCCTCGACCTCGCGTGGGAAACTTGTCCTCGCCCTCACGCACCCTCACCCTCGCGAAGGGAGTTGTCTGTCACTCTCGCCCTCGCAGTGAAAGATGGTCCTCGCCCTCGTTCACCCTCACCCTCGCGATGGGAGTTGTCCATCGCCCTCGTCCTCGTGCTGGAAACTTGTCCTCGCCCTCGCGAAGGGAGTTGTCTATCACCCTCGCCCTCGCAGTGAAAGTTGGTCCTCGCGAAGGGAGTGGCCCATTGCTCTCGCTCACCCTCGCCCTCATATCAGTGAGGGTGAGGAAGCCCTCGCGAGGATCAGATCCTCAATTTTCCAGCTTATTTGCTGAATTATTTCCTTAACATACGTTCTAAACAAAGAAAATTAAACATACTATCGTATAACTTACTCCGCATCACCTAAAATGGAACAAATCATTGACTACTCCACTCTTAATATTACTATGAATATGTTCAAATTAAATTTGAATAGTTTCCTTTCCTTTCGGTGCAAACTAGTGTTGCTCATGAGACAAGACGAGAGGAGAAATAAGGTTTATAATTTCGTCTCGTAAATTTATAGAAGTCTCGTCTCCTCTCAATTCTCGGAATCTTCTTTATTGTTTCTATTATCGACGACTCACTTTTCGTCTCGTTCTGTAAAATTACGTAGAAAATATATTCCCATATCTAGAACCTCTCAGAATCCTTCTGAGTCACGAGAGGTGCAAGAAAGGTATAATCTAACAACATTTAACCGTATTTATTATTGGAATATATTGTGTAATGATTTGAATATCTTTAAACGTTCATAAATGCTCTTCGTTGTGATCGTACAATCATTTTCAACAATTTATAGGTTTTACATACGGTCATTTAGCAATAAAATAGTGTTTGAGACCTAAAACTTAGGTGAACTAGTGTTTCCCACGAGATTCGAAAAAATTCTCGTCTTGTCTCTTAGTGCAAATTATAAGAGTGATAAGGGTGAGGAGGTTTCAAAAGTGTTGTTTTCAACATATTGTTTCTTATAATTATTAACATGTAAGGAGATATATAAGATTTACGTAAAGGATTGAGTTAGCTATTTGCACGAAATTAGTTTGGTGAATTTCGTTTACAATTCCATCAATAATACCCTTTGTAATATGTGGTATATATTTGTTATGTTCAAAAATCATTGACCCATTTTTTGTTACTTGTGTGTGTGTGTGTCTTTAAGCATATCTATACAATTTGACTTTGGGTGCGAGAAGAGAAAAAACATACAAATAAATCGCACTGAGGCTATATCAACCGGATGTTCATGGAGGTATCATATCACTTAATATCCATTTTTACAATAGAAGTTGGAAACGTAAAGAAACAAACTACTACTCAATGAACTTCGGAACATATTGCTTCTTTTCAGAAACTTAATAAACTATTCATTTACTAATTAAGCGCGAGTCCGAGCGCAAGCGAGCGCGAGCCTCAAAGAAATAAATAAGCGCGAGCCGAACTGAGGGAACTGAGCCTGAGCGCGAGCCCAGTTGAAAAAAATGAGCCCGAGTCCGAGTGAACGCGAGCCCATTTGAGAGAAGTGAGCGCGAGCTCGAGCGAACCCAGTGCAAAATGACCATCTATGAACAAAAGTAATACCATCAAATCTTTTTCCATCTGATCTACTTCAATCTGTTGGTTCTTTCACTGATTGTGTTTGTTCAGATATCAGCGCTCTTAAGTTTATGTCATTTACTGCTGAAAGACGTGAGTGACTGTCTGTCTACCAGTGGTTTTTAAACATGACAGTGTATGACTGTTTATATAAAAAGTCTCTAGTACAGACAGGGCAACAATGAGGCACACTCGCTTCTAAACGTAGCGCTATTTCTATCCGGATGAGAAACATGCAAATATTATATTCATTATTATTTTCAATAATTATATAGAAGTACACAAGAGAACTTGCCTACTGCAATTAAATGAAAGGAAGAATATGACCAATCTATAATCTTGCTATAACATCAACTTTTCATCTAGAGGACATGGAAGATGTTAAATATTATATTCCTCCAAAAATGGTCAAACAGCAAATTAAAAATAGTTGTTGTTAAGGTACCTTGTCCTTTTCTCTCGCGTGCCCTCGTTCTCGCGAAGGAAATTATTCCTCACCCTCACGCATCCTCGCCTTTGCAGTTACAGTTGGTTTTCGCTCTCGTTCAACCTCGCCTCAAGAAGGGAGTTGTACATCGCCGTCGATCGACCTCGCCAGTAGACCATTAGCTACTTATATACAAGAATAGAACCGCAGAGGGTCTAATTCAACTGGTATTCTGTATATTTTTTGTCTGTAGGCCAGGTGTGGCCGGACATATCATTAGGAGCGGAAAGATTTATTGCTAGACCATTAGGTGGTCAGACTAGTTTCTGGAAAGGTTGACCGTTAGAAGGAATGATGTAGTTTCTAGAAAGGTTGTTAAAATATGCATAACATACTCTTGGGAAAAATCAGAATGATATTATTTTATTTTATTTAATTCAATAATATTATTTTATTTTGTTTCATTCGTTCGTATCTTTTTATTCTTTGGTTTTCATTAAAGAAAACTCAGAGGAATTATATCGCGAAAATTAAAAATGCGTAGAACAGGTCATACTAAAAAAATAAAATTAATCTCGAACCCAAATTATTTATCGGAGCAATTTTTATTAATTTAGTTTGTTCGTATGCTAAAGCATACTCCATAGAACAGCTATGCTGAGATCATATTAATTATTTTAATTGGATCGTATTATTTTAATTCGATTGTATGTTAAAGCATACTCCATAGAACAGCTATGCTGTGATCATATTATTTTTCACAAATCGTATGTTATAATACTCAAGAGAAACATTGTTTCGAAGTACCAAGATATGGAAGGGAATAAACTTTATTCAGGCGGGACTTTTTTAATTCGATCATTTGTTTAGCAAATTCAGAACATTCTTTGAGTGTGAACATATTAAATTTCTTTTTGCATGATACGCTATGCTGGTACATATACAGAGCGCGGGTTTTTGTACGTCTTTCGCTGGTGAACTCAAGAGACGAACTGGACTTTTCGCGCGCTTTTTGGAAACCGGTTGGGTGAGAGTGAAAGATGGCGTTGTCGGGTAATAGCCTTACTGGTACATGTTAAAACATGAACACAAATACAAAAGAAGTCCGACGCCGCCTTTAGTAGACATCAAAGAATGCCGGCAGAGCAATAAAAACAAGTTCGGTGCCGCGGTAGGTGAGCATAAGACATTGTTGGCTGAGAATATAAAGAAGATCAAAGTTGAGGTAGATAAATATCACAGGGTACCGACAGAGTAATAAAAAAGAAGTTTGATGGTGTAGCAGATGAAAATAAGACATTGTCAGCGGAGAATACAAAAGAATTTTGGCACCATCCACGAATGGTGGAACATGACGCGACACTGAATTCGAGTACAAAAGAACTGATGATCCTGTTGAAACATGATGCGGTACTGAATGTAAATATTTGGTCTAGGAATTAATTCGTGCGGGTGGACAAGAGATAGCGCAACGAACGGGGCGTCCCACAGTTCCGTGTATCCACACATGTGTTGCAAACCCCTGTCATCGCGTATCGTTCGTAGTATAGGGCAGTGGATTAAAGCGTCAACAACACCAGTTTGTAGTTAAGTGAACATGGCGCAATTTGTGCCTGATAAAGTGTTTTTGCGGGGTGTCCTGCTGCATTACTTTAACATGCAGAAAAGTGCGACTGAAAGTCATCGTATTTTGGTGGAAGTGTATGGTGACCATGCTCTAGCCGAGCGAACGTGTCAGAAGTGGTTTGCACGGTTTAGAAGTGGTGATTTCGGCTTGGCAGACCAAGAGCAAGCTGGACAGCCAAAAAAATTTCAAGACGACGAATTGACAGCATTGGTCGAGCAGGATTCGTGTCAAACGCAGGAACAACTTGCAGCAGCGTTAGGCGTTGATCAAACAACAGTCTCCAAACGCTTGAAAGCCATGGGAATGATTCAAAAGATGTCACTTTGGGTTCCACATGAATTGAAAGACAGAGACGTTGAAAGACGAAAAACCATTTGCGAATTGCTGCTTCAACGACAGAGCAGAAAGGGGTTTCTGCATCGAATTATTACGGGTGATGAGAAGTGGATCCATTACGAGAACCCTAAACGAAAAAAGGCCTGGGTGAAACCAGGTGAACCAGGTCCATCACAACCAAAACGAGATATTCACTGTGCAAAGGTTATGCTGTGCATATGGTGGGATATGAAAGGTGTGGTGTACTATGAGCTGCTGCAACCGGGTGAAACTATGAATGGAGAACGTTATCGACGACAATTAATGCGTTTGAAGCAAGCTCTGGCCAGAACACGACCAGAATGGGAGAACAGACATGATAAACATATTGTTCAACATGATAAACTTATTGTCCACATGTCGCAAAACCGGTCAAAACCTATTTAGAAAATGTCGGATGGGAAGTTTTACCCCACCCGCCGTATTCACCAGACGTTGCTCCTTCGGACTACTATTTGTTCGATTGCATGAACAACGATTTGATTGGACAGCGGTTTACTTCTTCAGAAGATATGGAAACATGGGTCTCTGACTGGATCGCTTCCAAGGATGAGGACTTCTTTCGCCACGGAATCCGTACATTGCCTTACAGATGGGCGAAAGTGGTGGCTAGCGATGGACAATATTTTTCTTAAGGTATTTATGTATTTTGTGTTTGTACTACAGCTTCAATGTGTGCGTACCAACCGCACGAATTAATTCCTAGACCAAATATAAAAGATGATTGTCACATTGGTGGATGAATGTGAAGTGACAACGAATGCGAATACAAAAGAAGTTTCCTAGCGTGAAGGGTATTGATAATAGAATTTCAGTTGTAATCCTTTTATTTTACGTAGATGATTTGCGAATGAATGGGAGATGTTTTTAAGCGAATAATAATAATGATGGAATGTTGTAATAGAAGATGTAAATGATCACTTAAATAACAGATTTTCTTTTAAAAACATTTAAAATATTTATTTGCATACGGACTATGTAAATCATTTCTTTATACGTAGATGACAAATGATTGATTGGTACGCGATATGAATAACATTATTGAAGGAATACGCCTGTAAGATGTGAATGACCGCAGCACAATGCAAATAACACTAATGATGTTGTTTCAAAAGAATATTTTGATTAGCTGGACGATATATGAGAACGTAAATGAAATGTAAGTACATGTTTCCTCCGACCCTATAGCTATGAAAAATGTATAGAGAAATGGGACAGTACATGTGAAAATATTTTAACTGTTATAGGGGGAGTGTTTGAAAAAAATGTTTTAAAGTACCACGTGATAAGACGTCGTAGGCAAAGTTTTCCTTATATATGGGATATGAAGAGAAGACTGGCATAGTATCATCGTGGAATCGTTTGACAGTCAGGTACAGCGAGAAATTGAGATTTGGAAGGAGGTAGACTGGGATTCATCGTTTGAGTTTGTTGAATCAACCAAGAAGAAAAGTTTAAACCTATAAGAGAATCTCCGGACTTGTTTATCCAGGAGGAAATCTGCTATTTTTCGCCGGCTTCTCCAGATATTCTTATAGAAAGAGAAATTATAGATTTGAGACAGGATCCGCAAGAACAGCTTCACCATCATTAACACAGCCTACACCATCATCCTCACCAGTACCAGGACCCGCTTCAGCAATTGCAGCAGTAGCAGGAACATCAGACCAAAAGTTTCAAGTTCCAGCGATAAAGGGGACCCTAGTTGAAGAAGAAAGACCAGCATCTTCCGACTTATTCAATGAAGAGGAGGAAGATTCAGCTTTTATGTGACGAATTGAATGATTGCAAACCAGACACACCACCACTAAGTATTTCACCTTTGTATATTTCAACCTACTGCAAAAGTTAACAATGGATTTGCGTGTGCAATCGAAAGAGTGCAAGTTTGGTAGTGACTTTGCGAGTGAAAATTGTTTTAAAGAGAGTATTCTAAAGTGGGAAATAAAGAGTGCTTTACATTGCCAATGGTGTAGCCTAAATTATTTTAGTCAGTTTGGCCATAGATGTATCTTCACAAAAAACTAACATTAGAGGTAGGAGCCTGGAAATTTATCGCCAGAAAAATGTAAGATATAAAGTGTTTAATTGATATAACAAATCACATAACAATAATAACATAAGTGAACAATTGTTTGTGAAAACATAACTTACTAAAACTCACAGAATATATTGAAATATTAGTGGACATTTTGCTAGAAAAGGACAGAAACGACAAATTGTGATTTCTTTTGTATATAGCATTATCTATCTATCTATCTATCTATCTATCTATCTATCTATCTATCTATCTATCTATCTATCTATCTATCTATCTATCTATCTATCTATCTATCTATCTATATATTTCTATAGTTATATGTATATTATTATGTTTGTATATTTATATATATTATTTTCTATAGTTGTGTGTATCTATCATTGTGTTTATATATATATTAGTGCTTGTTTTGAATCTTTGCTTAAATATTATGTCTTTACATTCAAAAAATATGTACAGAAAATTCATTTCTTGATTTTTTTAATAAAAAATTTTCCTAAATAAAAGGTATCATTTGAATTTTATAAGGTGAAATTTGTCATATACATCTTGTCATATATAACATATATCATATGTAACTATTTTATTTTCTTAAACGTATGGTACACAATTTTATTTTATACTCTTATACTTATGCTACACGATTTTATTTTCCTGTAAGTTTGATATTTGGTGAGTACTTTTTACTCTTCTTGAAAAAAATTCACTATTGCTTTGAACTATATAAAAGTTTGATAGGAATTTTTTACCTTCTTGAAAATTTAGCATTGAACTGTTTAAAAGTTTACAGCATATATTTGACAAATAGTACATCTTCTCATAATTGAAATCGAATTTTTGAAAGGTCACACTGTAATTGTTCTTAGGACTTTACGTAGTAATTATTTAACAGTACACAACTATGTTGCCGTCAGAGTATTTTTGTAAGCAATACGAAATAACAAAATAAGAAGCAAACAAAAAATTGAAACTGGTGTAATAATTAATTTTTAAAAGTTTGTAATGTTATAGTTTGATATATAATACAGAATTTTTTCACATACACGCATCATAAAATGAAAAAAACTTTTCTCACATGCATTCAATATAAAATGCAGATAGTAATCTTCAAATACGTGCATGCAATATAAAATGCATAAAGTTTTTTTCATATTATAAAATGCAGAAACTTATTTTTCGCATACATGTATGCAATATAAAATGTAATAAATTTTTTACACACGCGAACCATAAAAAGCAGAAACATTTTTGACATTATAAAATGCAAAATTTTTTCTCGTGCACGCATTATAAAATGCAGGAAGATTTTTTCATATTATAAAATGCAGAAAGTTATTCTTCACATAGATGCATACAATATAAAATGCAGAAAATTATTTGTTGCATACGCGAATCATAAAATGCAGAAAGTTTTTTGTACATACGCGAATCATAAAATGCAGAAACTTATTTTTTACATACGCTAATCATAAAATGGAGAAAGTTTTTTTTCGCATGCACGCATTATGAAATGCAGAAAGTTATTTTTCATGTTATACAATCCGGAAACTTATTTTTTCACATGTATGCAATATAAAATGCAGAAAGTTTTTTATACGCATACGTACATTATAAAATGCACGAACTTTTTTCACGTTATAAAATTCAAAAAACATTTTTCACATGCATGCAATATAAAATGCAGAATTTTTTGTATTCGCATACGTGCATTATAAAATGCAGAAACATTTTTTCACGTTATAAAATGCAGAAAGTTATTTTTCATATAAACATGTTAAAGCTTTTTAATTGCGAGAAACAATTTTTCACAGAATCTTTTAAGTACGATAATGTAAAATGTATTTGCCCATAAGATTCTTTAAAAACATACATGTAAGAAAATAATAATGAAAACAAGTAATATAAAGTGATAGAAATTTTATTTAAAATTTCAATATGATATATTTTTCTTATAAATATAATTGTGATTTTTTTAAATTTTAACATTTTTAAATATTGTTTAATACATTCAATATTCATATTAGTATATGTACAATTACATGTTGGCCAATTTAATGCTGTAAGTCTTTTATCACATGTTTTCGATAATTTACACACTTTGTTTTTATTACTTTGTAATTGATTAACAGAAGAGTTTTTATTTTCTATAATTATTATTTTACAAGTTTAAAATGCATATTATATTGTAAATCTTTTTGTAAGAATAACTCTCTAATTAACAGAACGTTCTCTTTGTTTCCATCGCGCAATACCCAATAACACACATTGTTCATTTACAGATAAAGAAGAACATTGATATTCGCAATCATCATATGTATTAACGGAATGACATTGATACTCACACTGAGGATTGTTGAGACACATACTTATCCTGTTCAAGATACGCTTTCTTAAATCAGAAATATGATAATCATTAAATGTAATCTACTAATATGTATAGTTAAATTTGTTTATATGATATGGATTAATGTTTGCATCTATATATTACACATGAATTTTTTGATATTGTTTTAATATTTCTTCACGTGTTGATTTCTTAATTAGGAACTTCCACACAATAGTATTTAATTCTTCATCATTTTCACTTACACATTTATGCACAATTTCTTTCTCACTACGAATGCAGAACTTTCACAAAGTAATGGTTCAGAATGTTTATATTTTTCTAGTAACGGTTTTACAGAAACTTACAATCACATTTCATATCATTAGAAATTTCATTTTGATCTATCATTTGGATATCTGAAATTTCGTCTATATACAACATCACATATTATATCTTGTGTGGGATAAATAATGTTATATGCTTCAGCTTCTTCTTGAGGAATGTCAGGATCATTTGGATATACAAGAATAATTTTCTTTTGTTTTTCAAGTTCAAAACGTTTTTCACGTGGTAAAATATACTTAGACTTTACACATTTATTTGCGATAAGGAAAGATTGGTTTGAATTTCACTTTTGCTTTTTTTATTATGAGAAGAAGAATATGTTCTTACATGTTTATCATTATGAAAGTCTTTCTTTATTTTCCGTTTTGCACCTGCTGAAACAGCTAGCTTTTGACTGTACATCTTAACACCGTATCACTCACTTTATTTGTGCTAGTACAAGCACACCATGAGCGAAATTTATACTGCAATGTGTACTGCGCGAAAACAAATGCGCAGAAAATAAGTATGGATATATTAAAAGTTTTTTTCGATGCAATATTTGTTTACGTATTGAATTACAATCTGTGTTTTAAATACAAAAATATTTCATACGAACCTTCAGAATATTCACTTTTATTTTTATTCTGATTGAATATCAGAATTTAAATATCACATTAATCATATACACGGTCGTATGAAGATATACTGTGAGAAAACATGGATTTTTATTCATACGTATGTAAAATCCATGTGACAATTCAGTATTTTGATGTTACAGCACTATATCCATCAGTAATATTTCATAATACAATACATATACGTACAATAATTATAATACAATATAGTAGAATATAATAGAATACAATAATTATACGTACTTCATGCTAAAGTGAAAGGAAATAATTATTAAGTGCTCGAGGAAAAATGAAATAAAAAACCCTGAATCTTATATCCAAGTACTATTTGATTTTGTAATATGATATTCGTTCAAAGATGTTGTTAAGAACATTTTTGTAGGAATAAGAATTGTAGGAATAGAATTCAAAAGCTGAAGAAATCTCTATACATCTCATGGAAACATAAATCGGAATTGACCCTAGAGACTCTTTTTCCGTGATAGAGAAAACCTTCAATTCCGATTAGGATTATCTCTTTGGAGGTTGTGTAACTTTTAAGGTGCACAGTGTGCATCTCCGAAAGGGAAGAGGTAAGAATCGAACCCGTGTATCGGCCAAGTATGAAGATTATACCACTCTTTTGCAAAGTGTACCATCCCAAAGGAAAAATATCTATTGTCTTCCCAAGGCTATCATCCTTGGGAAGGCTAGGGCCAATAAGAAAAATAAACAACGGTATAAACAAAAGCATCATCTGAGCGATTATTGAAGCAGGCCAAGGATTTGTGACGAAGCTGATGTTAGCATTGAACATCAAAATGATTGTGCTATTGCTGATTTCCTAAACAAACTAACCCCCGAATATCAAATTGTCATCTATGAGAAGAATAAAATGACTCGGGAGTATAATATATCTAAGAATTGAAGCTGGCAAACAAATTTACATCTTGTGTGAGGACAACCATTACCAATTGGTAATTTACATACGTAAAATTTTGGGAACCGATGGATTTTGCGATCATTGTTTGCAGGAAAGCAATAAATCTGAAATTTATTATTATTTAGTGGACACCTTACTATCACTTATTTAGTAAAATTGTTCATTTATTCTTACATTATGAAACTTTTAAGAGTCATCAACATCCCCTCAAGATTTATAAACATTTATTTGCTATAATAATAATAATAATTGTACCAAAGAAGTATCTTTCAAATTTTAAATTGGTTGGTATGCAGTTTTAACATTGTAGTAACGTTAATCAGTTCTTCTGCAACATTTACTACTTCCCTCCCCATTATCAGAAGAAGTGACTAGTATTATTGTACTTCACTGCACTACGAATTAACTATTTTCAAATTTCTCAGACCATTACAACAGTAAAATTTATTTGTTAACAGTGTTTACCCTCACAGAAAAAAATCAAGCCACACCAATTTTTTTTACAGTATGTATGTGTAATTCAGCTACAGAACATCGACAAGATCATTCAATGAAACATTGTTCTATCAATTGTTTTGATTTTTTTCCAATCACGAACAAAATTCATAGTTTTCTTCAGTCACATTGGTTTCTATTCACAAACAATGTTCTCAACTTAAAATCTTTTTGCAAGAATATTTCTAACAATTGCTTAACAAATGTATCATATTGAATTGCTTCATCATATATATGAAAAATGGTTTTAATTTATTGAAAGTACGATTGTACATCTTCTGAAACTGAAGCATAATTTCATCTTGTATGTCCATATCCGTAAAAATTCTTATCACATTTGTCTTCAATATATTTTTATCTAACAGAATGCAGTCATGGCCTATTCTGTCCTCTTGTACATCCACTGCAAATAAGCAAACTTCTTCTTTCAGATTACTAAAAACGTGTTTATTAGACATTGATTGGTTATATGTATGTTATGCAAGTAACAGGTGCACACATCTTCACTACTATTTTCATTAGACATTTTACTTCTAATCTTCGCATCCACAAAAAAGAAGAAGTAGAAGATCCCTTTATTCAAAGAGTTTTTGAAAATATTGTCTTTGTTGTATATATGTAAAACAGTAAAAAGAGAGATGAGCCCAGTGCATGAAATACAATTTACAAATAGATTTATCCTTTCTTAACTGTGGTATTTAGTTTTTAGTGACTTCATTGTAAAACTTTCAGCAGCCCTTTTATTGTTTTATTTGGAACAACCACTTAAAACATGTTTGAACAAGTTTGGTATAGTAAATAAAAAAACAGTTGACCCTGAAACTCCCAGTTTTTATTTTGTATTACCAGTAGGTTACAGTCTTTCGTGATTATTGAACTTGTATTCTTATGTTTAGTTTAATACTATTTTTTTAAGTTCAATGAAACATCTTTGCAATAGAATACTCACATTTTCGCTTTCACAGGTTTCAAAACTGTTCACTGTATCCAGCTAATTATTTTTTCAGTGGATATGTTGTCGCAGGTGCTTGCTGAACCAGCAATATTTTTAATTTGTTTTCGTTTTAATAAAGAGTATCCCACATATAGTGTAGCATAAAAATTTCACGTCTGTAGAGATGCCTTTCTAATTCTTGTCTGCTAGATTCTCCTACACTTAGGTTTTTGCATTTGTCATTTCCACCAACTTTGATCATCCTATGCTGCACCTATTCATCATTTTTTTACTTTTGACCATACTGAGGCCTCTTTGATGTTCATTTCCCTACTTTGAGCATCTTACATTTAACCGTTACCAGTTCGTTCCCTTTTCTGTCTGCTTTTGGCATTGCTTGCTTAACAATATATCCACACACTACTTCCCGCGTAAAATCCAGCAGAGTTGTCACCAAGGGACAGTAGCTGTTCTACTATCGCAGAAAGTATGTACACAGATAACCACAACGAACAATACCTGAAAATATTGCTTTTCAAACGCAATAGTCATGATAGATGGTAACAATAACTCGTTTAAGAGTTAAGCACCACGACAATGTTCGTTGGCATTGCATGCTGTAGGTTGAAAATATATTTTGCACTTTGTGGCCAAACCAACTATTTTGCCTTTGCTGCAAACACATGCAAATTCTCATGTACACTCGATAAACCTCCAATGCTAATATTGATCACAGCACAGTACAGTTTTTACCGATAGGTATACACACACTGTAACCTTCATAACTAACATTTCCTTAGATGTTAAAACTCAAAGAAAGAAAAATCTAATTCCTAACAATATTTTGGTAAACTGCAAATTATAATGTTTCCAACATCAACCATCCCCTCCACCTTCTCACGTTCAATTAATTGTTTCATGAAATTGAAATTTATTTTTACGGATAAAGTGTGGTATAACTTCTATTTATCTGTTTCCTTTTCTTTCTCAAACATATATGTTGCACATTCAAAGAACAAATGGTTATTCACCTTTCTATGTATACGTAATAGGTTACACGTTACTAATGCGATGGTTTCTGATTCGATTCCCCACTCTCATGTCTTTCTTCATTTGATTTCATTCATTTATCCACTTGTCTTAAGAGGAGTTCTTCATACCCACTAGAAACAAAGATTTCAGTTGAAGTATATTTTCTGAGTTTAAGTTCTTGAGACCATTTATCTTGTCGGTATTCAATAGCTTTAGCTATATGGCGTACAATGTCCGTCAACATTAACTTTTGTAGTGTTTACTTATCACTTATTTAGTGTTCAAAATAGAAAAGAATTGTTGACATATCTATCAGTACGTTAGCCATAGCTCAATATTGTTTTGAGGAATTCACTTCCTATTGAATCTGAAGACCAACATGTGGGGAAGAAATAAATGATGTGAACTATCAAATTGTTGTAGCGAAAGATAGGGACCTGTTTGCAAAAACCATGGACTTTACTGAATTCAAACTTTTTGCGAACTTCAGTGGCTCAGTGGTAAAGTGTACATCTCTTGGGCATCTTGTTTTGACTGGCATTCGTTTGTCATTAGCCATCTATCTTAGCTTAAAGAACATAATCATGCCATGTTAAACTCATCGTGAAAAAATGGTTTAATTGGTAGAGCATTCAGGATAATTCCAAACACCATCAGTTTCTTCGTACCTAAGCGGTTAGCGTACGTTCCTGGCAAAACTTTACGTATAGCTAACGCCCCGCTTTTAGCATAAGAAACCTATCCCAGTTAGCGGCAAAAGCTCATGTGCTTCGGATTCCACGTTAATCAGTAGGTTCCGTCTCATGTAGCGTAACTGATACAAGTACGCAAATCAAATCAAGTTTTTTTTTAAAAACAAAATTACTCATCAATTTAGTAACTTTTGTGATATCAAACCTAAATTCTTTTACGTAATGCTTGTAAAAATCTTAATTGTTCTTTTGCATGTAAGCTACATCTACTTGCAGTTAAGCTATTAGTACCCTGGTCCTTAGTATATAAAAACAATTCCATTAATGGCTCAAATCTCTCATTAAGCTGAAGGTCCAAGTCTCATATAAGTTCACTACTAAAAGTAATAATAATAATAATAATAATAGTTTCTTTATTCGCTCTTTAATGTCGGCCCTGCCAATGAGACGAGTCGAGATGAAACAAGAGTTACGTCGTGGTTAACCGGTTAGCGCACGCGCCTTTGGCATTTAATTTTTATTTGTACGATACATTTTCTAATGTCACTTTCCATTGTTCACAGTCTTTGAGTGTTTGATTCCCGGTGGAAGCTCATATCGTTCAGATCTTCATTTTGTCCCTTTAGTTTAAAAAATTCAAAGTTTGACAGTTTGCTGTGTAAGAACTACGAAAAATAGCCTTGATGATGAAAAGGACGCTAAACTCAACTCCAAACACCTCCACCACTAACATTGACTATCTTAACTGAAGTTTTCCTCAATCTTCCCAGGAAAATGCTATGTCAAATAGATATCTAGTATCTTAAATAAATAAGATCGTTTTCATCTTCCCTGCAAGTGGTCGCAAGTTCAAAAAACCAAGCTACGTTTCCGTCAATTATATGTTAGAATGGTACTTAACATACAACATACACCATGCTTTTCTTCCTTCCTTTTTCCACGAATACATATTTCAAACTAGTTGTTCAACCATACTTCACCTTAGATGGTTGGGATCCTGTGATCAATCCTTGGCCAAATAAGTTTGTGGTGGACAAAATCTTGTGTTCTCGCTTTAGTAGTTTCTCCCGTTTTCTCCCAGTTTCTTTTTATACTTTTTAAGTATAAAATACTTTTTAAGAGCTTTTTTTTATAAAAGAGCGAAGTTACATAAAACCATCACCGTCAGCTTTAGCCTCATTGCATAATCTGGAGATGTTACACTAACAGATTTCATTTCATTTTAATACATAGCCAAGTGGAATCGAATGCAGAACTTCAAAGCCAAGGGAGATCGATAATTATTCATTCAGCTAATGAGGAATATGATTTCAAATTTCAATAAATGGGGTGTCTCAGTGTAGAGCGTTCATCTCTGGTGAGTGGGATCCCTGCTTCCATCAAGTATATTTTGTGGAGGACAAACTCTGTCTGCATAAGTTTTCTCGGAGTTTTCCCGTTTCTTCCAACTTTTTTTATTCCACTATCGCATTCATCTTAAAACAATCTGATATAAAATATCCAATCGGCACAAGTGTACCACATAAAATTCAAAGATCTCGTTTTATTTCATTTTTCCTTTAAGCATATTGTATTTGAAACCAATAATCCACATTACTACTACTAAGTATACCAAACAATTAGCATTAAGTTAAATTCATATCATTAGATTAAAACTCTGATCACTTTTACAACGAACAAGAAATAGTAATACTGCTGAAAAATCAATTAAACATTTAACATTAAAAATACTACTTCAATTCTCATTGAAATATGTGCCGCATGGACCCTCATTTTTTTCAATCGTTTTGAAAACTTCAGTTTGAACACTTTAGTATGAGAGAATACAACATTTAACCTTCGATTTTTAAAAATCATAGTTTGTTTTCTACTATTGAATCATGAAAGATCTGTAAAACAAGCAAATTGAAAAAGATTCCATTTTCAAAAAAATATTTACCAATTTATTTCATGGCTAGGTGACCAATGACCACGTTTTTGGCTAAGTGGTTAGTGCACCAGCCTTTGGCATTGGGAGAGCAGGATTCCATTTCCGGTGGAAAGTCATGTAGGATTCCACGATAATCAGTTAGGAGCACGCCTCATAGAGCTTCGTTGCTGAAATTGACAATAAACTCAAAAACCATCCATTTATCAAAAAGTAGAACTTACCATAATTTAAAATATATGAAAGAAATAACCTTATATGTTCTGCATAGAATGAAATTTCATTACACGATATTTACTGACAGTCTTACGAAATATGTTAGGACTGTTAAGAAGGTTTAAAAAATTCAAATGAAAGAAAACAAATTTTCCCCTACCCATCACCAATAAACAATTTATTTACAAAATATACAAACTATTTTTCATGTATAATCCTAAAATTACTTCACCCTCTCCAATTCCTCTTGATCCCTTTCCAAACCCTCCACTTGCGCCTCTTCTTCTTTCTTTTTATCTGCAGTCTTTTCACATTTCTTCAACTCTAAGTCCCACCTCACTCCCAAAATTTCCTTCACCCTCATTTCTTCATATATGACTTCTTTTAATATTAAGCTTGCTATATCGGTGATGACACAACTGTTACAGACATACCATCTTTCAAACTTTTTGTTATTTGCACATTCCAGAGAAAAATTGGGAATTAATTTAATTTTTTTAAACTGACGTTGATCATAATGAAAATTACTTGGTTCGTAATCTACAAATTCAATGAATGGTTCCTCTTTTTTTCTTCACATGGTCTCTCCATTCCTTCAGCTGTTTCCCCTAGCAGATTCAAAAATTCCTCCACGATTTCTTTTTGAAATTTGTAACACGGCCTTCCTTCTTGCTCCATCTTTTCTGTAAATAAAAAGTGTTATTAGTACAACTTATTTTCTCCAAGATAGTACAAATTATAATTACTATTTTTAATGTACACAATATGGAATTAATAGCAAAAATACTACGAAAGGAAGATTAGTCACAAACTTCTGTTAGTCTAACCACATACGAGATTAAAATATCAGTATCTTTTAGTGTACAAATCCTATAAAATGTATCTACTTTGCAAGACCTATATAGGATTTTGGGTAGTACTTTATACATTTCGGACTCTCGATAAATCCGCACAAACAAACTATCCCTGATATTGGGAAAGTAATATAGACCGTACTTTTCCCCGTAATTTGTTGCCAACCCCCTAAAATTAAATTATCTGTTTTTATACTGTTTTATTAAATATTTACAAATTTTATGCTATTTTGGTACAATTTTTGGTGATTTCATACAATTTATGGTGAATTTATGATAATTTTATACAATTTGTGGTGATTTTTCTTACATTTTGCCATATTTATAGTGATTTTCAGTGTTGCCATCAAACAAAAAATTATTGTAAGATAATTTTGGTAATATACTTTGATATCTAAGAGGGTAACACTTGATGGAGACACAAAAATGGTTAAAAATACAAAGGTTACTTTCCGTTCTTCCCAAGCCACTAAGAAAGTTGTTCCTTCCCTTTCTTATTCCTCCCTGAAGTGGACAAGAATAGCTGAATGAACTTCAGGGGATGCCAAGAGAGGTTTATGGTAATCTTAAATAGAACTGGTGTTTGTATTCAAGAAACTAATTGGAAATGGTTGAAGGAAGGAGACACATATGGTGAAAGAATGTTGGGTTCTAAGGTCAGGTAACCAGTGGGGGAAAGGAGCAGGAAGAGGGGAGAGTTAGTAGTCTTGGTGGAATATGTGCTCAAAATTGTCCCCAGGGGTCCCGAAAATATGGGAGGGAGATGCTTAGATGTGAAGAATACACTATTGTGTAAATGACATAGGATGACAGGTAAGAGGGTGGGATTTTGAGAAGATGTATAGAATATTTTGACGGCATGTAAAGAAAGGAAGAGTATCAGGTGGTATGAATGTTGGTGGTCTAGATGGTTGGGGTGAAGTGTGAAGTTCTTTCTTGAGTAAAGGAACCCTCTTTAATTGGCTTGTCACTTGTCAACCAGTTTGTTAATGACCCTGCTACCTGAGGTTAGGGAAGATTGACCCTTCTTTACCTGAGTTAGAATAGATAAAAGAGAGAATAAAATCTTTACCTGAGGTGAGTCTTCTTTCTTTTGGAGGAAGGTTTCAAACACGATTTCTTTAACATATTTTTGCATAAATTAGTTTATTTTTTAAAAAAATTAGATTAATGAATTAATTATTCCTGAATATTAATTAATTGGTAACGAAAGGGTTAGAAAGAATGATATTTTCGTGTTTAACTTTTATTTTAGAGGTATATTGTGATATGTATAGTATAGAGTAGTACATATTGTACATAAATATATAGGATATTGTGGGAGGAAACACACGCAACTCTAAGAAAAGTATTTTATGTATTTATATGGTATTTTTACTAGCTGATATGGAATTTTAGCATAGAGTATCATCTTTTGAATGATGTTTTGGTATATTTGCGTACGAAACTGAGATGAATGACAAATTAGATGTGTATATATGAATAGTTTGTGGATGGGTGTATGTATGTATATTGTTGTTGATATGTGGACAGGAATATATGTACCATATTGTAGACATATTATTTTTCGTTTGCATGTAAGTGTTTTAAGCATGTCTTGATAGGTTGCATAACTTATTTGATGTAATGTTAGGTTGGATGACTTCCAGCTTTTGGTTTGTATTGTAGGGTTATATATTGTGACTTTTTATGCATGTAAGGGTTTTAACCATGCTTTGAATATAATGCTGGGTTGCATAACCTCCAACTTTTCGTTTGCATTGTAAGGTTATATATTGTGACTCTTTATGTGTGTAAGTGTTTTAACATTACCCTGAATGTAATGTTGGGATATATATTGTGATTTTTACGTATGTAAGTGTTTGTTAGTCATGTCCTAGTTGTATTTTAAGCACAAATGGTATCACTGTAGTATCATCCATTTACTTATTTATATCTTTTAACTAAAGTCTTCTAATAAAAGTATTGGTACGTTTATTTACTTCTAAATGATTCATCTTGTAGAAGATATAATGACGTCAACATGGTTTACTACTTAGGCTGATTTATTGTAGGAACTGCATAACATGAAATATTATAAATACGTATAAATAACCTTATATGAAGCATACGTATTTTTCCTTTATCTTGTATAGAATACACATACTTCGTAATATATCAATATTTGTTTGTATATAGTTATAGGAATAAAACATAATATCGTAAATTGTAACAATTTATTGTATTTATATCGTTTACAATATTCTATTTTTAATAATGGCATTTATATTTCTACACTTATTATATTTGCAATATTCTTTAAATAAGATATTTACTATACTTACAATATTCTTTAATAACTTATCCCCAAATTTATATTATATATACGTAGAAGTACCAACTGATGGGTGTTGTGAAAAACTCATGAACATATTTGAGGATATTATAACTGTTACGACACAATGTTACCTTTACACAGTTTACTATTTACATATATACTTATATACGCACAATACCAATTATTTAACACATTTAATACTTTGATAACCATATGGCAATGTCCTATAGTCAGTAATATTGTCATGATTTAATCGTCGTCTTTTATTTTCAACTTTTTGATGTGTTTTAGTTTGAGACTTGGATACGATGACAAACCCTGGTTTTCGTACAATTCTCCCTGGGTTGTTTAACTGTTTTTGTCAACTTTATTCCGAACTAGTTGATAAAAATGTTCAAAGTTAATTTCTTGTCGTGTGCGATGATTTAAAGTTATTCCTCTAATTTTAAATACATAATCTACTTTTCCCGTTTCAACTCCTTTCATTCTATAGGCATAATTTTTGGCCCTAATCCTATAAATGCATCAATTTCCCACCCCTCAGGAACTTCATTAGTTAGTTCACCCACGTAGGAACCCAAAGAAAGTGGAGGGTTTTCATTACGTCGCTGTACAACCATAATGCTATCAGTGTTACAGTACAATACACGATCAGGATGTACAGCTGTTAGTAACTCGTAAAGTTTTAGACGTGCTCACGAGGTGATGAATGTTGCAAGCACAACATTTGAAAATGTCCATGGTTTGTTTTTGTTTTCAAAATTTTATACGATACAATGAGATGTTGCTCTCCAATAGGTAACAGTTTGTACCTCATATTGTGGTGCCCATAGAAAACTTAAAAAAAATTCTGGAGTATCTACAATTACAGATTGAGATAAATCTGTTCACTGTCCCCATTTTCCATATAGCGAGTTGAGGAATATTTTAGCAATATACCTGAGACAAGGGTTGGATTCAATGTTATTTTCCGTTAACTGAATGCATTCAAGGACATAATAGTCTGCAATATATTTCTCTTTGTCTTCTTTAGTTTTGCACGAGCTGGGAAACCCTGAAGACTCCTGTTTCATTTTTAGGAAGGAATTGACATAATCTTTAAACAGATTATCTTCCGATCCGGATAATTTGAATTTCCAAATTTCGATAATTTGTAGAATTTTGTATCCGAGCTCTGAAGCTACATGAAGTTCCGGAGTACAGTATGTACCAGTGATGACACGTTCGGTATCATTATGCATGCAATTGTTATTACTTTCTTCCATACACGTACGGCATAACCCAAAGAAAAGGCTTCCTTACACGTATATGGTAAAATTGGAAAATATAAGTCTTTTGGAGGTAAGATGGTGCATTTTACTAATCCATGAATACTTTTCACTTGTGGAAAGTCCGGCCCCTTGTATATTTTTGGTTTACCTATAGGCAATGGCTTACGTGCCATTACCAAAGGATATAACGATGTTACATCATAATATGCCACAAACTCTTCGCTGGTACATTCGTAAAATGCATTGAAACATTCGGTACGTCTACCATGAAAACTATCTTTAGGTACCAGATGATCGACAAGATCATGACACTGTTTGAATGAACTGTTGTAATTTTTGTCGTTTTTTACCAGGTGGTCCCATTTGCATTCCCACATTTCAATGACATTAAGATTTAATTTTTTAAGAAAGGCTGTTTTTCTAATGTTTTTTTTTTCATATCGATCTTGTCGTGATGTACCTTGCTTAGAAGTGGAATTCAATGATACGTGTCGTAGTGTAGGATAACAGTTTAAATAGTTCCGTGATAACAGTTCAAATAGTTCAGTCCCGTGATAGTAACACCCATGAAATTCGTAAACTGTATATGTTTTACTTCCATATCCATCGACCTTATACCTCCCAAATCGTTTTTCCAAGCCATTTCTGGAATGACGGATTTCATTACCAGTAGTACGTTCTAAGTACCGTAACCAGTACATTGCGTTTAGGCTTTGACGAATAAGATGGTCAAACCCATAGGGTGGAATAATTGGAATAATTTCTTTGGGTAAACATAAGTTACGATACGTCAGTATTGCCAAACTAGCAATAGTTGGCGCGACGATAGAACATTGGATACCATTTGTTTTGCCTTCAATTAAGTTCGAAAATTTAATGACAGCCAGCTTTGACACCATTTCTACAATACTCCATCATTTCCTTTTGGAGATTATACTCCTCGCCACTTGCAGCACGTCGTTCGTGCCAGACGATAAGTTGGTTTTGATCTTCGGTGCTCCTTGAATCAGGATCAAAATACTTTAGCTCAGGAATTTTGCTAAATATAGAGTTTGGATTGCCTATGAGAGGAGATGAAACAAGACACGTACTCTTCAACAATAATTTGGTTAGGCGTAAAACAATTTTCAATTCCATTTACATTATTTACTCACTCACAATGTTATAGTATCTCAATATTCACAAAATTGAGGGGGCAACGCTGGGGCCGGTACCCCCTCAATCAATCTTTTCAAAAAAGCAAATATCTCTCGTTTGTAGGGACATACTGGTTCAGGGGTAGATTTACCCCTTTGGAAAAGACAATGATCAGTGGCAAGTACATACCAATTGTGCCTGGTGGGTCATAGTTAGATTCTAGCTTCGCCTCAATTATTTTTATAAGAAAGACAATGTGTCTCAATTTCCTAGGGGTTCCCTCCCAATACAAATATATCAAAACAACAACAATAATAATATAAAATTTATTTGGATTTGATATATCCTCTTGAGAAATAACACCAACAAAGATATGTAGAATAAAACACAACTTCTTACACTACGAAAAATAGCCACACCGTGACATTAAACTAAATTTTTCAGATGGATGCGCATTCAATTTATATATACACCTTATTTATTAACATGTGATTAGGTGGGATATAACATACATAGATTTTCCTTTGTAAAGCCGCTTAGGTAGTAATAAATATTATTGTACATAGATGAAAAGGGATATTTCGTTTGCAGGCATCCTGTCGGATCTATAGTAATCAATTCAGAGAATACATTCAAAAATAAGCAATTTTCTTTCTTTTCTATGGAACTAGATGGTTATTAAATATAAATTTCTCCAAATAAGAACCAATTATTAGACAGTTTTACAGTGTGCTTCAAACACTCGTGGAGACAAATTTACTTGGTATCCTCCAGCATGTCTGGAATCGTGGCAACCAAGTCTGTTAACAGGTAACACATTGGCGCTCTTAATGAGCTAAAGGCAGACCATGAAACATTCAAGCTGAAATCTACAAAAGGTAGTGAAAACCCATTATAGAGAATTCCTTTTACGTGTTGTATCCTCAAAGAGAGAGATACAATAACAGGCGGCATGAATTGTCATTTTCAAAGTATCATAAATTTATTGACCCATACCTTTACTAAAGGAATATGAAGACCGTTGTCAGTTTAAATTTATTGATGGAAACCAAAGCATTTGTATTCTTGCCGAAAAAAGAAAATCATACATCTAAACAAACAAAGACCAATAACCCATGAATCGTATAGTCCCATTCAACAAAAGATGAATTGGTCTCAGACAGTGTTTATGACCGCCATTGGTCTCCTGAGAGGCAGGTGGTAAGAGGCCAGGCATCCATCAGGTTATCGGTATTGAAAAGAGAAAGGACTCAAATAAGAAAGGACTCAAGAAAGGACACCCTTTCATTTGTGTGCAGAGACAAATCTAGTCAGTCAGCGGCCTGTGTGGTGAAGAGTAAAATAATGCATCCATCCGGGCCGTTCACCTACGAATGCAATTCATCAGCCAGCGGTAAAAGAGGGAAGGAACTTCAACTCGCAGGAAGAGTTGACGGCAGACAGAAATACCTTCATCAGTGGAGAAAAGAAAGAGAGGGAGAGCGATATACCTGTTCAATCAACAATGGGAAAAGACAAGAGAGAAAAAAATGCATTTACCCATTCGCAACAAGAAATGTGTGCACACCTAGCGGAGAAAGATAATGTAAGGTTTACCTGTCCACAAGAGGAAAACCGCTGTCAATCAACGCCGGTTGGAAAAAGATGATTGACGAGCAGCTACGTGACCATCTTCATGGTTCAAGCAGAACATAATAGTATCAAGTGATGGTGGGGCGTGGCTATACTCAACTTGCCCTACAAATCAAATAGAATATTTGGTTTCTACGGACGGATGAGTTCCAACAGCACGACTTGCTAGTTGAGGAAAAGCGAAGGTGGAAGAGGGATTCAGAAGGTATATTTTCACATTTCGCAACTTTAAGAATCAGATTCTAAATGAATCAAATGAAATAAAGTATACAGCGAGTAATTATAAGAAGTTTAAAATGAAAAATAAATAAATAAATATTCATTCCTTCCCTTTCCTTTCCTGCATATCTTATTCAAGTTCACCCGTTTTTATATTTACAAAACATTTTTTCGTATTTCTATTCGACTTTCCATAGGAGAGGAGACGGCAAAAGACACATAGTATTTAACTTTCATGAAAATTTTTCAAAGTTCGCAACATTTTATCAGCCAAATTATTTGTAGAATCATTGCGTAGCTCTTCTTATAAGTTTGCAAGGAATTTTAACAGTAACCTTGTATAACAACCAAACCAACTAAAATTGCTATAGGAGCAATACATTAAAAATCATTGCTAAACATCGGAAATTCATGAATAATGCGGGAGCTTGAAGAGTAATGTTTCAAAGGATAGTTTAATTATGTTATTTTTTTATTTAATCGTGCTTTTTAAATATTTTCGGAATATAATTCCTCTGGGTTTTATTTAACGAAAATGAATTAAATTAAAAAGAATGACGTCATTTTAACGGGTCGAATTAATGATTTTAGTAGGATCACAATTAAAAATTGTTCATCGATTAAATTAACGGAAAAGAAGCTTGAGAGAAATAGTGATCGCTTTTCAAGCCTTATAGTTGAGTTCTAATGATCTGAAACACATTTTAATTTTAATTTGATCAAATTTTTTAACATTTCGATTAAAGAAACGTGTAGGATCATGTTTCACACAGCGAAAAGGTCACTCACACTTCCAGGAACCAGTCCTATCGAACTGGTAATAAATCTCCCCCTTCCTAAAGTCATCTAATGGCTTGTCCGGCCACACCTGGCCCACGGGCAAGAAATGCGTCAGTCTACCAGTTGAATTAGACCTCCTGCGGTTTTATTGTTGACGACAAGACGCTCCAGGTCTACTCTCGCCATCGTGTTCAGAATTTCTCCTCGCTTTCGCGCACCCTCGCCAACGCTGTCGAAAATTATCCTCGCCCTTGCGTTATTGGGTGCGAGGAAATTTGAGGGGGAGAATGTCCTCGACAGGGTCTCTGGCCTAGACAAAATCCTAGACCTCAATATAGTCGTTCGGATCCGCCATTCATACTTCAATACCACCAACACAACTAGAGAAAGAACATCAGAAATCTAACCTCAATCCCGTAGAATCTTTACACCAGCAGGAAACTTTTTTTTTACAAAAAAAATTGTCTTCACTGGCCAATAAAATGGAAGCTCTCAGAATGCTCAGACTAATTTACGTAACGAAAATAGGAACAGTAATCGAGGGAATAAGCGACGAAATAGAAATTATCAGAACTGGATCATGTATAGAGGAAAAGAGGCGACATCACAAAACCGCCAACAAAGTCCACCAATAGAAAATCAAATACTGGCCTGCGCAATATGCCGAAACCGTAGGCACGGTGCTTCTAGATGCTTTAAACGTTAAAGAAACGAGTTGGGCTGCCCCTTGTAAGGGGGCGCAGTAGTCAAAACTTAGGCAATTCTAGTACCAGAAGAAAAACTATAAATAATCAGTAAATTAGGCAGATAAACAGTTCAAATGGACACTGGTCCAGCCTTTCCATCGGGGCCTTGCGAAAATTTCCTGGTGCTCAATTAATACCACATAAAGTATTCGTTAAAGGGACATCAAATAAAATTATTAACTTGAAGTACATAGCATTGATAACATTCAAGTTGGGCAGACGGCATTCTCCCATTACTTTCGTATAAGGAAGAAATCATGTATTCAAGTCATCATTTCTTTGACTTGCTTAAAGTCTTATATGTTACAGACGAAATTAAATGAAATGAAACCTTTTAAGTTTTACGTAACACGATTACGCAGGGTAGGGGAAAGGAGACGGTAATGATGAGAAATGAAGGAAATGGTGGAGTGAAGAAAATGGGAGGAAAATGGTATCCCACGCACACGTTGTTTGTCCACCACACATTTCACTTGATGCGAGCTGGGATCGAATCAGGGACCCCATGCACCAGAGGTGAACGCTCTACCACTGAGCCCCCGCGGCCCCATCTTACAATCGATTTAAGAAAGTATCTTACCTCACTGTATAAAGCATAAGAAGCCAACCCTACCGGAAAAGAAAAAAGAAAGCATCGACAAACGCACTAAGGTACTTCCACTTGTCCACACATATATTCCGAAGATAGCAAAAAGACCGATTGATAATTTTCCATCTTTGTTCGTATCGTTTCTTCAGTAGATCCTTGGCAAATACAAACTACAAACCATTGAGCAAAGAGTATATATAAACAACATAATTGTTAATTTTCAATCCAAATAGTTATTCTGTAACTTTAAGAAAGAATACACCAGTGGTGGATTTTGAGGCATATCAGGACTATTCTTTTGTAACAATGGTAGCGACCTCTATAGAAGGAAATCAAATTGTACAACAAAAGAGGAGGTGTTGAAATATGCCAAAACATTTTTCAAAATTATTCTCTTTGATATTAATCTTAATTTAGTATTGCGTGAAAGTCGGCCCCAGAATTATCACGAGGGAGCCCACTATATGGTGAACGGTTTCCTGATCGTGCTCAGCAGTCGAGAAAAATATTTCGTCGATTGGCACTTCGTGTGCAGAGGACTAGGCACGTCAATCCTCAACGCATCAAAGGTTAGCAGAATCAGGCGCCGTGTTCAGGATAAACAGTCTTCCGACATCCTTGCTGCGGTCCATGTGGATCCCCAAATCTCGACAAGACGATTAGCCAGGGATGCTGCTGTGGGCCACATGAGGATTATGCACAATAACGCTTTCCATCCTTACCATGTTCAACTGCATCAATAATTCCGAGAACAAGATTTCCACAACCGTCTGGAGTTTTGTCAGTGGATGAACGCCAGGAAACCATGTTTTCAGCAGAATATTTTGTGGAGAGATGAGCTGACCTTCAAGAGAAATGGAAATGTCAATGCTCACAACGCTCCCTATCGGTCCAACAAAAATCCTCATTGGGTATGTGAAGTTGATAATCAACATATCTGGAGTCTAAATATTGGATGTGTAGTGTTGCAAAAAAACGTTTTTTTTCTGTGAAGTTTTTTCAATAAAAACATAGTTTTTTTTTGGTTTTTTGAAATGTCTGTTTTTTGGGGGAACTTTTATTTATTGATTTATGTTGCAGATAAGTAAAATAATCAGCAGAACTTGACGCGAAGCTCTCGTATATCGTATATTTTTTGTACCTATACGAGCAAAACTGTGTGATTACCTTTTTCGGATCCAGGTCGTTTTTGGCGCTTTCCTACATTTATAGTTAGTGAGTTAATGCTCAAAAACATTTATCTGATTGATATGGTTAAAGCCCAGTTTCCTAGAAAAGGAAAATGACTATTTTCGATGTAAGTTACATTTCATTGTTGCCAACGGGAGGGAAATTATTGAGGGAAATGTAGGGTGAAAATTTACAAAAAAAATCTCTAACCGAAATTCAAGATTCTTTGTACCTAGCACAACTGTTGTCACATGAGTCCAGGTCACCTCAAAACATTTTTGGTGTGTTGACAAGGCACAGTGAAAACCTGAAGTCGCTGGCTTAAATACAAAGAGAGAAAGAAAAAATTCTGTCATCATACACATGAAATTTTGACAGTTTTTACGCCTCAGGAGCAAAAATCAACAGATACACAGGACCTACAGCTTCCCTAATTATTTTATTGAATTTTTTATGGTGCATCCTGTAGGCCAAAGGGGAAGGTTTCAGATAATTGTACGTTTGTTCTAATGTAGCCAGCAAGAGAGAAATAATAGAGGGGAACGGGGAATTTTCCGAATTTTTCACCGAAAAAATCGGGTATTAACTTTTCGGCTAGAAACACTGCCACCAGACAGATGCAATCTATCTCAGAATAAACTTTGGTACACCGCTAATATATCCCACAAGTATCATGGCGATATCTAAGGAAGTAAGCATGAAATTGTAAAAAAAAGTAACTCATTCTACCTTAGAAATTCACTATTTTCTTACCATTTCCAGAACATGGTTTATTATAAACCTCAATTGTATATCGCTAATTATCCTACTGAAACTTTTTATGGTGTGTTGTGTAGGCTAAGAACGAGGCTTTCAAGCAGTTGTGCGTTTGTTTGAATGTAGCCAACAAGAGAGAAAAACTAGAGACAAAAAGGAAATTTCCCAAAATGTTCCTCTAAAATCGGGTATTAAAATTTTCAGTAGCTGGTACCACTGCTACCAGACACACAAAATATATCTTGAAATAAACTTTGGTATCCCTATAATATATCCTGCAAGTATAGTGACGATATCTATTAAAGTAAGCATGTCATTTAAAAATATCTCATTCTACCTATAAAAAATCAGTTATCTTCCCACTTAGAAAACAAGGTCTAATGTAAACCTCAACTGTACTTCCCCCAATTATCTTATTGAAACTTCCTATAGTGTGTTATGTAGGGCAGGAACGATTCTTTCAGACGCTGGTAAGTTTGTTTCGATGTAGCCAGCAGAAGGAAAATAATGGGGACAAAACAGAATTTTTCAAAAATTTCTCTCTAAAATCGGGAATTAAAATCTTCTGTAGCTGGCACAACAGTTACCAGACAGACGCAAACTATCTTAAAATAAACATTATTACTCCTCTAATATATCCTACAAATATCATGGCGATATTTAAGAAACAAAGCTTCTGATAAAAAAAATAGATTACGGTAAACAGAAAAGTAGGGAAAATCTAAAAAATCAAGGGTTAGAAGCTAAATACGAATTTTTCGTTCTCTCACTAATTTCCCCACTGTAACGATCTGTGTCCGTTTTTGTTCAGTAAGGACGAATGTTCGACTGGCGTAAGTTGACTTGCGCTCGGACGTATAAATACTGATTTGTAAACAGAAATTTCGTATTTTTCCCAAACTTAAAGAAACTTTAATTTCCCTAGTTGGTAACACTACATGTAGGCCTGTCCAATTGATGTCAACAATTAGGAATCCATCCTAAGTATCTACCTGAAAAATCTTAAGTAGTGTTGCCACGAGACGAGACAGAATCCTGTTACACGAGACACGAGACGAGACGGGACGTCTCCTGAAATGTCTCGTCCTTTGTCTGGAAAATAAAAACGCTGGCGGGAATTGCCAAGATTGAAATTGCCAGTGGTCATATAGATTGCAAAACGAAAATCCCCTTTGTGAGAAAACATGTTGAAAAGCCTTCATAGAAAAGTGTCCTCTGTCTCTTGAATGAAATAATTGTGATACATGAGCTTCCAGAAATATCATCCCCAACCTCTTGTCCCAAATTCCCCTTGCTGTAAACTGAGGAATTCTATTTTTTTATTTCTGGCTAGAATGATGACAAAAAAGCAAAGACAGGGAAGATTTTTACAAGGTCAAGAAACCGAATGTAGCGTCTGGAGCTCACTGGGGTCGAGCTCAAGCGAAGCCACCAGTAGGACTTTTCTGATAATGTTCTGATCTTAAGAATGCTACGTCTATCCTTGCGTAAAAGGCAAAAGCTCGTCGAATAGTCGCTTCCTCAACCTCACAAAATATTATGAGGCTCCTGAGACAGTGCCAATGCAATAAACACAATCAATACGAATAAATAATTTTTCTCTGGATCACACCGATAGAAGTGGTCTGAACACGGAGCGGTGTGATTTATGATACTAAGGTCTGAGGCTACGGCCTCAGCAAGAGAGCGGTCGTTCAATCTGAGAGTGGCGCAATGAATCATTAACCCGACAGAGGTTATATTACAATATTACAGAAGGATACTTATAATTTAATTGTCCGCCGTGTTGTTAAATTATACACATGTATAGTTAGTTAAATACCTAATAAATATTTATAACTAAGGTGGATCACACTAGTGACGATAAGAAACACATCCAGGTTTTGTACATCAAAAGAGGGGAGTTCAAACACACCCCGATATCAATTATTACATCAAGAGGGCCGGACGAAATATTAAAGTAAGAGTGCGCCTCATCAAAATTGAGAGGGTTCAAGCGAATGGGCAATTACAGCTACAGAACAGTTGAACGACCAAACAATTAGAACCAATGATCATTTTAACACAATTAATTAATTTACTAGGGCTTAAAGAATATTCATTTACGTATTAAGTATTAAGCCAATTGAGGAAGCGACTCCCTTGGTCAAATGAAATATTATATTACAAATACCATATTGAAAAATCGCAAGGATAAGAAGACGGTACGTCGAGCTAAACAAGAGGATAACGAACACATGATTTACACTAAGAGGCACTTTCCTACCAAAGCCCTCTTACACTATTCGCTGGCGACACACAACACTACTGCAAATCGAATTACACAAATTTGTCACAGGTGACGAAATTAACTCACTCACTACAGTAATCTCTTGAAGTCAGAAAACTAGGAGCGTTAGTTGATAGCCCGAGCGGATTGGTTGAAAGATGTTAGTTCATACCTGTAGGTGGATGCAGAGGAGAGGTCAGCAACAGGCGTCTTAGTCGAGACAGGATCTTGACATACCTGGTCCGATGGAAGTCCCTCGAAGGGGGACGAGAGTCCCCAGGAGCCAATAGGACTGCGATACCAGACTACTTGTAGATTCACCCTCGCGACGATCCACCGTAAGGTGACTTACTACTTAATTCGCAGTGCGTGGTCCGAGTGGAGGCGTCTCTCTAGATATAAGGAGAGGTTGGGATTTTCTATCAGTCTGTTGTAGTAACAATAATATGACAATATTACGAATGTGTGACTAATTGTTTATTTGTCGAAGAGTTCAGTTTCTTTACAGACCGTAATGTCAAAAGTTTGAAAGGTCACAGGTAAATCAAAAATCAAGATTAAAGTTACAGGTTTCTACAGATCCATGATTGTTCGGGAGGTGTGGCATTTCCGAAGGAGTTGACATCAGAAAATAGTTTGTCGTTCCGTGAAAGTAGGTACGGAAGCAAGTAGTTTAGTCTACAGGATAATTCAGAATATTTAGGGCGATAGTGAATAAGTGTACAACAGCCCTCTGGGTAGGCCATATGAAACGTACTTACTTGTAGTCCAAACACAATTTGAATTATAGTTCCGGAAGGAGGGCGTAGTAACGGTCATCACGCCCTGATTAACTTGACACAGCACTTTAAAATCTTTCGTACTTCACTATACAACACACTAAGTCCAGGAGAGGCGATCACAATCAAGTATGCGTGCCAACAAATAGGCATAGTTTAACATATCGCTAAAGTAACTTAATGTAACTCTGCAAGAAGTGCAGAGGACTGCCTCCCACAATGGGAGGGAGCACTGCTACGTGCTCATCGTATAGTTCGGAGTTAATGAACCTCAAGAGAGCTCATTCCCGAGGTTTTATGTGTATCGAGCTTGGGTGTGTCATTATTGCATCAGGTTTTACAATAGTTAAATAAATTTCTTTAGAAGCTGGTTGGATGTTGATGAGGTAATGGTTTGGACCACTTGGTGAACTCTGATTGGCTAAAGGTGATCTCATACTATTTATGATAGGCGCGCGACAATTCTGATGACAATGAAGTTTCCAAAACGCACACACCTTCACAAGGGTAACATCAAGTAAAAAAAAAAAGTACAGACACAGATTCCAACCAAAACCAGTTAAGATTGCACAACATTATACAAAAAAAGGTGACATACGTCTCCACAAGTGCTCGGTTCAAAGGTCTTTAACAGCTGCGAAAGTATGAAGTCAGCGCTAAATATAGAATCTGAATTAATATCAGGAGTAATATTCTAAGAGGGTTTGGTAACATTAATGTCAGACTGATAATTCATCGTAAAACAGAGAAGTTATTTCAAAAGGGGAAAAGAGAGAGAAAAGAATCTTATCATCTCATAATTGGTCGTAAGAATTGAGGAGGATGTCTGCAACGGAGGTGAGGCAGACATCTCTGAATATCTATGGTCTTTACAAGATGTTTAAGAAATAAAATTATTCCACTGGATTCGTAAATGAAGAACTTTGAGAATAAGTTTCGGCGATACTCATATAACAATTGATTTAAACAAATTCGCGTAATGTATGTAGAGGAGAATAATTACAACAAATCTAAACATGCTAAAATGGAAAGTAGGTTTTTTGATTGGTATGGGTTAACACTGTGAAACCTAAAGGCTGGGATATATGAAATCAACGTGTACACACACATCTATCTATCTATCTATCTATCTATCTATCTATCTATCTATCTATCTATCTATCTATCTATCTATACCGACACTATAAAACAAGTGGGCTGGGATACGGTAGTGTCGCGGATGGTGACACCTTTACATCAAGCTTTGCTTGTCGTGTAAACATTATTTAACATTAGTGTTTTCATCTTCGATGTACCTATGAGCAATTTACTGTATATTAGTGTATTGAAACTGGTGAAACAAATTTCAATGTTTCAGAATGTAAAAAAAGGAAGCCAGGGTCGAGAAGCCTCAGACAACTAACAGCAGAGATATATTATCTTGTAAACTATTTGTCCTTGCCTTGTGAGCTTATTTGAATTTATTTTTAAGACCTTTAGGCAACTTTGGCCCACTCCGAATGGATGATGATGTGAAAATTAGTGGAATGAAGAAAGTGGTAGGATACAAGATAACTTCGAAAACACACACACACACACGATGTTTGTCCATCACAAAGCTCACATGGCACTAACCAAGATCGAACCGACTACCACACACACCAGAGGCGAATGCTTCACGGTGTAGCTACCGTGACATTTCTTGTCTTGTGTGTTCTGGGTAATAACTTAGTTGTATCTTGTTTAGCATGGTGTAGTTTGCTACATTTTACTTTCGTTCCCATGGTATGCTGCTATATTTTTACGAGACAAGACGAGACAAAGGGGACAAGACGAGACGAGACAAGACGGGACAGAACCTCTCGAGATGAGACACGAGACGGGACGAGCACATTTTCTCGAGACGAGACGAGGCAACCTGAAGTCTCGTCTCGTCTCGTCTCGTGGCAACACTAATCTTAAGGATATCTCTGTACAACATGGGAGCCCGAAGGTGGGGGCAGGGTGAGGCCCGGGCCCCCCTCTGGCTCACGAAAATGTATACGTAATACAGCAAATCATCTATATCAAATACCAGAAATACAAGACGTAATATAGCAACAATGGAGATGGGCTCTCCTCTAGAAAATTTTCTTCGGGCGCCCCTGCTGTACAACCAAGTAAAATAGAAAATAAAAAAGAAAATAGAAAAATACAGGGAAAATAGAAAAAAGACGATTCGAAATTCATTCGAAGACAATACTTTCCCACACGCACACACACACAAACAAATTTTCATGTATACTTGTATTTCTCGGTTGATATTAGTGAAGTACTGCTGACACTCGGATTATTAGTAGGTATGCTACTCATATATATTATAAAATATGTGTACCCTATCAGTATTTAGCGTTTAATTTATTTTGCATTTTACGGTAATTACACCTACCATAAAAACACTTCAAACTTAAATAGACGTTAGATACATTAGAAATGACTATTTGAAAAGAAAATGAAATTTAGAAAAAGAGAGCAATGATTTTTTTATTAAAAAAACGTACATTTCTGAAAAAAAAATACGAACGTCTTTTTTCTATTTACAACACTACTGGTGTGGTATAGCGGAAGGCCAAAAAATTGGTCCTTATTTCTTCGAAGGTACTTTAACAGGGATAGGGTACGTAATATTTTGTCAGATGTTCTTTGTGAGCTCTTGAAAGACGTCCCACTAGCAAGTCTTAAAACATATGGCTACAACAAGACGGTTGCCCTGCTAATTTGGAATAGTCACCAGACAAACTGTTGCTTGTTTATTATCAAATAGGAGGATCGGAAAAGGTGTCCTGTTTTCTGTGCAGCTCGTTCTTTGGACCTGACTACGCTCGATTTTTTATGTTGGAGACGTGTCAAGGAGCTGGCTTACCAAGAGTATACTACTATAAGGGAGGACATGATGGAGAGGATCCTAATATCTGCCTGGACTAAGTGCAAATGAACCGTTAAATGCAGTCAACAATGTTCCGGTACGCATTCGCATATGTATGTTGAACAATTCTTTGAACATTTATTGTCAGTTTTTTGAGTCCAAGTACGATATTTTGGTGAGAATGTTCAGAACTTGAAGTTGAAGCAATTTATTTTATTTATTATCTTCAGTTTGTTTATTTGTAATATTCTTAAAAAGTTATTTGTACAATGAGTTAATGAAAGTGATTTATATTAACATGTTTATATAAGTAGTTCGTTAAAAAAAAAACAGAAAAGTGATAGGGATTTCGTAAGTTTGAACTTTATTTTTATTGGATGCTTTATTGCTGGGACTTTACGCAGTGTGGATCCTACGCAGTTTGGACCCTACGCAGTTTGGATTCTATGCAGTTTGGATCCTACGCAGTTTTGGTCCTACGCCGTTACCCTGATATAATTTGTTTTAATCATGCACTCAAAAATATTTATTTATTATCTCTTTAATTTGTTTAACCTGTGCAGCTATCAATTAGAGCTATATTCATGGACTCCGCACGAGCGAAACTGCGTAGAATCCAAACTGTGTACGATCCAAACTGTGTACGATCCACACTGCGTAGGATCCACACTGCATAGAATCCAAACTGCGTAGGATCCACACTGCGTAGAATCCATACTGCGTAGGATCCACACTGAATATGACCAGGGGCGTCGCTAAGGGGGAAAGGGGTAGTCTCCCCTCCCAAAGTCACCGACTTCTGATCGACTTGGCATTTTCTTAGTTACCCAGTTGTTGTGAATTATCAATTCTCTTACTGACTTGTCAGTTGGTACAATTGAAGCTTTATGTAATTATTCTAGGTTTTTGGCTAGGTGGGATTTCGTCCCAAATTTACCAACTTCTTAACAAGTTGGCAAATTAAAATGCCTATTTGGCAGTTATTACTTAGAATACTGTCGTTACGTTCAATTGACTTTCTTGGCTTAGCATTTTCTTAGTTACCCAGTTGGTGTGAACTATCAACTCTTATACGTACTTGGCAGTTGGCACAGTTGAAGGTTTATGTAATTTTATTAGTTTTGGCTAGGTGGGGCTTCGTCACTAAATCAAAAAATTTGCTCAGCCTACGGTCTCGCACCTCATAAATCTATAAACATACCGAACTTCCAATTTTCTATTCCGATTTCAATTACGGTACCAAAAGCCAACGGTATAGTTCCAAGGATGCAAGGAATTTGAAATGATTTTATGTTTCCAAAAAGTCTATTTAAATTCCATTCATTTGCGACATCGTTATTTGTGAAACCTGAGAAAATACCTGTTCAAGTGCGTTAGATGCGATCCTTCATGGCTATCTGCAAAATATAACTAAAATAGACGCGCCATTTGCAAACCTGTGGAAGTGTTACGTTCAATTCGATTCTATTCGATTCTTCATGAATCCACCTGCGTTGGGTGCTTATAATATGGAAGTAAATTGTTATTTATACTCTACGATTATTAAAATATCAAACTTAAACTTACTCTAACATAAAATTTATACTGGTTTACTGTTCAAGTACAAGCGTTACGTGGGAAACAACTGACTAGAGTTTTAGTTGTTTTATTGTGTTTGCAGTAAAAACAATTTTTAATGGTTGTACACTATTGTGCACTAGTGACAGCGTGCTTTTGAACCTATGATGCTATCGGAAACGTACAATGATACCGACTTTGAACTTTTAATTCCAATTCTAGGTACCTAAAACATAAGATTTTATGTCCAAAAAACATCCATAAGAATAACATGGAGAAAATGTTCTCCTTCTCATTAGACCTCCTAAACACTAAAAATATTCACTTTTGGTACTTTTTTCGGTCTGTCATTTCCGGAAATGAACAAACATGCCAAATTTGAAGTTTCCACGTTAATCAGAAGTATGCGTTATTTTCTGCCAGTTCATATAGTTTTATATATTATATATTTATACAATTTTATGGCGTTAGCGGCATCGACAGCCTTAAGCCCGTCACGTTTCATGAATGACGTCTCTCGGCAAGCACATAATCCGGGCAGGGAAAAGGAAGGAAGCGGTGTGGGGACCTATATGAGAGGTACCATTCCGGCATTTGCCTGATGTGAGTGAGGAAAATCCAGGAAAAAACTCACTCGGGATAGCTGGCCTGAAAAAATTGTACACCTTTTCGACCTACTGGGAATCGAAAACGGCACCGCTCTTGCCTTCGGCGCGAGTGTTAGCGACTACGCCAAAAGAGCTTCCTATGCAGTTTGGATCCTACTCAGTGTGGATCCTACGCATGTAACCTGTTCGCCCCCACTTTTTCCCGTGAATAAACCCCGAACCATCGTTAGTAATAGACATCGGTGTGTCTTCTGTCTCTGACATGGGTGATCTGATAGTAGCAAATCAACAACAAACAACAGACGTAGATGCCAAACCGTAAAACTTAATGAAAGGTGTTTCCTGTAAAAGTTGTTTCTTTTTCAATAATCCTTCCAAAGAAATCGAAAATGATGCAACTTTCCATGTGAAATTTTGGAATTGACCCCCCATAGAGGTATTCCCGCTACAACACTGGATATGGAAGCATCACCATTTGATTCTTCACATACGATTTGGTGATTCATTTTTTTTTGTTTGAAATGACTACGTGCACTACGAGTAGAGAAAAAATGCCTGGGACTGTTGGTCTGATACACCAGATATATATATATATATATATATATATATATATATATATATATATATATATATATATATATATATATATATATATATATATATATAAACCCCTCCCTTCCCCTACATTGCACCGTCAAGCTGAAATAATAAAAATCATCTGAGCCCCGAACTTTATCTATGTTGAAAATTTGATCGAGATCGGTCGGGTGGTTCAAGAATTATTGGGCCTTATGCAGAGACGTTGTGACGTGTGATTAGTGTCATATTAAAGAGGTCGACTAACATATGTTTGCTGTAGTAGTCAAGCCTTTAGTATGACGCTAGTATTACATCAAAACGACTCTGCATAAGGCGGATTAAGTTTTATTCATTTTTATATATACCTCTCCCTCTCCTCCCCCTTCCCCAAGTCCTACTGTCAAAGTAAAATAATAAAAAGCTTTACAGTCTCGAACCTTATCTATGTTGAAAACTTGATTGAGATCGATCGGTTCATATCCGAGTTCTTACGTTGAATAATTCGTCTGCTATAGCTGCTACCTTTTTTTTTTTTTTTTTTTTTTTTAGCATTTTCACAAATACTTGATTGGCAACAATGACGAACGCAGCTGCAATCAGGCTGGATTGCTCTAGTTACGGCTTCATCCCTATATACGACGAAGTCAAGAGAACTCGCGGGCGGCCCCTATAAGGGTCCTACTCGCGTTAAAAGTAAAAAAATAGTTCAAACAACCACTAAAAAATGCTCGCTTTGCAAAAATTGCTCACAGCGCTGCTGTGTAGACCGATCCACCTACAAAGATTGTTGGGTTCACCAACGCACACACACACAACTCACACATGCCTCGAGTGAAATTATAAGTTGTCTGAATCCGATTTAAACTAGTCGCTGAGCAAAACAATACGTTTATTTAAAAAATAACAACGTGTAACAGTTTCGCCAACTATCCACTTGGTTTCATCATATACTATAGGATAGTTACGTAAGATTTATAGTGCGTGCTCCCATCTGAATCCGCCACTGAGTTGATTGAAACATTTGATGAGACAAAGTAATTATCGATAAGTACTACGTTTCTAAAATATTTTAATTAGTAGCAATATGGCAAGTATTGAGCAGGAGGACCAAAGTTTTGAGTATGATGTGTCCCCCTTTAACTCCGCAATTGCGTCTAATATTTAGAGAATCCACTTGATATTTAAGATTTTGCAACGTTCAGACGGTGGCTATTTGTTGGTTGATGTTAATCGATCCTTAGTTTTTCCTGTTGATCATAGGAATGTTTGTTTGGTTGGACTAATCAGTTTCACCAACTACCAGGTTTTGTCTCTAAATTAGGGGAAGTTTTACCTCAGGAACAAGTAGTGTCTACGAGGATTTCGTGGAGCACACTCAGTGGTAGAGCGTTCATCTCCGGTGCTTGGGGGTCCCAAGTGCGATCCCAGCTCGAGCCGTGTGGGCTTTGTGGTGGACAAACACAGTGCTCGTGGGTTTTCTCGGGGTTCTCCCGTTTCCTCTCACTTTCTTCATTCCACCATTTCACTCATTTCTCATTATCACCGTCCCCTTTAGCCTAACCGGCATAACTATAGATGTTAAACTTAAAGATTTAATTTTTTCCTGGAGCAGTTATATCTAATTCCTTTTATTTCCCATGCAATCTTGTGATTTTACTTTACCTATATATAGCCATTACTCTCTTGTCCGCTCTTCAGTAACCATTCTTGGAGGAAGTCACATTAGTAAATAATAATAATAATAATAATAATAATAATAATAATAATAATAATAATAATAATAATAATAATAATAATAATAATAATAATAATAATAAGTCCTGATTCTTCTACAGAGACATTAGGACAAAAGATAAACCTTCTTTCCGTAGCTTTTAACGATAGAAAAGTTTATATCTGGGAGTTATAAACTCAAGAGCCGCCACTGCTCTCCTCCCTTATCCCTAGTTTCCTCCTTGTCCACAAACAAATTTACTTTCTCATAACTCTCAAATCTATTATATATCTCATTTTTATAATCGAACTAAGTTCTGAAATATCTTAAAATTTAGAACGGTTTTAATGACACTTTGATGGTTTTGAGAGAAAAATATGTTTAACAGGTTGGTATCACTGTAAGAAACAAAAGTGAAGCACGTGGAGTTCGACACCGCTTCCGTATGATGTAAATTTGAAGTGTTAGTGAATGTAGACTTGTTAACAACTTGTTTGAGCATTAAAAGTTGAGGAGGCAGGATAGACATATCAATCAGACGAAAGTTACAGTTTCTGTGCTGCTAATTTAGTTATTGTCACGATGAAACTTATATCGTGGAATGTCAACGGAATTCGGTCGCTGGGAGGAAATTTACGCGACCGTTTGAATGAGTTCGAAGCTGATGTGATTTGTTTCCAGGAAACAAAAATTACTAGTAAGAAAATGCAATAAAATATTTGATTATAGGTTGGGACATTAAAAGATTTATTGTGCGTATGATTGATGCAGATTTATTGTACGGATCCAAACAAATTAATTGCATAAAAACTTCTTTTAAGTAATTTGACTTTGTGTCTTAAAGAATCAGTCTTGGGGTGTGAATTTGCATTCCTCTGTGTAGATTCTGATTAGGATGGCATCAGTGTACATACACGATAAGAACTATTGTGCAAAAAACACTAACCAACTTTTAAGTGGTGACTAAAATGCACGAATGCTTTCTAACCGATTCAGCAAGAGCGCAGCAGATGGGACCGTGGATAGTGGGGTGGGGTGGGGGTTACGTCCGTAGTGAGCAGGTGCGTTAGCGACGGTGCGTATACACATAAGCAGAACAAGTGATTGATATAGTATACATGAAGCTGCATGAGTTCCCGAAGGAGCAGGACGCTCATACTTTTAGGGATTATTCATTGAGTATGTACGAACTTCAAAATGGGGTAACAAAGAGACTTTTATTTACTTATCGACTGATACGAAAATAAAAAAGGACGTACCTGTACTTTATATCTGCATGTGTAGTGCCCTTGTACTTTATATATGATTATGTGTGTGTGGGGGGGGGGGGGAATTTAACGCATATCGCATGTCTTCTGCACATGGATACTTCTTACTATTGCACTACGTAGAAAATTTATGATATTTCATGTAGAAGTGGTAATAGAACACAAAAGAAACGCAGATCAGGAGGTTCTCCTGTATACTATTACCCACCTTACATTTTTGAGTATGTATTTGTACGTTATTAAGGGAGTTATAAGTAATATTCCGATACGTTTTTATTGGTTGCACATGTGTGTTCCAAAATAACACATTAGTAACTTAAATGTCACAAATATGTGAATCCCTTAATTCTCGCAACTTCTATGGTTGCACTTCGTGAGCTAACATTCTGACTGCAGATATTTCACTTTACTGTATATGTGATCAATGGCTTCGCTATGAGTGAATCCGTGCTTAACAGGTTAGATTTTTATTAATGTATTTTAATGTAGATACGCATCTCTCAAGTAAGAACACAATATATTTCGTTTATTTACACACTAGTCTATTAAAATATGATTACAAATTTGCCCTATAAGTAGTACAAATATGTGGATCCGTACTGAAAATCTGTACCCTTACAGTTGGCCACGAAATACAAGTTGGTTAGTCTCTTTTGCACAATAGTTCTTATAGTGTTACGTACACTCAAGCCCTCCTAAGGTGAATCTGTACAGAGGAATGCAAGTCCACACCCTAAAATTGACTGTTTAAGATACAGAGACTTGGTTTACGTACTGATGCAATGAATTTATGTATGGATCCGTACAGTAAATCTGCACCGTATGATTAACTACATTGACAACTAATTTATTCTGAAAATCAATTTACTAATCACCAGAAAATTTTGTGTATATTAAAATGGGTGCAGAAGGAGAACAACTCAACATGGGAATTTTAGAGCTAAAATTGTTACTGTATAAAGGAAGAGTAATCCGATGTAAACTTCTTTGAGAGAGTGAGTACATACACCACTGACTTAGGTGTGCACGAGCAAAGTACCTTAAACAATTGTATACTGGCTGACCCTTTTCGTTGGCCAAGCAACTACACTTTACAGTGGGTTACAAAACAAATGTTGTGCAAGCATATCTAGCGGGATGAATATCCCTGATTGCCTATTTAAGGCGTTCAGAGACTTAGTTGATAGTATTATAGCTTATAATTCTATATTACTGGAACATTATAATTCTGTAATAAACTAATAGTAATAATTTTGGCACTGATTAAGAATGGTCCGTCATAAAAATAGTAACTTTACGGTTAAAATTACCGATGCATATGAAGAAGGGTTGTGTAGGATATTAAATTCCACTGTCTGAGGAATTTTCACAAAGTAGGAAACCATTACAAGGGCTATACTAGGGTAAAAATTAATGAGTGCATATCAAAGAGACATCTGTGTAACATACGAATTTCTAACGGCTCAGTGTTTCAGCACAATGAAAGGGAAGTGTATTTTATGTTTCCAAATATAGAGTTGCGAGTGTGGAACGATTACAAGTGCTCTAATCTATGTAATATCAGATTTTTTTGTTTTTGTTTTTGTTTTTTTTTCTTTTTTTTTTGTTTTTGCACTATCCTCGTTTATGAGCATATCTTCCGTCGGTGACGCGCCTGCTCCCTGCAGATGCACCTCCTCACGGGGCCCTGTGCTGCAAGAGTCAAGTGAATCTGCACATATAAATAAAACTCCTACATATATATATGTATGTGTGTGTGTGTGTGTGTGCCATAATATATATAAAGTGAGCATTTTAAAGACGAGTGTAGACACATAGACATAATTAGAAGTTTAAGTAAATTTTTGTGATCGTTTTTGGCAATACCGTGGCATGAAATCTCCAGTTATACGTTGCGTCTTATTTTTTACAAAGTATCGGTGTATTTCTTTCTTTTTCCTTCTCTCTCTCTCTCGTACGTGCCGTTTGAGAGTTCGATTCTCATTGCCGCGATTATACTGAAAATCTGAAACGTGAGGGTAAGCAAGCTTGAAAATTACGGAAAGAGCCGTTAAGGAAGAATACAAACGTATTTTATGCGTTATTAAATAAAGAGTTACAGAAAAGATCGATCAAATGTTTCGTGTGGAGTATTGTACTCTAGAAGAAACGTGCACATTACGAACGAGCAAAGGGAGACAACAAAAAGCATTTGAAATATGGTTTTAGATATGAGTAGATAAAATTAGACAGCAGGATTGTAAAGCCACTGAAGAGGTATCAGCAGAAATATATGCAAAGACTAGAGATAAGTGTATCCGTAATCTGTGTCACGGCTTGAAATCTTAATTTCTAGTTGTTATATACCGTCTCGGTCGGTGAGAGAACTGTTCACTGTACCTCTGTTCTATTAGTTTAGGAGTCGCACCAACTGCGCCTTTGGGCATAACACGTAATACAAGTATTCAATAGATTGAGGTTAGTCTAATGGTTCAAGAGTACACATTATAATATTGTAATTTCAGTTGCTTGTGGTTGAAGTAACAGTTGTTAATTAAGGATAGACAGTGTCATAATACTCTTTACTGGTTCATCAGTATGATATACCATAAAAAATGTATAACACAAAAATTTTCTTTGCAGGGGACATGATCACAGAATGTATTGGTCTCGTGGAAGGTTACAACGCCTATTTTAGCTTTTCACGAAAAAAGAGTGGTTACTCAGGTTAGTATAACTTGTAAATTATTCATTGTTGCTTTGGAAAATTCAAGATTACTAATAAAACTCCAACTGACCAAAGCAGAATATATATATATATATATATATATATATATATATATATATATATATTTGTGTTACAGTTTCGGCTATGTAACATAGTCTTCCTCAGGCACATTATCCAGGTTAGTATAATCATTATTTTTAAGAGTTGAGCAACAGCGAGGTTATGAAGGACTGGGGCTTGATTCCGGTACAGTTGGCGGGTGCACAAACTATCATGGAAGATCAATTCTCACAGTACAAACAGTTCCCTACCGTACTCACTCGTTTTCAAGAAAGTTGGACTACACGACCTTGCCACCGGCCACAGCTATATATTTATAAAGAAAAATAAACTTACGGATTCAGTCACTTACTCATTAACATTACCAGATTTCCGAAACCATTAGTTATAGGAACTAGACATTTTGAATAAATGTTTTATTTGACCCTAGGCTGCGGATAAAGAAGAGTTTTTTCGAAAGGCAAGGAAATGGATGAAGCCTTGAACATACTGAGGATTCCGGGCTTGAGTCATTAATTTAATATATATATATATATCGACACTTTTTGAGCCGTTTTTTAAGAACTTCTTTCTATAAGCACTTTGAAAAGTTATTTATCATTTGGAGAAATGAAATAGATGAAATCTTTAATTTAACGCCTCATTTGTTATGCCTTGTAGGCTAAAGAAGACTGATGACGAACGAAAGTAAATAATCATGAAAAAGTCTATCACTTTCTAGAAATTTTCGATTGGAATTTTCATGTGCAGTTTAAAAAAAGGAAAAAAAAATGTAGCACTACAAAGTATGAGGGTCACTGCCAATGGTAAATGAGCCTTTATTTTTTTTGGAAGAAATGTTTATTTATCTTGTATACTGCATGTATAGCAAATACACTGTAAACTAGCAGATTGTTGTATTTTCCTAACGGTGACACACACAGTCTGTATATATGTAATACACCGTGTTTCAAAAGGAATGACCTGATTTTGGACGGTAATAATTTATGGAACATGAGTGTTTCAATGGGCGTATTCTAGTGTTTCAGAAAATCGCCGTTAAATGTCAGTCAATGCGTCTTCTCAGTTTGCAGTCAATCAGAAGTAAGGTGGTGTCCTCCCAACACAAGGCGTTTTGTGTGCTGCCATTTGCAAAGACTGAGTCAGTGATTTCGGTCCAGCGATCTTTTCGTCGGCGTTTTGGCATTGATCCGCCTGCACCCAAAAGCATTCGTTGATGGTATCGCCAATTTGAAGAGACAGGATGCTTGTGCAAAAGTAAGAGTGAAGGTCGGGCTCGCACTTCCGATGAAATGCTGCAATTTAGCTATCGTCTAGATATTGTTCGTGCGGCAGCTGGTGGACACATAGAGCATTTGTAATAGCATAGCTAAAACTTGAAGATTTTGTGAGTATTTTGCAGTTTATCCCATTTTTGTAGTATGCTTTTATCAATACATCTGGACTTTTAAAATCAGACCATTGTCTTTGAAACACGCTGTACTTGTAATTATCTTTAAATTCGGGAAATATATAAAATTTTTCCGTGTGACCTCAACATCCTAAACATGTACATATAATATTACTTTTCGGCCAGCCTGTAGCTTTCCTAATGATGAGCGTTTCGATTTCAGGTGTTGTAACATACTGTAAGGACAGCTTTACTCCCAACAAAGCAGAGGAAGGCCTTGGCGGAGTGTTGCCTTCCGCAGGTTTCATCGACAGTGTTGGTTGCTATGATAATATAGCCGAAGAATTTGATAGAAAAGAACTTCAGGAACTGGATGCTGAAGGAAGATGCATGATCACCCAGCATCAGATACAGGTAAGTAATATGCTTTTGGCTATAGAAGACAGACGTTAATACTGCACAATGTGGTGTAAAATTATATAACCATTTTTCATGTGTGGAACAATGGAATACTCCTATATTGAAACATAATTATCACTTGAAACACAAATAACTTAAAATCAAACGTTTGTAAAGTAATCAATAAACTCAAACGGTTTTCATCTCGCTCTTCTGGATTCTGTAGTTTAATTCAAACGAAGATATTAAACGTTAAGGGTTCTCAATACTTTCAGGACACGTGGTTTAGTGGAAAGAGGATGCATGAAAGTTAATTATAAATACATCTGTGGTATTTAAGTAGAAGTGATCAAAAAAATCATTATTATTCACAGAAAAACTAGTTGAAATGCTTCCTCATCACAGGGGGAAAATAAGTTTTGGTAAAGTGTTTGAACCCTTTTCCCCCTTAGGATACTAATGAGAGATGAATTTGGACTTAAAGATTGTCGGGACTTAAATGAATTTGGACTTAAAGAGGGCTTCGAGATTGTCAGTATTCATCTCAGTGATCCCGAAAGCTATGGATTGGACACTAAATTGGTATCCCCGGTGGCTGTAACGCTCTCCTAGCCGGTGGAGCTTAAAACTTCTCTTGAAAAATCGCTACGTGGCTCAGTGGTAGAGCGTTCAACTCTGGTGCATGGGTTTCTCGGGGTTCTCCCATTTCCTCCCACCTTCTTCATTCCACCATTTCTCATCATCACCGTCTCCTTTAGCCTACCCGGCATAAGCATGAGACGTAAAACTTAGACTTTTTTTTGGACACTAATATTGATTTTTTAAAAATTATTTTTTCATGTCACCACTACTAGGAACTCGTAACATGTAGTTTGTTGAGTTTGACACAATTGTATATATTCCAGGGTTTGAAAAAACGCAGGTATTTTTGAAAAAACCCAACCCACCTGTCCCATATGGGTTTTTCGGGTTTTATTGTTTTTTTCGGGTTTAATTGGGTTTTTTCGAAATATTTCAATGTCTTTGGGGTAAAAGTATTAAAATCTGATTTATATTTTAAGATTGTCATTGTCGCAACTTGCAACAATTCTCTGTTCACTACTGTTTTGAAAAAGTGGCTGCCATTTTGAAATTTTACATTGAATCGCCGAGAAGATCTATACAGCAAATTTAGAATGTCTCTAGCTTCTACCCTCAAAGTTTCAACTTAAAAGTCCGAAAATTGCACCCTTTAGCGTGGATACACGCTAGTTGAAAGATGGCCGCCATTTTAAAATTTTACGTTGGATCGCCACCAAAATACATATACAGCTAATTTAGTGCCTCGTGCTTCTCTCTGAAAATGTGTTTTTAAAAGACCGAAAATCGCGCTTTGTAGCGTGGATACCCGCTATTTAAAAAAAAAAAGCCGCCTTTTTGAAATTTTACGTTAGTATGCTGCCAAAATCTATGCAGGAAATTTAGTGTATCTCGTGCTTATACCCTGAAAATTTAAACTTAAAAGACCGAAAGTTGTACCCTGTAATGTGTGTGTGGTAGTGGCAGACAAACGAACAAATGTAGATCGAATCATTCCAGGAGCCTCAGTAACTTTGGCAAATATAGTATGAATACCAAATATATTAATTTAGAACAAAGATATAATTCACGTATTATAAAATAAATGTTTCAAAATATCTTATGTAGCAAATATTTTCCATCGTAAAGTAAATGGTTTTATTGTTGAAATTCACTTCCGATACTTTGCGCGTTCAACTACGGGAATTTCCCTAACATTAACAAGACAGTTCTTTGTCGAAAATGAATTTAAAGCAGTTAACAAAGAAATAATTTCTATTTTATAAGGTAAACGTCTTAAATGAAATTAAATATCTTCCAGCTTAAAATAAATAGTTTTATTTTACTATTCACTTCCAATGCTTTGTGCATTCAATTGCGAGAATTTCCCGAGTACTTTTCTCATAACGGGTTTTCCCCTAAATTGCAACTTTTTTTACTGTACATCGACACTTCCACTAGTACGGAAGTTTAAATTCAGCATCTGAAATAGTAGGGTTAGATAGTCTTCGGAACTCCGAGCGTTAAGCTTCATAAATCTGACAATTTTTACACTGTTGCTGGTGTTGATTCTCCAGAATGCTTATTTAAGAGTAGCAACTGATGACTGAACTAATCTGCTGTTGTTGGAAAACCAAACTTTACTGAAGATTACTTGTGTTACCATCTAATGTATGAAATAATACTATTAGCTTTACTAATGTATTTAAATATTTACTGGTGGTACAGGCACCTACGGCCTTAAATGTATGAGGGCTAACGTCCCACGTCGTCGCCCAGCACACTATTCACGGAAAGTATTTTTTAAAATATAAAATTGCGTATTTTATTTCAAATAGGTTATAAACACAATCCATACATTAATTTCTTATAATTATCTCGAGCTAAGGTAAGCTTTTTTATTCATTCAGTGCATTCAGAACTTTTTATAGGTCTAACATTGAATGTTGTTGTATACTGGTAACATAAAAGCAGCTAATTCGCCCAAGGAAAGTCCAAAATCTGATAAAAGTCACTTTCAATGTGATCACCTTAGTTGTACCGATAATATACTAACAAAAAGCTTAAAAACCCAGGTGGGCTTTAAAGTGGGTTTTTTCAGGTGGGTCCAACCCGAAAAATCCCGGTGGGGCAAACCCTGATATATTCAAACAAAGGCTCAATACAAGTGTTCTAGTAAGTTAATACGAGTGCTTAGACATAATTTTCTTTTATCACACAAATAATGTATAATAAGTGGTAATGTATATTCATCGTAAAAGGTACGCTGACTCGTTAACGAATCTTCATCGCTGTTCTCTCAACCCACATAAAAAGTTTCTTATCCCACCCTTCCAGAACTTGCACTCGAGGTTCGCATTACATTTCCCATGGAATGAGCAGGAGGGAAGGGTGGGATAAGACATACCTGGGTCCTAAAGAATTGGTATTGTAAACTTACGGTAATCCGAAATAACGGTGCTGGATTATAGGAAGAAAAGAAAAAAAAATGATTGCAGAAACTTGACTTAAAATGACCAATTATGTTAATAAGTTGACTATTTTGAACCACTTTATTTAATCCTGGAACGTGTTTACATAGTTTGAAAGGTCCGGTTTCGGCGTTAAATGTCGAGAGCTCTTCACAATATTCACAAAACTATGCAGGCTTTAGAGAAGTTTCAGAAGCTCGGTTTCTGTTTAATTTCAAGAAAGTACATACAAGTAACTCGAAATCACAGAAATTGGTAAAGCCCAGTTATCGAAATGCATATGCATATTTCTTTTCATTCATGAAAATACAAAGTTTTTGTGTGATGCGTCTTTTGTTAAACCTTGCACGAGACTTTCACAGCACCCGAACACACGTAAAGGCTCCTTCTTCTGCAACGCAGACTTGCAAATTGGCCCTGCAATAAGCATGAGAAGTAAACTGGCAGTTGTCGCTGCTGATGGTGTGGGTTGTGCCTGTGAAAATTGAGAAATAAATTTATTAACCTTTGAGATCATAGCATTCCTTTGTGTGGGCCTCCAGTGGACGTGGTCATGGGGTCGAGTCCCGGTGGGAGAGCATTGGAATTTGAACACATTACGGTGTTTCGGATTTCACTTTAAACTGTATTCCATGTGTCATATAGCTTCGGTACTGAAAAAGAACGCTAAATTTAAATAAACAAACTAGCTTATTATTATATTTTCATATATAAATAACTATGAAAATAGTATGTGCAATTCAAGAAATACTCAACTTATAGATTTTGATCCATTGGAAGCTATGAGTAAGCTGAACAATTTTTATCATTATTTTATTTATTTACTTATTTATTTATTTTAATGTCATAATTTGACAGATTTGCTGGTCACTGTCCCTAGCACAATAAATAAACAGCAAGCACTACTAATGCGACTACTACTAGGAATATTAAACTGCGAATTTTATTTCAGGTTGAGGATGGCCCAGTGAAAACGCTGACATTGTTCAATGTGTATTGCCCAAGAGCAGATCCCAACAAGCCTGGTCGAAGGGTCTTTAAGATGCGGTTTTATAGATTATTACAGTTACGAGTTGAAGCACAGCTAAAGGCCGGGAATTCTGTTTTGATTGTTGGAGATCTCAACACGGCACACAAACGTATTGATCATTGCGAACCTGATGATATAGTAAGTACTAAATGATCTGTATTATTTATTTTAAATTGTTTTTGTACAGTAGCCGACAAATTCAAAACAGTATTCATTTTATGTACAAATTGTATGCACAATAGAGAAAGACATTCAGTCATTAGTATCAAAATGAAGTGTATTTTTTTTTTTTTAACTTGCCATAAATATCCACCAGATTCTTGTATTTTGCTTACTAAATGTCCATTTACACAGTCAATATGCATTCCTAACATGCTTGTATCGCTTTTTGCTACACCTTGCTCATTTGTTTTGGGCTTCAAGTTCAGTTTAAATGTTAGACCATATGACATCAAATTTTGTATCAATTTTAGTTGAAAGTTCTCTGAAGAGAATCGTAATTGAAATTGTTTTTACTGTTTTTTTTTTTCGGTAAATAACCACTTCTAGCGCCTAAGGATATCTCTTCTGATTTTGTACGAATATCTAGTGGCCGCAGTGGCTCAGTGGTAGAGCGTTCTCTTCTGGTGCATGGGGTCTTTGGTTCGATTCCAGCTTGCGCCAAGTGAGCTTTGTGGTGGACAAACAACGTGTGTGTGGGTTTTCTCTGGGTTCTCCCATTTTCTTCATTCCATCATTATCTTCATTTCTTATCATCACCGTTTTCTTTAGTCTAGCCGGCAGAACTTAAAGATTTTTTGTGTGAATATCTGGGAGTCCTCTTTCGATAAGTGGTAAACTTTACATTTTTGTAGTTTACAGAAATGTTGCTTGTGACCGAAATATCGTTGCGAACGCAATAAATTATTAGCATCGTTGACATCTGAGAACAAACTCTAAAATTGCAAACAGCATTACACTAAACTTACTTAAAAAGAACAAGAATCAACATTAGGACTGCACTCGTGTTAATATATGCACGCACGGAAGAGTGGTTAAATTTTAATACATATTCAGCCAGGGCCGTGGCGTGGGGGAGGGGGGCGACGGCCCCGGGCACCGAAGTAAGGGGGGCGAAAAATCGGGAGAAAAAGAGGCAAAAGAAAGGAAAAATTACTTGGAATATATGTATGGAGGCACCGTCGTATACTCTCGCCCCTGGCGCTGATTTTCCACGGCACGGCCCTGTATGCAACCATAAAATGCTATACTGCTCCTTTCAATAATGAAGTTAAAATAATAATGGTGTGCCTATTTGGTGGGAAGGAGACCACACAATAGAGCAGTGTGTATCATAGCGGCTATCTTGAATTTAGCTACAAAGTTGATATGAAGCTATTTTTCATTTGCGGCATTTGTTGAGGTGTTACTATATAGACTACCCTTATCCCACATATCATAATCCTCTGCCACACTGTTTTCAAATGTAAATGGTGGTGCCGGATTTTTGCCTCACTGTGGATTGCCAGTCTTTGGGCTAATCATTTTGTATGTATTCAAAGATTTCTTAAAACAACATTAATCTGTTGTCTAAATGAGCAAACCATTATTCTTTTAATTTCGTAGGGTAGAATAATATTTTATGACTAAGCACACATTAAAATGTAGTAAATAAATAAATAAAAATCACTGGATACGTAGCTATGTGCTACATGTTTGCATAACGAAAGGGATAGGTACAACATTGTATAGAACATGGCATGAAAATAGTAAATTTTCGAATATCGAATTCTAATACTGCGGAAAAGTTGCGTATTTGCATGCTAATAAAGGGGAAGGAAGATATTGAAAAAAAAAATTATTAATGCTAAAATGACTCAGTTCTCATCACATGGGGGCGCGGTGGCTCAGTGGTGGAGAGTTCACCTCTGGTGCTTGGGGTCCCTGGTTCGATCCCAGTTCGCGCCGTGTAAACAAACACCGTGCTCGTGGATATTCTCTGGGTTCTCGCGTTTCCTCTCACTTTCTTCATTCCACCATTTCATTCATTTCTCATCATCACCGTCTCCTTTAGCCTAACCGGCATAACCGTGGGACGTAAAACTTAAAGATTTCATTTCATTTCCAGTTCTCACCACTTGGAGATTGCTGGAATTCGAGCTCTATCTGCGCCACACTCAACCATCCAACCATTCAGGACATATTAAATTATGTTGAATAATTGGAGCGTAGCGTCCTTTTCAGCGTCGAGGCTATATGAGAGGTAGACCTACGGCTTAATTTGGAATCTGAACCACATGAACTACCGGGAAACGAACCCGGATCTCCTACGCTGTAGGCGTGTACGCTAACTATATAGTCACGAGGAAGCCCTTATATGATGATGATTCACCATTATCAGTGAAGAGCATCGTCATAAAATCGTATTTTCTGTCGAATTTAGGGATCAAACAGTATAGTGCTGCTCTAATATAGCCATTTCAGTTATCTTGTTCGCACACTTTTCCAGCAGACTATAACAAATTTTTACAAATCTTTCCACTGTTTGGGTGTGCCAGGGAAAATTTATAAATTCAAACTCAAGAGTTTTATTTGCCATAAAATGATAAAATATTTTGTGTAGTCAAGCTTTCTGTAGTTGGAGGAGATAACAACTTACTTTGCGCCCAATCAACCAGCTCAATGTAGTTCTTGACACAAAATGTTTTGAGCGCGTTTCTCTTAATCCCTGTATCCATGACTTCTGTAATGTTCTTCGGCATATGCCTCGTTGTTTGCAAAACTTTAAAGACGTGCTTTCTACCGTATTTCTCTCACATTGGTATATAAATCCCTACTTCTCTACCCTACTAGCAGTAAAACTCCGTACTTGGCAGAACAATGACGAATATTTTAATAATCTGTGTTTAGCGAGTGCGTACTTGTTCTCCAAGCTTGAACGGTTAATATCGAACCAAACAGCAACATACATCTTCACGATGTAAGTATCGTCAGTTTGTTTCTTAGACTTGTTTGAGAAGTAAACATTCGTCAGACCGATGCACATGCCAACCATCGGAAATAATTGGATACATCAGACGTGTTTTTCTGTTATCCTGAGAACATGATTGCGATAATAGTGACTGAGAGACGACAACACATACGAAAATTGAGTTACAGGAACATGCTGAAAGCTAGGAAACAACAGATGAAGGAGAAATCTAAGAAGTTTTACACCTTCCTTTATACTTTTTGATGTCAAGGACTACATTGAATTGATTGATTGGACAACATATAAACTGTCTTCTCAATAATTAAAAGCTTGACAATAGAAAACATTTTATCGTTTAAGCAAATTAAAACTTTGAGATTGAATTTATGAACTTTTCGTGTCGTACTCAAACAGTGTGTTAAACTTGTGACAGGGTCCGCCGGAAAAGTGTGCGGACAAGATAACAGAGATGGCTATATTAGAGTAACATTGCAATCTGTGATGCCTATATTAGATTAGAAATCCGATTTCAAAACGCCCTTGACTGATAATTGTGAAGGAAATGACATGCTCTGAATGGTTGAGTAGGACGTGGGTGAAGATCAAATTGCAACCACCTCCGCTTACTGAGATCTGAGCCATTTTAGGAAAAATAATTTTGCGAAATGGACGAAGAGTAGCAAGGTAATGTTTTTATCTCAAATTTGAATATATAAAATTTGTTTCTAGGAAAAAATATTTTAAAGAAATGACCTTGTGTATATTTTAATACAAAAGTGCGTTTCTTTATAATATAAAAGTTGAAGAAATATATTTTTCGCTGAAATTCACTAACTTAAGGCCATATACACGAACTCTAAATGTACCACTGCTATTGTAAAAATATTTCCACCATTTTAAGCAATTAAAATATATTCCCTGCTTTAGTAAGTCAGAAAACTTCAATTATTAAAATTTGTGCGTTAAAGCAATAATTGATGTTTTAGTCATATTTTCCAGTTTCATGCTCTTTACGCGAAATGAAGATCAAATAGAGATTTTTTTCAATACTTTCTCCTTTATTAGTGCGCAAATACGCAACTTTTCCGCAGTATTAGAACTTGATATTCGGAAATTCCTTTTTACGACCCACCCTAATATATATATATATATATATATATATATATATATATATATATATATAGGTTGTTTGAAAAAGAACTCCCTAGTTTTAAGTATAAATTTAATTTTGAAATGAATGAACACTTACATCAGTAAGTACATATCATGAAAGAGAATTCCTTCAAGTTTTGTTTAATGTTGGTAGACTTCAACTTGGGATCCATTTGTGGCTCTGCACACGTCGAGACGATATTCCACTTGAAAGACTTTAGCCAATGACGGATAGTTTTTGCTGTAGGTGGTTCACCACCATATTGACGTCTAAAATTACGTTGCACTGTGATAACTGACTCAGTTTTCACAAGCCAAATAACACACTGCGCTTTCTGTTGCGGAGTACACATTGTTGCTGAATTACTCTGCACTGCACGCCTGCCTGGACTAAAAAAAAAAAAAAAAAAAACAGTACTGGTGCCGTCTTAAGGTCAAGCAGAGGAGCCAAATCTGGAGATTTTTATAAGTCAACCATCGCAAACTAGAATAGTGTATGTAACTTTATACAGTTCCTGGGACACATTAAAATTAGGGAGTTCTTTTTCAAACACACTGTATATATACACAGAGTGATTCATTTAAAACTCACGGATTTCATTTGGATCTAAAATTCCTAACTCGGGTCCGATTTTCATGCGGTTTGTGGCAAATGATCAAGTAAAGATGGGAGATTTATGGGACTATGTTTACTGGTTTAAATTAATCCGGGGTAATATCGGCCACGCCTCAAGAAAAACAGCAAATGTTCACCAGTGTACCTTGCAGTTGGAATAAGGTTTTGGATTTTTAAGCGAAATTGCAGAATACAAATTAAGTGTTAGTGAAAATACAAATTAAGTGTTAGCGTTAACACCCAAAAATCCTATGTTGAATAGCTACAGCTGATTTTTTGCGACAAACAACGGAGAGATTTGTTAGGCGACCTAAGAAGTCGATAAATGACATTTTCCACAAGAGTTGCCTACAGGGTCCGATGCTTCTCTGTCTCACTCAGAAGCGATCCTGTTTCTTCCAATTTATTCATTAGCGACCATAGGTATATTATGTTACTATCTGGGGCAGGACGTGAGGCAAATTTGTTTCTAAATTACCTTCGCGAAGCAACAAGAGATTCCGTTTACCAAAAACTTTTAACGAGCAACTCATGTTGCTCCAAAGAGTGCACTATTCTCACTATGTCCTGATTATACTCACACAGTAGCACAGAATTGTGCAGCGCAATTCCCAGTACAACGGCCCAGTTTCCTATTTCTTATTCTTATTGACCTTGGCGAGGTTTCCATGTACGAAGAAAACTCAAATCTTCACACCGCACCGCAATTGTAAGGTACACTGGCGAATATTTGCGGTTTTTCTTGAGGCGTGGCCGATATTGCACCGGATAAATTTAAACCAGTAAACATGGTCCCATAAATCTCCCATCCATTCTTCCTAGATCTTTTGCCACAAACCGCATGTAAATCGGACTTTTGTTAGAAATTCTAGACCCAAATGATATCCGTGAGTTTCAAGAAACTCATCCTATATATATATATATATATATATATATATATATATATATATATATATATATACTAGCTGAAATGTTCGTTTTTCGCACGGGAAGAATAAGTTAATGGAAAATATTTGAATTCCCTCCTCCTCAGGATATACACGTATTTCAGTGAAAGTGTAACGATCGAAATACAGAAGATGCTCTACTTTTGACGTAAATTTCGAAACATCCCATCCGCACAGAATACTTCTTGTAATCAAATTGATATTATGAAGAATCCCAGCTTGAGGTCGGCACAAACTTATATCTTTTCATTAGAGCTTTGAAAATATTCCACAGTATGAATGAAAGAAAACTGAGCAAACCACCAAATATATATTAATAATATTTGTGTAACAGTTTCGGTCATGTAACAGCGCCTTCATCAGACATGTTATGAAAGACCAATCCAAGAATAACAACCTAAGTATACACAAAAAGTGAAAGGAGGACACACCCACACATTGCAGAGCCAATCAAGTTTTCCCTTTTTTTTTTTTTACGTCCATCTGTACGAAACGGAAATTTGTAATTACGTGCAAAATGTAAATTTTTAATTGGGTGCTTGTAAGATTCTTTCCCCAACAGTTCGCATATATCTGTTCTAAATTTGGACCCTGCCATCTGTAGTGTTGTTTATACTCTTAGTTCTTACCTTTCTATTTTGTCCAGCACTGCATTCCATAACTCCAGAATCCTAAGGCCGCTCGTCCAATTCATCAGTACATCCATGTTTCTTAATCCACTGAGCTTCTTTCCACTTCCGTTCATACTTCTATTTTCTCTCTCCAGTCCTTCTACTCTTTCCCAATCTATTTGATGCCCTGTTTCTTTAACGCGCTTATGTACTGCGTTGTTCTCTTTTCTTAATCTGACGTCGTCTGTGTGTTGTCTTATTCTTTTTTCCAATCTCTTGCTTTTTTCCCTTATATATATTTCATATTCTTTACAACTTATCCGGTATGCTACTCCTTCCTCTTGTGACTTTGTCTCTCTTTCTTTCCTCTTAAGACGTTGCCGAGAAAAGGAGATGTCAGAACATATAGAAAAGGAGGATTTTAGACTTAGTAAAAGAGAAAGGAAAATTTATTTATTGTTTCTATGAATAGAATCATCTTCCAAGTGTATACCTTGCATATTTTTAAATGTATTTTCTATTGTTTTCTCATACACCTATTTTTACCCTGCCAGCCGGGTTTTTATGTGTGTATTTTTGTTATGTATTTTATATATATATATAAACAAAAATAACTTACAGAAAATGATAGTAAAACCGAAAAAGAAATTGGAAAGGATAAACATAGGTGGTTGGGAAGCGGACTGAGTTTTGCGAGATGAAGTAGTTATGAAGAACAGATGAGACACGTTTAGGGAGGAGGGAGAAAGGGAGAGGTTTACGAATAGGCTAGCACTGTAAGTTATTTCTTCTCATTTCTTTCTAAAGGACGTGGAAAATCTGGAAGACGGAGTTTGAAGGTACTTTACGCGGAAAGTGGGGTTAAACCGACTGTTTTAATGGCTAGAGTAGATTAGAATTTGAGCACTGAAGAAAAAAAAAAGATAATCGTTGTTGAGATGTAGAAACTGGGCAATGATGTAAATGAAATCGAAACAATCACGGTTTTCAGAATGATGGAATACGTGTTATCTTTTTTTTTTTTTTGGTGGAAAATCAGATTGGCTTAGGCAACTTGTACATCCCTTGTGATTTTGACATTTTTTTGGGGTTAGAAGCGGGCACGGTGGCTCAGTTTTAGAGGACTTATTTCTGGTGCGTGGGACCTCTGGTTCTATTCCGGCTAAGTAAGCTTGTGGACAACATCGTGTCCGAGGGTTTTCTCTACGCTCTCCTATCCTCATTCCACCAATTCTTCCATCATTATTTACTTGTGTTCTGTCTCCCTTTGCCTAAAAGGCATAATCGTGGAACGTTAAACTGAAATATTTCATTTCATTTTTTCTTGGGTGGAAATTCGAGGTATTTGAAGGGGGCCAGGTTTTCTAATTGAGAATGTGAAGGCGCCTCTGCATTCCAATATGACACCGAGCTGGATACTTCATAGCTACTTTTTTATTCTTAATTTCTTTTTGGTATCTTGGCGAAAGTGCGTATAATGCACTTTTTGTGTGTTGTGTAAGGTTCATATGTTCTTTTTTAATTAAAAAAAAATATCCGGGACTCACTCGGTTTGAATAAACCAACAAAATTACGTGACATAATTTTATTATCTATTCACTGTACATGGTATAATGAAAGGGTATTCAGTGCGTGGCTTCTCTATGAGAACACTAGTTTTCTTCTGCATTTTAAAGGCACAGTACATAATAAAATAAATTTCTATTCATGGCAGGTCAGTACCATATCAAGTGAGCTGTGCTTAGTTATTACCCTGTCCACTAATAATGTTTTACTCGAAACATAACAGTATTGCCAATTTTTATGACAATGGGCATCGATTTCTCGGCAATTGCATGTTTTAAATTTAAGAATGAGAACGTTAAACAAAAATCTACAAATTACAGAACAATTCTTCATATCCAAGCATTTTTCGGGACGGCGGGACACAAACTCGTATGGGACAACCTTGTACAGTCAGCGACTGTAAAAAGTGGAGGTTGGATACATAAGAAATGATAGCTTTTTCCAGTAGCAGGATAGTTTCACTCTATGTCTGATAGTTGGACAACCAACATGACAGCAAATACATGCCCGAAAACATAACATGCCAGGATATTCCTCCATTTGGAGGAAAAAGTATTACTATCTGAGAGCATCACTTAGAGAAACAACCACGAGATAAATCTACAGAAATTCCATTTACCTTAAGATCAAAGAGATAGGAATTAATGCAAAGGAAACGAAAACAATAATACGCATCATGCAGAGACCGAAAAAGTATGGAAAGCTAAACAAAATGAGAAAAGAAGGAAAGGAAAGAGCAAAAGACATGGGAATAAATTAAATTTTAACACTTAAGGATAAACAGTGTCCGTCTTTCCCCCTGCCCCCATCGTGGGTTTTCTCCCTTCATAGGATAAATCTCTTTCAGTATCAAACGCGAACATCATTTATAGTGTTGGAAAAAATTTAACTCAGTCTAGGCCGAGACTCGAACCCCACACCCTTAGAATGACAGTCTCATGCGTTATCCACTTACCTACACAGGCTCTATCTATAAGTCAGCTATTACCCGCGCTGTTATCAAACGTGTTAACTCAGCCATTGTCGGTGAGCCACCCCAGTTCCATTTGAGGTTTAAATTTTATTTACCTCACTTAGCCATCTATGGGTAGCAGTCCCCTTGCTTTCATAAAAAAACATTTGTTCTGTAGATTAAAATCAAGAATGAATTAATCTGTACTCTTGGGAGCTTACTGGTGCACCAACATATCTATCTATCTATATATATATGTCTATATATATATATATATATATATATATATATATATATATATATATATATATATATATATATATATATATATATATATATATATATATATGTGTGTGTGTGTGTGTGTGTGTGTATGTGTGTGTGTGTCGAATTGATTTTGTATTAAAAGAGCGACTTCGTAAATTTACGGAACGCGTGTTAACACAACAGTAAGGACATCTCGTAACGTTGTTACGTAACACACGGAGTGTAAATAAACTTTCAAAACCAGAAGTCGGAAGATATGCCGTGGGTAAGTCGGTAAGACGTCTGCTTGCTGAGTGGAGAAATCCGGGTTCAAATCTGGGCTGTTACGTTTTTTTTTTTTTTGTTCCGTTGAAAATACATTTCTATATTTTTGCGTTTGAAATTGCTTTCTTTCATTTTTTGTAGATTATCTTAAATTAGTGAAGGCCAAGTAAGATCAGATTACATATATGTCTGCTTTATCTGTGTGTACAGTCCAGATATGGAGTGGGTCAATTGTGTCAAGATTTGTGAGTAGGTCAGTGGATCGTGGGTCAACAGGACGTGACTCACTGTGACACACCACCCACCGTGACCTCTCTGACTCACGCTGACCCTACGTTTTAAATTTTAAGGTGTCCCTCTTTATTCGGCCTCCCTCCTTCAAGGTCTCCCTCCTTATTATTAAATTCAATGTATAGATAATTATTGAGTTGAATTGATTTTGAGTTTAGCGCCCTTTTCAGCAGCGAGGCTATATGAGACGGGACCTACTGATTAACATGTAATCCGAAACACATGAGCTCCCGTTGGAATCAAACCACGGTCTCCCACGCCACAGGTATATAATTGTGTCTTATATAGCAGTTAATATTCTTGCTATAAAGTATAAAGTTAAAGAAACTTGTAGCTTCACGAAAGGCATTTGTTGGTCCTTCAAGGTCAACACAAAAACAAAAAAAAAAAAAACTAATACTAGGTGTGTCTTTACAAGTGACTACTATGATAACAACAGAATGCTGCCTACGTTTAACATATTATGCCTCCGGGGGTTAGTAAAACGCTGAACTGTGTGAAAATCGCTGCACACAACAGGTCTTAGGAACACTCACAAATACGTAAAATTGAAAGAACAGAAAATAGTGCATTTTTGAAATGAGCATACAATTCACACTTCACGCAAAGTTCCAATATGGGAAATCAGTCAATATCTTCAGTTGGAATTACTGAAAAAGACAGAAACTGGCTATTTAAAATTCCAAGTGTAAACCTGCGCTTGGAGCGATTCTATTAGCTATATCACAACGCATTTTCGTGAGTTGCCTCTGTGGTCAAGCGTGCTTAATAGCGCTGTTAAATTTCTAGAACCGGAGGGCGGCGGTTCGAGCCTGAGTACAGTATTTTTTTTTTTCAAAATAGGTTTGGCTTTTTAAAAGTATATATGAAGTTGTATTTTGAAGTGATTGTAAAACAAATTCAGATGAACTTTCACATTTCCAAGCTCACTCGTATTTATTCGCCATGTCCCAAATTTCACAGAAATAAATCCCTACGTTAAGCGGGTTTACATATCCAGACTCCTAACAAGGAAGGGTCACGCAGTGGCTCCGTTGAGATCCGAACGAGACAAATGTGTTTTCATTTGATATATTATAACTAGATAGATCCCAAAGTTATACGTGCCACCGAGCGGAATATCGTGAGTTACAATATATTTTGTAATGTAAGAACTACAAAGCTGGCAGAATATTTTGACCGAATCATTTGTTCGGAAACGGTTGGGTAAATGGAAAACTCGGATAATATGTATCCCGTCATTTTCAAGAACACACTTTTTCGGATAAAAAAGTTTGCCCAGGATCCTCGCAGGGTCCCACATGGGGTCCAACTCAAAATTTTCAAATGACAAGAGGGATTAAGTAGCACATCGTTTGAAAGCTGTTGCAAAATGAAAGAAGATGCAGCAAGTCTCGACTCTCTACGACAACCCTGTGCAAAATGGCGGAGGGTCAAAATGTAAACAGAAACTTAATTGAAAAGTCAATGGTCACCCCTATAAATCGGAAACGGTGAAAAATGTGAAAATAGGAAAGGAAGTGTGGCATTATTTTCAAAGTACAACAATTTAAGGTAAAACGTCTTGTCCCAGGGTCCCCACATGGTCCCAGGTGGGGTCCAACTAAAAAGTTTCAAATAGCAAGAGGGGTTAAGTAGCTCATCGTTTGCAAGATCTTCTTAAATGAAAGTAGATGGAGCAAGTCTCTACTCTCTACGACAACTCTGTCCAAAATTGCGGCGGGTCAAAAAGTAATCAAAAGCTTATTTGATAAACTATGGCCACCTCGAATCCAAGATGGCCGGTTAAAACTTATGTCGTTCATAACAGTACAAATTTAAATCTCTATTTTTCTCTATTATACATTTAGAAACAATAGGAAGATTAAAGAACAATTGAATTTCGATTCACCTCAACTATAATTTCATTCGGTAACAACACATATATGTTTTGTTTGGTTCCCTCGCCATCATTTACTTTAATATAACGAATATGCGATGAACACACAACTCTGACTTCCACTAATTTTGTCATACGTAGTTCATGCATAAAGGACTTGCTGCACCAGTAGGTGGGTGGCTCTATTGTAATTCGTAACTGCGTATTCGTGGCGGTTACATTTGTATGTCATTCGTTGGTTTGATCATAATACTCCAAGCAATACCAAATATACAAAAAAAAAAAAAAAAAAAAAAAATCATTTGCAAGATTGGCGAGTAGTACCAAACCATGTGTAAGTCATTTCAGTACTTCGAGTTGCGCCAAACTTTGTTGGTTTAATTACAGTATTCCAAGAAATAACATATTTATATACAAACTCATTTTTCACGCTGGCAGCCATATTGGATTACCTCCAACACCAGTGGTTTGAGCTGGACATGCGTTCGATACATACTATGGCATTTTGAACTCAAGACGTTTCGTTTTTTGAACATTTCGCATCTTTTCGTCATCCACTGATCAACATTCATGCCAAATTTGGTTTTCCTAGCTTCAGCAGTTTGGTATGCCTATCCTTTCGATATAGGTTTTAAGCTGTCTCTTGGATTCAAGGTGGCTATAGATTTTCAATTAAGCTTTTGCTTATATTTTGACCCGCCGCAATTTTGGACAGGGTTGTCGAAGAAAGTCGAGACGTGCTCCATCTTCTTTCACTTAACAAGAGCTTTAAAACGATGTCCTACCTCTCTTGCCATTTGAAACTTTTTAGTTGAACTCCACCTGGGACCATGTGGGGACCCTGGAACAAGACATTTTCACGTTGTGCTTTGAAAATAATGCCACGCTTTCTTTCCTGTTTCCACATTTGTTTTACCGTTTCCGATTTATAGGGGTAGTCATGGACTTTCCAATTAAGATTTTATTTACACTTTGACCCGTCGCCCTTTTGCACACGGTTGTTGTAGAGAGTCGAGACTTGCTGCATTTTCTTTCATTTTACAACAGATTTCAAATGATGTGCCACTTAACCCCCCTTGCCATTTGAAAAGTTTGAGTTGGACCCCATCTGGGACCCCGCGGGGGACCCTGGGGCATTTTTTCTTACCACAAAAAGTTTCTCGTTGAAAATGGTGGGATAAGTGTTGGCAGAGTTTTTCACTTACTCAACCATTTCCGAACAAATGACGGTTCAAACTATTCTGCATGGTAATTTTTTGTAGTTCTTACATTACAAAATATGTTGTAACTCACGATATTCCCCCGGTGGCACGTATAACTTTGGGATCCATCTAGTTATAACATATAAAATGCAAACACAATGGTCTCGTTCCGATCTCTGCGGAGCCACTGCGTGACCCTTCCTTGTAAGTATGAAAACATTTACGTTCACTCCAACCTCAATCATTTCATGAATTCAACCTGATTTACATATGTTATTAGGACGTAAAATTGAATGTGATTTATTCTACAAACACTTTTATACATTGCAAGAGCTGTGACGTCTAAATATTCACTGAGAACCCATAGTCGTATCGCAATAAACAAAAGCGAGTATGGAACAGTAAACTGCTTTCACAAAGGTTAAAAGAAAGCCTGCAAAAGCATGCAAAATGGTCGAGTGGTTTAGGTCGATACTCTATCAATCATATGTTTGTGTGTTAAAACCCGATAATAAGTTTTTCTAAGTGTCTTCCTATTTTCATTTGGAGGCGGAAAACATTTCTTTGAATAACCCATTGGAAACTTCTTTTGTTTCAAATTCGGCTAAGACGGAACAAAATATCAATTGCAAATCTAAAATCCATTGCTGAAAACAAAATATAAAGTATGTTTTCCCATTATTATCCTCAGATTTGTAACGAGACCCGGGTTCGATTCCCGGAGGGAGTTCATGTGGTTCGGATTCCACCTTAATCAGTAGGTCCACGTCTCATATAGCCTCGCTGCTGAACGGGACGTAAAACTCAAAATCAATCAATCAATCTCCAAGAGAGAGAAATAAAAAAAACTTTGTTATGGTAAATTCTAGTTCAAAGTTCGAAGCACTTGCTTTTGCACGTGATTTTTTGTTTCTTTTTTCAGGGAACAGAAAAGTTCTGGCACCTAAGAGATTATACCATATAATATTGCAAATTTGCAAGTGGATGTATTTACATTGCAATTTGTGGTAATAAAGATATTATGATTAGAAAACAATACTGTAATAAGTAAGTTTAATTTCTTCATCCATCGCAAGTCTTAGGGGCCCCTTATACCTCGCCGCCCCCCGAATATCGATATCGAAAATTTCGAATGATATATTCATGTCCATATATTCGCGATATCGAATGTTGATATATGATAATATATATTTATATATCAACGATAGCGATTTATCGACATATCACAGGCCCAGGTCCGAGAAGTGATGCTTGAAATATACTGGAATCAACAATCAAATTCTAAATAAGTTCTCCATTTCCGTATTCAATGTTGAGGGGGAAGAATGTGAACCCGAATAGAAATTTTAAGAAAAACAAATGTTAAGATAAAAGTAGGTTTTCCGTGTCCCCTTGAATATAAAAATTAACAGAAAACTATTACTGCAATTTACCTTTTACTTCTGTTTCTGATTGTTATCACAAATCAGCGACAGTACACATACTTTACATAGTATACCAATACACTCTATAACTTTTCACAACCAAGCAAGCCGGAAGATGAATTTCCTGTAATATTAAAGTGGAATATTCTACAAAATAGTCATAATTCATTGGCTATATTTCTATCAGAACTTTGGTACGGACTAAGAGCTACAAGACTAACAGAACTAAAAATTAAAGATTTCATTCCTTTTTTCTCTCAGACTAAAAGACTTCTGCATTTTCCTAAGATTTTCATTTTCTTAATATAAGTCCCCTATCCTGGGCTAATTCTGGCTACCGCGGTTTCGAGGTAATCGGTAAACGAAAGAGCAAAGTTTTTCGACTCTCAACTCTCGACAGTTTGTAAGAAGATATTTCACAGTTCATGTTGTTATTTCTTCGTTACAAAAACACTTCTAGTTGACTCTATTCATGGTGAATTACTGAACTTATAAACATTGACAATTATTGAAAAATTAATAATTATTTTTAAACATAAAAGACATTACAGTTCACTAGAATGCAGTAGTAGAATGCAGAAGTGAAAGAAAATATTGTTGAGATGCGCAAACTGAATGTGAATAATAAGTGTTTCCCATTCTCTTGTCCAGAGGTGGATCTACGATGGACTTCTGGGGGCTCGGTGGTTGGTAATACTCCTATTTAGAGCTACTTTTAAGAGCTCCAAACTCTGGAATGGGTTTTATTTATATATAAAATAACAAATATTCCCTTTCTGGGAGGCTATCGCCATGATCGCCCACTGGATCCGCCCCCGCTCTTGTGTAGCAGACTTTGAAGATATTTAGCTCCTGCGATGGTGATTAAGGATTGTAACATCTGGATAATTTTTATACTGATATCGGATAGAAACTTATCCGGATTTGCAATATCCGGTTGACGGACAACAAAATGGATGACGGATAACGGATAATATCAGGATAATGGATGACTGATAATATCCGGATAGCGAATGACGGATAATATAGAGGTAACGGATACTATCCGCATGATGGATAACGGATGTCGGATAATATCCGGATAATGGATTTATCCGGATAATTTATAAAATTAAGATAACGGATAACATCTGGATAATAGAACATTCGGATAACTGATTACATCCGGATGACGAATAAAGGATAATATCCGGATAAAGTATGTGGTTTGAAAAAGACAATATAGGAGAGAGACTTATCAATGCTTTCTCCTCATGGAGTTATTAAAAGACGATCATTGGGCAGTGGTCTTTACCATTGAAAGATATTGCTTCTTAAAATGTTTCCTAGTAACTTCCAATTTTCTTGTTCTTGTTGAGCGCGGTGGCTAATGGTAGACCGCTTACTTTGGCGCGTGGGGTCCTTATTGTTTCGATCCCCGGCCAAATAAGTTTGCGGTGGACAAGATCGTATCCGTAGCTTCTCTCAGGGTACTCCCGCTTCTTGCCACTTTTCACTCCATCAATTCTTCTATTATCATTGACTTGCTTTAATCATTCGACACGGCAGCTCAATGGTAGAGCGCTTCCTCTTTTGCGTGGGGTCCTTATTGTTTTGATCACCACCCAAGGAAATTTGTAGTGGACAATATCATATCCGTGGTTTTTCTCAGGGTACTCCTACTTCTTCCCACTTTTCATTCCACAAATTCCTCTATTATTATTGACTGGCTTTAATCATTGCGCGCGGTGGCTCAGTAGTATAGCGCTTCCTCTGGTGGACCAATTAACATTGAGGTGGATGAGATCGTATCTGTGGGTTTTGTCAGGGTACTCCCGCTTCCTCCCACATTTCATTCCACTAATTCTTTATTATCATTGACTTGGTTCAATCATTGGGCGCAGTGGCTCAGTGGTAGAGCGCTTCCTCTGGTGGGCCAAGTAAGTTTGTAATGGACAAGATCGTATCCGTGGGTTTTCTCAGGGTACTCCCGATTCTTCCTACTCTTCATTCCACCAACTCCTGTATTATCATTTACTTGCTTTAATCATTGGGAGCGGTGGCTCAGTGGTAGAGCGCTTCCTCTGGTGCGTGGGGTCCTTATTGTTTCGATCTCCAGTCAAGTAAGTTTGTTGTTGACAAGATCGTCTTCGTGGTTTTTCTCAGGGTACTCCCGCTTCTTCACACTTTCCATTCCACCAACTTCTATATTAGCATTGACGCTTTAATCGTTGGGCGCGATAGCTCAGTGGTAGAGCTCTATCTCTGGTGCATGGGATCTTTGTTGTTTCGATTCCCGGTCTAGTAAGTTTGTGGTGGACAAGGTCGTATTCGTGAGTTTTTCCAGGTACTCTCGCTTCCTCCCACATTTCATTCAACCAATTCTTCTATCATCATTGACTTGCTTTAATCATTGGAGATGCCTTGGTCCCGTGAGGATTGCGGTGATGTCAGAAATCAGATTCGATCCCAAGCATTTGGGTTGTGATGTAAACCTTTGCTGTGGTTCAGTCTCAGTATTTTATTACGCGAGATAAAGCCATCCATACAGCTATAAATGTTGTTCTAACTTGCGCAAGCACGTATTGATTTTGAGCCAATTCGGAACCACATTTTTGGCGCTTTGAGGCCAGAAACCGATTTCGGACATTACGCTGTCCTCAAACTACTAGGATCTTTTCAATGTTACCATCCGCGTCCAACAACCCCATGTTTAAAAGGGAAATAGAAAGGACTCGTGTCTAAAACTTCCGGACCCAGTTTCTTGAGGTTCAAGAGTAGGGATCGATTTCTGATATCACCATTGTGCTCAACGGATCAAAACCTTTGAAATGTCGCCAATGCCGTCCAACAACTTCATCTTTAATAGGTGAATAGAAGGGACCTGAGCCCATAACGCCAGGACCCCATTCCTTGAGCTTCGTGGTCTGAGCCTGATTTCTGACATTACTACTGCACTCAGGGGCAGTGGTTAGGGATGGGCACGAGCGAGTTCGAGTGAGTTGTTTTAAACTTCAACTCGAAACAGACATCTTTTAGCTCCACTCGGGAACTCGACTCGAAAAATTTCTTCCGACTCGACTCGAATTTGGATCGAGTTTCGAGTCGAGTCGAGCCAAATCGAGCCAAATCTTGTGTGTAGTTTCAAGTTCCTTTTTCACTTATTCTGCATAAACAATATAATTATTATCAATGTTGCTACTTCCACTACAACTTATTATTATTATTATTATTATTATTATTATTATTATTATTATTATTATTATTATTATTATTATTATTATTAAATTCTGTAATTAAGCTTGAAAGATAGACGGTTTCCATCTGAATAGTAAAAACTAGTTAACTGCCGATTTCGGTAGTCGTGAAATCTAGGACACAAGGACATCGTTCACGAGGTTCTAGGTTTGAGTTCCGGAGGATCAAGTATTCGTGCTTGGGCCAAAATTTATAGCGTGCCAGGCAAACATGTTTAAAACTGTTCTGCCTGGGTCTACGGTTGTCAACGACTTGTGCGGCTTGGCTCACAGCTTATTCAATATCGAACCGAACCGAGAACCGAACCGGATGTGCACGAGTCGAGACACAATTTGTAAAATTCGAGTCGAATCGAGACTGCTCGTAAAAATCTTGATTCGACTCGAATGTCTCAAAACTCTTCACATATTTTTAAAAATAGTTTTGAAGAAACTAATCACTCAGAAACAGTTATATATATATATATATATATATATATATATATATATATATATATATATATATATATATATATATATATATTATACAGGTGCGGATCCAAGGGGAGCTACAGCCCTCTTGACACTCAGGTATACACTGGATAAAATAGGCTTCAATCCTGCTTTACACTGGATAAAGCGGCAAACAGTGATTTAGTCGCTCCCTTGATCATATCCTGGATCCGGGGCTTTAAGGGTTCATAGCTGTAAAACTATGGGACCTATCGTTAGGGATGCGCACGAGACGAGTCGAGACAGAATTTTCCTGACAAATTTCGAGTCGAGACACAGCTCTTGCAATAAAAAAGAATACATTTTTCGAGTCGAGACATCACTTTTACAGTACATTTTCGAGACGAGAAAGCCTCAAATCTTGTCTCGTGCGCATCCCTACCTATCGTAGTCGGGTTAAGACTTCACTTAGAAACTAATATGTGCGCTATCCAAAAATACAATGTTTCAGAATCTAGAGTACACATGCGACAATTTTTATAGAGGAACTTTGGCTATGTGCATATAATTTGAAGTACTCACCAAATACCTGTATAAAAATTGTTGCAGAAGTATGTTAGAATTCTGAAACATGGATATTTGGATAGCGCACGTACTAGTTCCTAAATAAGGTCTTGACCCTACTACGGTAGGTCGCCTAGTTTTGTAGCTATGGACCTTTAAAGTTCATTTCTTCATGTTTTTGGCAGCCTATAACTCCGAAATTAAGCATTTGTGCGCCCAGGTTTGTTATTATCTTTTGTCTTATCTTGGTGTCAGGAACAGTATTTCTTCCAGATATGTTTTTGGGGCACTGCCCCCCTCCCGGAGCTCTGAGAGTGCCCCCCGGAGGAGACCCAAATATTACGTCTATAATACAATAATAAATAGAATAGTACCAGCAGTGCTCCCCTCACCCTGAACATTTTTTCTGAAAGAACAACTGGTCAGGAATCTCCTTGCATTTTTTAAATGGAGTATCGCATCGCAGTTTGCAGTGCAAATGGGAATGCAATGCAGCGCAAACATGGAAATGCAACATTGCATTTACATGTTTGCACTGCAAGTTGAAAAATGTATTGCAAATTGCGATACATCTTTGTGTCTTAAATTGCTACATAAGCTAAAATAAGGAGCAAGTTAAAAATATATTACTACGAGGGCTATCCAGAAAGTAGATTACGTTTTGGAATAAAAAATCAACAAAGTATAGGAAACAAATTTTATTATATACAGATGAAAGCCACACACAAATACTACTTTTCGACATAGTCACCATTCAAATTAAGGCATTTATCGTAGCGATGTACGAGCTTGGAAATTCCTTCGTCGAAAAATTCGGCCGCCTGCGACTTCAACCACTTCGTTACCTCTTCTTGCAGCTGTTCGTCGTCATCAAAACGCTGCATAGCCAGCCACTTCTTCATTGCTGGGAATAGGTGGAAGTCGCTCGGTGCCAGGTCGGGACTGTACGGCGGATGAGGAAACAACTCCCACTGAAAAGATTCAAGAACTTCACGCGTGACATTTGCCGTGTGGGGCCGGGCGTTGTCGTGAATCAACAAGATCTTAGAGCTCAACATTCCTCTGCGCTTGTTTTGAATTGCTCTTCTGAGGTTTTGCAGAGTTTGGCAATACCTTTGAGCGTTTATTGTAGTGCCTCTTTCCAGGAAGTCCACCAAAATCACACCTTTTCTGTCCCAAAAAACAGTCGCCATCATCTTCCTTGCCGACATTGTTTGCATGCATTTCTTGGGTTTTTGGGGAGAACCTGTGTGCCCCCACTGCATTGATTGCAATTTCGTTTCACAGTTCACGTGTTTCACCCATGTTTCGTCACCAGTAACGATGCGATCGAGTAAAGAGTCACCATCCTTATTGTAGGCGTCCAAAAAGTGCAACGCTGCAGCCATTCGCTGATTTTTGTGGTCCTCTGTCAAGATTTTTGGAATCCATCTTGCACAAAACTTGTGGTAACCAAGCTTTTCGCTGATGATTTCGTGCAACAAACTTCGCGAAATTTGTGGAAAACTCAAAGAAAGTTCCGTTATTGTGAACTTTCGATTTTCACGGACTTTAACATCGACTTTTTCGACAAGTTCGGCTGTCACTTTGCTGGGTCTCCCACTTCGATCTTCGTCGTGAACATTGGTTCGGCCATTTTTAAATCTTATGACCCACTGTCGCACTCCACCTTCAGTGATAATGTTGTCCCCATACACTTCACACAGCTGCCGATAGATTTCTATCGGTTTACAGTTTTTTGCTGTCAGAAACCTTATTACTGCACGCACCTCGCAGCTCGCGGGATTTTCAATTAACGCAGACATTTCAAACCGTCACAGTATCTTAACGGAGCACAGCACGAACCTCTCACTAGTACGGCTAGATGCCGACTGAGCTGCGCAACGCTCTGACCCCAAGATGGCCGCGCTAGCCCCGCCCCTAGCGGACACAGACGAAAACGTAATCTACTTTCTGGATAGCCCTCGTATTATTTCAAGAAACTTCCCCCGACTTGAAGGGTCGGTTATTGCAAGAAAAAATGCCTCGACTTTGGATTACAATAGTTTTCCACTTTTGTATTTCCTTCCCTTTGTCAGTTTATTGTTACTGGGTCATTCTCCAGATCTTCTCAGGTTTCGGGTGATTATCCTTGTTTCTGAGCGTGTAATAATAATAATAAAAAAAATGTTCCTTGAAGAAAAGGCGCATTGGCAGCAGATTGGACCTAGCCGATATATGGTATATATAGCATGATTGTGGGTTGGTTAGTAAAACGCAGAAGTGCGTACAGTAGATCAATAAAACAGTAACGGTATTCTTCAATGCCAAAAATACAGTATAGGAAATTACTCGTCTTTATCTCTCTTTTCTTTTTGCTTTTCATTTGAAGTACTGATATACCTGATACCCATTTACGTTCCTTGTTAAAAACAACATATGTTTTAGCAAGATTTCTTCTTGGGAGACGCCGCGAACCTCAAAAAACATCCCGAACAAATGGACTCTCTCTTTCTGTGTGTGTTTGAACCAATGAGTTGTTTTTCCAAAACCTAATTGTTGAATTTGCCGCTGCTGTAAAACTATTTCGCTCAATTTGACAAATAATATAATAAAATATAATACTTATCCAGCAATGAGCGTGGATTGCAAGGAAAAGCAGTGAACTCTAAAGTACCCCTGTAGCAGGGGCGGATCCAGAACGGACTTCTGGGGGGGGGAAGTGGATTGTAGTACTGCTACTTAGCTAGTTTTAAGAGCTCCAAATTTTGGGATGGGTTTTATTTATATATAAAATAAGAAAGCTTCCTCTTCCGTGGGAGGGGGGCAATTGCCCCGATCGCTCCCTGGATCCGTGTCTGCCCTATAGCCTCTCCTCGAAATTAAATGCATTGATCTATTATTTCCAATTCGAAGTCATTTTCGCTTCCATGTTAATAGTGACGGAGTTCTTGTTCTTTGTATCTCTGTACTCAAGAAAATAATAATAATAATAATAATAATAATAATAATAATAATAATAATAATAATAATAATAATAATAATAATAATAATAATAATAATAATGAAGCATCTGAATAATAATGATATTTTTAACCCTCTTCTTTAAACTTTCTGTGTATTTCTCTGAATCTGGATATGTTGTTTTATAGTGTATAATGCAAAAAGGCTTCAAACAGCAATCAGGCAAAAATTATTTGTGTAAAAGACACAAACGCCTTATCAGTGGCTCTGCAACTGACGTTGTTTCTGCTTGCCTTTAAACATAATGTTACGATTTACAAGGCACAGACAAAAGTAGAGAGCAACGTGAAATTTCGCCTAAGGGCACCTTCGTTGCTAAACTGAAGACTAGCACTCTGTCAACATATTGCATAGCTATCAATAAGTCACACTCAAAGGTTCTTTCCAAACGTTTTGGTATAACAGGTTAATCAAACTACGCTGTTGTAGGTAAGGGATGAGACTCTGAATGACCGATAAGTGTTGGAGTTCAGAGCCGTAGCTAGAAATTTCGTTGCCCGGGGCGAAGTAGAATTCGGCGTCCCCCGACACTCACCTTACCAAACTTTGACTTTTTCTTTCTGTGCTTTTATTTTTAACATATAAGAGAAACACCTTTTTGTTGTTATGCTACGCTGTTTTTTCTTTTTTATCAAACCGCTTAGACAGACCATTGCAACAGCCAAAAGCGATCGTTATGTATTCTTTAACAAATAAGAGCCACTCTGAAGAGGCTTATTTTAGACCTGCTGCTAAACTTGCCAAACTACCTTGTATACAAATCCATTTGGAGAATAATTATGAAAAAAGCATGGAGTCGATCCTCCTACGTCAGGACGACCATGTTAGACATGGAGTTGCTGGACGCGAGTGGTAGCGTTGGAAAGGTCCGGGTCCCCTGAGTGCAGTAGTAATGTCAGAAGTCTGGCCCAGGCCACGCAACTCAAGGAATGGCGTCCTGACGTTATGGATTCGGGTCCCTTCTATTCACCTATTAAAGATGAAGTTGTTGGACGGCGTTGGCAGCATTTGAAAGGTTTTGATCCGTTGAGCACAATTGTGATGTCAGAAGTCGATCCCTAAACTTGAACGTCAAGAAACTGGGTCCGGAAGTTTTAGACACGGGTTCTTTCTATTCCCCTTTTAAACATGGGGTTGTTGGACGCGGATGGTAACATTGGAAAGATCCTAGTCGTTTGAAAACAGCGTAATGTTCGAAGTCAGTTCCTGGCCTCAAAGCGCCAAAAATGTGGTTCCGCATTGGCTCAATATCAATACCTGGTTGCGTAAGATAGAACAACATTTATAGCTGTATGGATGGTTTTACCTCGCGTAATAAAATACTGAGACTGAACCATAGCAAAGGTTTACATCACAACCCAAATGCTTGGGATCGAATCTGATTTCTTACATCACCGCAATGCTCAAGGGACCAAGACCTCTCCAATGTTTAAAGGAAGTCAATGATGATAGAAGAATTGGTTGAATGAAAAGTGGCAAAAAGCGGGAGTACCCTGAGAAAACCTACGGATACGATCTTGTCCAACGCAAACTTACTTGGCCGGGGATCGAAACAATAAAGACCACACGCACCAGGGTAAGCGGTTTACCATTGAGCCCCACAACAAGAACAAGAAAATTGGAAGTTACTTGGAAATATTTTAGAAGCAATATCTTTCAATGGTAAAGACCACTGCCCGATGATCCTGTTTTAATAACTCCATGAGCAGAAAGGACTGATATGTCCCTCTCCTATATGGTATTTTTCAAACCATATACTTTATCGGGAATATTATCCTTTATTCTTCAATTCATGAATTGTTTGAGGTTGAAGTGAGCGTAAATGTTTTCATACTTAGGAGTCTGGATATGCAAACCTGCTTACCGTGGGGATTTACTTCTGTGAAATTTGGTCCATGAAGTTATACAAAAACCGGTAAAATAAGGAACGTTAACATTCTTACAATGAGAACAGATTTCAATTCCCGGTGGGAGTTAGCGTACGCACGACTTTATCGTGGGAGACCCGGGTTCGATTCCCGGTGGGAGCTCATGTGTTTCGTATTCCATTTTAATCAGTAGGTCCACGTCTCCTATAGCCACGCTGCTGACCGGGCAGTTAAACTCAAAATCACAATCACCACCACACGGCGGGAGTTTACATGGTTCGGGTTTTACGTTAATCAATATGTCCACGTCATATGGTCTTGCTGTTGAAAGAGACGTTAAACTCCAAATCAATTCAACTCATTAAGATCAGAGTTCTGAGTTTAATACCAGCTTGAAACCATACGTTCAAAACAAAAATTGAAATAAAATGAAATCTTTATGTTTAACGTCCCATGGTTATGCCGGTTAGGCTAAAGGAGACGGTGATAATGAGAAAGGAGTGAAATGGTGGAATGAAGAAAGTGGGAGGAAACGGGAGAACCCCGAGAAAACCCACCAGCACGGCGTTTGTCCACCACAAAGTCCAAACGGCGCGAGCTGGGATCGAATTAGGGACCCGAAGCACCGGAGGTGAACGCTCTACCACTGAGCCACCGCACCCCCCAAAATGAAAATTATTCATGCTTCTGACACCTATATAAAAATGGAGAGAGAGAGAGAGAGAATAAATATGGTTGTATTTTTCATAGGGCCAAAGTGGCTTAGTGGTAGAGCGTTCACCTCTGGTGCATGGGGTCCTTGGTTCGATCCCAGCTTGCACAAAGTCAGATTTGTGGTGAAGAAACACCGTGTGCGTTCGTTTCCTCAGGATTCTCCTGTTTCCTCCTACCTACATCGTTGCACAATTTTCGTTCACTTCTCATCATCACCGTCTCCTTTACCTCGCCGACATAAGCATGAGACGTCAAACTTAATTTAATTTCATTTCATTGAAAAAATTACTATAATTCATAATCTGCATCTTTATAAAGCAACTTTAACAATCATATGGATGTATAATGCTTAAAATTGAATTAAATCGCAATTGCAGTAATCTGCAATATTTTAGGTTTCTCATTTATTTACATCAAATGTTTAGTTATTTGATACTTTATAGCAAAAATATTAACTGCTATATAAGACACTATTATATACCTGTGGCGTGGAAGACCCTGGTTTGATTCCCAACGGGAGCTCATGTTTTTCGGTTTCTATGTTAATCAGTAGGTCCCGTCTCATATAGACTCGCTGCTGAAAAGGGCGCTAAACTCAAAATCAACTCAACTGAATAATTATCTATACATTGAATTTAATAATAAGGAGGGAGGCCGAATAAAGAGGGAGACCTTAAAATTTAAAACGTAGGGTCAGTGTGAGTCAGAGAGGTCACGGTGGGTAGTGTGTCACAGTGAATCACGTCCTGTGGACCCACGATCCACTGACCTACTCACAAATCTTGACCCAATTGACTCACTCCATCTCTGGACTGTACACACAGATAAAGCAGACATATATGTAATCTGATCTTACTTGGCCTTCACTAATTTAAGATAATCTACAAAAAATGAAAGAAAGCAATTTCAAACGCAAAAATATAGAAATGTATTTTCAACGGAACAAAAAAAAAACGTAACAGCCCAGATTTGAACCCGGCTTTCTCCACTCAGCAAGCAGACGTCTTACCGACTTACCCACGGCATATCTTCCGACTTCTGGTTTTGAAACTTTATTTACATTGCGTGTGTTACGTAACAACGACGTTACGAGATGTCCTTACTGTCGTGTTAACACGCGTTCCGTAAATTTACGAAGTCGCTCTTTTAATCCAAAATCAATTCGACACACACGCACACACACATAGATGGCTAAGTGAGGTAAATAAAATTTAAACTTCAAATGGAACTGGGGTGGCTCACCGACAATGGCTGAGTTAACACGTTTGATAACAGCGCGGGTAATAGCTGACTTATAGATAGAGCCTGTGTAGGTAAGTGGATACCGCGTGAGACTGTCAATCTAAGGGGGTGGGGTTCGAGTCTCGGCCTAGACTGAGTTAAATTTTTTCCAACACTATAAATGATGTTCGCGTTTGATACTGAAAGAGATTTATCCTATGAAGGGAGAAAACCCACAATGGGGGCAGGGGGAAAGACGGACACTGTTTATCCTTAAGTGTTAAAATTTAATTTATTCCCATGTCTTTTGCTCTTTCCTTTCCTTCTTTTCTTATTTTGTTTAGCTTTCCATACTTTTTCGGTCTCTGCATGATGCGTATTATTGTTTTCGTTTCCTTTGCATTAATTTCTATCTGTTTGATCTTAAAGGGAATGGAATTTCTGCAGATTTATCTCGTGGTTGTTTCTCTAAGTGATGCTCTCAGATAGTAATACTTTTTCCTCCAAGTGGAGGAATATCCTGGCATGTTATGTTTTCGGGCACGTATTTGCTGTCATGTTGGTTGTCCAACTATCAGACATAGAGTGAAACTATCCTGCTACTGGAAAAAGCTATCATTTCTTATGTATCCAACCTCCACTTATTACAGTCGCTGACTGTACAATGGGGGGCGCATACAAATCGTAGTGTTGTGTGATAATATTTTTACTATTATGAGGTAGGTAATCCGTAATACGTTCTCCTAATTTTACCATCTGCTTAATTCTGGACCCACAACATAAAGTGAATGTTTGAAATGCGGGCATGTTTGAAATACGGGCTGGCCATCGATACATTAGCATAAAAGACAGTAAGTGCATTCACTTCATTGTGGGTCGAGGTAAATGGCAACGTTTCATTTTCATTTAACATTGGGCGCATAAAGAGTATACAGACCAAGCCGCTCGTCCGATTTTTTTTTTTTTTTTTTTAAAAACCTTCACTTTAGATTGAAAACATTATATTTGGAGTCGGTTTCCCGTCTTACATTTTGTTGTAACTCTGATAATAACAGTTAGCCAATGTCAGGGGACTTTTGAGAAACCCTGTGTGTATTTCAAATTACGCTCTGAAGAAATGTTATTTTTTTTTAATTGTTTATTCTCAATCATTCAAGGGACTTTGTTTGTATTAAATAGAATTAACTTATATTTATTCACACATGCCACATCCGGAATTTGCATATCATACGAAAGCTTGCAATCTCCTTTCCACTCTAAAATTTTTGATTGATCCAAAATGTCTAAGTATTTACAGAGTTCTGTAATTGAAGAGTGGCATCTCCGGTTTCATGGCTCGCGTGAGTCACATCCGGAAAGCAGATTTTTCTTTCTTTTCTTTTCTTTTTTTTTTTATATTTGCACGAGATTAAATGTTTAAATGTTTAAAACCGATATTCTTAAGATATCAAAATACAATTATTATGATACTGTATGAACGATAGGAACGAGCTAACAATCTGTGCTTTTTTTACAACATGTATCTTTCAAGCGTGAGAATATCACACCCAGAACTTCCGGATTGGCCGGTGCATACAAAAACATATACATTTACGTGTGTGTGCATTTATTTTCCAGCATTACTCGAGAACACCTGTAGCAATTTCAACCAAACTTGGTTCACATTGAACTTAAAGTCTGAAAACAAATACTGTGGGGATAAGATACCATTAGCACTCCTCCAAGTAGGGTGGTAAGCGGTGACATATAAAAATAATCGAAAAACGTCAATAGTAGAGTCGAGTGCATTGTTTTCAGGGTAGCATAATGAGATGAATAGTGACACTCTCGATGCCGTCTAAGCTTAAGTTTAGCTACTAGGGTTGGGGTGGGAAGAGGTAACATGAAAAGATAATCGTAGTATACTATAGTAACACTACTTACTGTTTAAGTTCAAGGTGGGGTACGCGGTGGCTCAGTGGTAGAGCGTTCACCTCCGGTGCTTGGGGTCCCTGGTTCGATCCCAGCTCGTGCCGTGTGGACTTTGTGGTGGCCAAACACCACGCTCGTGGGTTCTCGGGGTTCTCCCGTTTCCTCCCACATTCCTCATTCCACCATTTTATTCATTACTCATCATCACCGTCTCCTTTAGCCTAACCGGCATAACCGTGGGACGTAAAACTCAAAGATTTCATTTCGTTTCATTTAAGTCCAAGTTCAACTCCATCGTCATGGGGGGGTAGAAGAGTTGAGAAATAAAATGTCCAAACTGACTGAAATTAGTGTCGAATCTATAGGTTTTGTGACCGGGAAAACGGCTGACCCATTTGAAATGACTTTTGGAATGTAGTTCGTACCTACTCCAAGATGGATTTTTATCATGTCACTTGGATCAAAGGGCATATTCTGGGGAGGGTATTTATGCACAATGTCTTACGAGTTTTTCTCATTACACTTTCATTGAAATGTGTATCAAAAGGGGAAGGAGACTTAAATATTTTACATTAACTTATTTTTTCCGTGCGAAGAACGCGTATTTCAGGTAAATATACATATAGAAAGATATCTAACTCCTCCTCTTCTCTGTACTTTACCGAGCTACTTATTCCATTAATTTAATGTTCCTGAACTATACTCTCATTGCTTATAGCCTGGCAAATATTATCATGTGATCCTGCATTCCAACATGGCGCCCAACTCAAGTCTATAGCTACTTGTTTTTAATATATATTTTCATTTTGTATTTTTGATATGCATTTTTATTTTGTATTTTTAATATGTCTACTTGCAGGATGAATTTGAGAATGATCCAGGAAGAAAATGGTTGGACGAGGTTTTAATAGATAGTTCGTCAAAGGCTAATGTTGACAATCCAATGAAATTATATGACTCATTTCGTTATTTCTATCCTGCTCGGGAAAAGGCTTTCACATGTTGGTGCACAAGATTAAATGCACGTTCTACAAACTTCGGAACTCGTATTGACTATATCCTGGCAGCACAAGATCTTATGAATTTTTTCACTCAATCAGAAGTGTTGCAAGATATTGACGGTAGTGATCATTGCCCAGTTAGTTGTATGATCGCAGTGAAAACGCTTTGTGCACCAAAATTAGCGCTGGCGTGTTCCAAGTATTTTCCTGAATTATGCGGAATTCAGCAAAAGCTTCAGAGATACTTTGGCAAAGCAAATAAATGCTCGCGAGATGGACAGTCCAGTGAAGAACTCAGTGGTAATAAGCAAAATGAAAGCCAGATGAAACGAAAATCCTCGAATGAATCTCCGTTTAACTTCAGAGTTCAGGGTGCCTTGGATTTGAAGAAGAAAAGTAAAAACAAAAAAGCTATTTATCAGAAAAAGATAACTAACTTCCTACAATGTAAGCCGTCATTCCAAGGTAGCAAAAGCGATTCGCAAAACAGTGATGACAATCGCGATGAATCTCATGCAAGCTCAGTGAGCTGCCGTATAGCATTTGATGACTCTGATATGAATAAAAGGAATCTTAGTGCAGAACAATTCAGTACATGCAAAAGTGATACACAGAACAGTTATATTAGCTGGTGTGATTCCGATGAGAGCTCGATGAGCCAACGTACTGGATTAAATGCCTCTCAGACGAATTTTGAAGAAACTTTTGATGCAGAATCAGCGAGTAGTCATTCAAATGCTTCTCTGCAGAAAGCTGGAAGCTGTGATAGTGTGGCTCTAGCCTTTGAGAATATTACAAGAAATACGGATGACCCAGATACCTTGGTTAGTGATCCTAATGCATCAGGTGAACGTGATATCAAAGGAGACCTGTTTGACTCTGAGTCCATTGCAATCAAGAGTAATGTACCGAAGAGTGATCAGCAGGGTGTAATAAGTATTTTGAGTGAGAATAATACCCAAAAAAATGAGATAAAGACTATGCCAGTGACATCAGAGGATAGTTTGCCGGATCTGGCAAACATCAATAGCCAGCCTTCTGAAATATCGACTACGCCAGAAGACCGTGTCACTAGTATAAAGCCAAATAAAAATGCTGCAGTGGCATGGAAAAATTTACTAACTGGTCCTAAGACCCCACCGAAGTGCAAAGGTCACAGGGAGCCATGTGTTCTTCGTGTTGTAAAGAAACCAGGCCGAAATCTAAACCGCAGGTTCTATTGTTGCGCACGTGGCGATGGTCGTAAAGATGATCCTGAAGCCAAGTGTAACCATTTCCAGTGGGCTTAAAACATCTTAGTTAGTTTATTTATAAGACAAGTTGTGATAGTCTTATTTTTATACTACAATGTTAATCTGTGATACATTTGTGTTAAACTTTTTTAATGTGATAGTAATGGGTCTAGTGTTCTACTAGTCCTAATGGTATCTAGTCTCATATCTTGGTGCGTATAGTTGGAACAAAGATTAAACATTTCGTATTTTAAAGAATTACGTGTTATGTTCCGCATTGTCTATTTTCATGTGTTAAGAAATTCATTGTTTGAAAAATCATGTGTAATTAGAGCAGTTTAAATGCCTACTTGACACAGGCATGTGGTTGACTTAAAATTAACGTGCCTGTACATACCTTAAAAGTGCCTGTCTGTTAATTGATTAATACAGGCAATGAAAGTTCCGTTTTATTCCAAATATAGGTACTGAACATATAAAATAAACATTTTCTGGGAATGCAGCTTGTACATACAGTGTACACGCAGCCTGCACAGGTGCTGAATACGTAAAACAAGTACTTTGTCTTTAGATTGAAGTAAGCTGTAATGGTGTTATTAACAGAAGTGTATCTCCACTTCTATGTGTGTTCTATGTGTATGTTGGAAACTAGTGGGCTGACTTTTAATATATATATATATATATATATATATATATATATATATTTAGCAAAAAATGAAGTTTATTTCTATAAAATGAAACATTACCTAAATTGAATTTTTTTTTTCTCTCCTGTGTGCAGAGAGCACACATTTTTCTTAACTGCTGAAACCATACTCAAATTGGTTCATACATTCCAGACGACAAATCGTTGGAACACGTATGAGGTAGGGATGCACTTTTGCTAGCAATAGGACCCAGTTTGCAGGAGTAGCTTAACTTGCAAAATGCATGTTATTTCCTTTTTAGAGCCTGTTAGTACAAAACTGTTTGCAGGAAACTTACTATTTTATATGGATTAAAATTTTGAGTATTTCTATATAGAAAAAGTTATTAAAAAATACAATTTACCTGTATTTACATATACTTTCTGTACAATTTGTACGACTGAAATAAATTTATTTTTACAAGTTTTATAATTTGTTTGATATGAATAATTATACATGACAAGATTTATTACAATGCAGTGAAAACTGTCACTAGTTGAAGCCCAAAAGCTAATTTGTCCATTGTACGTAGGTAGTTGACTGATAACTTGAATAACCTACTATTATTATTATCATCACAAAGCAGGGTTTTCTTACTTCAGTAGAATAGTACGCATTTAAGAACGCCGAAGAGGAATTCACGTATCTGACTCAAGTTGGTACACAATTGTAAGTTGGACGCTTGCACGTATTTAATTTTGATTTCATTTTTTTGAGTGTAGCGTTCCCTTCAGCAGCGAGGCTATGTGGACCTACAGTTTAACATGTGATCCGAAGCACATGAGCTCAGGCCGGGAATCGAATCCGAATCTTCCATGCCAAAGGTGCATACGCTGAGCTTCCACGTATTGTCTGCAGGCAGATGACTGTTCCAAGTAACCTAGTGCTTGCTGTAAAACATTCTTGTTTTCAAGAGAGATTAGCATTTTCAATAAAGACGGCAATCATGGATTTTTTTGGGAGGGGGGAGGCGTGGACAGGGAAACATGCAAAAGAATTCATGCATAGTAGTTTACAAGTGCCGTATTACTTGATATAGTGAATTTACATATAACAATATTTATCTTCCACTCACAAGTAATTTCCATCAGAGCCCAAGGTGCGACCAGTGAAAAGTGATTCTGGAAATACAAGAGACTGCGTTATTGGTTTATTTGCAGTGAAATAAAATGTAATCTGTAGTTTTAACATCTCACAAATATGTTCAAAAGGCTGAAGGAGACAGATGATGAAAGAAAAAGTGATTATGATTAAGGAAATTGAAATAAGAAGACGAAAAGAAAGGGAAGAACTAAGCCCACGGATATGGTGTCTACCAGACCACAGATTTACATGTCATGGTCTAAAATTTAACAAATGACCCTTGGAGCAAGAGATGAGCGCTTTATTATTGAACTTTCGTACTTTCCTTTTGGTACTCAATATATATACACTTAGTGATTTTCCCTATTGTTGTCCATGATATAAGATTTGAGGCTTTCTCGGGCCGCGGTGGCTCAGTGGTAGAGCGTTCATCTCTGGTGCTAGGGGTTCCGGGTTCGATCCCAACTCCCGCCAAGTGAACTTTGTGGTGAACAAACACCGTGCTTGTGGGTTTTCTCGGGGTTCTCCCGTTTCCTCCCACTTTCTTCATTCCACCATTTCATTCATTACTCATCATCACCGTCTCCTTTAGCTTAACCGGCATAACCATGGGACGTAAAACTCAAAGATTTCAAAGATTTTGAGGCTATCTCGTCTCGAAAAGTATCGTGAAAATGTAGTTTCATCTCGAAAAGGTGTTGTGCATCTACGGGGAGTTCGAGGATTTTGGCTGACACTCTCTTCTGATTATTTTCAACTATTACTGAAATCTTGGACCTAGGTTGCACAAATGAAACTAAAAACTTACAAGAATGAGAAAAATAGATGTGATGGTAAAGAGGAGAGAAGGAGTTTAAGATTTGAAGACAACATTAGGATAGGTGATACAGTAACGGGATTTATTGCGATGATCCCCTCAATGTTCTCTTTCCATCTCTTCTACCGACTCGCTGATGGTTGTGCAGCGTTGAGGCTTGGCGGACGTCTTAACTGTTCTTCAACGGAGAATTACAAAGCTTCTTGTTCATGGACTGCAAGTGAAACTTTGTGCCACTGCTTGTAATATAATAAAATAATTATTAAATATAAATGCTCTTTGTATGATAATTGGTATAAATTTAATGAAAGAAAATTCAGGCCGGTATACAATTTTTGGTGTTAATATGTTAATTTAGTATTATTATTATTATGTATATAATTTGGTTTATTCTATGTATATTCCATTTAGTGCATTTAATCATACTTAAAGTAAAAAAAAATCATATTACTTTTTAGCTATTTCAGATTAAAAAAGAAAAGGTTTTATTTTTCAAATATAGCCAACCAGTTGTAGGAAGGAGGGAAGAGAAGGGTTTCTGCTTTCCGGCCACGAAGGTTTCTTTTTTTTTTTTCTTTTTTTCTTTTTTTTTTTTGTAGGAGAGAGTGGAGGGGAGAATGCGTCCCTTAGGCTGATACTTATAAATACGAGTGGAGACCATTCATATCATCATCAATTTGATGTAGAAGTCCTTCGGTTAAGGGCACATCGAGGATCGTATCACAGCACTTTTACTGACAGATTTCTCGGAGGCATAGTAGTTTATAGGGAATGATAGGGTCCATAAGATTTGGAATTTTTAGTGAACTCAGATAAGTGATTCTGAGTTAAGAGTGTCAGTGCTCGAGTGGAAGCCCATACTTCTTTTTCAGAGAGGAATTTGGTAGGGATAACCCATGAGTACTTTTCTTCTTGATTTAGAGAATTAATCAGGAAATTTTGATATTTTATATTAAACCTACTCATTTTATGGATATTGGATTGCTTCCAGTACATTGTTTTGAGATTTTGAAATGCTCAACGACGAGGAACAAATACATATTTTATTTTTTTTCTTCGTGAAATTAGTGTGATATTCTATTTCTGTCGTATTTTTCAAATTTTCAAACTATGGTATGCATAAGTGTCGGAAATATTGTAGAACGGCTTGTTCGTCCTCCCGTGACACATATAAGAGCCAAAACTAAGAAATATCGAGACGCGGTTGTTTTGCAGTTGATTCAGCGTCCTAAAAATAGAATTCATTTCCTTCGTTAACGATCTATTCAAACCGAAGTGGTTCATTTCAGGTTTCAACGTTTATCGCCATAGAACAAAAGCTTGAAAAGAAAGCGAGATTTTTTTTTTTTTTTTTTTTTTTTTTTTGTAAACGATTCAGCGTGCCAAGACAATAAATATAACATGGTCATCCACAACAGATTATCAAAACCGGAAGTGGTTCAAATTTACTATTGCGAGTTCAATACTGGGTCAATCCATGCAAAGTGATCGAGAAAAAAGAAAAATTGCCGCTCGACCTTTTAAAAAAAAATCATGAATGTTTATCCTATATCAGGGCACTTCAAAACCACAATTAATTATTTTTTATAACATCCCATGGCGACGCAACGGCTGCGGTCATTTTGCGTTTTTTCGATTTTAGACGTTTACGTTGTTTTGAATAACTCAGCACATATTTGTCCTAACAAATTGAAAATTGCTGGACGTCTCCACTTCATGCGGAGCTAAAACTTTGATCTCTTAACATTTTTGCCTAAAACCACTTGAAGGGGGTGAAATCAGGGTCTGCAGTAGCAACATTTTTGGACATTGAAAACATGTTTGGGAAGAGGAAACAACTGGCGTAGAGGTCTAAATTTGTGTGTGTATGTAATACGGGGACATAAGTTAATACACAAAAATTTACAGACCTGTAGCTGCTCCCAAAGGTCTGAAAAAATCGTGAAGTTGGGGAATTATGCCAATTTAGCATACTTCACTGTCCAATATCTCCAATGGGCCTGGATAGAAAAATCTGACATTTTTGGAATAGTTAGTCCTTTAGTATACCACAACACACAAAAAAGCGCCTTTTGTGTTTTTGAGCAGAAGGTGGTCAAAGTATTAAATAATGATGTCATACTCTAGGAGGCGTTTTGTTCATAAAATCTACTTGAAATTTGTTGTGAAGTAAAATAAAGTAGGCTGAATGGTTAGTCCAGTCAAGGCTCTCAAGCTCGTTTCTTTCCTCTAGTTGTAACACTGTTTTATCAGACCCACTGACTTATGGTATACTAAAGGACTAACTGTTCCCAAAATTTCAGATTTTTTAAATCCAGACCCGTTGGAGATATTGGACAGTGAAATATACTAAATTGGCATAATTCCCCAACTTCACGATTTTTTTTTCTGGCCTTTGGGAGCAGCTACAGGTCTCTAAATTTTTGTGTATTAACTTATGTCCCCTACTACATGCACACCCAAATTGAGACCTCTGCGTCAGTTGTTTCCTCTTCCAAAACATGTTTTCAATGTCCAAAAATGTTGCTACTTCAGACCCTGATTTCACCCCCTTCAAGTGGTTTTAGGCAAAAATGTTGAGATCAAAGTTTTAGCTCTGCACGAGGTGGAGACGTCCAGCAATTTTCAATTTGTTAGGACAAACACATGCTGATATGTTCAAAACAACGTAAACTCCTAAAATCTAGAAAAAAAGCGCAAAATGGCGGCAGCCCCTGTGTCGCCATGAGATGTTGTAAAAAAAAATAAATAATTGTGGTTTTGAAGTGCCCTGATATAGTACATAAACATTCATGAAAAAATTAGATTTTTTGGAGATGGTCGAGCGGCACATGCTTAATCACTTAGAATGGATTGACTCTACTGATTTCCATTGAGCAATAATTAGGGTGACCATAAAATTTTCAGCTGAAAACGGGACAGGTTCCAGTTTTTTAAAAATAATGAGAAATGGGAAACAGGTGAAGTGCGTAAATTAGTTCCTGTTTACCTTAGCAACACCTAGTATATTTATATTGTAAAATTACATGATGTATATAAACTATAAAATATAAATAGCATTGAACTTACAATATAGTAGGACATGATGCTGCCTGCATTTGCTCCTTTGCCCTAGCTCGAATCCTTGATATTACATCAGATGAGAAGTTGACTTTTGAACTGAAGAATGCCAGAAGTCGCCAGAAAAGAATGTGGCTAGGATTGCTACTGGTGCTGAATTACCAGCCCTGGACTTTTAGGCCTACCTTTGTTCTTATCAGCGCCCTGACATCAGAGCTCCCCTCCTCTGTGTCTCTCTCTTTGTTACAGGGTGGGGTCAAGTAATTCGATACTTATGAAAAAGGAAAGACACGTTGAAGTTTGTGAAACACACAAGTAACTGCCAAAACCTCTGCTGCCTTTCGAGCAGTACTGCGAATTATAGATCATGTTTAATGTAGGGAATTTCAGTTCAATCCTTGCCTCTTAGTTATTTATTATTAATACTTTTACAAGGAGTAAATGTACTGGGTTTGTTATTTACTTATTTCACTTGCACAAAACGGGACAAACGCTACTTTTTCTATCTACTGACGGGACGGCCGGGATACGTAAAGCTCAAAACGGAACATATGATCGCCCTAGTAATAATTAAGATATATTGAGTTGATTTTGAGTTTAACGTTCCTTTCAGCAGTGAGGCTATATGAGACGGGACCTATTGATTAACGTGGAATCCGAACCACATGAGCTCTCGCTAGGAGTCGAACCCGGGTCTCCTACACCAAAGGCGCGTATTCTAACCGCTTAGCCACAAGGGAGCTCATCGTTCATGATAGAATGCTAAAATGTTTGTAGTCTGTATATCATAACTCCTTTTAATTTTCTATCCCAAAGCACAAGCATCTTATAAATGGTGTCCCATAAAGAGTATCCGCTATTACTGTTCTAGTAAGTTGTCAGCACTGAACGTTTTACGATTTTCATGTGTTGTATTTGTGGTTAGTAGTCGCGGAACGCTGAGTAGCGCATAATCATCATCCGGTTCATGTAAGGGTAGGAATGGAGCGCTTCATGACGGAACAGCATGTTGTTACAGTAACCGCCAAATTTGTCCGCAGTGAAGCGCTTCATTTCTACCTGTGCGGAGAGCTATATGTAAGCGGTTTTGCAGTCGATTCAGATTCCCAGGAATAGGGGGTCAGTTTGCTCCATTAACCGTCTATGCAAACCGGAAGTGATTCAAATAAACAATTTCCGGTTTGAAGACATATCACCATAGAACAAATTTAGTAATACATGCCGACAAACAGTTTTCTGCAATCGACTCAGGGTTTGAGGAGAACATTATAATCACAACACTCTACCACAAACGCTAGTGGTTCAAATTTACCATTGTTCCCGGTTTCAATACTGATTTTCATAGACCAAAAACAGTAAGATATATCGAGATGCGTTTTTTGCGGTTCATTTAACTTCCCAAGAAAATTCTATCTTTTCCGTTAACCCTCTATTCAAACCGGAAATGGTTCAAATTAACCATTTCAGGTTTCATCCTTAATCGCCGTAGAGCAAGAACAGTAAGGATGGCGAGTAGTGGCCTTTTGATATGGATTCAGCGTCCAACGAACATTTGATCTTATTAATGTACTGGAACCAGTAGTTATAGGCGTACTACTTCAAGTTTAGTATATAATTCGCATAATTTGTAAGTCTGTCATAGTTTCACACTATAAAATGAAACTCCTTGTTTTCTTCACGCTTTAGTAAGCACACAGCGTCGAGTGTGCGTAGTTGGTTGCCCACACATCAAAACTATAGTTGCGACACGTGCGCTTAAAACCAGAGCATGGTTGAAGATGATTTTTTCCCCTTGCGTATTTCTTTGGGGAAAAATATAGGGCGTTAGAAAAGCATATAGTACTTAATAGCATGCGCAAGCACCCTGAGCGATTACACAAGCAGTTTTTTTGCGCAGAAAACTTTACGATGGTAGTTGGAGGAACCCGGTTGGTAGTCAGATGCTGTTTCATCATGTCTGATAGGTATTAAGTGCGAAGACTTAGCAGATTAGGTAGGGTGGAAAGCATATACCGAGTAGAGTACACTGGGTCCCTGGCAATATGAGAGCGCGAGTTCTGGAAGTGAGGTCCTGCAAAGTGTCTAGATAAGTTTGAAGGACAGAATTGACCGTCCTAACTATTGTACGACGGAATAGTCGTACTCCCTTGAACGAAGACCAGAAGCGAACCGGATGTTTAGCTTATTGCCTCCCATATTAGAAAGACATTTGTTTATCCTATATGGTGAATTGGGACATACGGTAAATTTTTCCGTTTGCATGCCTCCTGTGAACACATACACACGATCGTCTCTTGTTTGAGGCGAAATAATGACCCTCATCATTGAATTTCATTGCCGTTCACTCACCTCGCCACTACAATCTCTCTCAACACTACCAAAGACGCTCTCAGAGGGTAAGGGATGACAAAAGTAATCGTACGAAAGGAACTCGGGGACGTTTGCCTCCAACCGACTGTGTAGCTTTTGCGAGATCGTGGTGCTTGTGATTGTTTTGGCGGTCAGCTTGGGCAGCCCCAAGCGCGAACTATTCTTTTCTTTATGTTCTTTGTTCGTTGTGGGGACACATCTGTCATGGGAACCCTGTCTCTCTTGTCGCGTATACTACCAATGGATCACTGACGCATTATGATCCATGCAACTGTGAAATTCTACGAAACGACTAACCTTCCTATCGTAGTCGCATTATTTGGTTGGTACGTTCCAAGTAACTTAACCCTAGGAACACCAAGGGGAATATTATTTTTGTTATATTTTCTAACACTTCTAATTGCATAAAAAAATCTGAAAAAAAATTGATATTGTCAAGCTTGACCCCATTAGTCAAGAAAGTACTTGTTTAGTTTTTAGTGCTTTGTTTTTTGTATTTATAAATAAAGGAAGTGTTGTGGGCCTCAGAGGTCCCCCCCTTGGTAGTACTAAGAGGCTATTCACCGCATACACTAACTGTTAGATTCCAGTGTTTTGACTACTTATTCTACTTTCCTTTGAAACAGTTTTGGTATTACAACATGCAAGGTCACTCTGAGCTATTATTCTGGTGCAGTGTTGCCAACTGCACGTTATAAACAATTAGTATATATATTTTTCTGATTATTTTTGGCACCTAAATATTTTATTTTCTATTAGAGTATTCCTTCAAACCTGCTATATATATACCCAGACAACACGTACATGTACGGCACATGTGCACTATCCATGCATAAGCCGTACATGTGCAGATGTGCATTTGTGTGGATGATGCACACATACATAACCCATGCTTAAGCCGTACATGTGAATTTGAGTGGATGAAACACATATATAACCCGTATATGTGCATTTGCATGGATGAAGCACACATTTATATAACCCGTGCTGAAGCCGTTATGTTCACCTGTGCATTTGCATGGATGAGGCACATGTACACTCATGTCCAAAATGATTGTCGCATATCTATAACTGTCTTCTTGTGACAATATGATTTGATAATAATTTTGCAAGGTACTTTTAATACTGATGCTATGTGTATAATCGGGAAATTAATATTTGTGGTAAATTTCATAGTAAAAGAATTATAAATACGAAAATTAGAATGAGTAAAAGGAAATGTTGCTAAGTAGACAAGAAAGTTTTGTTTTCGTTTTATTGTTCTTATTTACTGCTCTTTTGACATGAAATTTACCACATACATGTATTTGCCAATCATACAGATACTAACATTACAAGAAATACCGGGTGAATTCATTATCAAATTATATTCCTACAAAAAGATATTTATAAACATGTGACAATAATTTTGGACATGAGTGTACATAACCCGTGCTTAAGCCGTTATGTGCACATGTGCATTTGCATGGATGAAGCACACATTTATATAACCCGTGCAGGTGCACATGTGCATTTGCGTGGATGAAGCACACATTTATATAACCCGTGCTAAGCCGTTATGTACACATGTGCATTTGCGTGGATACAGCACATTTAAATAGGCTACTGCACATGTGTATGGCATGTCCATAATACCATGCAAATATATACTTTTACTTTCATTCTCCTAGTATTTAAAACATGCAATATGGCTATAGTATTTTAAATTGAAAGTTGTCGTTTTTCCTCCAGGCGGTGTTAAAAAGACTTTTCGACGAATGACAGCTGAATGACTAAAAAACTCTGTAACGTCCGCTGAGCTATGATATAAGATCAATAGGTGGCAGCACTGTACTGATGTAACTACTGTCAGACAGTTCATAGGTTTACAAAATTATTTTCGTGACCGATTACAGCAGAACATGTTGCGTTATTTATTACTTGGCAAACACGTCAAATATATTACCTAAAGCTTTGCTCATTGCAAATAATAAACTCCAAAAGTAAAATTCTCACTGTCAATTATTAGTTACTTCTGATATACTTGGAAGGTGATGTCTTTGGTGTGATAGAACTGGCCACCTGGAGCTCTAACCAGGTTAAAAAATACGGTATCCATAGCTGGCGGAGAAAAATAAGCGAGTCATTTAGGCGTTCCATCCCCATTGGTTGAATTTATTCGCGAACATCTTATATACGGTTGGATTACTTACCTCATCGAGGTGAAGGAAACAACCGTCGAATTATTTTTAAACCTCCACGGAGGTTGGCACACCAAATTGATATTATCTTTTGACGACCTTGCTATTTCTCTTGGCTTAACAATTTATTATGATATTCTCCTCTTCGGAGGGTAGCTTATATTTTTCAAATATCATCATCTCAGCTCCTATGATGGCTACGTCCAACCCAGTCATCTCGAAAAAGAAGACTAAGGTACCAACGAAGAAAGTCAGCAGATCTCAATACCAGCCTGAGGAATTTCTTGTCCCGCTGGTTCGGACCAACACTTCCGGCGCTACTGCCGAGCCACGACCATCCTCGACTAACCTGTCAGTGACTGACGTCCCATCCCTTGCTCCACAGCAGGAAGACAATGCCATGGACTTTACCCTGGTTACTACACCAAAGCGACGTCGCTCGTCCTTGGAGTTCACACTGGGCCAACAACCTTCAACAGACTTCCCTGCTTTACCAATAAGCAACAGATTTGAGCCTCTCTCTACTCTCACAGCTGACGGGTCTCCTGTGATAGAGCCACGATCCAAACCCACCAAAGGGATTAAACCACCTCCTATTTATATTTACGGCATCCAAAACACCAACAACTTTACCAAAAACCTTTCCAAGACCCTCAGAGAATCGCCTCAGGTTCGGCATAACAAAAAACGTATCGTGATTCAGGTATCTTCTAGGGACGACTTCACAACTAAAAAACTACTGCGAACAGACGAAAACAGAATACGCTACTGGCATCGCCAAAAGTGACCGACCCCTAAAGGTTGTCGTTCGCAAATTACCCATAGATACAGACGTCGCTGATCTTCAGTCTGAACTAATCACCTTAGGCTTTAAGCCACTCACAATTTATCAAATGTCTCGTCGGGGCCCCACTGGTGGAGATAGGGTTCTTATGCCCCTTTTTCTTATCTCCCTCGAGAAAACTCCAAATATACAGGAGATCTACAACATAATAGTATTGCTTCATTATAAAGTTACATTTGAGCCGTATCGGCCGCCGAGTGTTCTGCAATGTTACCGCTGCCAACGTCTTGGTCATTCATAAGACACTTGCAAAGCTCAACTCAAGTGTATCAAGTGTGGGCAAAGTCATTTTAGGAAAGCCTCTGCCTTACCAGATGCATCCACACCAGCAACCTGTGCAAACTGCGGAGGGGACCATCCAGCCAATTATCGAGGTTGCCCCGTCTTTCGCTCCTACTCAGATGCTCTCAAGAAATCAACTCCTCCTGGCCTTAGCTTCGGTCCTAATGTAACAACTTCACTGGCTGATAAGGCACTCCGCAGCGACCGTTCTACACCACCAAATCAGGATGCTCTCTCTACGTCCAGCACACCAGATAGTACGTCTACACCATCCTCCAACGACTTCAATCTCCATTCACTCCTCACTTACATCAAAACCTTTAACTTTGGCCGCATTATCTCTCATATCAAGAAAGGATTTACTAGACTTCGGGAAGCCACGGATCTTGCGTCCAAGGCTGCTGTCGTCATAGAGATATTTGCTGACATGATTGCTGATGGTTGCTTCTAAACAACCACTCATTCATCACACTATAACTATTGTAACCTGGAATGCAGATGGTCTTACCGACCAGAAGCGTCTCCTAATTCGTTTTCTAGCTGAACATCAGGTAGACATCATGCTTATACAGGAAACTCACTTCACTGCCCAGGTTGCACACTGGAGTCTGCCCAACTACCAATTATTTCGCCTCGATCGAGTTCAACGACGGAAAGGAGTGTTACTGATTGCCCTGAAACGAAGTTTCAAGGCTAGACAACTCATTTTACCCCCGTTACACACACTAGAAGCCCTTGCTATAGAAGTCTTCCTCCCCGGGATTCCTCTCATATTGGTCACGGGTTACCGTTCTCCAGCACATGACTTAGATCCCAATGGTTTCGACGCCATTTCGACTGGGCCCCAAAATCATATTTGCAGGGGAATGGCACTGCAGGAGTTCCAAAGAAAACGGATGAGTATTACACCGGTATCTGCACACATCTCCGTTCATCGCCTATGGGCAACCTGATCCAACTCACCATCCTAAAGCAGGCGGAGAACCGGATGTGCTGGACATAGTCCTAAGCAAAAATACCATCTTAGCTACACGCCCTTACGTGATCTCAGCACTGGACTCAGATCATGATCCGGTCCTTTGCAAAATTTCTCATCGTCATATCTCCCGTCCTGCACCCGCTCGTATCTCCCGAACTACGAACTGCAGGAATTAAATTCTTTACTCGTCATAGCCGCTCGTCCAAATTCTCCTGCGGAAATTGATCAAGCGGTCACCCATCTTACGCTTGCTCTACGGCTGACTCCCTCAGCACATCAATAATTCCTGACTCGCAGTCGGATCCACACTGTGACTCTCCATTACTTCGTCTTTATATCCATCTCAAACGCTGGGCTCGAAGTACTTGGCAGCGCACCAGACATCTACTCTACAAAACTCTATGGAACACCTTAAGCCGCAAAATCAAGACCATCACTCGACGACAAACCAAGCAGTACTGGGAGACACTTTTTCGTGGGGTCACACTTAATGACACTAAAATTTGGCAGTATTCCCGCCTTTTCTAGCGCCGAGAGACTTCTCGTCATACTCAAATACTACAAGGTCCGCATGGAGTCATACATGACGACCAAGGGCAAGCAGACTTATTTGCTGCATCTCTAGAGTGGCAGTTTACACCTAATGCGACTCCTGTCGTTCCTCACATTCATCAGGACGTTCAGGGCACTATGCGCATGCTTCATTTTCAACCAATACTTCTCCTGCCTGAGGTCGTAACACCAAGGGAAGTTGAGCGTCAGATTTGTCACTTGCCCAACAACAAAGCGCCTGGAGTTGATCAGATCCGCCCGGAAGTACTGAAACATGGGACACGGAAGCTACTCCTCTATCTTGCTGCTTTATTGACAGGCATCCTTCAGGTTTGCTACTTTCCCCGTGCTTGGAAAGAAGTGAAAATCATTCTTCTTCCTAAACCAGGTAAAAATCCGACTCTCCCAGAAAACTATAGACCAATTAGCCTGTTATCACATGTGAGCAAACTCTTCGAACGAGTGCTTCTCGCCCGACTTCACGAGAACGTCACCACTTATGATATACTCCCCCACCATCAATTTGGTTTTCGTGTTAACAACAGCAAAACAAGCCAATTAGTGAGGGTAGTCGACCACCTGACTACCTCTTTTAACCGACGACAATATGTTGTGGGTGTATACCTTGATATCTCGAAGGCGTTTGATAAAGTGTGGTTATCAGGCCTCATTTATAAACTTCGCTTACAAGGCTTCTCTTTACCTTATCTCAAACTCCTCACTTCATACCTCTATGATCGCTTTTTCTATGTCTCTGTGAGACAGGCCAAGTCTTCTCCCAAACCAATTCAAGCTGATTTACCTCAAGGCGCGGTTCTTTCACCTGTGCTTTACACCTTATACACAACACACTTACCCATGGTGCCGCACTATTTTCCTGCAACATACGCCGATGACACTGCTTTCTCCACGAACAGCAGCAATCTTCGTCTTTCCTACCACTGCATGCAGCACCAACTCAATGTCTTTTAAAGTTGGGCTACCATTTGGCGCCTAAAAATCAACGCGGATAAGAACGTTGCAGTCTGTTATAGCAAAAGACGCAGCAGAGCCATCCATCATTTATACTATGACAACATTGAACTTCCACACCGTCAGCATGCAAAATACTTGGGAGTTATCTTAGATCGAGGCCTTACTTTTGGTCTTCATATCAGGGACATTAAACACCGAGCCCTTCGAAAATTGTCTGTCCTCTATTCTATTCTGCGTTGCAGTGCCTTAAGTCATGAAACAAGACTCCACGTCTTTAAAATGGTAATTTTGTCCACAATCACCTACGCATGTCCAGCATGGCAACATGCGGCACTCAGTCACTTGCGCATGGTCGAGAGTGTGTAAACCAGGGCAGCTCTTATCATAACAGGCCATGACCGATATACGCGTAACAGTCAACTTTTAAAGGACTTAAACATATATCCTATCCGGGACGTGTTACGTCAACACCATACTCGTTTTTGGGCCAACCTCTCCCCCCACGTCAACCCCGCTATTGCAGCCATGGGCACAGCGCATACACACCGACGAACTTACAGGACGCCAAGGTTGTAGCATAACTCTTTACCCACACTCTACTCACTCACTGCGACAGTTGCAGCTGAAGGCCACATGACGTCGCCGTATCTCATATTCTAACTCATTCCCCCAAAGGTCTAATCATCTTCTTTTCTATAGGTGCCATCGAGTCTGGGACTTTTGTCCGATACTTTACACAAAACCACACTTTCAAGCTGAGCTGAGCTGGTATCATAGATGGTGTTACTGCGTAAGGCACCAAATATATATAAACTTATTTTTCATTGCATCTCGCTTTTACATCACGTCTGCATTACGAGGAAATCACCTGTGGACATGTAAGTCATCTGGGTACTGCGAGTAAATCACCTACGTGCTACGTGTAAATCATCTCTGTCCTACATGTAAATTAGCTGGTTACTTCGTGTAAATCACCTGTGTGCTATGTGTAAATCACCTGTCCTACATATAAATCATCTGTGCACTATATATAAATCGAATATGTGCTACGTGTAAATCAACTGTGCGGTAGGCGTAAATCACGTATGAAGGACGTGTGCATTGCACATGTACTGCGCACGTGAAGATGTTGAAATGAAATCTTTAAGTTTTACGTCCCACGCATATGCCGGTTAGGCTAAAGGAGACGGTGATTATGAGTAATGAGTGAAATGGTGGAATGAAGAAAGTGGGAGAACCCCGAGGAAACCCACGCGCACAGTGTTTGTCCACCACAAAGTTCACTTCGCGGGGGCTGAGATCGAACACGAGACCCCAAGCACTAGAGGTGAACGCTCTACCACTGAGCCACCGCGGCGCCGTGAAGATGTTGAATAGAACCTGTGACGCTTATGTGCATCACATGTACTGGCGTGCATTTATACAGATGATGCACATGTTGCATCCGTACAATTGTACATGTACTATACGGGTACTGTACGTGCATTGTGTTGTCTGGGATATATATATATATATCCCAGACAGTACAATGCACGTACAGTACCCGTATAGTACATGTACAACTGTACGGATGCAACATGTGCATCATCTGTATAAATGCACGCCAGTACATGTGATGCACATATAAGAGAGAATCAAGTTTCAATAATTTCAATAGTGATGGAAAGGAACTATGCCTTTCAGTGAATCCCTTGTAATATTCATGATGCTGTAGTGGTGTTAGTTTGCAAAACTGACAAACAAGTCGTAGCTTGTTTGCTTACGTCTTACATGTTCATTCCATAGGTGCAAAAACTTGACGTTGTGCTACTAGAAAAAATGTAACTTTTTGTTGGGTTGGCAACACTACTTCTCTGGTGACATCCCCTATAGTGTCTAATGAACGTCCCTCACACTGTCCATCTTTTCGTGGAAACAAAATTTGAAATAATTTCGCCATTCCAAGGATAACCGAGATGGAATTACACAAGATTAATCCTGAATTCATTAGAATACTGAAGTATACCTCACTCATCCCCATTCTACCCCATTTTGCTGTACCACACCAAAATGCTTTTAGAAGCCGCCTCTGTACACATACTACACTGCACTAAATTGCTATTGATCTGTTTGATAGTTTTTCTACACAAACAAATAAAATAAATAGGTCATAGTTACTGACATATATAAAAAAATGGTAACTTAAACAATTACACACATATAGTTGGCAATACTGAGAAACCTAGTAATAGAAAATAATAATATATGATGTCTTAGGCACCCGGGGCCTTATGCAGAGTCGTTCTGATTCGTGATTATTGTCATACTAAAGAGTTTCACTAACATATGTTTCCTGCTGTAGTCAGGTTTTTAGTTTGACGCTAATCATACGTCAAAAAAGACTCTGCATAAGGATCCCCAAGTTCATATCAGACAAGATACATTATTTTTCGTGAGAAATAATGACCTTTAAGCTGTGGGCCTCAGAGCCCCCCTCCCCCCGTTGGTGTTCCATGTAACCCAAAAATACCTTGGTGTTCCTAGGGTTAATCGCACAGTGAATGTTCCCTGTCGTTGTCCCGTTGATTCAGATGCAGATTGATCCACACATACATGGATACATACATCCACCCTCATCGTATTAGCCAACGATCTTCAAACTACTAGCAGTATGCCGTCTATAGGCGGCGGTCAACCTGTCCTCTGCTGTGGCCGCTGTCCTGAAACCTTTCGGGGTGTTCTTAAATGCGTTTCCATCTCGGTGTATATATGCAACACATGGGTTAACAACACTATAGCCTAACTGTCCGCTGTCTTCTGTTAGTGGTGTGTTGGATGATAATGACTAGTGCGTGAGGCGGTGTAAAGAGACAATGGTAGTGTAAAATGGGAGACATTTCCATTTTCAAATAGGATAAATTATAGATGCATGGTTGATTGTAGCAAGTGCATAAAGACTGTCTGTGTTAAGCGTATAGAGGGCAACAGTGTCCGAGATTATGACACGTAGAGAACTCGTGGTAAGACGTCAGAGAAGTGGTATAGTGGGGCGAGCCTAGTGATAGGGCTTCGCCCAATATTGAAGAGGATTATAAGAAAGAACCATAGAGCTAATGCGACACAACTGACTAGAGAACTAAGGGTCGGGAATGATTTGATTCTACAATTATTACAGTCCGACGAGAGCTGCATAGCCTCAATATGCGTAGACACACTACCATTTCGAAACCTCTATCATCACCAACAACGCAATAGGTGGGACAGGCGGTGTCAAGAACAAAACATGGACCGCTGGTAGTTAGAAGACAGTAATATGGTCCAAGGAGTCATTCTCCTTGTTTTCTTACAACTGGCTTAGTTTATGTATGGTTAGACCACAGAAGAGGCGTGTGCTTACGATCACCTACGTTCTTCCATTAAATATGACACCGGCTTTGTGCTGGTGTGGCCACAATTTCGTGGCATTCCGTTGTCCTTTATTAATTTCAAAGAAAGAATTATTACCAATGGATAGTGTTGCCACGAGACGAGACGAGACTTCAGGCTGTCTCGTCTCGTCTCGTGCAAAGCATGTCTCGTCTAGTGTCTCGTCTCGAAAAAATGTGCTCGTTCCGTCTCGTGTCTCGTCTCGAGAGGTTCTGTCCCGTCTCGTCTCGTTTGTCTCGTTTTGTCTCGTCTTGTCTCGTAAAAATATAGCAGCATACCATGGGAACGAAAGTAAAATGTAGCAGGCTGTACCATGCTAATCAAGATACAACTAACAAGGGAAGAGAGGGAGATTATATATCGAAGTGGAAGATGGTTTATATACCAATCGAAAGCACTAATGACGCCTATTACAAAACTGTAATAAAAATTTTCCGAATGCATATACTGTGCGAGCTATATGAATATGCAGGGTGTCCAGAAAATCCATTTCCACCCCTTGAAATCGCAAACGATGAGACAGATGACAAAACTGGAAAACACGTTTTTGATCATTATAAAAGTACAGTGTATCAAAGCTAACATTGTTGTCCCAGGGCCACCCGCAGAGTCCCAGGCGGGATCCAACTCAAAAATTACAAAAGGTAAGGGGGTGAAGTAGTATATCGTTCGAAACTTCTTGGGAAATGAAAGAAGACGAACAAGTCCCAACTCTCTAAAATTACCCTGTGCAAAATGGCGGCCGGTCAAACTGTCAGCAAAAACGTCATTGTAGAGTCTATGGCCACCCTCCAAAGAAAGAAAAAAAACTGAAACGGTAAGACAGATGTCAAAAAAGAAAAAGATGTGTGTCATCTTTTCAAAAGTACAATGATTGAAAGTAAAAATGTTTGTCCCAGGGTCCTCCACAAGGTTCCAGACGGGGTCCTACTCAAAATTTTCAAATGGCAAATATGGTCAAATAAAGCTGTTGAGAAATAAAAGAACACGGAACAAGTCTCGATCCTCTAAAATTACCCTGTGTAAAATGGCGGCCGGTCAAAATGTACATCTTCATTTCGATTTTCTGAGCACGTTCACTTTCCATTTTGCAATCGGCACTTGTTTTCATTCTGAGACATTTGTACGTATTTACTCTTCCTGGTGCAAGGAATTCTTTCGTTTGAATCATTTTATAATTGATAAACCAAGTAACGAGCATAAGTACCACTATTGTGCAGTCATAAACATAAATAAGTAGAGGTAAGAGTCTTTACTTCTTATGGCTCCAACCTCTACTTATTTATGTTCGTGGAAGTACATTATATGTTAACTAGTCAGTTCTATACTCAAAGATGTCAAATGTTGTCGTTTCTTTTCTTTATGTCTTAATTTGTTTTTATTTTATTATTTTTTTTCTTTATTTAGATATTATTGGGCTCAAAGAGCAGAATCTCACAGTAGGGGCATTTCCTTTCTTTCCGTTGAGTACAAGAATTAAAGTGAAAGTAAACTAAAACCCGGTTACAGAAAGAACAACTAAAATGCAAGATGTTTGCACAGTATTATCGTAGAGCGTCCATACTTGTTCTATCTGCTTTCATTTAATAACAGCTTTAAACGATGTGCTACTTGACCTCCCTTGCCATTTGAACAATTTGAACATGACCCCGCCTGGGACATTGTGGAGAACCCTGAGACAAATATTTTTACTTCCAACCATTGTACTTTTGAAATGATGACACACATGTTTTCCTGTTTTGACATCTGCCTCACCGTTTCAGGATTTTTTGGGGGGTGGCCATCGACTTTACAATGACGTTTTTGCTGACAGTTTGACCGGCCGCCATTTTGCACAAAATAATTTTAGAGTATTGAGACTTGTTCCGTCTTCTTTCATTTCCCAAGAAGTTTCGAACGATATGCTACTTGACCCCCTTACCTTTTGTAATTTTTGAGTTGGACCCCGCCCAGTACACTGCGGGTGGCCTTGTGACAAGAATTTTTGCTTTGATACGTTGTACTTTTGAAATGATCAAACACATGTTTTCTAATTTTGGCATCTGTCTTATCGTTTGCGATTTCAAGGGGTGGTAACGGATTATCTGGACACTCTATATATCCATATAACTCGCATAGTATATGCATTCGGAAAATTTTTATTACAGTTTTGTAATAGGCGTCATTAGTGCTTCCCATTGGTATATAAACCATCTTCCACTTCGATACATAATCTCCCTCTCTTCCCTTGTAAGTTACAAGTATTACCCAGAACACACAAGACAAGAAATGTCACGGTAGCTACACCGTGAAGCCTTCACCTCTGGTGTATGTGGTAGTCGGTTCGATCTCGGTTAGTGCCATGTGAGCTTTGTGGTGGACAAACATTGAATGTGTGTGGGGACCGCGGTGGCTCAGTGGTAGAGCGTTCACCTCTGGTGCTTGGGGTCTCGGGTTCGATCCCAGCCCCGCCAAGTGAACTTTGTGGTGGACAAACACCGTGTGTGTGGGTTTTCTCGGGGTTCTCCCGTTTCCTCCTACTTTTTTCATTCCAACATTTCATTCATTACTCATCATCACTGTCTCCTTTAGCCTAACCGGCATAACCGTGGGACATAAAACTCAAAGATTTCATTTCATTTCATTTCATTTTTCGAATGTGTGTGTTTTCTCGAAGTTGTTTAGTATCCTACCACTTTCTTCATTCCACTAATTTTCCCATCATCATCCATTCGGCCAAAGTTGCCTAAAGGTCTTAAAAATAAATTCAAATAAGCTCACAAGGCAAGGACAAATAGTTTACAAGATAATATATCTCTGCTGTTAGTTGTCTGAGGCTTCTCGACCCTGGCTTCTTTTTTTTACATTCTAAAACATTGAAATTTGTTTCACCAGTTTCAATACACGAATATACAGTAAATTGCTCATAGGTACGTCGAAGATGAAGACACTAATGTTAAATACTGTTTACACGACAAGCAAAGTTCGATGTAAAGGTGTCATCATCCCCGACACTATCAGATACTATCAGCCCACTTGCTATATAGTGTCTATATATATATATATATATATATATATATATATATATATATATATATATATATATATATATATACAGAGAGATGCAAAGATATATAGATAAATAGAGAGATAGATATGTGTCTACACTTTGATTTCATATAGTCCAGCCTTTAGGTTTCACAGTGTTAACCCATAACAATCCAAAAACTACTTTCCATTTTAGCATATTTAGATTTGTTGCAATTTTTTTTTTAAAAAAAAGCTCGGAACCAAATAATTTTATTGAGTAATGGAAAGTATTTGATTGAAATTTTATATGTTACTGCACACTAAGCTCTACTTAAAGTGCCATAGTAATGGGAGCTGAACGACACATCGGACGAAAGAATGCTTGGAGCCAGTCTTCACCTCCATGGTTTAAATCTGTTCCCATAACCACGGGGTGTGTGCTACTATGTGGTGCTTGCCCCGTTTGTGTAACAAACTCATGACAGTACACCCAGATTAGCTAATGACTAAAAAAAAAAGTTGATTTTTGGGTGGCCATTTTGGATTAAAGTTCCTTATATTGTCGGGATCTATTCGCAATCATACAACGTACATCTTCTTACCAAGCCGAGCGGTCTGCGGCGATAGACCATCGGCTTGAAGGCCCCGGGTTGAGTCCCGGAAGGGTCATGTGTATGGATTTTAACAAGATTTGTTTTTTCGTATTGTGTCGGGGGGGGGGGGAATCGTACGGGATAAAAGGATTTCAGTCTGAAGAAAATGGAGAGAATATCCTCCCCAGGATACTTTCATGGGAGTAAGGAATTAGTAAAAATATAGGATATACATTTTATAGCAGGTTTAAAAATATGGTTTGGGTATCCTATTTCTTTTCTGTTAATTATGTTCTTCAATGTTCGAATTTTGATCATTCTCATGATATTTTCTGCTTTCAACGGAGTTCCATGAATATTATACCAAATGTTCTTTACACTTATCAAGTTCGAGAGGTTTTATGCGCCTGTAAGAAACAATTTCTGAAGATAATTCAGGTCCTAATGAATATTATTCACTAGGAAAGGGAAGTATTCCCCTCCTTTCAACACGGAAGCAGAGGGCAATTTCGCACTCTGGTCAGATCAAACATTTCCGCCTAACAAAACGAAGGTCCCCCTGTAAAACTTGCAAACAATTTGAAGGGTTCGTCGATAATATCTTTGCTTCTTTTGTCGTCCGCCCGCCTTCCAAACGAAGAGGTGAATTTTACAACATGACTGCTGCACAATAAGCGAGCGATTGGTAAAATGGTAAAAGTGTGTTTTTATGTGTGTGTGTATGTGTGTGTGTGTGTGAGAGAGAGAGAGAGAGAGAGAGGAAGAGAGAGAGGAAGAAGACCAAATTTTAGTTGCAAGATGACATACTTCAATTGCCGTTTTCGGTTCATATAGCAAAAAGAATACCGCCACCAGAGAATAAAGACAAGTGTAGACCTTACCCAGTTTTCAAATTGAATAGATGGTGGTGGTAGTTCGGTTTCTTGACCTTGTAAAAATCTTCCCTGTCTTTGATTTTGTTTGTCATCATTCCAGCCAGAAATAAATAAAAAAAAAACAAAAAAAAAACGAGAATTCCTCAGTTTACAGCAAGGGGAATTGGGGACAAGACATTAAGGATGATATTCCTCATGTATCACGATTGTTTCATTCAATAGACAGAGGACACTTTTCTATGAAGGCTTTTCAACATGTTTTCTCACAAAGGGGATTTTCCTTTTGCAATCTATATGACCATTGGCAATTTCAATCTTGGCCATTCCTGCCAGCGTTTTCATTTTCGAGACACGAGACATTTCACAAGACGTCCCGTCTCGTCTCGTGTCTCGTCTCGTTTTCGAGACGGGACAAGTAGTCTGTCTCGTCTCGTGTCTCGTCTAAGAGGGTTCTGTCCCGTCTCGTGTCTCGTCTCGTTTACGAGACGAGACGAGACGAGACGAGACACTACCAATGGATATGCATATCTTGGGCGACCAGATGTATCGTGTGTTACATATGTTGTTTGCTAATGACACAGCCTTCCAAGATCATAATACACCAATACACACTCCAGGCATTGTTACAAACCTCGCGTTACTCGTGTATTACAATATTTTAAAGCAACACTATTAAATATTTATTTCAATGAAATAACTTGTTGCACGGTTTACGTCATTAAGTAGTTTAGAGGTTATGGTAGTAGCCAGCTGAGAGATGGAAGAATACCACTGTTTTGAGTTGAGTTGAGTTGATTTTAGTTTAACGTCCCTTTCAGCAGCGAGGCTATATGAGACGTGGACCTACTGATTAACGTGGAATCCGAACCACATGAGCTCCCGCCGGGAATCGAACCCGGGTCTCCCACGCCAAAGGCGCGTACGCTAACCACTTAGCCACGAAGGAGCTCACCACTGTTTTGAAAGTATGGTTCTCAGCTAAAGTATATTTTAAAATAATTTAGTAAATTCAAGTATATTGTAAAGCTCTTCTTAAGGTAGAGATTAAACAGTAGTACACTGAAATTTTTGGACTTTCCCAATCACCTTTTATTATAAAAAATCTTATGTACAGTAATAATAATTACAGTCTCTAATGCTAAGTCCTTAGATATTTGGTGGTTTTGTTAGCGAGATTGTAGGGACCCAGAGGCCAAGCGTCCTAGGGTGATAGAACCGAAGGATCTTGCTACCAATGAGTGGATTTAAGGTACCTCTCAGAGACCGAGCGTCCTAGATAGGAGGATGAAAGTCAAAGACCAGGCGTCCTAGAGAGTTGATGATGGTCGACGACGTCGTCCTGGTGGTTGTCGTCTGAAGTTGTTTACAGCCAGCACATGGTTTTGGGATCACGCGGAACATTATATCCCCTTACCTTAAATAAAAAAGTAAGACACTGGATTATTCTTTTGTTGGAAACTGCACAGTGGTTGTGGTATACATTAGAAAAGAAACACTAAGACAGTGACTAGGGAAGGTCGCGGGTTGTTACTCTGACTTCGTATCGATACTATGCTCAGTCGACTCCTTTTTACATATGAAACAATTAGACAACCGGAAAATCCTCGATCGTAAGTGTGTTTAAAATATGAGCATTATAAGTTCAAAATTGAACCGATTTTACAGAAAGTTTGAAATAGACGATTAATTTTTGTATCGAGGGGGGGGGGTTCTTGGGTGTCAAACAGAGTGGTAAGATCAAAATGTACGCATTTTGCAAAATAACTGAACATGTTGAGGAGGGAGTGAAGGGTAATGGTGTCTTAAAACTTGCAAATTGCCTCCCATTTGCCTTACTGTGTCAATAGGCTAGTAAAATGTATTTGCTACCCCTATTCGAATGCATTGTCATTCAAATAGCACTTATCTGTGTGACTACCTTCAAGTTGAACAATGACATTTGTCTTGGAAACGCTTTGCCAGGTGTGCGAAATTGAATGAAGAACGCCGTGGTATTCATAATTAAACTTGTGATGATCTATATTGTCGTGTTCTTCCCCTTCCGTACCTAGGAGTGAGACCAATACTTTCCCAAAAGGCTCTGTCAACAATCTGTTTTGCCCGGATCAGCTGTTCTGCAAAAATTTTGCACTGGTCGCACTACAACATAGTATCATATGTGGATGACAAAATCAATTTATTGTTAAAATTAAGTTAAACCAAATAAATTATTTACCACAGGCTAGCACTGACAGTGCATACCATACCAGTGACCACCTTATTCCATTTGTAGTTAATCGGGCGAAAGTGGCGATTCAAACAGCTCGCGCAGTGCCAGAGCGGCTTGCTGCGGAACTAACCTGAGCGGTACTCCGAACCCTGTCGGCTTATGCTTATGTATCGCAGAAGACAGTGTTCTAATACATCATCACTAGCTATGTTTTTAGGTCTCAGTGAATTGGAATGTCGATTATGGGAAAATATTGGTCAAACTCCAGGGAATATTTGAATATACTCAGACCGACAAAAAGACCGAATAATAATAATAATAATAATAATAATAATAATAATAATAATAATAATAATAATAATAATAATAATAATAATAATAAAATGATTAACGAGATGTGCGCTCAAAGCTGTGAACCAGGTGGCTTTTATTCTCGAGAAAACTGCTGTTTGCATACGTCATACCTAGCCAGCTGTATGCTCTCTGGCCACATTTCTCGCCGAATATCGTAAAATATTGACTGAAGTTTGACCATTATTTTGCAACAATCGCCATTAAAATCTTTGAAAATTTAAAAAAAATGACTAGCGATGAGAGATTGAAACACCGTCTTCCACAATGCATATCATCATGCTCATGGGTTTTCTCGGGATACTCCCGTTTTCTGCCACTTTCTCATTCCACCAATTCTTCCAACATCATTCACGCAACTCAATCTTAGTCTCCTTTAGTCTAAAGAACATAATCCTGGGACGTAAAACTGAAACAATTCTCTCTTTTTTTTCCACAATGCATAAACAGAGGGCGGCTGGGTTGGAAGTTCCGTTCATGTTAGTTCCGCGACGAAGTGTTTCCGAGACGTGTTATTTATTGTTCAATGTGAAGGCGATCACACAGGAAACTGACATTTGAATGACAGTAGTGTTGAATAGGGATGGCAAATTATTTTATTAGCGTATTGAACCGGTGTACCAAACAGGAGGCAATTTGCAAGTTGCAAAACGCCTTTACTCTTCACCCCCTCCCAATAAGTTCCCTTATGTTGCAAAATGCGTACGTTTTGACTTCACCATTGTGTTGATCACTCAAGAAAACCCCCCAATGCCAATAATGAAGCATCTATCTCAAGAAATAGTTACTTCAATCTTTTTGAAAAAATATGTTCAATTTTGAACTTTTAACGCTCTTAATTCGAACACGCTTGCGATCGAGGATTTCTCCGGTTGCCTAATTGTTTCATATGTAAAAGGGAGTCGGATGAGCATAGTATCGCTATGAAGTCAGAGTAACATCCCGCGACCTTCCTTAGTGAGCACATATATAAAAATAAAAAAAATAAAAACTTCATTTAGGCAACACTGTATATAAATAACACTTTCACCGAAATATAAAAAAAGTTTTGTCGCTTTTTGTAGAGGTCTGTTCAAATCTAATCTAATCGGTTGGCCCTCACACCGTGAGTTGAATGCAAATGGAGATAAGGCGAAGGTTATGTGTTGGTGTTCGTATATCCAACATACTACCTGGCTGTGGCAGTTCAGTTACATCGTGAACTTGCGTAAGGACAAAGTGAACATGGGACTTCCACAGAGCGTCATAAGGGCGTATATGCTGAACGAGTTTAAACGGGTCAAACGCCGCTGCAGCGTGGCCTTTGGTGAGGGTGTCGTGACTACGCAGACAGTGCAGCGGCGGTTAACTAGTTTAAGGACGGTGATGAAACACTCGAAGACGCACCACGTGCCGGAAGACCAAGACATGTCGAAAATGAAGATCTTCAGGCAGCAATTGAGGCGAAAAGTGACCAGACATGTGAGGAATTTGGACCACAATTCCGTGTGAGTGTAGAAACCATTCGGAAGCACCCGTATCAACTTGGGAAGCACTACAAGTCGGGTCGATGGGTCCCACATGATTTGACTCCGAGCCAGAAGGCAACGCAAAAAGACATCTGTGTTTCTTCGCTGTCTCATCTGAGGAAGGAGACATTTCTGGACAGTGTGTTGACATGTGATGAGAAGTGGGTCCTATACGAAGCTCCAGAGCGCCGTCATCATTGGTTAGCATCCCATGAACCGGTTCCAAAACAGCCGAAACCAGCATTGCACCAGAAGAAGATCCTCCTGTGTGTTTGTGTAGACTGCTCGCAATAACGTGCATTGGGAACTGCTACCAGCTGGTCAGAGCATCAATGCAACTATGTACTGTCAATAGTTGAGTCGTGTTCAAGAAAAACTCAAAACTCTGAAGCGAGCACTTCTGAATCGCAAAGGGGTCCTCCTGTTACAGGACAACGCTAAGTCCTACGTGGCTATTATTACCCGGGACACCATTCTACGCCTTGGATGGGAAACACTATTGCATCCGCCATACTCCCCGGACATTGCATCGTTCAATTAATACCTGTTCCATTCCTTGGACAATCACCTTCGAGGATGCCAGTTCAAATCCCTAGTAGAGGTGGAAAATTCATTTGATAACTTCTTCGCTTCATGTCCCACCAAGTTCTACCGCGATGGAATCCATGGCCTTCCAGAACGTTGGCAGAAGTTCGTCGATACTGATAGGGACTATTTTTGATCTTCCAGGTACGTCTAAGCTGACATAACTATGTTCGAAGGTGGTGGGTGGGAAGGCGACAGAACTTTCTTGGTTACCTTTATATAAAAATAAAATTGAGAATAGGAGCGAGCAACAGTTTGTTCTCTTTCCTAAGCAGGATCATTATAATGAAGTCATCTCTCTCAAAAGTCAAAGAGGCTACGGAAACTTTGGTGTTGTCTACATAATGCAACAAATTGCAAGATCACAAAAACTTTTTTTCGAAAATGTGGGCGTTCTTTATGTATTTCAACCTCCTGAATTCGAAAATGATACTCAAAATGTATCACCCACAGTTTTGGCACAAATCGCTTACATTTGCAAGAACACCATATGAAGATCAGAAGCGGCGCATCGCTTTCAGCTGTTCAACAGTTGCGACCCTAGCGACACACAGTGAAATGTCATATTGGAAATGGCGCTTCCTGTTCGTCATTGTATTGTTTGAGTAAGGAAGTATGTGATAATGTTAGTGTACAATGGTCACCTGAGACTGTGTAAACTCTTCTTACAGTTTTTGTTATATTTGTGGTGAACTTGAGGTGATAAAAGACCGAAGAAACATTACTGATTTCATCAGAAAGGTGTACCATGCCTATTTCGGAGTGAAATTAGGCGACATAAACAAACCATGGGTTCCGCAGGTCGTGCGTGTTGTGTGTGTAGAAGATTTACGACGGTGGGTGTCAGGAAAGAAGTCATTACTATTTGGAATCCCTATGGTGTGGCTGAAGCAACAGAATCATATCGACGACTGTTACTTCTCTCTTGTAAGATTACTGGTTTCAACAAGAAAACAAAAAGACAATTGAATATCGGAACAACATTCGCTCAGCGATTCGTCCTTTTCCAATGGCCCGGATATACCTATACCACAGCCTCCGCAGACATTAGATACGGACGACAGTGATGACATAGATACCGTGCAAGGGACGGATGATACTGAGTTTGAAGTAGGCATAGATGAGGGCCCTATTCTGTTCACTCAGTCAGATCTAAATGATTTAGTCTGTAATCTGGGACTGACAAAGGACAAAGCAGAGCTCCTACGGCCAAGACTGCGCGAAAGACATTTGTTAGCATCCGGAACGTCCGTTACATTTTACGGACAGAGGGACTTGATATTTACACAATATTTTGCTCAAAAGGACTTGTTGGTGTATTGAAGTGATGTACAAGGTCTGATGTGTCAGTTGAACATTCCGTACGAGCCAGGTGACTGGAGACTGTTTATTGACTCATCTAAAAGAAGCCTGAAAGCAGTTCTGCTGCACAATGGTAATATATATGCCTCAATACTTATGGGCGTCTCTGGCGGGGGGGACGAGAGAGACGCGTCCCCACAATATTGTGAAGTACAAAATGTTCAATATTCTATTTAATTTAATTTATTTACTAACGACAGAATAACATATAAACAATAATTATTATATTTATTTGGAATATAATATTCAGGCTATGAAACGATTATAACAAAGTTCTTCATATGTCTCAAGAGAGTCCGTGAAGGTAAGCAAAAAGGTTATGGAATCACAGATAAATAAACAAGTTGGGCTAGGTACTACTATTTAAATCACTTTCTTTGATGTCCCGCCCAAAGTTTACATACCAGAGACGCCAGTGTCAATACCTGTCGGTCAATCTATGCTCCTGAAGGAAACATATGACAACATGAATGTGCTTCTTACTACCATATTATTATGAAGATCACAATTGGATTGTGTGAGTGATTTGAAAGTGTTAGATATGCTTCTAGGACAACAATCAGGATATACCAAGTTCCCTTGTTTCATCTATGAATGGGACAGTCGGGCTCGTGACAAGCATTAGGAGCAAAAACAGTGGCCCCGAAGGTTGGAATTGGTTCCAGGGGACAAAAATATCAAGTGTGACTCTCTAGTGGAAAGAGACAGAATACTTTTGCCACCTCTGAACATCAAATTAGGCATAATGAAGCAGTTTGTCAAGGCATTACGTAAGTGTGGCAACTGTTTCAAATATCTATGTAACAAGTTCCCCATTCTGTCAGAGGCTAAGTTGAAAGAAGGTGTGTTTACTGGTCCTATATTCGAAAACTAATGCTGAATGAAGGTTTCCTTCATTCAGTGAATGCCGTGGAGCGAGAAGGTTGGACTAACTTTAAGTGTATGGTTCAAAACTTCCTGGGAAACAATCGTAGCCCAGATTATATCGACATAGTTGAGAACATGCTGACGAAATTCAAAATGCTGGGATACTCAATGAATTTGAAGTTACATGTTTTATATTCGCGTCTTGACTTTTCCTCTCCAAATCTGGGTGCTGTAAGTGAGGAACAGGGTGAAAGATTCCATTAGGATATCAAGGACATGGAACGACGATACCTGGGCATTTGGGATATTCGGATGATGGGCGACTACATCTGGATGCTTCACCGTGAGCACCCAGAAATACCGCATAAGAGGAGAAGCAAGGGCCACGCCATAACCACTAAGAAAGCACGGAATGAATGAGCTTAATGCATGTTTTGTACCACATCCTCTATATGCATCTGTTTACTGTGTGCATATTACAATATTTTGTTGTTTTAAACGTATATTCTATTTCAGCGTGATTCGTTTTCCATATATATATATATATATATATATATATATATATATATATATATATATATATATATAATACTCCAATATATGCTATCAATATTAGCAAAGTATACGATTTGTGCCAAACAGTGGGTGATAGGATGTTTTGAGTGTCATTTTCGAATTTAGGAGGTCGAAATACATAAAGAACACCTACTTTTACGAAAAAAGTTTTTTCACTGTTGCACTGTGTTATTAATACTTATACACTAGGTCAATGATAGTAATGGCAACAGTATACTATGGCGAAAGCAGTATCGTTTTATTATTAGCTACTATTTGTGACGATTCGCTTATGTAGATAATAAAAAAAATGGAATTCCAATTAATAATGATAAAATTAAGGCTGCTATAGAAACTATTGTCCAGGAAAAAGTTTTTGTCAAATGAAAATCCGAAACGTGATCAGAAACCGAGGTCTCTTTGTCTTAACAAGGAATGCATAAAACTTACAGTTCGTTGGATATTTTGAAGGTTGAGGATAAAATTAATATTGCTTGTAGCGGGCAGGTGCCGAAATTGAACTGTAAAATTAGTTGTATGGCGTATAGACAAATTTAGTTTTCGTAATTACTCTTTCAAAGTCTTTGTATCTAAAAAAAAGTAGATGAAATAGGGAAATAGGGTGTACCTTCTACACCGCTAATACGGTATAATAATATTTAACTTTGATGTAGCACTAGAAGCACCTAGCGGTATTTTAGACCGCTTCCAGATATGTATATTGCCCGTTCTCGGTTACTTTTATTGATTAGTCGCTCATACTCTATGACTTTTATTTATTTGCTATTCAACGTATTTGCAACGAGTTTGAATAATAACAACAATAAAACAATATGTGGGGAAGGGAATTTCAGCATGTTATACCTAGAAACACCAAGTGGTTTTTTTAGACCGCATAGGTGAAGAATAATGGGAAAATGAATGAAATTACTATTGGTTATCGCGTTAATTTGTGGGTGGCGGAAAAGGGAATTAGATACTTTTTAAATGGAGTACAGTATCAGTGGTAGCAGTATCAATTATATATATATATATATATATATATATATATATATATATATATATATATATATATATATATATATATATATATATATATAGGGTTAGACAAAAAATAAAAAAAAACACTTCATACATTACACGTAAGTTTGGCCCTCCACTATACAACACATATTGTGGTCGCAGATCAGTTTTTTGTTTTCAATGTGTCATGTGGACCTTCCTCTTCCGTCAGCAGTAACCAGTTCACCTGTCACTGTCTTGGTGTGAAAGTGGTGCGGTAAAATGGGCAACCTGATAGACTTCCAAAGAGGCATGATGCTTGGTGCCCGTCTGGTTGGAGCTTCAGTTTCAACAGTGGCGAACATTGTGAGGGTATCGAAAGGCACTGTGTCCAATGTCACGAGGGCATACACAATTCATGGGCAAACGACGTCTGCAAAGAACAACAGTGGTCGAAAGACAATCCTGTCAGATAGAGACCGGAGGGCATTAAAACGGATTGTAGCAGCTAAAAGGTAGACCACTGTAATGAAAATTACGTCTGAACTCAATTTCGGCCTACAGAATACGGTTTCATCGAAGACAGTGCGACGGGAACTTCATAAAATGAAAATTCATGGCAGGGCCGCTATCGCCAAGCCCCTAGTCACAGCAGCAAATCCGAAGAGGCGTATCTAGTGCTGCAAGGACCACAAGGCGTGGACTCATGAACAGTGGAAACACGTAATGTGGTCCGATGAGTCGACCTTCACCTTGTATCCAATAACCGGTCGTGTTTACGTATGGAGAACACCGTCGCAGGCCTATGATACAGGCTGTCTGCCCCCAACTGTAAAGCATGGGGGTGGTTCTGTTACAGTACGGGCAGTGATATCGTGATTTTCTGCAGGTACCATCATAGCCCTGCATGGAATGATGAATGCTAAGGCGTATGAGGCTATTTTGGGGGACCAGGTTCTACCCATGTCCCAAATATTGAACCCTGATGGTGATTGCATCTACCAAGATGATTTGGCACCCTGTCGCGCTGCGAAAACGGTCAAATCATGGTTTGAGGAGCATGAACAGGAACTATCACACCTTCCCTGGGTCCCACAATCACCAGATCTCAACATCATTGAGCCATTGTGGTGTGAGATAGAAAGGTGTGTTCGGTCTTATTACCCTCCACCAGCATCCTTTAAGGAACTGGAGCATGTTTTGAAGGAAGAATGGTACAAAATTCTACACACCACGATTCAAGAGCTGTATACGTCCATTCCACGTCGGATCCAAGATGTTTTGTACACAAATGGAGGCCCCACGCCATACTAGGTATGATTTTCACACTTTTTCAAACATTTTAGATTTTTTGTCCAACCACTATATATATATATATATATATATATATATATATATATATATATATATATATATATATATATATATATATATATATATCAGAAATGATCTTGGAAAACTCATTGAGTTTTCAGATTGGTTTGTTTGATCTCTCGTATATGATGCATTAGAAAGCTACTTTATTCCTCTTCTCAAATAATTTTATACACTTTATAGGCTGTGGTGAAATATAATGCTTAGTGCTTTGACTACATATTTCTGTACTATAGGAATATTCTGGTGAGCGTTTGTTTATATAGTGTTCTATTTTAGACAATTTGAAGTGTTTTAATGGAAGTGGAGTAGAAATTAAGACCTTTTAAGTTTTTCTTAGACTTCAGGACTTAGTAGAACCGGAATCTGGACCTGAAAGTGAGGAACAATTATCAGGTGAAAACAGTAAACGTTTTGATTCACGAGATTTTTCCATATGTGAAGATGATGACACCAGTGAAAATTCAGAAGATATGCCGGATAATACTATATTTTTCATCCCTACAAACAATTTCGTAGCCGCAGATAGGACAAAATTTACAAAATTGAGTAAAGCTCAGGACACTACTGGCCGTATGAGCAAGCAAAATATCCTACGCGAAAAGCTGTGTTCTTCGCCATACGGAGTTCGACAAGAAAATAATGGTTACATAAGCGTTTCGTCTCTTTGTGGATGAAATAATTCTGCGACACATACATAAGTATACTGTAGCGGAAACTAACAAGCAACTGTGTGATAATAAATGGACTTTGACTGCTGTATACATTTTTTTTACAATATTTACCTTGGTGCAACCAATGCAAGTGCTTTTCCTATAACAAACTTATAGAGCAAACAATATAGACCACCATTTTACAAACGAAGAGCAGGAATCATGAAATGTATACGATTTCATTAAAAAAAAAAAAAAGATTTGAGGACTAAAGGAAGACATTTTTGCTCTGGTTTCTATCTGTCTGGTTTCTATATGGTATCTATTCGTCAACAGCTGCATGAGAAACTATAATGTTGCTGTAGTCGAGCAACTATTTCCAACGAAAGTTCGTTGCAAATTTATTTAATATATACTGAACAAACCCGATAAATTTGGGTTGAAAGTTTGGTTATTGGTGGACACAATTCGAAATATGTGCTGAATGAATTCCCGTATCTTGGCAAGGACAATGATGTCCGTGCAATGTATGGTTATTGAGTACGGTTTATTAAAATTAATGGATTCAACAATGAACTCAGGTATAAACGTTAACATGTGATAACTTCTTTACTGAAACTTTGAAGAGCAAAGGATGTATTTTGGTAGGTATATACAATGAGAAAGATACGAAAGGAACTGCGAAAAGTCTGTGTTAATAATCAATAGGATAAAGCATTATATTATCTAAACGTGTACAGAGATGCACAACACGTTAACTGTATACAAGTGCAAACATAATAAAAATGTGCTCTTTCTCAGTTCAGTGCTCAAAAGAGTAAAAATATCGGAAGATACAGAGATGAAACCAGAGACAGTAACATTCTGAAATAAAACGAAACATAAAACGAAATGAAATCAAGAGCTTAGAAAATACAGTGTGAGAGCACCATGCAGGAGATGGCTGTTTAAATCATACAACATGTTATTGATATAGCATGTCTCAACTCTTGGGTAGTGTATTCAGAAGTAAATGGGGTCCCGGGTTCGATCCCAGACCCCGCCAAGTGAACTTTGTGGTGGACAAACACCGTATGCGTGGGTTTTCTCGGGGTTCTCCCGTTTCCTCCCACTTTCTTCATTCCACCATTTCATTCATCACTCATCATCACCGTCTCCTTTAACCTAACCGGCATAACCGTGGGACGTAAAACTCAAAGATTTCATTTTTCAGAAGTAAATGGCAGCAAAATAAGCAGGAGACTGTTCTTGATAAACTTGGCTGAAGAACTGAGAAAATCCTTTTGTAGAGAAATTGACTCTGATAGCTTGTTAGAAAATGACCGACCTTAGAAAAAGGCACAATGCTAAGTGCGGTTGCGCAACCAGAATAAGACGAATGACTACTTTTAGAAAAACGTAAAAAAAAAAAGTTTGCGGTAAGTGCACAGGAAAAGTAATGAAACAAATTATCTGCAAGAAATGTAATTCAGTCTAATTTTTGTTATCAAATTATGCGTGTCAATTTCAGTTTTTGCATTGAATTATTGTGTTTTACTTGGAAAATCAACAAAAAGTACAGACCTGTAACGTACAAAACACTCTAACTCAATGTTATATATATATATATATATATATATATAACATTATATATATATATATTGAATTAGCATATATTACCCGCTTCGCTGAGTTGAAATAAACAATTTAAATGCACATTTTTCTATCTCATGTATTTTATTGCCATTAATTTTTTATTGTTTATTGCAGCAAGCATGTTTACACAGTTTTTGTTAATGTTTGGGAACATTATGATGTAGTAACAATCTTTTCTCTTAGTTGTGAATTAAGTGTGATTCGTGTTCTAATACTGCAGAAATAACTATTTTTTCCCGAAATTCAATTAGTGTCACTGTTCATCTCGGCAACAGCAAGAACTATAGATTCAACACTAATATCGGTCATTTTTGACCATTTATATACATACATACATACATACATATAAATATATTTCCCTTCCCCCCATGTTGCGGGTCATGGCATCGCTAGTGTCACCGTTCATCTCAGCGACACCAAAAAATGTGGATTCAGCACTAATATCGGTCATTTTCGATGATATGTAAATATTTCTTCCTCCCCCTCCCCCAATTTGCGGGTTTGAATTTGGGTTTAAACGGGATCGAAAGTATCACTGCTCATCTAAGGGACCCAGAAAACTATAAATTCGACACTGATAGTGGCCATTTTCGATCATTTTATACAGGGTGTTTCTAAACAACACCGATAACATTTGGGAGGTAATTCCTGACACCAAGATAAGACGAAAAGTATAGACCAACTTGGGCGCACAAATGCTTGCTTTCGGAGTTATTGGCTGCCGAAAACATGAAAAAATGAACTTTAAAGGTTCATAGCTTCAATACTATGGGACCTACCGCAATCGGATCAAGACTTTACTTAGGAATTAGTACGTGCCCTATCCAAATATTCATGTTTCAGAATCCTGCGGTACTTCCGGAACAACTTATATAGAGGTAGTTGGTGAGTACTTCAAATTACATCCCCGTAGCCAAACTACCTCTATAAAAATTGTTCCGTGAGTACTGCAGGATTCTGAAACATGTATTTTTGGATTGTTCACATATTAGTTCTTTACGTGAAGTACTGACCCGACTACGGTAGGTCCAATAGTTTTGTAACTATGGAACATTAAATTTTATTTTTTCATGTTTTCGGCAGCCTATAACTCCGAAAGGAAGCGCTTGTGCACCCAGGTTGGTCTATAATTTTCGTCTTGTGTTGTGTCAGGAATCACTTCCCAAAGGTGGTCGGTGTTGTTTTGAAACACCCTATATATATATATATATATATATATATATATATATATATATATATATATATATATTTCTCCCCCTCCCAGTTGCGGGGCTGAATTTGGTTTTAAACGGGATCGGAGGTGTCACTGTTCATCTCAGCGACCCTAAAAACTACGGATCAGACACTAATATCGGCCATTTTTGATCATTTATATGTATATCCCCCTCCTCTTCCATGTTGCGGGGCACGACGTCGGAAGTGTCACCGGTCATCTCACTGACCCCGGAAACTATGGATTCGACACTAATATGGGTTATTTTTGATCAGTTTTATGTATTTTCCTTTTCACCTCTCCCAAGATGCGGGGATAAATTTGGATTTAAACACAATCAGAAGTGTCACTGTTCATCTGGGTGACTCCCAAGAACTATAGATTCAACACTAATATCGCTCATATATATATATATATATATATATATATATATATATATATATATATATATATATCCGATGTTGCGAGTCATGGCATCGGAAGTGTCAGCGTTCATCTCAGCGACCTCAAAAATGTGGATTCAGCACTAATATCGGACATTTTCGATCATTTGTTAAATATCTCTTCCTCCCCCAAGTTTTGGGTTTGAATTTGAATTTAAATGGGATCGAAAGTATCACTGTTCATCTAAGAGACCCAGAAAACTATAAGTCCGACACTGATAGTGGCCATTTTCGATCATTTTTATATATCTCTTTCTGTCCCTCGCTCAAGTGGTGGGGCTATTTTAGATTTAAACCAGATCAGAAATGTCACTGTTCACCTGAATGATCTCGAAAACTATGAATTAGAACTCATATTGGTAATTTTCGATCATTATTATATATATAGCTCTCTCTCTCCCTCCTTCGTGCTGTGGCACACGGCATCAGAATTGTCACTGTTAATCTCAGCTACTCCCAAAACTATGGATTCGACACTAATATTAGTCATTTTCGATCATTTTAAAATGTTTATCCCTTCCCTTACGTTGTACTTTCCCCCTCCCCAACTATCAGTACTGAACTTGGATTGGAACAGCATCAGAAATGTCACTTTCTCTCATCGATCTCGAAAACTACACAGGTCTGCAAAAATAAAACAATGCTAAACTGTTTCGGTTTAGTTAACTGATTCATATGTGTTGTTGTGCGCTGAATCCTGGAATGACAACCGTTTTGTCTTGGGACGTCTGGGTTTCGAACAAACGGGTGTCATTGTTGAACAAAAATATGTGATTTACAGAAACACCATTAACAGCGTAACACAAATTAATGTACAGAAACACGCACACACGTGAAGACAAAAAAGTAAAACCACCCTCAATCAGATTGTTTCTTAAAACGTCTTTTTTTAAAAGTCAAACTTCGTTCGGAGCTTGTCCTTTTGTAGGGGCTGCCGGAAGATCCCTTAAAACGTCCAGCAGTAGACTGCCATCATCGTAACTCCAGTTCCCGTGATACCGACGTTCCATTTCTTTGGTATCTTGATGAAAATGCTCCCACTGCTCTTCACTCAGTGCTCCCCGATTGTCAGGAAAGTAGACAAGGTGGGAGATGAGAAAATGGACTTTTAAGCTCATGGAGCAACCAAGCTTTCGGAACGCGTGCAACATTTTTTCCACCATTTCCTTGTACTGTGGGTCCTTTCGGTTACCCGAAAATGTTTCGATGACCACAGTAAAGGCAACCCAAACCTCTTTTTGAGTTGGAGTCATTGAACTTATGAAGTCTTTGTCGGATATGAGTTTTCTAATATCAGGGCTAACAAAAACCCGCGTACTCGCGTGCTCGTAGTATTTGAGCAACAAACAGTGTAGCCAGAACTACTTACAAACGTTTTAGAAATTTAAGATTTAATATTACTAAATTCGTTTTATGAACAAATTTATTATTTTTGGTTTTTCTTTGTAATCTCGTACTCTCATTCATGACACATTACAATATGTGTCAGTGATTTCCACCCGGACCAATATACATGTATTTTCATGTTTCGGGGAGCACAAATACATTTAATCTTCCTTGTTCATTTTTATTTTCGTGTGATGCATTTGCAATTTAGCAATTTCCAGCTATCTGTTTGACCACGTTACATTTCGATTGTGCAAAAACTTAACGTCCTAGGAAGAAACACGGGTCATTTTCGACTTTGGGGCAAACGGAAGCTTCAAAATCAGCTAAACTTATGCAAACAGCTTTTTGGTTGCAGACCTGTGCTATGGATTCAACACTAATATTGGTCATTTTTGATCATTTTAAAATTTCTCTCCCCATCCTCCGCCTCTACGTTGCATCGTCAATGTAAATAGCCTAAAGTAATCCCTGCTCCTAAGCTCATGTATGTTGAAAATTTGATTGAGATCGCTTGGGTGGTTCAAGAGTGATGAAGTCACAAAGGTAGTCACTTTTATTTTAATTTATTTACACACACACACACACACACACACACACACACACACACATATATATATATATATATATATATATATATATATATATATATATATATATATCCCTTCCCCTCCCCTATGTTGGCTCTTCAAAGTGGAACGATAAAAGACACCCAAGGCCCGACTCTCATTTGTGTTGAAAATTTGATTGAGATTGGTTGGGTGGTTCAAAAGTTATTAGGTTTTATTAGTTTTTATTTATACGTGCCCCTCTTCTCCCCCACAACCATTAAAGTGAAATTACAAAAATGTTTCCAGATCCGAACCTCATGTATCTTGAAAATTTGATTGAGATCGGTATGATAGTTCAAGAGTTATCAAGTTACAAAAATAGTCACTTTTAGTCTTATACAGGGTGTTTCAAAACAACACCGACAATGTTTGGGAGGTGATTCCTGACACCAAGATAAGACAAAAAGTATAGACCAACCTGGGTGCGTGCAGAAATGCTTCCTTTCGGAGTTATAAGTTGCCGAAAGCGTGAAATATTGAACTCTAAAGGTCCATAGCTCCAAAACTATGGAGCCTACCATAGTTCGGTCAAGATTTCAATTAGGAACTAGTATGTGCCCTACCCAAATATTCAAGTTTCACAATCCTGCAGTACTTCTGCAACATTTTTTATGGAGGTAGTTGGAGAGCACTTCAAATTATATGCCTGTATCCAAATTCCCTCTATAAAAATTGTTTCGTGAGTACCTTAAGATTCTGAGAGATGCATTTTTGAAAAATCCACATATCAGTTTCGAAGTGAAGTCTTGACCCGACTATGGAAGGTCCCATAGTTTTGGAGCTATGGACCTTTAAAGTTCATTTTTTCATGTTTTTGGCAGCCTATAACTCCGAAAGAAAGCATTTGTGCACCTAGGTTGGTCTATACTTTTTGTCTTATCTTGGTTTCAGAAATCACCTCTCAAACGTTGTCGGTGTTGTTTTGAAACACCCTGTATACATTGACCCTCTGCTGTTTTGAAACGCCCTGTATTTTTATATATCTCCCCCTCCTCCTCTCCTGTACGTTCCTTCGTCAAATTTAAATCATAAAACCTATCCCAGGCCTGAACCTCATCTATGTTGAAAATTTGATCAGATCGGTCGAGTGTTTCAGGAGTTATTAAGTTTTATTTATTTTTATACCCCCCCCTCACCTCTCAGTTCTACCATCAAAGTGAATAATCTAAAACCAGCCCAGCTTCGAACTTCATCCATGTTACAAATTTGATCGAGATCGGTCGGGCGGTTCAGGAGATTTATAGTCACAAACATAGTGATTTTCAATTTTGTATTGGTATATATAGATTTCTATACTTGTGTAGAACATAAATTTTGTAGTTATGATAATAGGGTATATATTATAATAAAAGTATTGTAAAGTGTCATTGTCAATATTATACTATTGTATTGAGTATTTTCGAACTTTATTAAATACAGTGATAACTTATAACATGAAATGTAATGTCATTCGTTACTGATAGCTGGAAATTTTATGAGGGGTTCAGAAACCGCTTAGTGCTTCTCGTGGGAGAAAATTTCTGGAAGTGCTAGGTCATCTTCTTTATCAAGTATTTAGAGGGATATATCTATCTGTTCCTCCTGCCAGAGACCTCCATAACACACAGTTCCCAATGAACACTATTTTGAATTGTAGCTATTTCCAACTGTAGACATCTGCTGGAAGTAGCGGAAGTGGATAGTGAATATATGTAGCATATACATAGACAAAAGACAATTGCAGCCTTCACACACCAAATGTGAATATTAAGTGTAAAGAAATATACATTTTGAGGTTTAAAAAATGCCACTATAAACTTCATTGATGATAATAAAAGATCTTCATAAAGATTAAAATCAAATTTAAAAGAAAGATAGATTTTCAATAATTTACATATCAGTAGTTAAATTCCAAGTTCCACATCTCTTAAAACTACAACAGATGCAAATTACAAATGCATAGTACCGGTAATGGTAGTGGGAAATTTCACCCTGGCACCTAAACTTCAATCCAAGCCATGAATTTAGTTCGTTTTTTACAAGTAATTTTCTCAATTAATCCATCTCTAGATGGGAAATGCTTGCTTAATGCTTAAAACATTGTTTATATGAATTACAAACATAGTATATTGGAAACAGTTATATATTACTTCATGCATTCAGTATGTAATGAAATATGTATACTATAGTATCTTATTCTATGTTCCAAACAATGAATTATTATACAACCGTGTTTTAAAAAAAAGTGGTTTTCAATTCAGGTCGTTTCAATATACTCCCCATCCAAAATATTATAACCTCCTTTTACTTTTCGAACGAGATCATTAGGTTGATATAAGAAGTACAGAGGATAGCAGAACCCCTCCTCAAGGGGTGATTGGGATTTCACTTGATCAGTAAGTGGATGGCTTGTACGTAGAATGGCAAGGTAGGTGATATAATGTGATTGGGGGCCAGATTATGATGGCTTGATGGTTGGAAATGAGCATCTCGGAAGCAGCGAGTCTTGTTGGGTATTCGCTAGCTGCCGTGGTGGGAAAGAGATGGCAAAACCATTACCAAATCACAAGAAGTTGAGGGACCACATCCTATTAAAAGTATTGAACGTCGTTGACAATCGAGATTGGTACAATAGGATAGGGCGCAAACTGTAGCACAACTAAAAGCAGACTTTATCAGCTTTTAACAATGAACAAAGCACAAGTGTGTCTTAGCACAAAATTCACCGTACATTGTTGGAATGCACCTCCGCAGCCGACGTTCACACGTGTACCAATGCTAACTGCACAACATTATCGATTACGACTGGAATAGGCACATGCCTATCGTCATTAGAGCGCCGAACTATGGCACAGTGCTGCGTGATCCGATGAATCACGATACTGCCTTCAATACATTGATGACTGGGTCAGAAACTGTCGTATCCAGGGACGTGCATAATAGGAAGGCAAGAGGACGGAGGTGCTTCCACTTTGATTTGGGGCACCTTTACGTGGTCATCCATGAACCCGATAGTGTGTGCGGAGGGCACCATGACGGCCTTAACTATCGGCTGGTTATTGCAGATCATGCGTTCACGTCAGCCATGTTTCCAGCTCGCAATTACATCTTTCAGCATGACAGCGCTCCTTATCACAAGGCCAACACTGGTTTACAGTGGTTCGAGGAGCACGGTGAATTTTAATTATTGCAATGACCCCCAGACTCACCCATTCTTAACACAATAGAACTCCTTTGGGATACCATTAAATGTCAGATCTGAGCTTCTTGCCCCTTGTGCGGACGTTACAGCAATAAAGTGACTTGTGTTTCCAGATGTGGTGCACCAAGCCTCCAATCACCTATCAAGGCTTCATTGTTTCCATACCACACCGCATTGATGCTGTCCTGTGAGCCAAAAGTGGACATATTAGATATTAGGTACGTAGTCACAATGTTCTGGCTGGTAAGTGTATATTAAGCATTTAATCATCATTTTATAAAATGCACCAAAAATAAAATAAAATAAACATAAGAGAGAGAACCGTAAACAACACAAACTTGGCTTCTCCCTGAATCATTTATAAATACTATTACGTAACTGTTGATAAAGAAAATTCATTACGTTGTTTTAAAGTGGCCTTATTTCAATTGTTTGTCTACTGCCTGCATAATGGGAATAGAATTTTACACGCTGACTCACCCAAGAGAAAACATTCTTCCTGCACTCCTGTCTATATATAATCTTGTTTCTACCTACACTAAAAAAAATCTGAACTTTACAGCATTATCGCCGTATTTGTAATATTATGTAGAAATACGTATGTAAATTTTGTGAATGTGATAAACTAGTTGCGTTATGCATAATCTCTCTCTCTCTCTCTCTCTCTCTCTCTCTCTCTCTCTCTCTCTCTCTCTCTCTCTCTCTCTCTATATATATATATATATATATATATATATATATATATATATATATATATATATATAATATAAGTTCTGACTAGCTCCTAGGGCAAACTGCCTAAGATAGAAACTTGAAGTTTGAATAATACGTAGGATTCGTGACGAAAAATACAACTAAGGAAGGATTTTTGGAAATTCGACGTAAGAGGAGGTGGGAGGAATATGGTTGTAATAATAATATAGTATATCTCGTAATGTATTTTAAATATAGAGACAAAATTTGATATTCAATCATCTTATTTAAAATAATTAAACACATGTTTTTGCGTTTCTTGATGTTTTACATAGAAAAAGAAGGAAAAGAGAGAAGGGCGAGTCTAACTTGCGCCGCGCTACCATTTTCAATCGTTCGGCTTTTGCGAATGATTCCAATAAAGCATGAAGTGTGCTACAAACAGCAACACACGTGTAAATGTAAATATACACGTAGGCTGTAAATGCAGTATTCATTGAATTCTTTTCTTCCTGTACGGGAAGCGGGTACTTCTGCTAGTTTTTGCTTGCAATTGCTATTGAGACATTAAAGTTAATTGCTTTAAGACATTAGATTTTTACTTTGAAAATGTTAATATCCTTTTAGTATGTATTTTGCAGAAGCTTACCTCTCATCTGTGTGCAGAGTGGTTACCCTACAGCCAAAGTACGTAATAATTTAAACATTATTTTATTATGATATCTATTCTATTTTCTGGGCTTACTTGTAACTTATTATTTATTTAGGTCAATTTGACCTAATGAAACAACTTGAACTTGAAACAACTACAGTTAGTAACGTATTGAGTGGACTCTTCTTTCAATTTAATGCTCACATTCTTGTGAAAACAAAGCTAATAGCACTTGATACAAAAATGCTATTTTTAATGAAGATTCGAACAGCTTTCACAACCCGCCTTTGCTCTGTATATGCGTAAAGAACACAAACTACATGCACAGAACTGCACAGACGTCCGTATTTTGTATTTAGACGTCCGTATTTAGACTTGTATTTGTGTCGGTACTGTAGCCTTAAAAAAGTAACAAAATATCCATATTTTTGTTTCTGACTCTGGGGATAGATACATTAGTTACTGTCATATTTTTTCATCACTTTACCGATTAAACGCTCATCAAGGAAAATAATGGGAATTTTGTTCTCTCTTATTTTAAAGGTACGTGCAAATTCACGAAACAGACTGTGGTCTCTCTGAGAGAACTGCAGTGACGTGTAGGGTGAGTTTGCAAACGGTGTAGAGAATTCTGAGTGAGGAGAAAAAGTCTCTTAATTAAACTGGAGATACGTTATTTCGATCCCTTGAAAACCCAATCAGAAATATAGACGTGAAGCCCCTTAGCTCCTTTAGCTCCATTGCATAACACATTTGAAAACGCAATATCATTAAAATAATTTCAGTGTTATGGGTGTTTAAATAACATGAACAGGTTAGTCTAGCTGTTTTAACTTTAAGGCTAGTTTTAGACGGAAGCATCTCTCGTAGCAGATGTTCTGCCAAAAATCTCGTATAATATTCTGTGGCATCAAAAGTATATGGTGCTTTTACATGGTAGCATTTTGATAAGCTTCTTGTCGTGACGTAGCAAACAAATCACTGGAGAAGAGCGCAATTAAGGATCCGAAACTAAAGAGTGATATAGCTAAAGCTATAGTAGTTGTAAGAACAGTTCTCGCCGGTTATATTAAAAAAAAGAAAACCACAAAGAAGTATGTGGGCAAAAAGCATCCGTACGACAACTCATTTTTCTTTACTACAATTCAATTTCCCACCAAAACAAAGAGCATGGATATTTGGCACAAAATCTTTCGCTTCCTTCAACACACCACGGCACTGAAATCGGACCAGAAATGCTGGGGAAAATGCTACGAAATAGAGCAATTTCTATCTACAAGAAATGCCATAGGATATGCCATGGCATGGGAAATGCTATAGCACTTGTTACTTTGGACGGTAGGATATCGATTATACGATTTTTGCTACGAGAAATGCTATGATAAATGTTTCCGTCTAAAACCAGCCTAAGAATACTAATTTTATGACAATAAAGTTTTAATTTTAATGTTAATCTTATTATGTGTGGATATATTGTAGTAGATAATTTATTTTCCTTTAAGTGATTTCAACAATTTTTAGTAAAATCGAAAGTGTCCGTATTCTTTAAAATCAAGAAATCCAGTAATTCTATGCTTGAAACGCAGAAGTTATACAACGATATGCGTTCTTTGATACAGCTTGGAGCATGCAATTGTACCCTCTTAATTTTGCTTCAGCATCAGACTAATCTGCATTAAACAAATAAATAATGCATCAAAACATGTTTGAGTGATATGTGAAAATGTACGAAGTAATTAAATACAGAAATACATTGTATAACGTGATTTTACTCTAGCAATAGGGTTGTTTTATGCGGTTTTGATTGTTACACACATTTACGAATTGACAATTTAGGCAGTTCTAATTGTTAGAAATAACCAAATTTTAAATATTGTTTTATTATTCTTTATTTGTGATGAACAAATCTAATTTAAAACAGTTGTCAACAGATGTTGAACAATGCTGTTTTCCATAATGCGGAACCAATTAACCGCATTAGCAAGACACTCCTGTATATTTTAATGTTACCTTTAATGAGGGGTTGAAATCTCATTGGTGATTACGTCCCAAGTCAGGAATGTAAGATTTGCTGGTACTGGAAACAAACGCCTCCCGTTAAAAAAAAAAAAAGTAGACGTGGACTGCAATGGAAATAAATAAAATGAAGGAAAGAGGTTAAGATATCTAAGAAAAAAAAGAGAAAGTGTTGCTTTTAGAGGGCTACTTGTACTATGGTCATCCTGTCTTCTCCCATATCCGGATGGAGTTCTTCCTCGAAACTGGATCAAAATCAGGCCCATATCCAGAACACTTAGACATAGGGAGCCGAGATCATTTAGAGATAGTAATTTGAGTTTATCTTATATGTGTATATGCATACCAACAAACAACTGAGTTGCAAGGGGGCTGAAGGTGGTCGCAGAGGAGACGAGTCCTGGCCATCCCCTAGCTACGAGTCTGCTAAAGAAAGCGCTGTTACAGGCCTCCGGAGAGTCACTGAATGAATGCTCGGTGATTTAAAAATTCGAGCATTATAATTAAAATCTCCCTCGATAGCCAGATACGACTTCCTGGGAGACAATGGATAACGGTGAGTTTGGAAATAGAGTACATTTGTTACATAAGGAAGAACCAGAGTTACTAGAAAATTCTTTCTTCTGTTTATCTATGCATGACATTTTACTTAATGTATTGTCTTAAATACCTGGGTAAAAGTTAAATCGACACAAAAACAAAAAATATAAATCACATCATTAAAGAAATGTGCTTGTATAATGTCTGTGGGTGCACTTGGAAACATGACAAGCTATTTCCTTGTATCAGTGCATTTTTTTTCTATTTGGTCCGTGTGCACTTTTAGTAAAATAACAACCTTTTCAGAATAATCTTTTACATTAATTATATTAATTAGATATCGATTCGTCCTTTACAATTAACGAACTGGTCACAAAGCGCATCGTTTGACTCTTGTCATTAATATTTTAATGCACTTTCAACTTGGACTTTAGAAAACATTTTAATGCATAAATTCTTGATTGCACAGACATTTCGTCAATCATTGGAGTCAAAATTGTTTTGTTTGTGATACATACATAAAACTAAACCCACAATAGCCTAAAAGTATGTCATTACTAAGAGTTAAAATTGTGTACTCTTTGACATTACAGCTTTACGACGACACGCAATCTATTTACTTTACTGATGTTCCTATAAACACTTAAATTAATCTCGAAAAAGATAAAAGAAACAGAAAAGAAATAAACGCTGGACAACAATAACGGTACTTCTAGGTTACGCTGATCAATGACAAACGTCAGAATTATGTAAAAGATATTATCGCTTCCTTTTCATCTGCATCCCAGCAAATACCAGATATTCTGTCTTTGTTGTTCCGGAAACGAGTGGCATCCAGTTTGTGTCATTGATGCACCCCGGGGTAGACATTAATATGTTCTTCCGCTCTGCCATAACTGATATCACAACTGCAATTACTTTGTTTCGTTTTCATTCAGTTGATGTTTCGATCCCTAACGTCAAGATTACATTCGGTCACTGACCCATCATAATGCTTCAAATGTACAGAAAATGAGATTTTTTTTTTTTTGCTTGTCAACATGGTTGATTTAATAATCATATTCTATTCACGTGTAGAAACATATTATATTGTAGCTTTTCTGCATACCCAAATTGTTCAATCTTTAATTATCTTGTGACTTACACAGTCTTATTAAAAATTTGCTTCTTTTATATAAAAGTAGTATTTTTTATAACATCTTTATGCTAAAAATAAATACAATAAAATTCTTAACGTTAAATTGTCCAGGAACAACTAGATACCAGCAAATATGAAACTGAGCGATTCACGGTCACTATCTTTTATAAGCTCTCCAGACAAGAGTTTGCTATTCATAAATACAACTAGCTCATCAATTGCCTAAAGATCGTGTAACACTGAAAATTATATACACTATGTGATTAAAAGTATCCGGATACCTGGCTGAAAATGACTTACAAGTTCGTGGCGCCCTCCATAGGTACTTCTGGAATTCAATATGGTGTTGGCCTACCCTTAGCCTTGATGACAGCTCTTCCACTCTCGCAGGCATACTTTCAATCAGCTGCTGGAAGGTTTCTTGGGGAATGGCAGCCCATTCTTCACGGAGTGCTGAATTGAAGAGAGGTATCGTTGTAGGTCTGTGAGGCCTGGCACGAAGTCGGCGTTCCAAAACATCCCAAAGGTGTTGTATAGGATTCAAGTCAGGACTCTGTGCAGGCCAGTCCATTACAGGGATGTTATGGTCGTGTAACCACTCCGCCACAGGTCGTGCAATATGAACAGATGTTCGATCGTGTTGAAAGATGCAATCGCCATCCCTGAATTGCTCTTCAACAGTGGGAAGCAAGAAGGTGCTTAAAACATCAATGTAGGCCTGCGCTGTGACAGTGCCACGCAAAAAAAACAAGGGGTGAAAGCTCCCTCCAAGAAAAACACGACCACACCATAACACCAGCACCTCCGAATTTTACTGTTGGCACTACACACGCTGACAGATGACGTTCACCGATCATTCGCCATACCCACACCCTGCCATCGGATCACCACATTGTGTACCGTGATTCGTCACATCACATAACGTTTTTCCACTGTTCAATCGTCCAATGTTTACGCTCCTTACACCAAGCGAGGCGTCGTTTGGCATTTACCTGCGTGATGTGTGGCTTATGAGCAGCCATTCGACCATGAAATCCGAGTTTTCTCACCTCACGCCTAATTATCATAGTACTTGGAGTGGATCCTGATGCAGTTTGGAATTCATATGTGATGGTCTGGATAGGTGTCTGCCTATTACACTTTACGACCCTCTTCAACTGTCGGCGGTCTCTGTCAGTCAACAGATGAGGTCAGCCTGTACGCTTTTGTGCTGTACGTGTCCCTTCACGTTTCCACTTCACTATCACATCAGACACAGTGGACCTAGGGATGTTTAGAAGTGTGGAAATCTCGCGTACAGACTTCTGACATAAGTGACACGCAATCACCTGGCCACGTTCGAAGTCCGTGAGTTCCACGGAGCGCCATATTCTGCTTTTTGTCTAGTGACTACTGAGGTCTCTGATAATGAGTACCTGGCAGTAGGTGGCAGTATAATGCACCAAATATGAAAAATGTATGTTTTGGGGGGTGTCCGGATACTTTTGATCATATAGTGTATCTAGAAAGAGAATCAAACTCAGGACCATACGTGGAAAAGGGAAGATTGCTATCTACGTTGAAAATGAGTACTAAAAGAAATAAAAAATCGACTACTTGCAAATATATCAACGAATACAATCGTGAATTGCAAGAAATAGATGCAATAATTGTCCGAGTGACAAAGTGGCAGAAATGGTTACTTCAGGAAATTCACAAATAAACAAATAATAATATAATACATTGATAATAAACAAATAAACAACAAAATATCAATTCCTAGCAATTATGCTCTTTAGGCTAACAAACACTATCTAAATCGAAATAAATAGATTAAATAATTTGTTGTGTAACAAAGTAGCAGAAACGAGTACTTCATGAAATACATAAATAAACAAACAGGTGTTGTTATGTTAAGACAACATCAGTTTATGACGGGCATCATCATGAAAAAAGAAATAGTGGTCTGGGATACGCTTTACTATGGTGGCAGATCTTTGCTGCCGCAGGCTCTTATCATTAAATATGTATTTGTGAAAATTCAACCCCTAAGAGAAGAAAGAGTGGTAAGTTTTACAACTATAGAGGAGTCAGTAAAAGAAGATCTCTGACAGCTCGCAGCTGCGTTGCGACTGCTCACGTGTCAAGGCTTTTTCCGGTGCATCTATAATGGCAATTTAATTAATGGTATGAAACAGAGTGATCGTGGTTAGTAACACTTGCACCAAAGTAGGAGCTGCATTTTCCCCCGCATGTGGTAAGAAACTTCAGAGACCATCTCTTGTTGGCCCTGCTATAACTCATGTTCTTTACTGCGGCATGAACAGGCTCAAAGTTTGGTATATGAAAACTTTCTCGTGCACAATGCACAATGATAATGCGTATAACGCGATAGTATCAACTCAACTAGGGTGTTACTGCAACAAGCAAATTTACTACTCTGCTACTGAAATCATAGAAGCATTTTAGTATATATATATGATGGACCATTTATCTTGATACATCCTTGTAACTTTTAAACTAACGGACAAAAACGCTGAAACTTTGTACTGTTGTAATATCGGAAGTCCAGTGCGCTAAATAGCGTCTTAAGAAAATCTCAGTTTCTCATTATCAAAGAGTTTGAATAAGGTGCTATTATTTTTTAAAAAAATACCAACACAAAAGCACTGTATCCCCCTTATACTATAGCTTTAACTCTCTTTCTAGTAAACAAAGTAGTGCTACAAAACGGTAGAGAATTGTGATAACTCTGCGTGAAGGTTTGAATGCTTTACTGTAGGGTAATTCTCAGTCGTAGAATATATGTATCTGTCGACTTTATCAAATGTTCATTTGCTTTCGTTAGGCAGGAACACAGTGCATGACGTGTTACTGTTGCAGGATTTATATTTCTATTATTTATTACTCTTTGAAAATTACTATTGTCAAACTAGGGTTCCTAATAGCCTAGTGATCAGTTCACTTCTATGTGTGTGTGTTCTTAGATTCGATTCTCAGTGGAAGCTCAGTCTCCATTAATGGACATAGTGACAAATAATTCTAAACGAACTATCTCGACCCTTTCCGTCAGTAACTAGTACATAACCAATAACTGCTAAGATGTGTTTTAAATTGATTTAATTGATCCACTTCACTAATAGTTTAATTTATAACAAGAATTTTAGGAATGATAAAAAAAAATGGATCAGAAGATTGCGATCTTGGCCAATAATTAGTTTTTTGATCAGGGGCCACAAAATTTTCAACGGCCCCTAAATCGAGTTTTAATATTTTCTATAGAATAAGCACATCATACTGAGTTAAGTGATAGTTTGGGTTTGGCTACACTATATGTAGTTTTTCAGATATAAGGCCTACAAGAAAGTTTGTGACTGAAATTTGATCTTTTTGATCCACTAAACATACTAGCAATAATATATCTTCTTCACGCGAAAAGATACACACAGTTCTGCTTCTAGAGGACTCGTCCACACAAGTTCGAATTCTCAAAAATTACGAAATCTCTCACATAGTATCCCCTAAATAAAAAAATGAAATCTTTAAGTTTTACGTCCCACGGTTATGCCGGTTAGGCTAAAGGAGACGGTGATGATGAGAGATGAGTGAAGGGGTGGAATGAAGAAAGTGGGAGGAAACGGGAGAACCCCAAGAAAACCCACGAGCACGGTGTTTGTCCACCACAAAGTTCACTTGGCGGGGGCTGGGATCGAACCCGGGACCCCAAGCACCAGAGGTGAACGCTCTACCACTGAGCCACCGCGCCCCCTATATCCCCTAAATGACTTATCAACATGACAACTACCCAAATTCCTCTCTTTCACCGAAAGCGGTACACTCCTTATTTCATGCTAAACATTACTTCTCTCCTCCGAAATGAATTTTCTCAAAGTCAATATTGAATAACTTTTTCTGAACTCGAGACTTAGTTAAAATGATTTTCTTGTACTTGTCAAATATTAGCTTATATAACGGAAATTGTCAGGGAAATTTCTTCGGTTTCCAGAAGTGAATTTTATCAAAGTACCTATCAAATGAATGTTTATATTCGAGACGTGTTAAAAGTGCATTCTTTTACCCGAGAACGGTGGATTCACTCCATGAAAATAGTTAATTTCACTCCATAGAGATAATTATGTGCTTCTCCTTGTAGTAAACCTTCTACAAGTAGGTCTTCAACGATTTTTGCGGAAGTCAGACCTAGGTAAATCGCTTTTTCACATAAAAAAACAGTAGATATATTCCATACAATAGAAGTTATTAAACAAAATTTAGTATTCTTTCCTTCTGCTCCGTTTCTTGTAATTAATAATTTCATGCCACATTTATTTGAGTTTCCAGAGCCAAATCGCTTCTAGTACTATGAAACAAAAGAATCTCCTATGTCTTGGAACATCGTTCTTTAAAACTCTAAACCTATCCGCAATGTGTTTTCCCAAATTAACTCCTAAATCAAACCTGAAACTTACCTTAATCATTTTATATCACTCTCAAGCGACATATTCACACAGAGTCATTAAGATTGTTATTCAAATATCAATACGTTTGCCAGTGTTTTATTGTGATTATTGTCTTTGACTTGTCTGTTTCCTACGATGCTCATACTGAATACCAGTAAGCGAATGATAGTTTTATGTTGTGAAACAGAAACCCGTCATACACCAAATTTAGTGCCATTACGTTCCTAGCCGATTCGAAAGTCAAACCACTGGATATAAAGAAGTGCCCTGTATTGTTCCGACTCTTCTTTACCCATATTATTTTTTTTCCCAAGTGAATAAGGTTCGTATTCTCTGAATGTAAACGTTACTGAACACAAACTTTCGTACCATTACGTTCACCGCTTACAACATTTATGTCTGGTTATCAAAACTCATTTGCAACCCACATAGCTGTTCAGTATTTTAGAATTTTTTGATCAGCAAGCATCTACAAATTAAAAAAAAATAGTAATAATTCTGTCAAGTTTCACCTCATTGTCAAGGAAAAAATCTTTGAGTTTTACGTCCCACGTTATGCCGGTTAGGCTAAGGGAGACGGTGATTATGAGAAATGAGTGAAGTGGTGGAATGAAGAAAGTGGGAGGAAACGGGAGAACCCCGAGAAAACCCACGAGCACAGTGTTTGTTCAGCACGAAGTCCACACGGCGCGAGCTGGGATCGAATCAGGGACCCCAGGCACCGGCGGTGAACGCTCTACCATTGAGCCACCGCGCCTCCCTCATTCTGTCAAGGAGTTCCGAATATTTAGTAGTGAATTAGTCTGTGATATTTTACTTTGACTTATTATTTTGTGGTCCTTTTCTCTCCCTCTTTCCACATTAAATTCGTACAATTAAATTACAGATCCGTGTTATGTGAGGTGCAATTCGTGTATTCATGTCTAACTGTTTCAAAGAACTATGAGAAAATGGTTAAATATTATCCTCAGGAGAAGAGGGAGATAGTAAAAACGGGAGTTTCTCTCTCATTTGAGGGTTGAATTTCGCAAAAGCTCTTCTTACTTTAAAGGGCTGAGTACATTATGTGTACACAATTATTAGTTTCTAAACACAATGGTTCTGATTATCTGGTAAGGGTGAAGAGAGAAGAAAAGCAACTTTTCTTAGGAGCTGAATTTCTGTAAACACAGTCTTATGAACTATGTTGGAATAGGACAAATGTTTATACAAACTTGAAATATTCAACGGTTGTAGAGGCCTGATCATGACTGATCACTGGGTTTAGTCATAGGCCTGTATTGTGCATCAAAAGTCTAACAATAGTTTTTGAGGACATTCTGAGATAAATTTGGTGAAAAGAGCAATTTTGATAGCAAATAATGTTCCAAATCAAAATGTTATGATCAGAACGCTCATTTCTCTCTCTTTCTATAGCATATATACATGACGCCTCTGTTTTCTTTGCATTTGAAATTATGGTCAATGTTTACGTTTCTAATTCTCCGCTCTGAGAGAGTTCCGCCATTACTGACAACTGAAAAGAATTTTATTTGGTTTGGTGTGAATTTAATGTACGGATCTACAGCCTAACATAAGATCCAAACACATGAGCTCCGACTGGAATCAAATGCTGGTCTTCTTCAACGAAGACGCAAACGCTAACCTTTTAGCCATGAGGAATCTCGTAAAGGAGAAGAGAACATGTTTAAGCTTACTATATTAGACATCATCGTGACATTTATCTGGTATTAAAATCTCACCTAACTGAAAATGCTGATTGATCATTGCACCTCATGCTTTCCTTCCACCAAATTTTTGTATGTATTCGTATCAAGAACCGTAATCTGAACTATATATTAAGTAATAGGTAACATGTTATAATTAAATATCGAATGAAAATAATTTCTCTTTGGAGGATAAAATTTGACAATGTGGCGACGATAATTACACTACGGAATCTGTTTGCAAGTTGGTTTGAAGGGATAAATGACAAGAAAGTCAGTTGTATGAAGTCAGTGTCGAGTGTTTTTATTATTATGTTGATAATTCCTGCGCAGAATTATTTACAATTACAAACAAGCTATCCCTGCTGGTCTAGTGACTAGTGCATGTGCCTTTGAAGCACAGGGTCCTGGGTTTCATTCCCTGTAGTAGAAAATTTTAACACATTACGATGGTTAGGATTCCACCTTAAATTGTAGACAAACGTCTCATATAGCTTCGGTGCTGAAAAGAGACGCCAAACTTCATCCAACAAGCCAACCAAATATTAAAAATCCACTAATTTATATTATTCTGTGGCTCTTGTGCAGAAAACAAAACTAAAATGAAACTTTAACGATAAGCGATCTTTCTTACTGAATTTCGGATTCTGAAAAGGTTATGAAAGAGTTCCTTTTATTGATGTGTATACAAAGGGACAAATCAACTTTACGTTGGAACAATATTGTACGCTACACTTTCTAAATAATAAAAGGGGGAAATATGGTTCGTTTTGATTCATAGAGTCGACCTCGCTTTCAGCGTCACTTGTGTCACGCATGTCACGTGGTCAGTGTCATATATGACGGCGCAATGTGTGAATGTTAGTTGGTGTCCTCGACACATGTCAGTTGTTCATCGCTATGGTTCTGTGACGGAAGTTGACAGCTGAGGCTTCTCCCGTAACTTGGTGAGTACTAAAGAACCCATGTGCTTCGCTTTGCTATTTAATTTTTAATGAAAATTGCAATACAAAGTAAGGTTGTCAAACGCCAATCAATACTTGTGGCGACATGCACTTAAACAATTATTAACTTGATTTACTACACACACACACACACACACACACACACACACACACACACACACACATATATATATATATATATATATATATATATATATATATATATATATATATATATATATATATATATATATATATATATATAGGGGAGAACATTAAACTTTTTCGTAGAGAAAGAGTGAATGTTAGAAACTTATTTCAAAATAGCACAACTTGCATAACGAAATTTGAATGACTGTCCTACGTTCACAAAGTTTTTGATGTTCAAATTAGCTACTTTTCGAACATAGATAATGTGCTATATTTGTAAAGATTAGAGAGTTAATTTTCCTTTTGCATAATAGGGTTTAGAAAAATATATGCAACTGGAACTATACTAAAATTAAATTTTGGGTCGTTTATTTGAGTATGTGTTTGTCATTACTTTGTGTTCAACTACAACAACAACAAATGTGTCTATGTTCTTTTACAATGTAATGCTCCCGAGTTGTGAGACTATTTGAACTAGAATAGAATATTCGGTTTCAGCCGGAATCACCCTATTCCTATCATTACAATTATTAAAATTGATTTCGTAATTGCTAAGAATCTGTGTTTATCAAAATCTTTTTCAAAAATCGTTTTTTTAGAGAAACAGGTCAAAAGTAAATGTCTTTTCTAGTTATCTCTTTGTGGAACTTACCAAAAAGAAAACGGAATAAAGAAGAACAAAAAAAGTTAGATTTGATAGTATACTATGCTTTCGGCAAATGTAAAAAGAATTGATACAACTTATTTTTTTTTTTTTTTTTACTATATATATTGCAAGAAATGTTTACTCTCCTTTTTGTCTGAACTAAACTAAGATAGGTTGATACAGGAGTGTTGTTATACGAAGTCGCAATGCATATTTTTTATTCTGCTCAACTTTCCAATATTTTAAATTTTACGTTTCCAATTTTTCTTTAGATCAATTATTTTTTTTTTGAGTAAATTAGATTTCGTGATTTATAGTATAACTCAATATATGCATATGAAAAAGTAACAAACCAAACAAAAGTTGAGAATATTTCAATGGCCTAGTATTCTCAACGGAACTTAGGAAATTTAACATTTGTGACAATACTAACATCCTACCCTAATAAGCAGTGAATAATATGAAGCATGAAAGAATAAACAGGTAGTTCTTATTCTGTATCTTAACTGATTTTATTGTTATTATTTAATAATTATAGTTTAACATCTATCTTAATCGCTGAGGCTAAGTAAGTTGTTATCTATATCTAAGGTGAGATCCAAGCCAGTACTCTGGTTCATATACGAGGTTTAATATCCTGCGGGAATCGAATCCCTGACCATGTACGCAGAAATCGCTTGCATTAGCGTCTTGGGATCGAAGGGGCTTATTAAGTCGAAAATAAGGCTACTAATCTAGATTAATGGCATCCGAAACCAATTAAAATAATATTGAGTTTCAGTAAAATCCAGTAAATAAATACATAAGTCGGTCTACATTCAAACGAAGTAGGAGTCTAAGGTTATAATTTCGCCAGATGTGGATTTGTTATCATCATGAAATCAATTTTTGGTATTATAATATTTTTCCATTACTTTCTTTAAATTTTCAAAATTATATTTGACATTATTTGGATTTTGAAATCAAACTTGACATCATTTGAATTTTGAAATTTAATTTGCTTAATTTTTGGTTCACTCTTCTATTTTTTAATAAGTACACCTCAAATGCTTATATGTGGCCCCGCATAGACTAGTGGCTAATACTCTCGTCTTTTAATGTGAGTGGCCCCACGTTCGATTTCCGGTGGGGACTCTCGGTCAAAAAAGTGTAAAACCTTTTTCAGGCTAGCCATCCTGAGTGGTGTTTTCCTCGTTCACACTAGGAAATTGCTGGAATAGTACCTAAGAAACATTTTTTTTTAAATGGAGAAAAATCAAGTTAAACACACGTGGTTTTTGTCTAATATATGTATGTACAATGTATGGCACATTCAACCACTTGTGCTTGCTTTTGGTACATTGTACAAAAAAAAAAAAACACATGTGTTTAACTTTAACTTTATTTTTCTCCATTTTTTTTAAAAAAAATGTGGGTTAGACCACTGTTGCACTGTCCCTCATTTATTTTACCGGTACAACTGGATATGTTTGATATTGAATGTCTACACCCAATACGTTCTTTCAGCATACTACTTCATGTGAAAGTTTAAAGTAAGTAACTCTCGAAAGCATATTTTCCACCTTGTTTCCTGATTGCGAAAGATTTGCTTATGTTTATTCATACGCGAATACCTAAAAGGTTGTAAACCACTGCCTTAGAATTTTCAAGGGAAAACAAAGAAAAAATTAGATTCCTTAGTCTGAGCTGTGATTTGAATATTTACAACATTTTTAGTTTAACGTCCCACAGTTATGATCTAAGGCTAAGACAGATCGTGATTATAATAATGAATAAAATGATGGAATGAAGGAAGTGGAAAAAAAGGAAAAAACCCCGAGAAAATCCACACACAAGGTGTTTGTTCCCCACAAAGTTCACTTGGTGCGAGCTGAGATCAGATCTTTTAGATTCGATCCAGGCAAATATTTCGCTTTCAGTAAATTATTATTTTCGTTGCTATTTTGACTTAAAAAGAGTACTAGAATGGTACATTGAGTAAAGGGCTGCGAAAGACTTTTTTCTATTGGTTGTATGCTTGCTTTGAAAGCATCGACTTTATTTGCTTTCTCGCAGAGAATTTGTTATCGTTCCTATCTTTGATATATAAAGTTCGTGCTTAATTATAATTCTTGTGAGTTCGTAAAGGTGGTTCGAGATTAGGTTAATCTGGAGGCCCATGTTGCATATAGCCCTAAATGTTGGTAACTCCGAACTTCAAACTACAAACAAATAATTTAATTTCATGTTATTTTCTTGCTATGCAGATTTAGGAGTTTGAATATGTATTTGTTCTACGACACAAAACTTGTATGTGTACTTTTTGGGAAATGACAAAGTTAAAACACAAAGTAGGTAAAGAAAAATGAGGAAAATGAATTTTTTTTTATAGTTTAAGGTCCCACGATTATGCTCATTAGACTAAAGGAGACGGATGGTTAATGAAATTGAATTATTGTGAAGTTAATTTCTTGTGCTTTCCCGCGGGCAATCGAACCCAGGACCACATACACCGAAGACATGCGCTCGGCACTAGACCAACGGATAGGCCAAATTAAATAGAGAATTCGTAATAATAATAATAATAATAATAATAATAATAATAATAATAATAATAATAATAATAGTTGTATTAGCAGGCCTCTAGTTGTGACGAAGTGAACCATATATATATTATTAGATAATTTTGAATAAAATGAAATTATATTGAAAACAACCATAAAACTTTCAGCTACTTTTATAATAATTTTGAAGTTATTTTGTAACATAGGTTTAGTTCTTTTATAACTGTTTTGTTGCTAGTATAACTGATATAAATTTTTGCCCTTTTGTATAAGGTCGCATTATAGCAACTACAATATAGATGCGTGACAAATATTCGGTGTATGTATACATACATTTTTTTTATCCTCTTGGGTTAGAATTCCCATCACGAAGCATCAACGTTAGTTTACAGTGCTGTGAGTGCAAACATGAATGTCGCTGACCCGCCAGGTTCATCGTTTCCGCTTCTCATATAAAAGTATCTATCCCTCTTGTTTGTTTATTGTTCTTTTTTTTTTGTCATGAGAAAAGTTGCTATATTGACTCTTTTAGTATTTTTGACGTTATTAATTTTATTGGCGCTAATTTGAGGAAAGTTTCAACTGTTTTGAAAATGTTTAGACTAATATTTTCACTTTATTTTATAAATATTCTGGCATCACTAACAGGACACTGTGATGTAATGTGGAAATCTTCATTTATTACAATCTTCAGCTAAATGTCTTTCTCTTGAGGTATGAGTTATTTGGTTTAATATCTTTTGCGGATTGCAACTTTCTTTGTTTTCTCATTTTGCTTGCCATATTTTTGACCACATGCCTTAGAATGCAATTCTTTCATAAACAATGAGTGCACTAATTTTCTTTCTTTCTAACAGACTTTGAAAAAGTTCTCTGTTAGATCTGTTTAGTATACGTACCTTTGCTGTAGGTATGTTCACGTATAACTTCAACATAGGTGTACCGAATTTTATGGTTCCTCTTATGTTTGTGCTATCCCGGTGGTCAAGTGTAAACTTTGTAATGACCTGATGATAATTTCTGGAGCTAGGCCATGAAATCTTTTAATGATTGACAGTGTTAATACCATAGTTGTGCGTATGTTCACGCATAACTTCAATGTAGGAGTACCGAATTTTATGTAAAATATGAAATGAAATATTTGAGTTTTACGTCCCTCGATTATGCCGGGTAGGCTAAAGGAGACGGTGATGATGAGAAATGAATGAAATGATGGAATAAAGATAGTGGGAGGAAACGGAAGAACCGCGAGAAAACCCACGTGCATAGTGTTTGTCCACCACAAAGCCCACTTGGGCGAGCTGGAATAGAATCAGGGACGAATTTTGTGATTTTTCCTATGTTTGTGCTTTCCCGGTGGTCACATGTAAACTTCGTAATGACCTGATGATAGTCTTTGGAGCTACATCATGAAATGTTTTAATGGTTGACAGTGTTAATGCGATAGTTGTGTATATGCCACATATAACTTCAAATAGCTGGAGTGATTTGATTTTTTCTTTATTCAAATGGACCCATATACTTATATTTCATTAGGATATGATAATAGTCTTCAGAGTTAGATCATGAAACTTATCAAAGGTTCACACATGTTTTATAGATCTACCCATTTTAAAGAAGTTAATGTACGCATCTAAACTATTGAGGTGACGAAAAAGTGGGAAAATGAAACGAACTTTAAAAATATTTAGCGACTTTAAGTAGACTTCAAATAAGAGCTTATAAACAGGAACTAATTAAAAGTGCTTAAAAGCGCTAGACGGTAGAAAATGGTTCTAAAAGTCTTTAAAGAACATAAAAAATAAGAAAAACCGCTTGAAAGTGAATTTAATCGGTAAAAAATGAAATTAGCGCCTAATAAAATTACAATCGAAAATAAAATTTTGTATCATGCAACAATCGGTTTTCTTTGGCAATGACTTCAACATGTTTTATAGATTTGTAACTGTTCAGTACTTTTTTTTATTATTTTCTACTTTTTTTAGTTTCTTTCCAATTATATTCTGCTTTTAGCACTTCATAAACAGTTTTAAAAATATTTCTGCTTTCTAAGTATTTTAATATTTTTTAAAATGAAAAAGCTTTTATTTGTTTCAAGTGTTGTTCATAGTACGGTCCTTACAGCTGATTTTCTTAGTTCTTTCCTATAACTGCATTTCGTGAAACTAGTCGGTTTGAATCGCTCTTGTATAAAGTTGACATATTTCTGCGCCATAGTGTACAATGCCTAGTTATCATTCTTACACACTTACTCTTCGGTGCTTTCAGGTACTAAGTTTTCTGTTGTCATATGCAGTCAATGAACAAAATAGTCACGTGATCTATTAGAATCACTATGCACAACAATATTTCTGGTGAGACATTTTTGTTTATGTTGGCAAATTCTTGATTAGAGTTTCGTCTAGATCACGTTCATAAACTAAATTGAATTTGCTGCAGTTATTAATAGAACACTTATTTGTAAAGTACGAATAAAATAATAAGGCACTTTTAGGATACCTTTTCCGAAGAAGTAAACCACCCCTTTTGGATATTAAGAAAATAGTTTACGGAACATTACAGATTACTAGTGAAATATTTATTTGTCAAATATGAAGAAAATCACCTGAGTCGTTTTTGAGGAAATCGCTCAAAAAAATCACTCCCAAGAGAAAACTACCCCTTGTGGATTTCTTAACATAACTAAATTTTATCATACTGTTAGACTGTTTATGATATATTAGCATCGATTATCTGCTTCGCTGGGTTAACCCTCCGTGGTCACTCTGGGGTCTGACAGACCCCAGATAAATTAATTTATGATCTGATGTTTTTCTGTTGTTTTTTTGAATCCTTTTCCAACCATGTAAATTCAATTTGTAACACTGCCTGTTCTTATGGCTGGTAAACTGCGTCAATTGCAAGCTGTCTGTTATACAAGACGATTGTGAAGTGTGTTTGGGGTCCAGTGTGACCGCCACGTAAACGTTTGCTTATTTTGTTCGCTTTTTAATTCCAACTATTTTCTTTTATTTCTGACATTTCTATTCATGAAATATGACTCAGAGTAAGTTAAAAGAAGATGAAATACTTGAACTTTTACTTGACAATAATGATGGTGAGAATGATATATAGAAGATTTTAGTATTTTCTTGAAGTACAAGGGCCAAAGCGTTAACCTTTTCAGGACCAACGGCTCAAGCGCTTAGCCAGCAGTTTAAACCTCCGTAACTCGGCTCCTAATTAACGTAGAGAGATGGCTTAGGTGTCTGTCTCTTCAGAAAGAATGAAAGTTGCCACATCAAGGGTCTCGAAACGGAAAGGTAGGGGAAAATTGCATGTTCTAGTTCCCTTCTCCCTCAGCATTTAGGGGAGAAACTCTCTCCCCAAAGGTGCTACAAGCATAAAAAGTGGCATCAACAAAGATAAATGAAGATATTAACTAGTGATACCCTGTGTATGGCCATTGGGCTTGCGAGGGGTGAATCAGAGGGGTATTGAATTTACCTTTCCTTTCTTCAGTATATATATATATATATATATATATATATATATATATATATATATATTACCTGAAAATTGTGGGACGCTGCCAAAACTGTTATTTTCCGTACGCCAAAAAGTAATATCACATGTACACCAGACATTCGGAACAATCATATAAAAAATGAAAGACGAAGATACAATAGCAAGCGAGTAAGAAATTCGGAACAATGTAGCTATGAGAATCACCCTGTATATATATATATATATATATTGCTGTCTACCCTGACGTTGGTAGCCCTAGCGATGTTCCTAATTGTCACAGAGGTATGAACCATATCTTATTGAAAAACTTATGGTACACAGAGTCTAACGGGGTAACTTTCGTGTCCCCGTGTCAACCGCAAAAGAAGAAAGTTTAAATGTCGTGGAAAATACACTTTTCCGAAGTTCTTGGGGCTCTGGCAACACTTTTATTTGTCTCACGCACGCAGGCACAAAAGTTACCTCGTTGAAATCTGTGTCCCATAAGCGTTTCAAAGAAGTATGGCTTTTATCTCTGTGACAATTAAGGCCGTAGCTAGGACTGCCAAAATATTTTGAAAAATATATACAGGATGATTCTCTTAGGAAACACGTTGGGAATTTTTTCTCACTTGGTATTGAATTTTAGCCCTTTATTTCTTTTACATGATTGTACACTATGGTTGGCCTACACGTGAAAATATTTTTTTTTTCTCCGTACGACAAGTAACAGTATTGCCAGCCTCTCAAAAAATTCCAAAAAACAAATAAATTCTCGTTTTTTAAAAATATTCTTCTTCTTCTTTCTCTAAGGGTTTGGCACGGGGGACACAAAGGTTAGCTGATTGGAATCTATGTTACATAAGTTTTACAACGAGGTATAGTTAAGGCCTCTGTGACAATCAGAAGGGGTACTAGAGCCGCCAACGTAAAGGTCCATGATTTTCATGAGATCTGTGTCGGTCCTGAAAAGGTTGATAATTTTACCGTTCTTCGTAAGATAGTGTATGGAAGATTTTTCTTTCATATTTTGTATAACACGTGTTTGATATGTTAGTATATAATATGCACTTATTATTAAAAATGATCCCTAAAGTAAAGAGATTTTTAGCTTTTTTTCGATAAAGTGAAAAAAAACTCATTTTTTGTTCTGACTGTTAATGAAAACTGTAATAAAAGTAACCAAATTATTTATAAGTGCTAATTTATAGCTTATGGCAAACAGAACTTATCACAGAACAGTAGAGACAAAAAATATTCCCAAAAATGTTTAAAAAGTTAAATAAGGAAAATGTAACCTATTCCCTTAGTCAGTCAGTTTTTACTATTACTAAAGCACTCTTTGATATCGGTCATTTTCGATTTTATATATATATATATATATATATATATATATATATATATATATATATTATCCGTCCCCCTCTCTCAAGTTGCGGGGCTGAATTTTGATTTAAACAGTATCGAAAGTGTCACTATTCCCCTCAGCGACCCCGAAAACCATAGATTCGACACTAATATCGGTCATTTTCGATCATATTTAAATGTCTCTCCCTTTCCCCCTACCCTAAGTTGCATCGTTAAAGTATTATAATAAAAAACATCTCAGGTCGAAACCTCATCTATGTTGAAAATTTGTTCAAAAGTGAAATCTTTAAGTTGTACGTCCAACGGTTATGCCGGCTAGACTAAAGGAGACTGTGATGATGAGAAATGAATGAAATGGTATAATGAAGAAAGTGGAAGGAAACGGAAGAACCCCGAAGAAACCCCCACACACGGTGTTTGTTCACCACAAAGTTCACTTGGCGCGAGCTGGGATCGAACCAATGGCCCCGTGCACCAGAAATCAAAGCTCTACCACATTTTACTGTAGCGCCATGGACAGAAATAGGTACTAATCCGATGGGAAAAGATCAGTACTATATATAGAGTGTGGCATTAGTTCGATACCGTCAATTTCTTTCATGTTTTGTTGCGTTTTTCTAGTTGAAATGGTTTAGCGTTATCCTGTTGTAGCAGGGCGCACTTTTGGTTCAATAGTATAGGATATTTTAGACGTAATGTAGTATACATCCGTTCCAACTGTTCAGAATAAAGGTCGACATTGATGATACGACCACTAGGAACGAACTTGAAGTGAATTTACTCCCTCGTAGTTCCACCATACACAGAGCATGACGTTATGCTCGAAACGACCTTGTTTGACGACCATTCTGGAAGTTAACCCTCGCTCAACCACTATTATTGAACATTCGGATTTCGTAAAAACACCAAATTTTCGTTGGATATGACAATCTGTTTTAGGAAACTCACATCACGAGGATTTTTCTGAGTTGTCGGCACACATCCACTCTTCTCTAGCCCTGAGCTGGGATCAACTCATGTGGCAAATTGCGGCAGTTTCTGATGGTTTTTCCGAATTCGTGAAGATGACAGATTACAGTGAACTGGCATGTGCGAATTGGTTTAACAATCGTCGTGTGCTGGTGGATGGATTTTCCTCGATGGCCTGTCCTGTGACCTCAGAATCTGTTAACCTGAGACAGACAGACTTTTGCTGATGTTTGACATTTTTACAACCTACACGAAATATCTGTAACCAACTGCATCTTTCCCTTTCGCATGACAAAGGTTTTGGGTTGGTGCCGCAGCGTTATGTTCGATTTCGAACTCAAACACTAACAATCCAGGTATCAGACGTTCTTAAGCACTCATTGCCTCTGCCATTTATAACTGACTTAAAATACTGACGAAGTGGCAACTTCCATGTTAAATAGTCCTCTTGGCACACTATCTCTTGGAAGAATTTCGCCTTGCACTTACAGTGTATACACCAGTTGCTGTTTCGGTTGTGGAAGTATTGCAAAACTTATGACATTTTCTGGTAGGACTGTGTATGTATTTAGGCCTATGGCTTTTAAATTCACCATAATAAAAATTTTTAGTTGTTCTAAACAGTTTAAATGCACTTTCTACTGTTTTATTTAGGTTATTTAGTGTTCATTCGAATCTTCGGTAATCCGAACAACTTATCCTCCAATTAATCCGAACTAACGAGATTTTTGGCACTATTATTATGACTTTGTCCGTCCGTCCGTCGAAAGGTATAAGAACAAGATCAGTAACATATATCGAGAAGCGGTTTCTTGCAAACGATTCAGTTTCAGAAATAGGTCTCATCTCCTCCGTTAACCCTCTATCAAAACTTAAAGTGGATCGAATTAAACATCTTTTGTTTTAACTCATATTGCGATAGAACAAAAACGGTAATAGATAGCGAGAAGAGGATTTTGCAAACGATTCAGTGTCTCGAGGGAACACAACATGATTATCCACAACACTCTACCGAAACCGAAAGTAGTTCAAATTTACTACTACTTCCAATTTTAATGCTGATTTTCATATAGCAAAAACGGTAAAAGATATTGGTAGATAGCGGCGTTTTTATATGGATAATACGATTATTCTGTTTACTTGCACCAAGTTTGACAATTTCAGTTCGAAGTTTAGGAGGAAAGAAGCCACATTCAGGATGGCAGGTGAAGGAAAATGAGGGATGTTTTAAAAATCACTAATGTATATATATATATATATATATATATATATACTAAATATAGTCAATTTCATACAGACGTATTCATTTTAAAATTTCACGCTAAACGGCGATTTAACATTTATTACATGTTTCTCTTGAAACTGCTTGATATAATAATATAGAATATGTTTATTTGGTCTTCTTCTTTCAAAGAAGATCAATGCATTATTTACGCGGACGAATTTGTAAATATTCTGTCTACAAGAAGTGGCAAAATGTTTTAAATTTTGTTATTACTTTTATAATCAGTGGCGTATTTACGATTTTGTTTCGTGGGGCTATGGTGAATACGTGAATAAGCACATTTTTCCTTAGAAATGGTATGAAGGATTATTGTTGTACGTGGAATTTAGTAAAGGGGGGAGATTGAGCCCTATAGCCACCATTCTAAATACGCCACTGGTTATAATATTTATTTTTAACCATTCGCAAAAAAGAGAAAAATAAAATATTTTTTGTTTAGTAAATAGAAACATGCTACTCATTAGCACGAATTGAGTAGGGAGGAAACAGCGCAATTTTTTTTTCCGCGGGAACACATGGTTGCATTTGTGGATATTTTATATATCAATTAATATACCTACAATATGACATTAATCTTTTAAGTCAAAAAGACCAGATGGAACAGTGTACTAATACATAGGATATGAAATGCAATAAATGAAAATGATATGTACTAATACACATCGATTATTTTCTATTTTAAAATTAGGATTAAATTAGGATTTTAGTGTGCAGCGAAACTGAAACTCAATTACGGCAAGCAACTAATGTACTGAAATCCCTTTTCTTTTCTTTGCTGGAAAGTCTATATATATTCTTTCAATGAATATAGAATTATATATTAGTGTGTATTACAAAGAGGAATATCAATTTGTAGGAACATACACAGCCTACATTATAGTGGCAAAATTCTTCATTTGTCAAATTTATCAATGATGGCATTATAACAATAACACATGTGCAATTGGTTGATTACCGATAGTAATAACTACTATATATTTTCAAACAAGAAGAAGGCATTCATTACGTAATTAGTGCTATACACAAAGAAGAAAAATGCATAAAATGAACTTTCTGTGGATAAACATAACACGGTTTCAGTGAATGTTTATAATTTTACCCAATTTAACTTGTTTCTAAGATTCGTTGATTGGACTTCCTTACCTATTTCCAGCATCGAAGCTATAGCATGAGATTTATAACTACAGGTAGCTTAACTGCTGGGATCTGAATCACATTTATTTCAACCGGGAATTAAAACTCTGGGCCCCGTACCAAAGGTAACAATGCTTTCCATTATCCAGGAGAAAGCTTATATGTTTGTGGTAGCATTATTCACGGGATGAGAAGAGACAGAAGTTTCATAACGATACAGTAGACGAGATAGGGCTCTTTCAGTATAAACAGACATATTTCGAGTTGAGAATTCAGAACCTTTTTCGAGACGAGATACCTGTGTAACGACCAATATATTTATTTAGTATATTCAGGGTTACACTTTAGCCCACAGTCCGAATAATTATAATCTAGTCTACTATCTTTTACTAAAATCCACTTAAACACACCATCTTGATATTACCTTTTATTATAATACGTAATGAAGTAAACATTTACACCTTTTTAAAGAATATACATGTTGATTCTACAAGATGGATCTTCTGTTATATTTTATGTTTCTCGTTTCTATGACGACCAATAACACATATAGTCAGATTACCATGCTAACATAATATCAATAATAATATCAGAAAGAAATTAATTTTATTTCTTTTCATATTTTCTTCTTCTTCTTCTAACTAGCTTGTGCATATTTCAATAGCACATATTGCCCGTAAATACAAGAAACGATATTTAAGATTATCTGTAAAATACACAATATTGTTATATAATGACACTCGAACAACAGGACTTTTTTTCGTTTAAAATAAAAAAAAGAATCCTGGACCGTTAGATATTCCATACTAATTACCTATGTTTTTGGATGACCCTCGTATATATAAAAATACAATTCATATAACTATATATCATATTCATTTTATATTAATATCATTTTCATATTTATTTTAATTTTCATAATTAATTTTATTTTAATCATTCACAAAATTCATCGATGATAAGGAAAGGTACATTCAAAATGCGGTATACTAGTTATTTATTTTTGGGTCCTAATTAAATTCTTTATTTTGATGCCATTATATATATTGAAAGTACAAATTATAAATTGAAATACCGACAATGTTTAGAATGAAACAAAATAATCAACATCATAATAAAAATTAACACAAATAAAGAAATTATCATATTAGGTATTAATTTAAATTTAAATGTCATTTATGTTAATCTTGGATACAACTTCAGAAGGAACCAATGTCTTAACTAATTGCATCCATTTACTTTTAGTATATTTTGAGAGACGCCATAATTGTAGTTCATCAATATTGCGTAAATCCAAAAGTTTACCAGTTTTCACACCCATTAGTTCGAAAACTTTAGGATTAATTTGTTTGATACATAAATAAGGACCTATATGCAAGACTTTTACCATATTAAGAATGAGCATAGTTATCATCCGTTAACTTTGTAAAGGTATTATCTTCATAGAATTCAAATAATGTACAAATAACAAACGAAATCATAACGATATTTACAGTGAAATAAAGCAAAAATCAATTGAATATGGTCTTCTCGGACGCCGTAACTTTAGCTTAAGTTACATGACCAACGAATTCATTTAAGTTGCATTGAAAGTCATAAACCGGAATATATTCTTGCGCTCTTTGTTTCCTATTTTGAGAATTTTTGCCATCTATGAAATTTCTACTAAATCCAATTCGAGGGAAATTAGATCTAATGATTACCTGCTTCCTATGTGTAGTACGATTACTATTTTTGTTGCTCCTAAGATTATGTTCGGTTACATTACCGGTACACGTGAATCTAACATTACTTTTCACATTGGGATCACACTTTACTCTCACATGGATATTTCGAACTTGGTTTCGATTAAGGTTAGTTTGGTTCAGGTTAGTATTGTATTGCACCATTGATGGATTTTCAAAATTTTGCAATGTCATACCTGTATGATTAAAGTCAACGAACTGTACCGCATTCGGTAAAGGCACCATCGGATTGTTCACTACTATCCTTTTGGTCGTTTCGTTGAATGAAGATTTCAACAGTTCCAACTCAATCGATCAATCACTACAAACATTGGTGGGAACATACGTTATCTTTCTAAATTTTATGGGTACTGAAATCAACTTTCTTCCTGCTACATGAACCAATGTCGCGTACATGTTATTAAACGGTTCTACTACAATTACTTCATCTCCAGGATTAATATCATGTTGAACATACCGTGAATACAAGCAATCAATAGCATTAACTAGACGAAGATGACCATAACTTTTCACATATTGATGCATACTAAAACCTTCGTTACACGCAGCATCAGTAAGGCAATCAAAAACATTAGAATGAAAAGAGAAGTTAGGATAATCTGATCCAACCAATATAGAATTATGTTTTTGCGAAAGCTCAGCAAATATCACCAATGCAAACTGAGGATCTGTATTTTCTGTTGTTTCTCTGGAAGTTTCAGCTTCACTTAAAGCATTCATGCTAACATGAGACGAAATTTCTTCGGTAACTGACAAATCTTCTTGTAATTCCTTACTTTGGTTATTATGCTCAGTGATTACAGTTTCCACAACTTCTACAGAATTTTGATGTAAAATCTGCTCCAATTTACGATCAATCTGATCTAATTTCGAAAGTAACTGTTGATTCATTTGCTCTATTCGGGTATCCCATTTAATGTCCATCTGTTGATTTGTTTGATCAATCCGTTGTGACAAATCCGTTGTGATAACTGCTGATTTGTCTGCTCAATCCATTGTGACAACTCTTGTGACAGCTGTTGATTTGTCTGCTTCATTTGTTCCCCAAGTTGTTTAATAAGGTCAGCGATGTTCGTGGATGTGTTAATTTCTATATTACCACTTTCTTCATGTATACTTTCACCTCCGGTAACACTCATTTTAATATTTCTGTAATTTTTTTCTCTTACTCCTTATCAATGTATACTCCGTGTTGCTGGATTTGTTAAAACTGCTACGTAATCTTAAAATCAATCTAAAGGTAGACTAGTCACTATTAATTAACGTTATCTCATTCTTGAAGTATATCTACTATACTTCGGCACAACTCCACATAAAATATAATCATGTGGCGGAAGACACCACTTAAAATGTAAGGTTCATAAGATATAATCCTGCGGCGGAAAACACCTCTTAAAATGTAACGCCAATATATATTTATTTTAGTATATTCAGGGTTACACTTTAGCCCACAGTCCCAATAATTATAATCTAGTCTACTACTTTTTACTAAAATCCACTTAAACACACCATCTTGATATTACCCTTTATTACAATGCGCAATGAATTAAACATTTAAACCTTTTAAATGTTATACATGTTGATTATACAAAATTGATCTTCTGTTATATTTTATGTTTCTCGTTTCTATGACGACCAATAACACATATCGTCACATTACCATGTTAACAAAATATCAATAATAATATCAGAAAGAAATTAATTTTATTTCTTTTCATATTTTCTTCTTCTAACTAGCTTGTGCATATTGCTCGTAAATACAAGAAATGATATTTAAGATTATCTGTAAAATACACAACATTGTTATACCTGCAATTCTTGTCTTTTAGGGAACCCTCTCTCTCTCTCAGGTAGAAGTGTTATAATTATATAAAGTAATAAGAGAAACAAAGTAGGTTGTTGATTAAATTCGCAGAATCAATCATGTATTTTCTAAGAAATTGAGGCTTAAGATAATAATAATAATAATAATAATAATAATAATAATAATAATAATAATAATAATAATAATAATAATAATAGACATCATAAGCTTATGAGGTTGGACTTTCTGCACTCAAATATTTGTACTTTCTTTTGAGTTAAGTAGCGCTCAATAATATTGATTTGTTGTCTTCATCTATAAAATCTGGGTAAGCTTGAGAGATAAAATCGAATTTTTATGTTTAGTGACCCACTGGCCCCTTTTGAGTGACCTGCTTGTCTACTAAATAATACACGTTTGTCTTCGATTTGATTGCTGGCTGAACTATTTAACTTCTCTTTAAGAAAATGTTTCGCTAATAACTCGAAACATATTTTTTTTCTATAAAATGCATGCATGACACAGGTAAGGAGGGATGTATCAGAAATTGGAATCATTAGTTTATTGCAAAAGTATTCTGCAAGCGCTTTTTCTTTTTACATTTCGAAATATGTGAAAGTGCTTTCCGTAATTGGTTAATGTGTTCTCGAAACCTTTCTTCTATCAAGTATACCAATTCTGGTTTTTCGTGAACTACATTAGGAATAATAAAATAGGTTCCTAAATATTTACAAAATACCTGATTGTGATTTTACTGAATATTACTATTTTTCTAAATTATTGAGTCTGAAATCAACCAAATTTTGAATAATTAATATGTGGAAGACTGAACTCCATCATATTGTTCATAAACATTGTATCTCCTAAAATCGCCTCTAAAATTAATTTGATCAAAATCGAAAACTAGCCAAATCGGTTTCTAAAACCTGCAATTGTAATTTTATTTTATTTCATGAAATATATAATTCTAAATTGTTTTTACAAAGTTGCCACCATACTACTGTTATAATTAACTTAAAATCTTTATCTCTTGTTAGGGACTAAAATGGATTCATTACTCTAACTCATCAAAACTGTTACGCGCTTCAAAATGAAAGTTTTCCGTAGATAAGTTTTTACAAATTCAAAACTGTTTCAAAAAAGTTTTCCCAAAATTGAGTCTTAGAAAATTCGCTTTTTTCTTTATCTGAATATGTTTTCACCTAATTTGGTGCAAATCTTTAGAGGAGTTTTGTAGTTTAAATATAAAATCAACCAATAATTCCTGGCTTTATATTGAGTTTCCAACAGAATCTGTTTTCTTATATAAAGACCAAGGTAAATGCCTCTGTTGTATTCAGAAACAAATTTCCAGGAAGTTTATATGAAAGTCAATTTAGCGGGCTTAAAGATATTTAAGGTACCCCGGAAATATTTTTCTGCGAACCTTAAATGACTTTTTCTAAAGTTGGTCCTACCTATATCAGTTTATCATACTCGAAAACGGGATTTCATAAAATTTCATTTAAAAAATGTTACAGTAGTTAAGATAAATTTGAGGAACGTTTGAACATCCAGAGCTCCTTCGTGTCTAAGAGGTTTGCGTAAACGCCTTTGGCGTGGGAGACCCGGGTTCGATTTCTGGTGAGAGCTCATGTGGTTCGGATTCCACGTTAATCAGTAGGTCCTCGTCTCATATAGCCTCGCTGCTGAAAAGGACATTAAAATCAAAATCAACACAACTCAACATTTGAATGTCCAAAAATTCGATCATTCAATGAAGAGCTGCTCGTTTTAGATTATTATCTGTCCATGTTATGTTCTGACTTAATAGGAATAATGTTAGAAGTTTTTCATGCATTTTCATGTGGACTATCTTGTTGTATCCTACATCTTATTAAACATTTGTTGTAGAAAGTGTTATGCAAGATATTTTTACATTTTTTCGTGTTCGGATTTCATCATTTAATTGAAAGTATTTATCTCATGTACCGTCGTTGCTAAAAGGAGCGTTAAGCCCCAAATAAATATAACTATTTTGCTATTTAGAATCACATTTATATCAGCAGGAATCAAACCAAGCCTACGACTATGATTCAAATCGCACATTTACAGTAGATCATTATCTCATACAAGCTTGGTGTTGTAAAAAAAATAAAATAAATAAAAACAAATATAGGAAACTAAATTTCAGTACGACAAATCAATCTTAGTTCTTTCAGATTTTTTTATCTTGAAATGTAAAATCAAGATAAAAGATAACGAGCTCCTTCGTGGCTAAGCAGTTAGCGTACGCGCCTTTGGCGTGGGCGACTTGGGCTCGATTCCTGGCGGGAATTCATGTGAATATAATTTCACGTTGTACTGTAGGTCCATGTCTCATATGGCCTCGCTACAGAATGGGACGCTAAACTGAAGTCTAATCAAAATCAAAATTAAATAAACGTATAGAACGAAACAATATTGGATAGTATTTAGTTTTAAAAGCTATTCAGTGGTCAATTTATCTGAACAGATCTGATCGTATGTCACACTGCACTTACATATTAACTTAGTATATAAAATTATTTTCCTAGAGACACTCTGTATCTAGTTGCACCTTCAATACTATTTATATATGGGGCAATGTCTGGTGGGATCCAAATCATATGCACCCCATCGAAAAATCAAATCTAGGACTATGCGAATAGAAGGCACGTATTCTGTCTGTTCGTTCACTCAGAAACTCATTAGTAAGGACTTGAGGTAGGTTGTTGACGTTACGATGAATTAATTCTGTACATAGTCATTTGCCAACTTTTATTGTCCATAACACAATTTAGGTTGCCAAACCCAAATTCCTAAATATTTTTTTGTTCGTTGTTTTTGTGGATAGCTTTTAGTGCTCCCGCATTGATCATTGTATGACTCTGCCTTGGAAAAAAAAAAGTATCTCATTTTCAAATTGTGCATGGTTACGCGGCAACAGAATACCACGATGACAAGTACATCCTTTCTACGAGCGCCGGAACCAATGCGTTGGTTCCCTGCTTGCCGAATCGAGACGAGACGCGTCGAATGATACGTGAATGTGTGACGTTGCTGTTTAGCTCTGTGAACCGTTGAGGAAACAAAGTTTATTATTTACGTGCAAAGCCTAACAACAGGAACAAGGTTGTACCCCAAAGAACGAACAATGAAACTTTATCCAGAGAAAGAGAAAGGACCTTATCTGTCACATCAAAACTCTATTATTGTTGCAATTTACTTTCCCATACGAAAGTTCAACAAGGATGTCGTACAATTTCATTTTCACAAGAAGAAAGTTTGGAATACATAATGAGTTTTCCGGATAAACAGAGGCAAGAGCAACTTTTAGTTATGATTATAGTATTACAGGGAATATACTATATTATTATTATTATTAAGTATTCTGCGTTTTGATAGGTCCTGGTACTAATGAGGATTTTTTTGTTTTCTTCTCAATTTTCAGTTTGGGCCTGGAAATGCTTCTTCCATGTTCCTCGATTTTCAGCTTCCTCTTTTAACTCCCAATATTCTACTTTCCAAATCATCGATCACTTATACTCTTTTTAATCCTATTTCTCGCTTTCCTTCCATCTTTCCTTCTATGGCGGTATGAAGCAGACAATTTATTCGCAAGATGTGTCCAATCCAATTGGCCTTTCTACGAAGGACAGTTGCTAGAAGCGTCCTTTTCTCTCCTATTAGTTTTAAAACATCTTCGTTTGTTACTCTTTCTGCCCGTTTTATCATCTCCATCTTCCTCCAACACCACATTTCGAAGCTCTCTAAATATTTCTTCTCTAACTTCCGTAATGTCCAAGTATCTGAACCGTAGTGTCAAGTCCAATACTCCATACATAGTACTTGACCAATTTCTTCCTTAGTCCAATATTAAGGCTGCTAGTTAAGAGTGACCTTTTCTTGTTGAATGATTCTTTGCCTATGGTAATTCTCTTCCTGATCTCTTTGGTACAGTACGCGTCTTTGATCAAAATGCTTCCCAGATATTTGAAATGATCAACCTCTTCAGGTACTCTTTGTTCTACTCTGACTCGTAAGGGCGCATTTCCACGGGATATTCTCATGACTTCCGATTTTTCGATGTTGATTTCTATATACTATATAGAGAATGGAATTAGCTTTTCGACAATAACTTAAGATGACTACCTCAAAATTCAGCTAAGGGCAACACATATTGTTAACCACCACAAAGCATAGAGACGTTCCTTAAACGACAAAGAGATGTCGGCATTGAGATATCGGGATGTCCAGATGCCCGCTTAACTCTTGAGACGGTACTAAGTGCGGGATTTATGTGGGACATTTCTGATCTTTTTGAGGGATAATCAGCGTATGAGTTTTGGACATCCAAATATGATCTTATGACAGACACATTCCACTGAGATCCAAAGGAAATCCTGTGGATGTTTCAATTATTCTTAAAGTTTCTATTGTGAGCATGAATGTTCCGGGAAGAACTTCCCGTTGACATGCTGTGCTAAAAGGGGCGTTATCCTAATTTAACGCTTTCAACACAAGAGTTTCAATAGAAAATGTTTGACACTCTGACCAAAGATGCGTGACCTTTCGATGCTTACAAACATGACTGAAGTAAGCAAATCTATCAGGAAGTGAGGGTAATTAATTTTCGCTGGGGGCCTGCCATCGTAGCATGCGAAAGCTCTATCTTCTTTCACCTCAGGGATTTCTCTCTTGCAATATCAATAGGACTGGCACTTTCTGTCAATAAATATCCTTATCTTTGGTCGACCACTATCTTGTGGTGATACACTGAGAAAAATCCGTTCCCCGGACAGCGGTATATTGTACAAATATACGGAATCCTCTTGCTTACTACAGAAATCAGTACGGAGCATACGTTATCCGTATGCTACATACGCACTGCCCTTAGATGTTACATCATGCCGTTGCAGGATGTCTGACGTCTAACCGTTTTCCGTATATCACATGTATATACTTATGTTACCTTCGTCAGCTATATGTTATATACGTCCATTTATATGTGAAATCCTGACCGTCTATATTGTTTCATACGGAAAGTACGTATAGATGGAATACTTATACGGAAAGTATTATAACACATGCGTTTTTCGTTATACTTATGTTGTACGTTAAGTCCAAAAACTACAGGAATTACGCTTGTAACCTACCTTTTTAAGTACGCCACCTACAATATTTTTCTCAGTGTACATTTATTATATTTCATTCCTCTTATTGCGTGAAGAAAACAAACAAACAAAAGAACAACACATTTCCATACGAAGAAAAATCCACACAAAAACTAACCAAGCAAAAAATTAAGAAAATGTGGTCTCATAGAGCAAATAAATAAATAAATAAATAAAACACGAACGAATGTGTTTCAGAAAAATATCCTTCTTAATATTAATTATGAATATTTAATATGTGTTTTCGTTAACTAATGTATATTTCCAAACGTAATGCTACTAAAGGAGTTTAACATTAATAAGGAAGCAATGGAATCTCAACAAGCAAGGACATTAGTAATGGTTTTAAATACCAGTTTGTTAAAATATACTTTCTCGAAAAAAAATACTATAATGGCCACATCTTTTGACTAAATAACTAAAGTTATTAAATACTTTACTGTTAAATCAAAGTCAGCATAGTTTTAACTAAATTCAAATCAGGTCCGTAGCCAAAACACTAGTACATGGGGGGATATTTTTGTATAGCTAGTTCACTTTAGAATCTTGCCTGGTTACTTTTTTTTCGTATATACTTACCTTAACAAATAAATGAAAGTTTCAGTGGATTGTAGATGATTTTAGAAGAGTTCAGCCACACTGGCCCCTCCTAGTTGTGGAGCTGCTTAAAATATTCCATGAAACATTGAACATTTTGCATTTTGAAGCATATTACTTAATACGATGCCAAAATGCTACCGTGATATTATTCTAACGTTGTATTGCAATTGAATCAGTAGTTTTGAAAAGGTCATGAGTCAGAAATGTAAAGTTTTGAGAAAATCGAAAAAAAAACTGTTTAATTTTTAAAAATCCTGACAGACATAGAATGATTGATATCTGTTTGAAAAAGGAGAGTTTTCTAGTCGTTGTTCCGATCCCGAAGTTGTGAGTAATTGGTGTTCCAAAATAAATAAATAAAAATTGAACTAAAGCAAAATCTAAATTTTCTTGCTCATAACCTATTCAAAACTACTCATTTAATTAGATTTGAAGAAGACATATGAGTCGAAAACACTAATCGTTATTTTTTTAAAAATATTGTCAGTTATAAATCAAATGTGAGAATTTAATTCATGCTAGGATTCAGTTGTGGAAACTTTACAAATAAGTTAATGTGATTCTGAAACTGACAAGCGTACATTGTTTACTTCATGATCTGACTTGACACGTATAAAAAGAAAGAATAATAGGACGCCATTATGCCACAATGTTACAAATGGAAACCTTTAGCTCTTAAAGTTTACATAAACTTTAATGTAACTGTAGATAAGTACTTAGAAGAAAGTTTGTAAGAAAATCAATATTGCTATAAATCAAAGTGACACCCCATAAAACCAGTCAGTTGTCTTTTCGAAGCAATAAAAAGCATGTGAACTTCTTTGAACAAACAAATTCTTTAATTAATATGTCAGCATTGAATATGGAAGGAAAAGAATGATGATAATTTCCTAATATATTGGTTAAGGTTGGTTGTAAGATATAATTGCTAAAGTCAACTGTAGAAACATCTAGAAATAAGATTTAAACATCAAGCGCTACAGAAAATACGTTTAATAGAGAGTTTATAATTCCATAACTTTTGTTTATTTACTATACCTTAAACGCCCATTTTTGCACGGGGCGAATAGATTTGTGGGAAATATTTGAATCCCCTTCCCCTTTAGAAACTTTATTTCAATAAAACGTAGCGATAAAATTAGAAAAGATACTCTAGTTCTGACATAATCATTGGAACACTTTACTCCCACAGCATATACCTTTAATCAAATTTATATGATTAGAAAATCAAGCCTGAAGCGGGTACTAATTATCTTTCAAAAGTCATTCCAAACGGGGCAGACGTTTTCCCGAACCCGAAAACCATGAATTCGACACAAAGCCCAGTAATTTTTGAAATTTTATTTTCACCTTCCCAACTCTCTGCCCATTGATATGAACTTGGACTTAAACGGGATTGGAGTGCTTGGGGTCCCGGGTTCGATCCCAGCCCCCGCCAAGTGAATTTTCTGGTGGACAAACACCGTGTGCGTGGGTTTTCTCGGGGTTCTCCCGTTTCCTCCCTTTCTTCATTCCACCATTTCATTCATTACTCATCATCACCGTCTCCTTTAGCCTAACCGGCATAACCGTGGGACGTAAAACTTAAAGATTTTTAAACGGGATTGGAACAAGCACTATTCATTTTAGCGAACCCAAAAGCTATCGACACTAATATCAGCCATTTTCCATTATTTTTACATGCCACTCCTTCCTGCTCCTTTGGGTTGTCTTACTTCCGTAGTATTTTCTCCTGATTAAAAGTCATATGTCTACCAGTTTTGTTGAAATTAATCCAGACGTTCTGGAGTTAAGCTGGAATATACAATCATACACATACATCCAAGTATATATAGATATGCAAGCAATGCCTTCAGCGTTGCCCTTGTAAATCCCCAATCCAGCTGGCATGCCCATTTATGGCTAAACTTGTGGTTAAATGTAATGACGATTGAACCTAATAGCTTGACGAACCCAAACTGTATATTCGACGCTAATCTCAGTCATTTGAGACATCTTATTTTGCACCTTTTCTCACCCTTTATGCTAATGGAAGCTGAGCTTGGATTTTAATGCTATCAGCAGTGCAATTATTAATTTTAGCGACATCTGTGACTATGAAATTTGACACTAATGTCGGTCGTTTTCGATTATTTTTACATGTGAATTGGTTCCCACCACCCTAGGGACGCTAATGGTGGTTAAACGTGAACTTAAATGCTATAGAAAGTGTTGGCAATTAACTTTGGGACCCCGAAAATTATGGATTCGATACTTATATTGGTCGTTTTTGATTATTTTTTCATGTCACTATTTCCTCCTCCTTGGTACTAATGGGGGCCGAACTTAGATTTAAACTGGATCAGAAGTGTTGCTATTCATCTCAGCGACACTGAGAACTATGGACTCTACACTAATATCGGTTATTTTCGATCATTTTGTATGTTAACCCCTTCCACTCTCCTTAGGTGTGCTAGATAGTCTTACCCAAGGTTAGTAGAAGGAAAGGTTGGGCTATTAGCTCAGACGCTTCGCACTCTGTTTTGCGTGACGTCACCAGCGAGGAGAAGCAAGTAGGTATAGTGGCGTAAGAAGCAGGCAGAATATGTCTTCTTTCTTTCTTTATGCATAACATTTTCGCTGTCACAACATCCTCCTACACACAAAACTACGAATAAATAAATAAATAAATAATCCAGCACTAAATAGAACTTCTTAATGCAGTTAATATTATAGAAACTTAACAATGTACCTATATTGTAGGATCATTTATTTATTGTTTGATGAGAGAGAATTCTTGAATTATTATTACATTTTAAATTTATTTATATCCGAAATGTTACTGTGAATGCATTTATGCAAAGTTCCAGATAAATATGTGTTTTACCAGGGTAATCTCTGAAATTTCCGAGCTCTGGAGTTAAATTAAATTAATTGCGAAACCAATGAAAGGTGAGTTCCGCACCCAGCATGAATAGATTACTTTGTGAGTACTGTTAGGCCTAGGAATATTTCAATAAATATTTAAAACAATGGATAATAATAATAATAATGATAATAATAATAATAATAATAATAATAATAATAATAATAATAATAATAATAATAATAATAATAATAATAATAATAATAATAAATTATCAATGCATTTTATTTTGTTCAATATACGGCACTCAGGCTTAAAGTTTAAAATTGGCAATTCATATCTGCTCCATATGAATGTTAAAACGGGACCATCCGTCTTAAAAATCATGCCGACTATCCACCACAGGTTATGTTTAATGTACCCATTGTTGACGCTATAATTGCACTTCGTGACATCAATAGTATACAGTCCGGAAAAATGGATTCGGTTTATATCTAAATATTTTGCATGCTAACTAGCAGGCCAATCGCCAGCCCGAAAATGTAGGGAGGCCGGTAGAAGTTAGGGGGCCTCGACCCAACCATGTGATAGTTCATTTGAAAGCCTACCGTGAAAATTTTAGGGGGACCAGTAAAGCTTTAGAGGGGCGTCTCCCCCGAGACACCCCGTGGATACGGGCCTGCTAACAAGACAAGAAATGAGGTTTTCTCGTCTTGTAGTGACTTGATTTTCGAACAAAAACTTTTTTCGTCTCGCCTCGTAGTTTTTCTAACCTCTTGTATGAATTTGTGCACAAAATGTATGTCCTGACTTCCTAATTTCAATTAGTGGTTATGTGAATCCATCCGAGTCACAGGAGATCCACGAAGGATGACCCACTTTCTGAAAGTGGATAGTCCTGTAAGTGAAAAGTTCATGCTGTTTCGGATGTATAGACAGTATTTTTTAAAAATAATAAATAAAGTTCGTATCATCAGAGCTTTATTCACGTCATCTTTATTCCAATGTGCTCTTTTCTTTTTTACTTATAAGATACTCTATTTGCGTAGGAGTGAAAATAATTTCTGTGATTGGATTAACACCAGATTTTACTTTATCATTAAAATTACTCTTTTCAGAGTTAATTTCTTTACTCTTCTTATTTATGGTACAACGCAACACAGCATTTCTAACTCTGAGATTAATAATTTGCATTTCGAGATTTTTGTTCGACTGTTCCATAATTACTAATTTTGTTTTTAGTTGTTCCATTTCAATATTAAAATCTCTAAATTCTGTTTGTTCACTTATCTAATTTTCTCTTTTTCGGAGAAAGTGTAGACACGATTTTCAGAGCCCGTTTTCTGACTTCTCGTGATTCATATGTTATTGTTCTATCAGGTGGAACACTTAGAGATGAAAGACAACCTTCAACATAACTTGTTTCATTTTCTGCAGGAATTGGACTTTGAATGTCTAGTTGGACTGAGGGAACTGCATTTGGTTTCAGAATTTTCTTGGGCGGCAAGAATAGAAGTTCAGATTTCAGATCTCGCAAATAATATTCTTCTGAGAAATGCACACTACAAACAGTCGCGTTTTTAAAGTTTATCTTTTCTTTTACATGCGTGAACCCATTGTTTAGCAAGGAGAGAGTCCTTAAGGAAATTGTGGTAAACAATACCTGTATCTTTTATCTTTTTTATTATGACTCCTTCACGTTGCTATAGCATAAGAATTCACAAACACACATGCACACTAACAAAAAACACTATATTACACGAAAGGAAAGGCACAAATACACGTAATAATAAATATGTACACAAGTACTCAAGTTCACCACACAATCTTGCAATATTGCATGTTGTACAGCCAAGCCCAGGTAAAGAAATTTTCCGAGATATTGACACGTACTCAAAAACGTACAATAGAAAGATGTGTCCACAAAAATTTGCCACGGGAAAAAAAAACAACATAATTCAACACAGCAAAAACCCAAACTAAATAAATATATAACGAATTGCTTGTGGTCTTACTAGCAAAATCTTCGCGCGCCAAGCAGACGACAAGCTCGAAGTTCCTCGCTGGTGACGTCACTGTGAAGAGAGCGTAAAAGTAGAGGCTCTGGACATAGGTTAAGAGCACCCCCTGAGTCTTACCCTACTGAAGGGTGAATTTGAACTGAAAGCTCAAGCTCATCGGAACTGCCACCAATCAATTTATGGACTCAGAAAACCAAGGACTAAACACTAATATCGGTCAATTTAAATTATTTTTATCTGTCACAATTTCACCCCCTTGCGGGTGCTAATGGGGTCTGAACCTGAACTTTAATATCTGCTGGAATGTCAGCCTTTATCTAAACGACCCCGAAAACTATCGACTCGACACTAATATCAGTCACTTTTAAAATCATTTTTTGTCTTCCCCTCTTACTCCTCTAGGAGGGCCAAAGAGGTCTTGCTCCCACCGCAGACAGAGCTTGGACTGAAACGGCATTAGGACTGTTACAAATTAACTTTCCGACTTTGAAAACTAACGATTCAACAGTAATTTCGGACATTTTCGATATTTTTATGTGTCACCATTTCAGCTTTGGGTGCTAATGAGTGCTTAAGTCGGACTTAAACGGCATTGGTGGTGTCACTATTTATCTAAGCGACTTCGAAAACTATGGCTTCAACGCTAATATCGGTCGTTTTTGATCATTCTCATATGTTTTGCCTTTCGTCTCCCCTTAGGAATACTAGGGTGTCTTAACCCAACTGGGAGCTAACTTTGGGCACCGAAACTGTCACCAATCAACTCACGGACCCAGGAAACTATAGATTCGACACTAATATCGGTCGTTTTCGTACATTTTATATGTTTCTCCCTCCCACTCCCTCTTATGTATGATGTTGGTGTTTCCAGACAGTACTGTTTCTCAGGCTATAAGTAATACGTTTACCGAATTTGGTTAAAATTACTCTAGGGCTTCCAAAGTTATGCTGGAACACACACACATACATTCATTTATATATACGTAAATATAAACTAAGTTTTAGATATGAGTTTGAATACATTTTATACTATAACATACATAGAATGAAACTTTGAAAATAAATTTGCTAAAAGTCAGGCAAAGACTTAATATTAACACAGCAGTGGTCGCGTAGCCCACTGGTACGGCATTAGTCGCCTCGAGGAGAATAGTCCTTATTTAAAATTTTATATATTTTACTGTAATATTTATACAGCTAACGTTTATTGTGTATGCATTCCATATCAATGGATTATTTAATTACTTTTAAATGAAATAGGATCTATTAGGGTAATAAAAAATAATAAATTGTAATAAAAACAGCATTTACTGAAAGGGTAAAAGAATCTGTCTGGAGGACTGTTGTCCTCCACGCGACTATTTTAGTTAAGGGTATCAATCTACGCACTCACCTGTTGGAGTGAGGAAAATATTAGTCACAATAGTAGATTGCAGAATTCGAACCCGTAACCGCCCTCTTGCCTTGCAAGAGGGCTAATTGTTCAGCTACTTTCGTTTGGTAAATAACTAAATACTTTCTTGGCAATAATTTTTTTTGTAAACAGTAAATAGTTTCTTTACGTGCTTCGTTTTTTTTGGGAGATTTCAGAATAAATTCACACTGGTAATGGCCATGATTGGTATTTTGTGTCTTAATTAGTTTCATGACGGAAGCACTAGAATAGTGCTTCAATTAACAACATGAGTGCTTTCATCTTCATTCATATTCCGAGGTATAGGTAATGAAATACCGGAGTCACTGGAATAAATATCGTGCATTTAAATTAAGTGCCAATAAGAGTTTGAATACTATATTTTAAATATTGAAGTGCAAACGTGAAATGGAAGTAAGAGTAGGAATGAGGAAAAGAGACTTTAGGAGGGAGAAAAGATTATTTTGTGGGACCTTGAATAAATAGTTGAGAAAAACAAAAAAAAACCTCGTAAAATGCTTCGTATGGAATATTGTAATGTATGGGTCAGAAATATGGACATTACACAGAAGTGATGAAAGATGACTGGAAACTTTCGAAATGTGGGAGTGGAGAAGAATGAAGAGAATTTACTGGGTCGAACGGAAAACAAATGAGAGGGTCTTAGAAGTGGAAAAGAACAATTTTAAATATTATTAAGAAGAGGAAGAGAAACTGGCTGGGACATTGACTTAAAAGGAACTGTATCATGAGGGACGTGTTAGAGGGACGTTATGGTGGCAGGAAAGAGAGGGAGGGAGCAAAGGAGACTACAATTAATGGACGATATCCAAACAGAGAAATTGTGAAGAAGAAGAGGTTAGCGGAAGACCGTGGAACATAGAAGCTTCTCAGTTGCGGCAAGTGACCTGCCAATAACGGCAGAATACTTATGATGTTGGTGATTATAATTTCGGATTTTTAAACCCAAAATAAGAGATTGAAAATTTTTTAAAAAATGCTACTTGGCGTGACAACTCTTTGTGGGCCTAAGCCGCTCCAACGCCATCTTTTTTCGACCAGCTGAACTACATCCATCCTAGTGACTAACACGTAGTCAGCGCGCTGCGACGTCCTGTCTCTAACAGACTTATCAGGATCATTGTAGACCTAGTGGCGGTCACGTCTTTTATTCACTTGGCTCCCCAGTTTTCCTCACGACGCTGGGTGGACACTAAAAGTGGGAAGTACCGGACGGAAATCGAGCTAGGGACCACACGGACGTGAGTCCAAAGTTTTAACCACTAGGCTACAGTTGTTTCAATCTTAAAGACTGAAAATAGTTAAATGATATTTTTTCGAATGCGAAATTAAGCTAAGCGAGCTTACCAATAATGTGCTTCCAATGTGCCATTGGGAAGTCCACCGAAGAGAACACTTGCCGCAGTTCCTTAATTACATAAGCACTCCCTCTCTGCTTGTCTAGTGGGTAGCGCGCACACTTTGTTGAACGGGATCCCCGGTTTAATTGCTGATGGGAGAACTTTGAGATCTGAGCGCGTTACAGTAGTTCAGATTCCACCTTAAACTGTAAATCCATGTCTCATAGGACTCGGTTCTTAAAAGGGACGCTAACGTCCAACCAACAAGCCAACCAGCAGTTAATCCTTGATAGGTAGTGTATAAAAATAGGTGTGGTTTTATAAACTGTTGCTGTCGCAGAAATCCGCCCCATCAGACTTCCCAATTCTTAAGGTATCGATAATCGCATTTAAAGGAACGACACATGTAGATCTTTGTTAGGTTTACTGTACTATATTCTTAGAGTTCTTAAGTTCTGTGTTAAATACTTACTGTGGAAGTCCTATCTAGTTGATGCAAAATCAAATATTAAAAGCAAAAACGTTACATAACGGTTCGAAATTATCATCGGATTTAATCAACAGTATCAAGATATCTGGCGAAAAGTGTTCTCTTCACGAAGTTCGTAACTCAATCAGAAGGTGATGCGAACAGATTATCTCAAGGAATGTTCTCTTGAACTGATTGGTGCGAAAAGATTGCTCCAAAAGCCGAGGAGGAGTATTGTGTATGAGAGAGAAAGAGAGAGAGAGAGAAAAAACTAAAAGTGAAATTAAGGGCTCCCCTTGTCTGTGCAACAAATTATAATGTTATTTTTAATTTAATTTTTGTTTATATAAATTTATAATTTCCATATTAGAAGCTATGATTAGGTTAAAGACTACGTATTTTTTCCTTCTTGAAGTACACATGGATTTTAAGCATAAACAACCAATACCAACTTCGTTTGTTTCCTCTTATATAAGGCTGAAACAATGTTTCGGTATACTCCCTCATTGTTTAATCCGTGCATAAATTTTAATGATAATTAACGAAGTGCATCGAGCGTAAAGTTGTTTGTGTTGGATCATAATCAGCGTCCACGTTAAAGTAACAGTGATAAACAAAGAGAAAGAGGAAGATAGTGATGAGTATTTGGAATTTGCGTGAAATTTTTTTGGAGGTGAATGTCTTCTGTCATGGACTTCTTCCATGCGAGGGGGCAAATTGATTCGGTACTGTGGTTGGTGACAATTTACTGAATCGAAAGCGAACGTAACATAACGTAACAGAACAATCTTATCTCAGTTTTGACCTAATGGCATTGAACTCATTGAAGTTTTGAAGTTCAACGATGAGTGTTAATCATTATAGGATGCATAAGTGCTACAGAATATTTTCTTTTGAAAGAAAGGTCTACTTGTTTGTGTAGTGGACGTACTCAACACACACACAAACATATATATATATATCGCCACACAAACAAAGCTATCGCCAGAAGTGACCGATATGTTTGATTTTGGTGTAGTTAACTCATAAAACAAGCCTAAGTATAACAATCGTGTTAAGACATTCTGCATTTTATATTATTATGTATTTCTGTTTCCTTCATACCCTTCTTAACCAAATATTTAATAACCGCTTGGTAACCAAAATTTGTAATTAAAAGTGAAATAAAATAAACATACGTACGTACTCAATTGAGAAATATTGTTGCCATATGTTGATAATTCTGAGAATTTGATAATGTTTAGTTATTATAAATATACAGGGTGTTTCAAAATAACACCGACAATGTTGGGAGGTGTTTCCTGACACTAAGACAAGACAAAAAGTATAGACCAACCTGGGTGCATAAATGCTCCCTTTCGGAGTTATAGTCTGCCGAAAACATGAAAAAAATGAACTTTAAAAGTCCATAGCTTCAAAACTATGAGACCTATCGTAGTCGCGTCAAGACTTCACTTAGGGATTAATATGTGCCATATTCAAATATGTTTCAGAATCCTGCGATACTTCCACAATAATTTTTATAGAGATTGTTGGTGAGTACTTCAAATTATATGCCCGTAACCAAACTCCCTCTACAAAAAATTTTGCGTCAGTACCTTAGGATTCTGAAACATGGATTTTTGGAGAGGGCACATTTTAGTTCCTTAGTGAAGTGTTGACCGACTGCGGTAGGTCCCATAGTTTTGGAGCTATGGACCATTAAAGTTCATTTTTTCATGTTTTTGGCAGCCTATAACTCCAAGCGGAAGTATTTGTGCACCCAGGTTGGTCTATACCTTTTGTTTTATCTTGGTATCACGAATCACCTCACAAACGTTGTCGGTGTTGTTTTGAAACACCCTATATATATATATAATGACAATTTGTTTGACAGTTACATGTTTGACATAATTTTTTCATGCAAACTTTCTTATATATATATATATATATATATATATATATATATATATATATATATATATATATATATATATATATATATATATATATATAAGTAAGAATGTTTGCATGAAAAATTCATGTCAAACATGTAACTGTCAAACAAATTGTCATTTTAATGCTACAGGAGGAACACTAATCAATAATGAATAGCTACCATAAAAGTAATTCTAATATTTGTAATTTGTGTTGCATATTTTTGATATTTGCTATCAAGAATATAATATCATCAAATAGAACTTTTCTAGTTAATTTATAATATATTCCTAAAATGCACATCCGACGCGGGAGACCCATGTTCAGTTCCTGGTGCGAGCTCATGTAGTTCGGATCCAACATCAGGTTGTAGACCCACGTCTCATATATTCTCAGTGCTAGAAGGGACTCTAAACCCCGACCTAACAAATCTATTCCTGAATTAAAATTGAAGCCACTTTTTTGTACGTTGCAGGCAGTATTATAGAAAGTATTGAGTTTCATAGATAACTTACATTGAAAGAAAGGTTCTTGCTTTGAGTTTAGCATCCAGCTATATAAATGTGAACTTAGGGTTTGTTGTGCGATCCGTAATAATTGTGTTCCCAGACAGGATTGAACCAGGAACCACATACAGGAGAAACCAATGTTCTAGCCACTTGTCCACATAGGAGCTCAAACTTGGAGGAAGGATTGGGAACACACTTTAATTATATTTAAACCAGACTGCTTTCTTTGTTATTGCTATTTTGTGAATGAATTACTCCTTTAGTTTTGAAATTAATCAATATATATAATAAAAGTAAGTATGGTTTGTCCGTGCGTGCCACAAAGGCTGCGAAATCAAGACCTGGAGCCCCATGGTAGTTATAAGTTATTGTAGTCCTGTATCTCCCATTCATGAAGTAGGTTTCGGTTTTGACCAGCAGGGGTCCTGAGGGAGAAAACGCCCTAGCAACGGTGTTACTGTGCTAAAAAATGGGTTAAATTTTAGAATTATCAACAATTTTGAAAAATGTTACAGACTGTTATAGAAGTTTCCCAAAGGTTCGATAATCTTCTAGAATTTTCAGGATGCTCTAGAACATTCTAGAATGATTCAGGATGTTCTAGAATGTTCCAGAATGTTCAAAATTGTTGTACAATGTGCCAGCATGTTATATTATTTTCCTATAGGTTCGAAAATGTTCTAGAGTATACACCAGTAGGAAGGTACACATTAAGAATACGGAGTCATTTTTATTAAAGGTTACAGGTATCATTATCATTATGCTCAGGTTCTTCTCAACCTATTTAATGTTCTGAAAGGAAAATGGCGGGGTTATATCTAGATGATGGGAACCAGACAAGAAAACCTACCTTAACCTAACTTAACCAAATCCGAGCTACTACTATTGTTTTTACTACTACTAGCACTACTTACTACTACTACCAACTACTACTATTACTATTTGTACTACTCATGGTAGCCCAAAGGGGGGAACAGGGGGGCCCGGGCCCGCTCTAGCTCAGGAAAATGTATTAAATTTCTTAAGATTTTCTTAATACAAATAAAAAAAACAAACATAATATAGCAACCAGGGAGATGAGCCCCCCTAGAAAATTGTCTTCGGGCGCCCATGGTATTACTACTACTACTTCTATTAAAGGCTGCTTCCCATATCTAAACACAATTCTTTCTGTGGCGCCCCTGAAGTTTACCTGTTCCAGGTTGAGTATCGCCATGCGCCAACATAAGAAGAGTCTATATAGAGTAGCGACACTATTTCCACAAAGAAACGTGTTTCAGAGTTACCGTAAGAATTACTTATTCAGAAGCATAATTAACTAAAATTATAGATTACTGAGAAACAACTTTTCCGGGAGAACATTGAGAGAAAGCTAAATAGATGTCAGTTTCATCTTCAAATTACTTAACGCTCTTTGGCACCAGTATGCTCAAATAGCACCAATGAAAGTTAACAGGCAACGATAGATTGGAGTCTGAAACACTAAATTTATTTACAAGTTTGTTTAAAAGATGATATAATATCTACAGACATCGTTGAAAATACAATCATGGTTTCAGAATTTTCGCAAAGTAACTAAAATGCCCGTTCTTCGCACATGGAAAGTACGTTTATAGGAAATGAATGACTCTCTATAAATTGGAAATTAAATATATGCCAGGGAAACTTTTAAAATATAAGATCGGATCAAGGAAAAGAGAAATTGCCAGACAGTTATTTCTATGCCAGTGATATGTTTAAAACGTAACAAGTGAAAGTAAATTGCTAAAGGTAAAATTTAGTCTAATATAAATAAAATGAAGAGTTTGTATGTCTGTCTGTCTTTGTGCTGCCTGGCGACAAGACGAGTAGACCGAGAGTTACTAAATTTGGGTCACGGTTACTTTTTTTTTGGTATTTCGAACCAGGGGGTCTCAGGGGGGCATTTACCGAGACATTTAAAAGAAGTACAAAATGACCGATATTAGTATCAAATTCATAGTTTTCGCGGTAGCTCAAATCAATGGTGAAACTAAGATCGCATTAACTTCCAAATTAACCCCTTCGGCTGCGGGCCGGGGGGTCACCGGGGCCGGGGAATACCGTGACACGTAAAAATAATCCAAAATGGCTGATATTTGTGTCAAAGCCATAGTTTTCGGGGTCGCTGAGCTCAATGGTGAAATATTTCCCATCAATTAAGGAACGGGGCCCATACTAAAGAGGGTGCCGAGACATGTAAAAATAATCTAAAATGACCGATATTTGTGTGAAATTCATAGTTTTGTCTACATTTACGTTGTTTTTTTCTGTTTAGTAGTAGATGGTTTTATTGTGGTTAAAAATAGATTAGTTAATCTTTGTATTAAGTATAAACCGTGTTTACTATTAAAGTCATTCCAATGGAAACACATCTACTTTATCGGATATGCATTCACACAAAATAGATCCAATTTTAGAAATGTTTAATTTTTCTTTCGTTGTTCAGTTTGTTTACATATATATTTTATCTGACCCGTGCGAAAAACGGGTATAACGGCTAGTTAATTATTTAAGAAATTAGGAGAATTATGTATGCTTGCTTTGGCGCGTATGCTAACCGCTTAGTCACGAAGGAGCTCTCTTTGACACGTGTGTAGGTTATGGGATAAGACATGGATTTGTAAAATGTAACCCTTATAGGATAAGGTGGTGATAGGAGGTGTTTTTGCCACTCATCAGATGTGCAAAATTGTTAGTTGAAGAAAACTCAAATTTTGGCAAATATTTTCCTTACACACTAGGCTAAGGACAAGACAGAGTTTAACGAAATTCGGGCCCTAGGGGAGAAAGGGGACTTAGATCTTTCTTTTTGCAGCTCTCCATGGCTCTGCAAGTTTTCCGAAAATGTCTATTGTACTGTAGTTTCGTTAATGTTTCATAAATAAATAATTATATTAAGCATAACACGATATAACTTAAGAAATCAAAGCGAGAAAATTTAGTATAGTAGTCCATATCTTTTATTATAATTCTTGCGGCGAAAAGGAAATAATTTGGCTTTGATAGCCTTTGGAATTCTGAATACCTGTATTAACAGTATTAACCAATCATAGAATTGTACTAGAAATAAGCTTACAATTATTTTCTCACACCTTATTTGCAGAGATTACTTAAGTTTACAGAGAAATTCATACTTCTTCCTAACAACACAAGAATTTTAAAGTACATTTTACGAAACAACGTGACTAGGTTCAAAATAATTTCAGTCTTAATGTAATAGTATCATTAAATCGATAATGAAGCGTGATTGAAAATATAAACTAAATAAAAATAGTCAAGTTAGTTTTAACCTACTTCAAATGATTACGAATAGGAAGTTCAATTCAAAAATATATCCTTTTAAATATCTTTCCCAATCAGGCAAACTTTTCCAAATGTACTGACGACCGTTATGCTCGAACGATATTACAGAAACTGAATATTGAAATTTTGACCATAAAAATTTAATTTATTTTTCACTAATTCTGTAGAAGAAATCACTGTTTCAATATTGACTCACCAAGCTTCTAAGGTTTTTCCTTTTCATCGTACAAAACCTTAAGATTATGAAACCAGTTTGAAGTCATTGTAGGTTTGGTTGCAGATCTTCCAAGGGAATAATGTGTCACATGGCAAAATTAACTTATTTTCCTTTACTTCCTGGTAAGTTGTAAACTGAGATAGCATACAATTTCCTTTACGGTCCAACTCACCAAAGGCTATAATTGACCAGATGACCAGATGGTGCACGTTCAATTAAGTGATGTGTGGTTAGCTCACATACTTCCAGCATTAGTGTTGATTTTCTAGACCGTTGTAGGTATCTTAATTTAGACAACACTCTAATTGCCTCGTGATGCTCAATTAATAGTGAATATGTTGTTTCCCTCTGTGATTTAAACCCAGGACCGTACACCAAATTACCAAACACGTGTGCACTAACCAGTACGGAGCATTGCAAGACAATAAGTAGTTAGCACTGTTTAAATTATTTATTTATTTATTTATTTATTTAACAATTACCAGATACAGCTCCGAGGCCATTTTACACTGGATATCCAACAACAACAATAACAATGGAAAGGATTTGGGAAGGTATCGGCCAAGGCCTGTTTAGTAGGTACCATCCCGGCATTTGCCTGGTAGGACTGAGGGAAACCCTGGAAAACCTCAGTCAGGATGGTCGGCAGCGGGATTCGAACCCACGACCTCCCGAATGCGAAGTCAACGCTCTACCACTTGAGCTACTTCGCTCGGTTATGTTGTATCCATGTTATTTGATAAGAAGCATATCGGCTCACTGTTTATTATTAATAGTCATTGGAAAATATAGAGAAGAGCATTTCTGATTCTAATTGCCGTAAGGTTGTTTGGAATATTTCAGCTAATTTAGTTTATCTTATGCAATAGAAGTACCTCATTTAATTAACATGCATTTCCATAGTTTACGCACACAATCTTAATATATTTTATCTTAATTTCTATTCATATCAACCGGGTTATTTGAGTTAAAATGACAAAATTTCTTTATTTTTTCTTTATTTACATAGCAAAGTATGTCGCACAACTCATATAGGCTGATAAATATGTTTTCGCTGGGTTATGTGTTTCGTGTATACTTACATCCTTTGTAAGAATTGAGAGAAAAAGTATACAGATATTGCATTATAAACGTATAATTATTATGTCATCATTAGTATTTGTTCTTCAGATAACAACTTACTTCTTCAAAATAATAATAATAATAATAATAATAATAATAATAATAATAATAATAATAATAATAATAATAATAATAATAATAATAATAATAATACGTAAAGTTGAATCAAAGACACTCTTAAGTGTCTCACCATTGGTGCAACTTTGTGAGACAATTGGACAGTAATTTGAATTAAGGTGCAGAAAACTTCAGAGTAGAAAATCAGTAAATGTAGGTCTATGAGCTGACGGATTTATCATCTAACTGAAATCTGTCAGTAGCTATTCATGTGCTGCGGCTTAGTGTAGTTTTAGCTCTACTCTTCTTATTTCAATTCTGTTATTAATAGAAGTAACCCTAGTTATTTGAGGTATATTATTGTCAGAGTTATATTTGCTCTTCATTCTTGTAATGGAGAAGAAGTAATTTGAAATTACTTGAGTCATACGCCAACAGATTGCAAGGTCAATGACTTTTGGAAGAGGAAGTAAGTATAGTCGTACATAATTTCTCATGTTTACCCGTCAATAGCAAATCGATGCATTGTTCCCCAGCTTTCTACCAACGGCCCTTGCTTCCGCACGAGAGCTCCTAAGCGACCATCGATTTCCGGAATGATGACCCAAGGAAGCTCTTTACACGACGGGATAATATTGACAAGTTGTAAAAGCTCACTGAGGGACATTGAAAGCGGTCGCTATACTGAATAATTTAGAATGCTTGCACGTTACTGATAACACGTCCTGATAATTAATCACATTTTACGAATATCAGTTTTAGTCCTTTATTTTCCTACAAACGCACATGTCGTTTGATGTAAGTTAATACACTAAGTGCAACGACCTTTCAGGAACGTTTCGCACTATCTTCTCATCTGAGAAATCAAGACAATGGAAGAATCTTTTCACTGGATCATAAAGTAAGATTTATATGCCTATATTACCGTCGTTATGGTTACAGAATAAACATTATAGTCAATGACATTATTGTCATAGTGATAACATTATTTTGTTTTCCTTCGTCTATGGATTCCTTATTAAATTAGTATCGTTTTGTCTTAGTACAGGATGGTGGTGGTTTTGTGTACAGGTCAATTTTTGTAATGGTTATATGATGAAAGGGAGAAAAGGAGATAAACCCCGAGAAAACTTTCACATACGGTGTTTGTCCACCACAAAATCTACTTAACAGGAACTGGAATCGAACGATAGACTCCGCACGCCAGAGGTGAGCGCTCTACTACAGAGCCACCAGTGTCCCTTACCCACCTTTTGTGTATATACAGGATGGACCATTTATCTTGAAATCCTTGCAACTCTTAAATAGATAAAATTCAATGAAATTTTGTAACGTGCAAATATCGACAAGAGGACTTTGTATATCATATTTAACAACACTACCCGATTAACAGTGTTGCCAATCTAACAGAAATTTATATATTTAGTAAATGGCACTACGTCAGGTTATTATATATTGCACATCTACTTGTTAAACAAAAGCTTACAATACTACATTTACTATTCAATGTTAAGAACTAAGGACGTTTAATTTTACAAAGATTCGTAGACATCTAAAGTTTGGTTGCTTTTACAGCAGTAATAGCATAAGTGTGACGGATGTGTAAATACACATTGGGAGTTCCTTAGTATCCAATACTGCCATGCTAGAACGTACTTCTTAAAATAAGAACAAAGTTACAAGGAATCGAAAATTTAACTTCCTTTTCTACTTTATTTCTAAAAAGGTACCTAAATAAAAAAATGAAATGAAATTTTTGAGTTTTACGTCCCACGCTTATGCCGGTTAGGCTAAAGGAGACGGTGATGATGAGTAATGAATGAAATGGAATGAAGAAAGTGGGAGGAAACGGGAGAACCGCGAGAAAACCCACGCACACGGTGTTTGTCCACCACAAAGTTCACTTGGCGGGAGCAGGGTTTGAACCCGAAACCCCTAGCGCCAGAGGTGAACGCTCTACCACTGAGCCATACTTAAATAAAGTATCACGTTTAATGACACAGATGGTTTCCAATAAATGTGAAATCGTAATGCCGTTTACAGCAATCTGATATTTCAACTCGTTCCGGACATTAAAAAAAATAAATGGATACAGATAGGCATACTACTCAAAATGATCTGGTTGTAGGAAATTATTTTTTTAAATGTTGCTTTTCTCAACTTCTATAACATTACGAGAATAGCTTTTAATATTTGTAATTACACCAAGTTCTCGCAATTTTATAATTTTAGTCTTGCAAACTTCAACAATATTTATCAAATATCCGGAACGGGTTGATATATCTATAGGGTGTTGCGAAACAACTCCAAAACCTGTCGGGAGATGATTCCACACACCAAAATAAGATAAAAATATAGACCAACATGGATGCAGGAATGCTCTTTTCGGCTCTAGGATCAGCCGAAAATTTTCAGAAAATTCGGAAAACAGCAATAATTCTAGAATGAAATGTCAGATTAAAGTTTGATAAAATTTGAGTTGAGTTGATTTTGAGTTTAACATCCCTTTCAGCAGCGAGGCTATATGAGAGTGAGCCTACTGATTAACGTGGAATCCGAACCACATGAGTTTCCGCCGGGAATCGAACCCGGGTCTCCCACACTAAAGGCTCGTACGCTAACCGCTTAGACATGAAGGAGCTCTAAAGTGGGATAAAAGGTAGCACTTATTATTTCTAATCTAATAATTAATTAATGCACATTTATATATGGTGCAGGAGTGGCACAAGGACAACTCCCAAAGAAATAAAGAAATCTCTTGAGTATTCTCCAAAAGTAAAGGCAAAGGGCGTCCGCAACCATGATAAGCTATGTAAGATACAAGCGCAGGGTGGAGATAAGTCTTCACAATTACTAGAATACATCATATACTGGAAATGGTCTAGTAAACATCACGGTCCTGCCATATTTACTCCCAGGTTTCCAAAGGTATCTATTTTACAGAAGTTGGGTGAACCAATAATCCGTATTGGAATAAGGGTAGAAAAAAAAAGTAATTCCCGCTCCTACCCAAAATCGACTCGAAATTAATACATTTTATGCCTAAGTAGAATATATCACAATGAGGCAAGTGTTGCACTTGGTTTTAACATCAGTCATGGAGCTCCCTCAGGGCTAAGCGATTAGCGTATGCGCCTTTGACGTGGGAGACACGGGTTCGATTCCTGGCGTGAACACATATTGTTCGGATTCGTGTGAGTTTTTTTTGATTCGTATCTTTTAGACACAATACACAGTGAACCTATATTTAACGGCATACTTTATATTCGTTACGAAATGGACATATTTCAGTTTAATATTAATTGTCTCGAACTTCGAAAATTCACTCAGCGTATAGCAACAACTACAGAGAAGCAGAGTCATTTGTTGAACCAAACTCTTGAAATATGTATAGTTTTCTATCTGATCAATGGTGGTAACTTTGATTAAAATGTAAAGAACTACATACAGCTAATACCAATGGTAAAAATACACACACACTTACATAAAATTCTAATTGCATTTTTTATAGTAATTTGTGAACGTTGAATTTAATGGAAGTATTTAAAGACGTATCTGCCATGGGGCCACGGATGAAATGACTTTAAATTTGGAATACTTATATTTATTTACAATATATCCTAAATTTGGGATAATTTTTCCTCGCGACCCCGTGGGTTGATATATTTTAGAATAATCCATTGGATCCAGTGTTTTCAAATTTGTCTAAAAAGCGCAATTAGAAATTTATTCAAGCGTGGGCACCATTGTAGTTCTTTTCACTGTTAACACTCTATTCAGCTTAGGAAACGACATTGATTTGCTTAACGCTTAAAGAAATAAATCTTGACGATACAATCTTTCCAAGGGGCAATTTTGTGAGCAAACTTCAGCAAAATGCATGATGCACATTTATCTTACTATGATTTCGATAAAATTAGATAACACCTCGTCGTTTTTATACTTATTATATGTGATGGTGGTTGAAGGAATTTTCTAAAATTATCTATTTGATGATATCAATAAAAAATATACAGGAAATGTGGAATTGTCGAGTACACGTAGTATTATTTCACTGAATAAATCACACTCAGACGAAAGTTTCAAGTACTTTTCTCTAAAGTGAGTCCAGGTAGTATGTTAATAATTTTACCTAATGGTTAGTATGATTACCTACGATGCAGGGATTCTGGGATCATATAGAACTTTTATTGGATCACAAAGGTTCTTGTGTTGTGTCAGTATTGTGGGGCAATCTTCAATTCATTTAAATTAAAATATAGCAATAACCTGCATATGAAGCCAAAAATAATGACATATATCAGGTTGTCTTAAAAGAATTGAGTTTTAGAAGGTCAAACTTGAGAATACATTTAATGAAATTTGATAATAATATTGTAAGATTACGTATGCACCATTTTCTTTCCTGACCTTCTGCCATTTTTCCACCAACACCATTAATCTGGTCGCTGTAAGTCTTCCGTGATTTCAGGTCAAAAAATCGTGACACATGGTTTCCACAGATCTCTTTTGAAACTAACTTAACACCATTCAGGAAGTTCTGCACAGACTAAATCAAATGATATCTAACAACACAAGATTTGTGCTATATGGTGGATGCATTAAAACCTCAAGCAATGTTCTCTCAATTTCTAAAGGGACTTTAAAGATGCGTGCGATCTGCTGTTGTCAGCATGTTATACGGCAACCTTATTGCTGACTCATTCCGGTCGTTTCTTTTTTGACATGATAGGTGTACTGGCGCTAATATTGTCGACAGTATAGGTCCGAGCATATCGTTCTGCCGGGCTCCATCAGCTCGTGATGCACGATACCCTTCCAATCCCATCAAACTTACGGCATAACCTTCCTTGGCGACAGTGTGGAGTTTGCCACAGACTGTGGAGCTTCTCCTTTCTTTGAACAGGACCTATTTCACACATTGTTATCGTAAGTTATCCATTTTCATCACTCGTGATCATCCATTTCAGAAATGAATTGAGTTCGTTATGTTTCAGAAAAAACATACCTGATAGTTTATATATATCAGATCATCTAAAAGTATTGAAACTTTTGTACACGAGATGGCATTAGTGTCGAAAACCAAGAGTATATGAGTCACAGCGGGCCAGTTTGCCGTCATTTGACAGTTGACAGTTGAAACTAGTAGATGTGCGAGAATCGTTGGAATTTTTATGATCAAGTAAGGACTAAGCTGTAAGGATGAGTGAACTTCCTGAGTGAACATTCTGCATTGTACACTATAGTTTACTCCGATAAATAATTAATGGTGCGCAGGCTAATGAAGAAATTTATGATGCCTATGGACAAGATAGTCAACAAAAGAAACAGAGGATAATTCAGTCGCTTTCGTTTTGGAAATTTTGATGTCTAAGTTGTTACTTGTACTGGGCAGTCACAGCGAAAGTGGATTATATTCTGACAAAAGTCGAGCATGCCTGGCATGTAAGCAGTCATGATATCGCCAATGACCTAACATTCATCACCAAACAGTGTTAAACTACTTGAAGAAAGGTGGGTACAACAATAAACTCAACGTTTGAGTGCCACCTGATATGATTCAAAAATATTTATTTGATCGAATTTCTATACACGAATCTCTACTAAAACGTAACAAACTCGAGGCACTTCTGAAGTGATTGCTCACCAGAGCCGTAGCTAAAGATTTCGGTGCCCGGGGTGAAGTAGAATTGATTGCCCCTTTACAATAATCTCACCAAGCTTTTCCTTCTATCTTTTTTTCTCCCCCCCCTTTTTTTTTTTACATATAACATACGTTTTTGTTATGCTACACTGAATTTTTGTCAAGGTGCTTGGACATACCATTGCAACAGCCAAAAGCGATCATTATGTATTCTTTTACAAATGAGAGCTGTTTTCAAGATGTTTATTTTGGACATTTTGTTAAAGTTGACTAAACTACCTTTGATTGCATACAAATCCACTTCGAGAACAATTATGGAAATGCATTCAAAATATTCGGAATGGGTGAATGCATGAATTTACAGTAATAACTGTAAACTTGTGAAATTTTATTTTGTATGTAACCACGCAAATAGCAGTTTAATTTCGATTCTTTGCAAAAGATAATTGAAATTCAGGGGCCTTCTTGGTGAACTTCTGAATATATTGATCGATGGAGCAAAATAATATGTTTAATGTTTGTATTTAAAATTCAAAATATAGTTTGGTTACTACATATATTTAAAATCAAGCAATTACTTAATTTCTTAATGAATGAAAGTTCTGAATTTAAGGTTGCTTATTATTAACATATAAAAAAAAAAAACAAAACACACACACACACACACACACACACACACACGCTCACTCCCCTAGCTCTGGTTCTGTTGCTTACGTGTAATGAAAAGTGTATAGGACAACAATGTGTGAGAAAAATCATAGTTGAAGTGAGGGGAAACTACAATCTGTGTCAAAGCCTACACTGACGCTCAGATAGGTTATGCCTTGGGATTCGAAGACATCGTGTATCACGATTATGTATATGTATTGTGTACTACTTGTGATCCTATCACACAACATAGTGTTAGACAATTCTTAAATCAAATTTTAAATTTAAAATGAATCATATGAATGATCTGGTTCTAACAATTATGTATCATTAGTAAGTTTTTATCACAAATAAATCTGATTCCTCCTTTGTTTAAGAGTAGGTAATTGTAGTAGGTGTTAACCATTATGAACTAGAAAAAAATATACTACATTATAATTCTTTCCATTGAATTAATCAATTCGATACACAATGAAATACATGTTAAATACAAAGGTGTTAAATATAAAATAAAACAAAAGGGGAAATAGTAGAAAGTACATATGAACATTTTTAATCTTGATTTAATAGGTATAAAAAGACCCATACTATGGTAGGAAGTATTATTAAACTTGTCATTTCTCTATTCGACACAATACATCTAGTGTTTTATTGTTGCTATAGAAATGAAATACTCAAAGAACAAGAAGCAAAAGAAACAGCACTAGCATTAATATGATGTATCGAAGGTGATTCACTACGCAAACAGAAACAGTACAATACCTTACTTGTGACGGCTTAGTGTGATTCATATAAACAAACAGTTTTTATTCCTCATAAACTGTATTTCCTTATCATCAAATCTTCTTTTAATTTTCTTCCTCTGTAAAGATACCTGACTTTGTCAGTTTAATTGATTCATTGAACTTCTGTGACAAGATATTCCATCTGTTTCTTTAAGAGTACGTTTACCTCTTGTAACTTCAGCTTTACGTTGACATTACAACAATATAATGATCACGCTAATTCACGGAAGTAAGAACCAATGAAACATTGATGTGGTCATACTCCACAAAGTAAATGATTATCGTAAGTAGGTAATTGATCCTTATAGAGAAATTACCTCATATGTAAACATTGTTACCAAATATACGGGTTTACTTTCGTTCGATAATATCAGGCACGAACTCGTAAAGAATGTATTGACGTATTGAGTTGTATGAGTATTTAATAATGGAACAATATATTAATACAAGAATCAGTAACAACATTTGTTGTTTAGTTTATTTACCTATCAGCACAAACCGTAAAATAATACAATGTCCTTTTCGTTGACGTATGAAGCTATTGGTACGTCACAAATTGTTGAACTACTTCTTGCATTTGTTTTTACCTCAATATTAAGTTTAGTTGAGGTAAAGGAGTAGGTGTATATAAAAGACCTTAAATATCCCTTATACATGTAATACGTGAATAATTTTGTGTACACTTTCCTGTCATTATCTACCCTCATGCAAGCTTGACAGGTTTATAGCTACAATAGTCTGTTCATGTCTCAAAGTGAAAAGATAATGATACGTTTCCGAAACACTATAAGTAAAGTGCTTGTAATTTATCTATATAGATTCACTCAGTTTAATTTGAAATAATGCATTTGTGTTTAATTTAGGCACTATGAGCACGGTAGTTCAATGGTAGATTGCTTACCTTTGGTGCGTGACTCTATCGCGGACAAGTAAGTTTATGGGGGACATAATTGTGTTCGTGGGTTTTCTCGGCATACTTTCGTTTCCTCCCATATTGTTATTCCATCGATTCTTCCATCATCATTCACTTGCCTTAATAATCGGTCTCCCTTAGCCTAAAGAGCATAATCGCAGGATGTTAAACAGAAAAAAATCATTTCATGTTTCAGGCACTACTAAATTTAAATCCTCTAGAAAATTTTTGGATGATCAACTTAAAGCAGAGAGGTAAACTGTTTAGAAGTGAAACCTATGTAGAAATTAAAAAAAATACAACCAAAAATTTAGTCTTTGGTTTCTGTAAGAAATAAAAACGAATTCTTTGGATTGTCTTTTATACAAATGTTTTAAAAAGACATTTGATCTTGAAATGGTCCAGACCGTTATACATTAAAAAAAAAGAAAAATAAGTAGCAAATTTCAAAGTTCAATTTTAAGAGAGAGAGAATGTTAAGAAGCTTTGGATTACTTTGTTATGTCTTTTGTAGTTATACTGCGTATATTGTTAATTATTTGTTCGTAATAAGTTTGAATTTATAAACATAATAATTCTGATATGTTAAACTGCAAGTAGGTTTCTCATATAGTTTCGGTGATGAAGAGAGACTTTAACGACAAAACAACGTGCAAATTCAGCATGGAGTAGACAATTACAATGCTGTTTATCAACCAGATTACACTTGTCATATATATAATACTCTACCATAGAAAAGAAGAAATGAACACATTTGGTAATTATTTCAACAATAATAAATATTGCGTTGACACATTATAAATTTACTACAAGAAGAAGGAGCAAATGTTAGGCTTACACTAACAATTATTCAGCAGGTAAATGCATTCGAAATCTATATTTAATTCAATAATTGCAACTGTGAAAAGCTATCAATTTACGTTGACATACACTGCCATTATTATCTTTACATATCAGACATACTAATATTTAAAAATGTTTTTATGAGATTACGAGCCCTTCCAATTGGCGTGATGGCTAGTGAAGAGGACTTGTAATCTCATATAATATTTGATTTTCGGTACAAAGAATTACAATTTGAACGTAAATAAAATGAATTATTTTTTTAGTTTAACGTCCCACGTTTATGCTTCTTAGGCTAAAGAAATGGATGATTAATGAAAGTGAATGTTATGAAATTAATTTTTTGTTCTCTCCCACCGAGAATCAAGCCTGGGTTCATGCGTACCAAAGGCACGCACATTATCTACTAGACTAGCGGGATGGCTAAAATTTCAACGTAATAGTGGTTCGGATCGGACCTTAAACTGTAGGTTTACGTCTCATATAGCTTTGATGCTGCAACGAAATGCTAAATTTCAACAAAGAAACAATCGAGATTGCGAGATGCACCATTACTTTCGTAGCTAATATAAACACTTTAAACTGTAAAAGGAAACAGTTGAATTATGCTATTGAAGACTTTAGATATTCTATTTCATTGACATGTGGAGTAGTTCTAGCTTACTTGCCCCCAGCAAACTTTCACTTTAATATCTTTGCTAATTTTCTTCTGTAGCCTTGATATGATAATATAGTTGTGGCAGATATGAATTTTGATGATAGGAACAATCATATCTATCTGAACATGATTTAAGCTAAAATAATATGTTGTTTATTTTCTTAAGCATTTCCGGAGAAAAAGAAGATTTCACTGCTTTTCAATTTGGTAATTGATGAACAACGATGCACGCCCATGTCGTAGTAATCCTAAATGTATTTACGCACCTGTCCATTGCGTGGTCCCATCCGACAGAAAGGGGAGTGACCGGAAAATCGGTAAGTACTTTCTAAATGACCGCTAAATAAAGATAAGTTTAAAAAAAATAGAAGGAATTTCCTAATACTTGCCTATTTTGCTATGTTCATTTAAAGCTTTTCATTTTTTTTTCAGTATTTAATACATGATTTTCTATTTTTTCAAAAGCAAACTTTCATGAGTATGTTTGATCAAAAAGAAGCACGAGAAACATAATCGTTCTTTTATTTCGATTTCGTCGCTGCGCCTCGAAGAATCGCCATGTGTTAAAACCACAACTTTTCGGGAGAAACAAAAGAAATTCCGAACTCTTAAAATTTTGCCAAATACACGGAAACACTTGAAAAAAGTAACAAAATTGGTTCTGCATATATTATGCACTGCATATTGTTGAAGTTTGCTTCAACAGTAATATTTTGAGTTTACGTAGTACCATTTACGCCTTTATAAGCACATAGAGGATTTGTATACATTGATCAATGCGTACGTGTTGAGAACCAGAAGCCTTTAATTTCAATCTATAATTTTTCATTGTTGTGGCAAAACAATTGAATATTAAGTTCTGACAATATAAGGGACGCTGCCTAACAGGTTTCTGGTTTATTTGCACGACATACTCCATTTTCGACAAAAATGTCACATAGCGATTCTTCTTGGCGCAGCGACAATTTCCTATTTAAAAAAAAGTCACAAGAATATACAGGGTATAACATTAATGCATGTCCAAAACTGACGAGGTGATTACGGATATAGAAATAAGTAAAAATGTTCCTATAAACATGGGTCCGATGCCGCTTCGTATCCGAGATACAGGGTGTTCAAATGTCGAGTCCCTCCAATGGCTCCCTGTGGAAAAGTGAATGGAAATGTTCCATATTGCAGGAATAATACAATCAAGTGGAATTATGCCTGCACAAATACATTTACACTAACATGGAGAATGAAACTAATCAACATTTGAGGTTGTTGTGTTGTCAGCGTTGCCAACCTGTTACAAAGTGTTATGTTTTCAAATAGTACTAGGAGTCCACACGAAGTGGGCAACAATGTTACTTCGTGGCTTTTAACATTTAATTACTTTCTGGCTTCATATGTAAGTTATTCTCATGTGCATTCATTTGTAACGACACAATAACACTTTAATGCAAGAGTTTTGATTTGTGAACCGTTGTTTCCTATTGTGGACCGTTAATTGACTTTACACTTGGAGGCTTTGCCTTTCGAAAACGAAGCGGGATCTGCCCCATGTTTAGGAATGTTTTGATGTCAGTAACCATATGCTAATGTGTGGACGTCTAGTGCTATTTGAAAACGTAACACTTTGTAGCAGGTTGGCAACACTGACAACCCAGTAACCTTAAATGTTGATCGGTTTCATTCTCTATGTTAGTGTAAATGTATTTGCACTGGCATAATTCCATTTGATTGTATTATTCCTGCAATATTGAACATTTCCATTCACTTTCCCATAGTGAGCCATTAGAGGGACTAGACATTTGAACACCCTCTATCTCGGAAACGAAGCGACATCGAACCTATGTTTATCGAAATATTTTTACTTATTTGAATGTCCGCAATCACCTCGTCACTTTTGGACATGTAATAATGTTACATCCTGTATATGGTACGCGATCGACAAACTCATGTGATCTTAACGAAACTTAATATGATAGTAGATCTTGAAGAGTAAGTAGAAAAATGGAATATCACGGTGAGCAGGATGCTTGTTATCCCGTATTAGTGTCTGGTTTCTTTGTCATTTGGTCTTAATATAATTTTAGCGAGAAATTGTGTTATTGCTATTTAGAATAAGAAAACACAGAGTAGATCTTTATTAAATATTAATTTGTGTCATAAGAAAACAATGATGAGCAAATTAATTAGGTGTTGTAAATGCAGTGTGTAGTTGTATTACAGATTTGCTAAAAAGAAATTTAATGAAGGACGACTTTCTTCGCATTTGGGGGACTTACTAATTTCATTTCTTGTGCTTTCTAAATTATAGCTGATAACTCTACAAAGTGTGTCACTTGGCTACGCAGTACACTATATGATACTTCTACTAGTTACCTGTTCTCAAGATTTTTGAAAGTATATTTTGCAATGTATATGAATATCTAATTTTATGAATTGTTTACGATGTGTTTCTCGTAAATTGAAGCAGTTCTCACAGTAAATATAAAAAAGCTAAAATAAATAAATAAATAAATAAAATCGTGTATCAGAAGCGAAACTTGTTTCTAATTTATTTTTCGTGCTCCAACATTAACGAGTGTAATCTGCAGTGTAATAATAAAAGCTACATAACTGACACAAAATTACGGGTATTTCCGGTTGAAGTGAAGTTGAAATTTAGCCTGCTTATAGTTTTAAGAGGGAAACTAACATTTAAAAAATCAACTTTAGTGATGTTTTATTAGAAACAGGAAAATCTTCCCCCAATATTATTTAAAAATTTAAATGAGACGTCTTCTACACCCCATAATTATTAGGCACTTTTGGTAGAACTACAATGATGAATTTTGGCACAATTTTAGCTTACATAGACTAACCCACAGAAAAATTACCAAAAGTGAATATTTTTTTTGTTTGTAAGGGGTCTAAGAGGAGAAGAAAAAAAATTCCCGTTGCTATTTAAAAGGTATTTTTTTTTTTAATTTCATGTTTTAAGTAGTTGGAATTGGAATAAAAATTTGAAATGTGTTGTGCTTATAGGTTTCTAACAGAGTTATGTAAGTAAATCACCAAAAGTAAAATTTTCCAAGCTTAGTGGATTCTTATGGGGGAAATGAAATATCTTCCCCATGTTATTTAAATGGGGAAATACCTCATAATCATTAGCCACTTCCATTAGGACTAAATTGATGAAATGTAACACTTTTGAAACCTCTAGGAACTAATCCGCAGAAAAACTGCCAAAAGAGAATACTTTCAGTTTTTAAGTGGGGAAAGAAAATTTCCCCATGGCTATCAAATGAAGTTATTTATCAATGAAAAAACTTAAAAGAAAGACACTTCTAATTGGAACAGAAACTTATAATTTGAGTGTTCGTAGGTTTCTTGAACTGAGAAACAAGAAAGTTGTCAGAATAAAATTAAAAAAAAAAAAATAGGAGGTTCTGTGGGTTTTTAAAAATTCCTCCCCATGTATTTTTAAAGATTCGTAATTTCCTTAACATTGATGTTAGAGAGAAAATATAAAAATAAAACACGAGTAAACAAATATAGTATTAAGAAGTAAAAGTTGAAATATGAGCTGTGAGTCCGTGTGCCGAGCAAACGAGTACGTCTGAGGGCGAAGGTAGACTATTGGTATATTAGACATGGCGAGAGCAATAGTGTTCTATGTGATTATATATATATAACACAGTGGAAAGAGATTAGAGAAGGGAGACAATGGGTAGAATCCGAGTCTGAATGAGAGGGATCTAACAATGTTGAGGTGAATTTTCAGAAAGAACGTAGAACTAATGTGGTACGACTAACTGCAGAACTCAGCTAGCATCTGGAACTATATGTATCTACAATCACAGTCCAACGATAGCACATATGCATAATCAGATTCCAGTTTCAAACTTCTTACTTTTGCCACGAATGGAATGGCACGAAAATAATCTGTCGAGTCAAAACACGGGCTGCCGATGATCAAATGAGAGTAAATTGCTCCGATCGGGTATCTCTTTTCTTGTTTCCAGAAATTGTTGACGTACATGTCCGAAAGCCTTTATATTACTGTTTATCTTGGAGGCACATGGTGGTCCTGATTGCAAAAAAACTTGGCCAAAATCCCTTAAATTCAAGTTTCAATTTATAAGCTTTAAGACCTTAAATTGTTTGTTAGCGCAACGTAACTTTACCTTCAAAAACGATCGTTTTGAAGACCAATTGTTATACCTGGCTGTCGAAATCTATTTCAATCTGAAGGTTAGCTCATCACATTACAGGGCTCATAGCTAGTCACTTTTTTAACTAAAAGTTACTTTTTTCATGTTGGTCACTAAAAGTTGCTTTTTAAAATCAAATTGTTACTCATTACTCTTATGAAGGCTTCATACTTGCTCCCACATGTGAAAGAGTGAGCTTTATTCTCATTTCAACTTTAATTTTTTCTAAAGCACAGTGGATGGTTGGTGGATGCTTAACTGGGAATCCTATGGTACAATTTGTACCATATGCGTTTTTCATGGTACATTGCGTTATTTCTCTTCTATTTGAGCTTTTTCGTCCATTTTTTTGTTTTTAAAGTCCAGAGGCATTGTAAAGACATTAGGTATGGTTTCAGACCTTCCTGCGTCCAGACATAGGAGGTGATGACGTCATAAGTCTAAAATTTATTTTTTCATTTACTAAGCCTATGTTCAACATTTTTTGGCGGGCTTATTTTTGAACGTAGAAGATTGAAATTTTGCACAAACATTCAGTCCACCAAGTAGTATTTGCCAGATTTTCTTTTCAGATTTGTGAGTTGAAACAGGGGGGGGGAACCAGAGGGGCAAAGGGTTGAAAAAAGGGATATTTTTAACCCAAAAATCCAGTTTTTCAGGATTTTCCCGCCTCACATACATGATGGGGACACGTGAGTCATACCATCTGAAAGGCAGTTCCATTCTAAAGAGAATGACGGTCGAATCATTATCCTAGGGTAATTAGGGATGTCTCAGGGAATTTAAAAAAAATATACTTCTATATAGGGAAAAATGGGACATGGTCGGTATATTTTTTTGGCGGGCTTACTTTTGCACCTAGAAGATTGAAATTGTGCACAAACATTCAGCCCACCGAGTAGTATTTATCAGATTTTTTCAGATCTCTGCATTAAAACAGGGGGTCCAGAGGGGGAAAATTGAAAAAAGGGATTTTTAGACCAAAAAAATCTCGTTTTTCACGATTTTCCCGCCTCTAATACACGATGGAGACACGTGAGTCATACCATCTAAAAGGCAGTTCCATTCTGAAGACAATGACGGTCGAATTATTATTCTAGGGTAATTAGGGACGTCTCAGTGAATTTTTTCAAAATATACTTCTGTATAGGGTAATACGATTTTCTGATTTTTTTTGGCGGGCTTATTTTTGCACCTAGAAGATTGAAATTGTGCACAAACATTCAGTCCACCGAGTAGTATTTAAAATATTTTTTTTCAGATTTCTGCGTTAAAACAGGGGGGTCCAGAGGGGCTAAAAGTTGAAAAAAGGGAAATTTAGAATAAAAAATCCCTTCCCGCCTTAGATACATGATGGAGACATGTGAATGGTACCGCCTGAAAGGCAGTTCTATTCAGAAGAGAATATGGGCGACACATGACCCTAGGGTAATTAGGGATGTCTCAGGAAATTTTTTCCCTGAGATCATAATGTTTTGTGGTAATTTGGGGCATTGTGGGAGTTCTTGATAAAATTTCTCCCGCCCTTAGTATTCAAGATAGAAACTTGAAAGTTGGCACACATATTTAGTATACCAAGCACTATTTATCAGATTTTTTAGATGGCTACGTTTACACAGGGGGGTCCAGGGGGAACCAAAGTGCAAGAAAAAAATTTCCCTCCGAAATTTTCTCTTTGACATCATTTTTCCCGCTTCTGGTATATGGTATGAGCATGCAATTGGTACCATTTGAAAGCAAGCTCTATTCTGAAGAGAATGAGGTATGAACCATGATCCTAGGATAAATAGTGACGATGCAGTAGCTGCTTGACTGAAAGTCTAAAAAATAGCCCAAAAAGCCGGGATCCGGAAAGGGTTAAGCTCTCGAGGTGGGGTTGAGAAACCTTCTGTGTCTATTCTTTCTTCTTTAATAGTATTTTAGTTTTCTCTCGTAATAGTTAACGCTCCGATCAACGTTGTGTGTGTGTGTTTGTGTGGTTCATCATGTTCGTCTTGTGTTATGCTTCTTGTATGTTCTTCTTAAGATTAAGTGATGAATTTGAATATTTTATGGCTCTGAGAACTCTCAATGCTAAGTTAAATATAATGTCTGGGATGATGAAATTCGGGAATAGGCCAGAACTGGTTCCACTTACTCAGAAGCTTCTTACATCTGCTAAGTTTGTTTACCGTAACTACAAAACACACTTAGAAAACCTAAGAAAGGAGGAAGCTCAAAAAGAAGAAGTAAAGGGAAAAAGGGGCATGATGAGATTTTGGTCACTTTTTGGCCACTTTTTCGTGTGATTTTGGTCACTTTTTAACTATTTACAAGAGACCAGTCCACTATGAGTCCTGCAGGACCAGATAAATGCAGTTTCTGATCTTTGTATTTTTGTTTCTTCTTATTTTTGTTTTTCAAATAGAGCCAACGACGAAAAGTTAATTTTAACCATGTAAATAAAATTTAAATGTTATTGAATTATTGGAGTATTTATTGTTGTTGGGCGAATTTGTATTGAATTAACAACTAATGTGTAAGTTTACTTAAATGAAATAAATAATTATCAATTGTAGCTAGCCATGAAAATCAATTGCAATAAATCAATCAATTGAAAGTAATTGCTGTGGCAAGTACTTGCAATTACATTTAGTAGTTCAATTGCTATTAAATGTAGTTTGCTATTAATTGAGTTGCAATTAGTTTCAATTTATTCCTGTCCAATCAATATTAATTGAAATTGAATTCAGTCATGAGATTTATAACTGAAATTAAGTTAATCATTTATTTGTCATCAGAAAATTAAAACTTGTAATTACTAATTCTTAATCGCAAAGGAACAATTGAAACGTTTAAGTGTTAATTGAAATTGAGCAACTGTCACTTATAATTGTTAATTATTAATGTTTATTGCAATTGAAGTCAGCAATTCAAAGTGAAGAAGATGTGTATATTGTGTTGCCTACTCGAGGGTTACACAATCCATAGGTTTGAAATGAGGTACTTACATGCAGTGGTGGATGACGACCCTCTCTCCGCCCCTTCTGGGAGGAAAGCCGGAAAGGTCGACCGTCACAAACTATTATATTATGTTTATGGTTTCATTACCCTCGGAGGCTTCTATATATCTGTCACGCAGACGGTTTACGGATAAAACATTTACGACCAAACAGCGACTATAACAGTCGTTATTGGTTTCATTTTCCGCGTTTCTTCTTAATCAGTAGTATTGACATCTGATTCTGACTCAGTAATCTCAATAATCCCCTCCCCTCTCGCTATTATCGTTTCCCGCTCTCTCTCTGTGTCTCCCCCCTCTCTCTCTGTGCCAAACAGGCGTAGCATAAGGGGTTATTCACACAAGCCGTCAAACAGTTACATTCTAACTCGACATAATACGCTTCAAAGTATTTTGAATAAGTGCATGTATTCATATCTGCCTGCAATTTTGTCGGGCAGTATTGTGTAGAGCAAAATTTTATTTTTGCGAGTCAGTTACTACGCGCTAACAAGGGGTGTGCGTGACCTCGGACGCTCAGAATCGCACGAAAATAAACTTAGATTATAAATCACAATCACTTGTTCCTAAAACAGTGGTATGGGTCATTCTGATACGAAACGCATCTGTTGTCTGGTAGCGCCATTCGACAGTGGCATGTTGCACCTGCACGGACAACTAGTTACTCTAGTTGTGTGAATAGTATAACTGAAGTAGGAGGCTTTCTTTTGGAGTGTTCGGTTATGGGTTAGAGTGTCAAGAGTATACATCAGTAGCATAAGATGAATTAATCCCGTGAATGTTGTTGAACTGTTAGAGACAAAGTTGCGTCGTGCTGAGTATGGAAACGTAATCGGAGTCGAGGATGTGGAGTTCGCAATTATGCTATATGGCATAATAATTCACAAATTCAGCGGGAATGACGCAGAAATGCATGAAAATACACAGGATAGGTATAGTGGTTTTGAAGGACAGATAGAGTCCGCACCTGAAATTGAACTGGTCAGCAGTACAAGACTTTCATCTCCAGAGCAATATGAAACTTCAAGTAAAAGTGAATACGAACCATCCCAACTCGAAATGTTAAGAGTCAATATATTACAAGATATTGATGATAACATAGGCTATTGGAGAACATTTATAAAGACTATTACTATCGTGGCTTCAACTCCTATAGCAAACTTTTGAGGCACTATAAGTGCATCCGAAGTAAATCAAATTGCAAAGTAATAGTCATAATCATTTAATCATATAGTCTTAATAGTCTTGCAAAGTAATCATTTATGTGACTAGCAAAAGGCGAGATCGAGCTCACTTCTAGAGAAACAGGCTGTCAAAATTTATGCTTTTGATCCAGCATTGTGAGACAGTTGGAGTATTACTTAAATTAAAAGGCTTTTAACTTTATTGTTAAAAGCAAAAGTATATAAATATTATGGACTAAAGTGTATGTATAAGAGACCAGGTTAAGAATTGTCGTAGCGAAAGAACTATCCAACAAGGAAAGGTCATTCTTAATTCTTTAACCCTTCCGTGGGCCAATTTTTTCTACAAATAATGGAACGATACCTCCTTCATGTTACCCAACACGCAGTCAAAACAACCAAGCAATCCAAAGGTGTGATTTCTCTAGTGCAATTCCCATTTCTGTGGTGAAAACGACTCACAACCAATGGAAATATCGCTTCCCAGTGGAGTAAATAAGATCACACTTATGTTCCCTTGGCGGGAACTCTTCTTCCCACTGCCCACGAAAGGTTTAAGTGGGTAACCCGTCTTAAGACGCTACAAGATATGTACAGTTTGTATCTTAGCCCGTCTAAAGACACAAGTTATTTCTGTACCACTCCTGCGAATGAAAGTTCTCGTCTAAAGACGCTAATGCATTTCTTGAGCGTTGGAAACTTTGGTTGAAATTTTTCCTGGCAGCATTTCCATATGATCTGACAATTTGTATTTAGAGTAAAATGGAACTTGCAGCAGAAATTCCGAACGCCTCTCTGATAAAACAATAGCTGAGATTCTTCTTAGGACTGAGAATAGCGATTACAATGAGTCTTTTGATGATGAGGAAGGCTTTGGCTTATCAATCACTACTTTCACTGAGTCTGCAGAGTTCTTCCATGATGATGGTAACAATGATAACTGGTCGGCAGTTGAATATGAAAGACAACGTTATGTGTTCAAGAGAAATGTTGATGTGAAAGTGCATGTAAATGATTTCAGTGAATCATTGTGCATTTTTGAGAAGCTTTTTGGCAATGGACTACGTGAACTCATTGTTGAGGAAAAAATCAATATGCTTTGCAGAAGACTGACGAAAAACATTCCCCTGGAAAAGAAAAGAATAAATCTCGTGATAAGGTTTGGGTGGATACAACGACTAATGAACTGAAAACGTCTCTTGCTTTACTTATTTTGCAAGGTATAATCGGAAAACCAACAAATCAGATGTATTTTTCACGAGTCCTTGAAATGCCAGTATTTGGTGAAATTATGTTGCAGAAACGCTTTATTTTGCTGACAGAGTTATGACACTTCAGTGATAATACAACATGAATGAATGTGATTCTAATCCTCGTCTTACAAAATCTTACCTGTATTGACAGATCTTGTTCAAAAGTTCAGAAGTTTTTATGTGACAGAAGAAGGTATTGCAGTTGATGAATCTGTGCTTTTATGGAAGAGTTGTATATCATGGAAAATATACATTCCAATCAAGAGATCACGATTTTGCATATAGTCGTATGAATTGTGTGAATCTAACTCGGGTTATACATGGAACATTATTGTGTATACATGAGAAACCACTAATAATAAAACATTATTGCTAACTCTAACATTGAACATTTACATAAACCTGCGTTGCCGTTATTTGAATTTCTGGCGAATCATCAAAATGATGGTGTGTGAACTGCGCGTGCTTCAGAACAACGGTCTTCCAAAGGAAATAAGGGAATAAAAAAAGTACGCATGATGAGCATTGCACATGAGGATTCAATAGAGGTCACTTTGAGAAGAGGAAAGGTGTCGAGCATTTTCAACTAGCTCACTTTGAAATAAGTATAATATCAGCCTCTGGTATTGTTGATAGTTAATATGCGAAAGCTGATAATATAATAGTTATGAATGATTATAAGATAAATAATTTCGCTTAGAGCCATCATATTATGCACTTGGACCTCAGTATAACCAAGGTTATTTTGCGATTGTTTACGATTGTTCAATAAACGGAAAACTTATTCAACGAAATTACGTTTCTTACAAGGGAAGTACTTGAAGTGGTATGCAGGAATCTGCATGTCTCATATATCGTTGGAAAGGTCATACCAAGTACACTTCATATGTAAAATATATCTCTTTGATGGGGCCTATAGAGGGCGGGGCAATCATTTGAAGATCAGAACAAGGTACGCTCCGAAACACCAGAAAACGTGGGCAAAATAGGAAGCTATGATGTAATTGTTTTGAGACGTAGTATATATAGATTTGAAAGGTAGCTGAATACGAACCTGACATCAAATGTTTACAAATCAAAATGGCGGACACATATTACAAAACACAAGCTATGGATCTCAAATTAGGTATATAGAGATGACGCTATGTACGAATCGGATATTAAACATGTACGACTCAAAATGGCAGATCCAAGATGGCTAACAAAATGCAAAATACTGCTGTGAAACTGAAAGCGGATAGGTAGAGGTTTTCGTGGTCGCGGAGTACGAATCCAATGTTAAAAGTTCAAAATGGAGTATGACAGATCCAATGAGTAAAGTTATCGGTATGTGGTTTTAGCAATTGTTTTAGCGTCCCAAGAATAAGTCAAGCTCCTCCGTTAATCTCCTTTTAAATCGTAAGTGGTTCAATTAGCCATTTGCGGTTACCACCTTTATCGGCATAGAACAAAAATTATTTTAGATAGAGACCAGTAGTTTTATGCAAACGATTCAGAATCTCAATCGTTCAATGAATAGATACAAAGGCGTTTGCACCATGAAAATACTAAGTGTGAACTTTTCTTATTCTTTACACTGAAATTCAACTTTCACAGTGAAGAAGCCAAACACGAATATGTGGTAAGTTGTTCCTATGATATTTACATCAGTCCGGGAATTAAATGAATAACTCTTGCCTATTTATTTAACAAGTTTCCAGAAACATTCTGCAAAGAAATATATACTAAAAGGATTAACAGCCAACAACTACAACAACACTGAGAAAGGAAGCGGTAAGATTTGCTTGAATCATTGAACATCAATATATAACATTTTAATGAGATTTAAATACAGTGAAACCTGTCTATGTTGGTCATCATCGGTTCCATTGAAAAGTGGCCAACTTAGACAGGTGGCCAACTTATAGAAAGTAAGTGTGATTGATGTGTTTTTAGAATAGGATTTCTAGTATTACTTGATTGTAAAATTTTAATAAGCAATGACACGACAGCTACTTTTAAATAATCTATATAGAGTAATAATAACAATATACAGTACTAGAACAGAAATAGTACAGTATGTTTAATCTGAAAACTAGCTTGGTACACTGAATTATTCGAATTGAAATCACAACACAAACAACCATAAAATAGAAGCATATGTACTCAGTTTATTGAAACTGATACTATAGCACACTGAGTTGTTCAGATTGAAAACAAGAAGAGCAAAATTATATATTGAACAATTTATATGTAGTTTATATCACTTGTTTTTAGTTTTTACTGTTCTTTCTTGTTTTTGTTTGCTTTATTTTCATTTTGGATAAAATCTTATGTGCTTCAATTCTGTTATCCAGGCGAAACATATAATCTGGAAACTCATTCTAGTTGACGTATTTCTTTTATTCTTTTTGCCTTGTTAATTAGCTACATGTGTTTCCCTCGGAGCAAAATATGTTTTGAGAAAATCTTAAGGGAATTCATATCTCAAAACTTCCACTACTTTTTCAACAAGCCGTCATGTGCCAATAGTTGGTAATTGAGATTGTTGTCTTTAACCTTGAGAATTTCAAGGAATTAATAAAGCTTTCCACTGATGAAAGGAGCCGATATAGCTAATGGCTTTACCAAAACAAACAGGGTAAACAAATATATACGTAAACCACTTCCTGAATTCCTGTACGTACTTTTTCTTATTCACATCTTCCTTCACCACCCCTTCATCACGGTAGTGTTCTGGTCATTGACCTCCAAGAACAAATCGTGCAAATCCATGTTTCTCTGTCTCCAGTCACAAATACAGAACATCTGCCTCTTATATGGGAATACGAAAGAGCTAAGAAAAATAACAAAACTGCATTTTGCGTGGCCAAGATACTCAGGTAAATTTATCATTATCATCATAGGTAAATATTGCTTCAATGCGGTCAACTTCCAAGATAGACAGGTGGCTAACTTACAGAGTAATAAGTAACGAATGTCTTATGGGAAAATGCAGGTTCAAGACGAATCAGGCCAAGATAAGCAGGTGGCCAACTTAGAGAGGTGGCCAAGTTGACAGGTTTTACTGTACACACGATACGGATATTACACTTATTTTCACGATTGCAGAAAATTACATCACAAAGGATCCGCCGATGCTGTGATTTGTTATGTCATGTGGCAAACTTTGGACTCGAAGGAAGAAAAAAACTAATGATTATCATTTGTATGAGTTTTTAAATCCATTACAGACAGGACACGGGCTTGATACACGCTTACCAAGTAACTTGACCTGTGTCTCATTTTCAAATATTTTAGGTATGCTTGAGGTGAGTTAGTTGAGTAGAAATTACTGATTTTTAATTTCCTTTTATTTAGAAATGAATATGGCTAACACACGAAAAAATATAATTATATTTAAAAGAAGGAAGTATTTTTGTCTAAAATAGAAAAATGAACAATATAGTTTCAGATTAAAGCATTAGCTTGCAGAAATATTAAAATTTCGTGCTTACCTTTGCTGTGTGAGATCGGTTTCGACCCTCGGTGAAAGGGTATATAATTCAGATCTTGCGTTAAGTTATAGGTTTACATTTCGTGATGCCATGGTTCTAAAATGATACGTTAAAGTCTGAGTAAATGGACAAAGCAGTCAATAAAACTCTTGTGACTTTTGTCGTGGTGTATATTGTGCGTTGTACTTGTGGATGACGTTTCCAATTGTCAACAAAATTGTTCTAATCTCTTCAACATTTCTTAGGAGAGACTTTAGGATGGATTATACGAAAGTTTTGTTTTCTGAAAATTGAAATTCAAACTCACTAACCTTAGAAATAATATATTTCTGGAGAGCAGCTAATTTGATTTTCCATAAACACAATTGTTTCGAGTATGTGTCAAAGCCTATTGCGATACTTCGAAATATATCTAAACCATACGTAACAACTATGGCTTTATTGATAGACTTGAAACAACTAAAATTGTGAAAATGAAAGATTTAATTTTCAATTTGTTGCGAATTCATACTTTAATTAATCTTAAACTCTGAACAGAAATCTTATGAGAAGTTACTTCAGCAATATTTTCTTTTTCCACAGCTTGTTAGCCAGTACCTGCCTAAAAATCGCCTAGCAATTTCGGAGAAACTGGAGGATGATGACAATGATGATAGCGAAAGAGGGGAAACAAAAGAAGGTGAGGACGACAGCAAGGGCGGTGGTGGGGAGGAAGCAGGGGATACGGCAGGGGATGAGGTAAAAGATGAAAAGTCTTCAGATAATTCAAGTGATTCCAATCCAGAAAATACTCAAACAATCAGTCCTCAAGAGGACAAGAGTGAATCAGAGGAACCAGAATCTATGTCAAGTCCACCTATTGAAGACAAAAGTGAAACTTCATCTACTACACCGCATACCAGTGAACAAACGGAAGTATCACCTGATAGTGAACAAGCAAGTGGTGACACTGTAACTGAACAAACTACCACGACGACTAAATCTCCAGCTACTAGTACTACTACTACTACTATTGCTACTACTACTACTAGAAGAAGTACTACAGTTAGTACTACAACAGCTGCCACTAGTTCAACAACACGTCGAAATGTTATTGATGAACCAGGTGGTAGAGATAATACTCAAACTTCAACCAATCATGGCCAAGGGCAGGTGATGCCTACCCCTGCCAACCCTGCATCCTCTAGTATTTATCAAGGTAAGGCAATTGGGTAATATATGTCGTGAGTGCACGTCAGAGGAAGATAGAAACACAAGAACATACTCAATGGGCTCTGCCATTGGAACAAACAATAACAAAATCTTTCTCCATCTTCGTGAGTCCTGGCATCATCACATTTCATACATAAAATATCAACATCAACTCAATTCTATCTTTTACCTATCATCTATGATATTTCATTGACTTACCAACACATTGTATCATGTATGTGTATCACTAAGACATTAGAATCTGGTCGTATACAATAACGTATTTTTTTAGATACTGTACGATATTCATAATTCAATCATCCTTAAAGTAGGACGATATATAAAAGTAGAACATAAATGTAATAAATGTAATTAAATCTATTTAAATAGCATACAAATTTAATGAATGTTTCATAAAGCTTAGGAACAGCCAGAAAATCTTAGTGTCAAACATAGATTTCCAAAACATAAGACGAATTCATAATAATGTTTAAAAGAATCAATAAAGTTTGTATGAGAACTCATAATGCAAAATATTAAATTGCTAGTATGTTTAAAATCGATTGACCATTTAGAATACCAGTTCTAAAATTTGATGGTAATTTGTGAGTGTCGTCCAACCATTTTGTCATTTTTTGTTATGTTTTGTTAAATGTATTTTACATTTCTAAAGAAATTAAATAATCAAATATATTGTTTACTTTTCTAAGCAATATTTTATAGAATTTCAATTAAATTATTTACAATCATCAATTAAGCAAACTTCAGCTCAACTTGGTAGTTAACTTCAATATATTACAGGGTACACATATTTGTGTACCATCAGTTATGCTCCGAGAAGTGGTATATATTTTTCTTGTATACATACGCACACATATTTTTATTCTACAACAAACTTCTCACAATAACTCTTAATATCATGTTTTTCCTGAATTTGCAAACATTTACATACATTGGCTATTTCAACTTTATTGAGCAACACTGCTTTATTTAAGAAAACTTTTACATTGTCACATTACTACAGTTCAATTGATTTGATTTGAACTAAGATACTAATATATTGAAATTAAGATAACGTACGCAAATAAAGAATTAAGTTAAGCATTCTTGCTGCTTAAGAAAGATAGGTATTTCAAGCACACTTTTTACATCAATTCTTTAGAATTTAAGTCCAAAAATACACATAGAGTAAATTGAAAGCTTTTGGAGTTGGGTCCGATTTAAATTCCTTATGGGTAAACAAGCAAAAAGTTCATATGGTCATATTAACTTTTTGCTTGTTTACCCATAAGGAATTTAAATCGGAAACGCATCACTACAGAGTTACGGCCATTGAGCCACCTGACGGTGTGAAATAGTCGCATGTTGATCGCCCATCAATATGATTCAATTTAAACTTCAATAACTCAGCCCCTAATTAAGCTCTGCCCCTGGTATCAATGTGTTCCTCAAGGATGAAGCTTTCCGCTGGGATGTATGGGAACACCACGGCGGACGGGGGAGAATAAAGTATGCGATTTTTCTTTTTCTACATTAGGATTTTGATAATGGCATTCCTTCCTCCTTGGAGTTGCACTCACAAAAATTGGTATATGAAGCAATGATATAGTCCACTATATGGTAATAGCATGTATGTATACTTGCTGTTTATATGGGAGGAGAAGGGGAGGGTAAATTTGGCAAATTTTTTGAGTCTTGGTTTGAAAATTACATTTATTTCCAGGGTGGCTCCAAATAAGATTCCTACTCAACAAGTACACATACAGGGTATTACCATATAGTGGACTACACTGAGAAAAATCTGTTCTCCGGACAGCGGTATATTGTAGAAATATACGGAATCCTCTTGCTTATACAGAAATCAGTACGGAGCATATGTTATCCGTATGCTACATAGGTAATTCCATTAGATGTTACGTCATTCCGTTGCAGGATGTCTGATATCTAACAGTCTTCCTTATATTACATACATATATGTATGTTACCTTCGCCAGCTATATGCTATATACGACCATTTGTATGTGAGATTCTGACTGCCTATATTGTTTCATATGGAAAGTACGCACAGATGGAACACTTATACAGAAAGTACTATAAAACATGGGTTTTCAGTTATACGTTTGCTGTACGTTAAGCCCAAAAGCTACAGGATTTACAAATGTAACATAGGATTTTACGTACGCCACATACAATTTTTTTCTCAGTGTATTTCATTGCTTCACATATCAAGTTTTATAAGTGTGCTCACAAAGGAGAGGGAATGCAATCCCTAAAATTCTGATGCAAAAAGCGAAAAAGTGCGTACTTTACCCTCCCCCGTCCGCCACGGTACATCTCACATACATAAAATGCATATCGGCGAAAAGGTTCGTCCTTCAGAAACACATTGATATCAGAATTATCTTCCTAGCTTAATTAGAGACTTAGTTATTAAGTATATAATTGAGTCATACTGAGGGGCGAATACAACCCTGTAATTTTGCCATATCTTTTTGTTATACCCTGTATATATATTCTAACTCTGCAATTTGAAATATTTTCGAAATGACAAAAAAGTGTGACAAATTTAGGTGCAGAGGAATATATCCATGCCCGGGACCGATAAAATCCTGTGAACAGCAAGTGCCATAGGGCACTCATCATAGGGCTTAAGGGGCAAACTTGGAAATTTGAAATGGCAACATGGGTCGAGTGATACCTCGTTCGATAAATATTGGAAAATCAAACAACGACCAGAGAAAACATTTGGGATATAGAGTACTGTTTTCAAAATAGCCGCCAAAAGTCTAGCAAACAGAAAACTACAGGCACAATTAATGATAACGGACGTGGTTGAACTTTTCTAAACACAATTACTAGTAGCCTGCACAGTAGCTCACAGAAGCGTCATATTTGTATATTACAGCTAGCACGGTAAATGCGCTCATAAAGAATCACTAATACATTACCTGATGCAACTGTTTCACTTTAACAGATGTTCGAAGTGACCAATGTTTGTATCAGTACACATATGGAAACGGCAAATAAGACAGCATTATACAGATTGCAGTGTTTCAAGAGATATTGCCACGCACGCCGCAGTAATACGTTCTTGCAAATTTTCTTTTGTCGTTGTTGGTGCCTGATACACTTTATCTCTTACTGCACTCAGAGAAAGAAATAGCCCAATGAAGGAATGCTAATCAATTCATATTACGTACTCCTACTCTATCTCAACTTCAATAGTTTATGTTAGTTATCAAACGCAAAGGATAACAATTTGTTTGTTTGAATGAAACATGTTTTGAACTATCCGTTGAAGATTCATTTCCAAACATAAATCTCCCCTTGTGCCAAGCGAATGAAACGTATTCTGTTTATCAACCAATATACGTGATACACTTTCAGACCTTCACCTTAAAGCAAAATAAATAATTGAATTTACTGTACTCATAATCTTGCTAACTAAGTATTTCATTCCGACATCCTTAAAAGCAATATAACCGCTTGCCACAATTTTTGTTCTGAGCAAAGTACTACACACTTGCACAACGTCAGAACAGCGTCTCCCCTGCCATCTTTTAAAAGTCTCAGTAATTTCAGAAGGAATGAAAGATAAACCACGTCTGTTATCACTAATTGTACCTGTAGTTTTCTGTTCGCTAGAAACAGCATACATTTTTGGCGGCAATTTTGAAACCGATGCCTCATATCGCAAATGTTTCCTTTGTTCGTTGTTTAATTTTCCAAGATCTATAGCTTGGGGTATCACTTGATCCATGTTGCCATTTTAAATTTACAATTTGGTCACTATGATAGAAACCCTCGGGGCACTTCCTGTTCTCAGAATTTTATCGGCCCTTGATATGGTTACATTCCTGCTCAACTGGATTTGTTACATTTTTTGTCGTTTCGAAAATATTTGAGGTCGCAGAGTTAGATGATACACCATGTATATGTATATATCAAAGAATATGAATAGTTTATATGAAAGTGCGACGCTATTTGATAAAATTTTAGTGTTTAGTTTCTATGTGCAAAGTACATTCCAGTACTCTTCTTACTCATAAGCTAACAAAAATGTCAAGATCGTATATGTTTTTAAATTGGATAGTACTGTCCATAATTTGGAACATTGTTAATTATGTGTTTTTGTCTAAGGTTGCACCTAATTAGATCACTGAAATTCATGAAGATGTAGAAAAAAATGGGATTCGCTTCGTAAACATCAATCACATTTTCTCATACTAAGAAAGTATATAGATTTTAGTTCAGTAAAAATAAATAAGATTCTACAGAATAAGCTCGTTGACGATATTTTCATTTATTTTGTGTTCGTCTTATCACTATTCTCTCTTCTAAGTATTTTTTAACTTCTTGTCAAATAAAATATACAATGAACCCAATTTAAACGCAAGGTTTTTAATACCTTGCGTTTGGTCACAATAAACTATGTATCGTGAATTTTGGTACGTGACCGTGGGAAAGACAGAGAAAAGTTTTCGCGCTCTTCACCTGATGAATATAGGATGAATGAAATGCTTGAATATAGGAATTTCAAATTTGTACATATAGTACTCTTAAAACATAGGCTTTGAATACGATAGAGTTTGCGAAATTTAATTCCACTATTATATATATGCTTTCTGAACCAGTTGACACAAAAGTACAAAATTTGGTATATGGGAATACTTTCTTGAAGTATATGATAAATACAAATATCCCGTTTGATTTCTCGAATTTGGAAATTTGATTCCGATGAAATGGGAGATGGAGTTAAATTGAATATCATTGATTTATTTCTTTTAAACTATTTGGCAAAAAGATGAAAGGAGGTGGGTAAAGGTTGACCTTTTTAGCCTATGATAATCATACAAAGTGAAAGTGTTCATAAATGTCATTATATCATATGAATATGAAATTCAAGCATTAAACGTTACATCTATGTAAGATGAATGTAAAACATATTGTAGGAAGTCATATAAGAAAGGGAACAAGCACACTTGTTGGTATTGTATTAGTTTAGACGTTGTTTGAAACTTGCAACAACAATTTTAATATGTGGCACTTCATGAACCATTATAGTTCTTGTATACGTAAAGACTAGATTTAATAAGCCTATCAGTAAGCATTAGTTTAGTGTGGTTCATGAAGCGCCCCACATACAAAAATAGTGTTGTAAGTTCAAGAAACAAAACATTTAAACTGCCAGAATATCAACAACCAACTTTGTCTCCGAAATTCTTTATGTAAATTGCTACAATGTTTTTCATATACATCTTACATAGATATAACGTTTAATGCCTGAACTTCATATTCACACGTTCCAGTAACTTTTGTGAACACTTTTACTTTTTATGACTATCATACGTGAAAAAAGGCCGATCTTTACCTTTGGTATATGAGAGCTTGCTAGTGTATTAGTGCATGAATATATTGACTATTACGATAGGAGAATTGTATTTGATAGTTTTCATAAATATATTGATAGTAATAAAGCAAAATCTCACATCTTTATACACTAAGGAATATTAGTACATAAAAAGAAATGAATATAATGAGCACATTGACAGCAGACAGCAAATTGTAGACATCAGATTTTAGAGTGTAAATTTCCTATAGCTATCATAAGTAAACCAAAGTAATTAAAAAGAAATAGGTAGGACTACTAAAGAAATGACCCAACTATTAATGTGTCAAAATCTTCTACTAAACATTTGAAGATTAATTAATTACGAGTAACTATATTATATTCGAGTGCAAGAAAACAGAGGCAATGAAATAATTTATATTAGACGGTGATAATCAATAGTTAACAGACTTTAACGTAAAATGCGACTTTAGTACATCTATAATAATGTAGGAAACATAACACCACCTATTGATTTGCGATTAATATTGTTATAGTACTCCCTTTTCATAAGCTATGTTTTGCTTTAATGAAAAGTCTTTTTCAGAACATTTATGAATATTATGTATTATTGTGCACTGTGCACAAATATTTTATTATCATTTTTTTTTAAAAAACTAATACTGTTAGTTGGTGTTCACTAATACAGATTAGAACAAAACTTAGAGTTAAATTACTGATTGATTTTATGTGCTTTTATTTAAATGAATGGCTCAAATTCGATAACTGATAAATTGAGTAAATGTTGGGAAAAATACAACACGAAAACATAAAATTTATATGAAGATACCAAATATTTGAACGATATTTGAAGAGTACTGGATAAATAAGTTATCAATAAACACCTGTAGATGCTAGAGAGCTAAAAAGTTTTAAAAAGTTGAAGAATATTCTGATAAAATTCACTGAGATTTCCTGGCTAAACATTCGCACAAGAAAATTAAATATTTTGTTGATTTAAGAAAGCTGCGAATTAATATATGAAAGATAAGATCAAGTTTCTAAATATTTAAATATATCAATATTAATTATTTCTTAGAGTAATGTTACCAGTAGAATGGAACTGTGAGAGAAACTAAAAGTGATACAGTAGAATATAAAATTTGGATTCTTGGGTGTTGGCAAAGTTTGGAAACTTAGAGTAGCAACGTTTCGGAAGTAAAGAACTTGGTAAGAAGATATTGCTGAATTTGTAAGACATCGAAATTCGCTATGATATGATACGACACCTTATGATATGATCGAAATTCGCTAAAAAAGTATTATCTTGAAATGAAAGAGATCCAGAATGTACATTTTGATGTTTGAAATGAACTGACCATAATGGATTTATAGCCCATATCCAGCAAACTCTGTGAAACAGAATTTATCAGCAAGAAAATAAGAAACGTTGAGAAAATTGAAGCTAAAATGTTACAGGAAGTCGAACAGAACTGCGACAATAGCATGATTGATCGAAGAAAAACGAAGCTTTTAACATTACATTTGAAAAGACTTTGTAATTCTGAGTGACTATCATATGAATGGATTTCAAATATAAATTCAATCAGTATTGTATTTTCTAAACGGACTGCTGATAGAGAGAACTATACAACATTTAATGTTATCGGGAAGAGTGAAGGATAATATTTTCTTATGGAGTCCTTGAATTAAGACCTAATGACTAGCATGGAGTGGTAACAAGTTTCAATTGTTGTTGTTTGTTGAAATTTTTGTTTCATCTTTCGTTTTTTTCAATAACACCTTTTCGAGTTTTTGTGCAATTGCCTGATGCTTTTAAAATATCAAAGTTCACAGTGTGTTTTAATTAAGCAAATACTATTATTTTGATTTCAAAGTAGGCACTATTTTATTATGCATTATTACTTTGTGTTCTCGTTTAGTGTAAAATGTATCCTTACCCAGAAAGATTCCAACCGGCATAAACCTTTATCGTATTAATAATTATGATTAGTAATTGTACAATTTTGGATAATAACATTGAACATAGAAGAGGTAAATGAGTTGAAACACAAAATAAGGGAGAAGGACATATACATTCAACTTATATTGTATATCAAGAAACAATTACTTGTTAATATACTTTTGTGGATGAGCATACAAATATAAATCCAATTCTTGCGATTTGCCACTCAAAATTGTAGGTTTAGGTTTGGTGCACAAAATAATATATATATATATATATATATATATATATATATATATATATATATATATATATATATATATATATATATATAATTTAAACAGAACGTTATGCCTCGTTTTAAACTATCATTTTCCATATTCTTAGCAAGATATTATTTCTCATTGAAATTGTAATATAGAATGTATTACAGTTATAGAGTTCATTGCGAATTGTTTTTTTTTTTTTTTTTTTTTGTGTTTCATTAACTTTATTGTAGTAAATCAGTGTTTTTTAGAAATAACCGTAATTTAAAATAGCTTATTATTAACGTTCTGATTTAACAGATAAGTTTAAAATAAGGCTCTATAACTATAGTACGATTTAGTTATAGCAATTTTAGAGGGAAGGAAAGCCCGAATTCTGAAGAGTAGATGAATGGTTAACACTTTGTGTTTGGTACTTGCGGTTTCGTTATCGATTCTGGTTTCCGTTAGGTTGCAGGTCGTTGCTATAGGGCGTAAAAGTAAATAAACTTTCAAATCTATTTTATATAGATTGCATATTGCTACATTTACAAATTTAAAATAAAACTTTTTACGTGTATGCATCAAAATGTAGGCAAAATCAAAGTGATACTTGAAAAAAAATCTGAACTTAAAACGAAAGTTTTAGTTTCTTTTACATTCTTTATTTTTTTCTTACTTATTTTATTGCTTGCTTGATATGTTTTATTGCCTCACTACTTTAAATTAATCATCACAGGAAAGAAAATGTTAATTTGAGCTCCCCTTTGAATTTGCAATGTTCAAATTGAGAATTCATTGCAATATGATTTAAAGGTTTTCTTGGGAATTGAATTTGCATGCACTATGAAATATCATTATGTTTACTCGGTTGCACCAAAGTTTTCCTATAACAATTCTTGCTTGTTGATAAATATTTCTTTTTGTAGGATCTTGCGATTTCGGTGAATACAAGAGACAAACCATGTGTAATTGGCACAATCACGTCAGCGCTGCACTAACATGGCAACTTGGAATAGGTTACGACTCAAACTGGATTGGTGGTCCAAAAGATGATTTTAATACCAAGGAGTCGAAAGGTATAGATGCTTAGCCTTCATGTGAAGTATCGTTATGTAGGTTTGTAGATTATTTAATAATTGTTGACATGTAAATCTTGTAATTTTGTTACGTACAAATATTCCAGGTGGTTACATTTTCTTGGAAACTTCTCAACATACGACGAAACAAGCGAGAATAGAAAGCATGGGAGCCATGTTGGAAAGCCCACTTCTTCAAAGCACTGGCCCTAAAGGATCTTGTTTGATTTTTAGGTAAGGATAAAACTAAGCTAAAATTGTGAACATATATAGAGAAATACAGAGATTGTACGGAATGATGTGAGCAGTAGTGAGAAATTACATGTAACTTTCGAGCGTTATTGTACAACACGTGTTGCAGTTGACTATCGTCTTTTGTTTCCTGCGTATGTCGGGGATCTTAATCACCTTTCACCAGTACTCAATTCACCGTGAGTGTTGTGGTGTGTTTAAGTGGCAATACTGACAGATTTCAAGAAGGGCAGATTATTGTTGCTTGGTTAGTGGGAGCTTGGCACGAAAGCGGCAAGTGTTTGTAGCGGTATGGACAGCCACTCTCTTCAGTGTTATGAGGACATAAACAGTTAGTGGACAACTTTATACTCCTTGCACCATCGTAGTCGTTTGGAAGTATTTACTGGTGTCACTGGGAGCATGACCATAGCTGCTCTGCCATGAATATGCATTTTATGGAATTTCCTGCACATTGTTTTTGTAAAAATTGGAATCTCTCAGTGACTATTGGCTTCAACTGTAATTTTAGTGGCAATTATCCTTATTTCTTGCTGCAATTCGTTTTAATGTTCTTTTCCTGTCTGACAGTGTTCTCTTTCGACCACTCTTGTGTTTCACAGGTGTGGACCGGCATGACAATGGAGAGATACTCCCAAAATACTTGCCACTTTCATCACAGAAGCTACCAGTAACCGGACACCCACAGTATGTCTTCACTAAAAGTCTTCAGGTGTGACATTTGAATACACCTTCGTCACACCAGAACACTTACGAATGAATTGAATACTTATAACACATGGGCAAGGTCCACATCATACAATCATCACAAAACATTATCGTCAACCGCAACACGTGTTGTAGAATATCGCTCGAAACTTACGTACGATTATCAGCTATTGTCGACATTATTTTGCCAAAAATTACAGCCTGTGGAAAAATAAAATAGTCAATAAACGCCTGCTTTTAGAGTAATTGACCGCCGAAAATGAGAAAAATAATGTTTTAAAACGTTCCAGTATTAAAATTAAAGGACCTATCGCAAGCGGTTTATCAATTATCCAGAAATTAGTATGCGCTTTTTGTAAATATCCATGTTTCACAATCCTCTGGTAGTCACACAGCCAGTACTCAATTAATACTTAAAAGTGTATTTCCATACTCCAGTTATGTTATATAACTCATTACGCATCTATCAGAGGATTCTGTAACATGAGTATTACATAGAGTACATAGCCCCTTTGTATTGTTATTAACCGCTTGCGACAGTTCCCATAATTTTCAAACTGGGACATTTTATAAAACATGACTTTTCGGTGGTTAATAACTCTGATAGGAGGCGTTTTGTGACCCATGTTTACTAGATTTTTTCATTTTATATGAGTTTTGTAATGTTATTTTTCTGCAGACTATGTATATGTACTCTATAGTAGCAAATATAGAGAATGAACAAGTATTTTGTGCGTGTCTCCTTTGCTTCTCAGGATAGACATAGTTGGAATACTTTTTTCCTAAAAGTCACAGACGATCTTACTTCGAGTGTTTTCTAAAGTCTACTAATCTGTGTTGTGTCCTTGGTATTTTTTTGCAAAATTTTCTAAGAAAAACGAAAAGAACTGGGCGAGATTCTCATAGCTGTTATGTGAAAAGTATTAGTCATGTGTATACATGTATCATTACATTTCCATGTGTTTCTAAACTCAAATAAACTTCCATATACCTATTCTTTCTCCGCTTAAGGTATGCTATTGATGGTCTCAGTCCGGATAAACTGCGTGTATTGCTACATCCTATGCCACCACTAGGACACGATATAACAGATAACACAATACAAGATAGCACTTTTGAAACTAACAGCAATCACACGGTTGACCACGTTCTGTGGCAAGTGCGAGATCACACGCAAGGAAAATGGAAGGAAGCAGAAATACTATACACGTATAAGGGACCACACAAGGTACTGTAACTATACTATTAGATTTTGCGCTAAAACAAAATGAATTTATTTTTGTCAAATATAGTGTGAGAAGTATGGTATTAGTTTATATTATGTTAACAACCAGGGGTGGACTGGATATGTAAAAAGGGCGCGGTCACATATTCTGGGAGGGCGCCGTCCATCTGAGGCTTTCGCTTGTATGGAATACCCCCTCCTAATAAAAGAAAATGCCGGGGGGCTTCCCCCGGAAAATTAATACACAAAAACAACAAAAGATTAAGTAGCTATTGCAGTTAATCACGATAGAATTATACAAATTCAATATTTTCATAAACAAACAAAGAGACTTTGAGAACTAAATACGAGGCTTGTTTTTTTAAGTAAGGTCCGTTTTGTTGTAGACACTAGTAGTTCGCGCGCATACCGCAACTAGCGTGTGCGTCGTGTACCGGCATTCCTCGAGAACAACTGTGCTCAGTTTCAACTCTCTAGCTGACCTGTACGGTTGGGTTTTGTGCTTTCACAATGTTTAAGACTATCAAGTCGCCCGCTGCGTGTGAGGTTTGCTCAGTGATACGGTTTTTGTCAGCAAGTAACCTGTCTGCTGCAGAAATTCATCGACAGATTTGCGAAGTGTACGGTGATACTGTTATGAGTGCAAGCAAAGTGCGTAAGTGGGTACGAGAATTCAAAAATGGCCGTGACAACGTCCATCATGAGGACCGCTCCGGTCGCCCTTCTTCGATTACAGACGATTTGGTGGCTTCAGTTGAAGCGAGGGTTCGTGAGAACAGGCGCTTCACAATAACAGGTCTCTCAAACGAATTTCCTGACGTGTCGAGATCAGTGCTTTACAAAATTGTTTCTGAACACCTAAAGTTTAGGAAACTGTGCTCCCGTTGGGTACCGAAACTCCTAAAGAGGACCACTAAAACCAAAGATTTGAGTGTGCCATGAAGTTCTTGACTCGTTATCACGAAGAAGGTGACGGCTTCTTGAGTCAGATTGTAACTGGAGACGAAACATGGGTTTCACATATCACCCCCGAATCGAAGCAACAGAGCATGGAATGGAGACACACACACTCGCCTGTAAAGGTGAAGGCCAAACAGACTCTGTCCCAGCGCAAAATCATGGCATCGGTGTTTTGGGATAGGCATGGTGTTTCGTTGATCGACTTCATGCAACGAGGAGCCACTATCAATGCAGAAGCATACTGCCAAACCCTGTGAAAGTTACGCAGAGCGATTCAAAACAAACGACGCGGCATGCTGACAAAGGGCATTGTTTTTCTCCATGACAATGCAAGACCTCACAGTGCAGGTTACACCCGCGATTTGTTGGACAGTTTTGGCTGGGAAGTTTTAGACCACCCACCCTACAGTCCTGATCTTGCGCCGAGCGATTACCATCTGTTCCTTTACCTCAAACAACACCTCAGTGGCAACCGTTACAATGATGACGACGATATGAAAACGGCAGTGGACTTTTGGTTATCGGAGCAGACGGCAAGTTTTTATGAAGAGGGTATTTTGATATTGGTTGAGAGATATGATAAGTGTTTGAACAAACTTGGCAACTATGTCGAAAAATAGAGTAAAGTATGTACTTTCTGAAAATACATTTACTTTTTGAAATAACCTTTCGTTGTGTACTTATGTTCAAACGGCCTTACTTAAAAATACGCCTCGTATATTAGGCCTATATAAATCTGCACACTTTAACTGAGACTACAAAAATCACACCAGTTGTTTAAATTCTTCGGCTACATTTGTTAACAGCCTAATTATAACTGAAGATTTGAGTTAAGTTTGGGGCTTATGCTATTTTTCATACTTCTGTCCTTTTAAAGCTATGTTCATCATAATATTAACGTATTTTTCATCTATTTTTAAAACCGTTAATAAAAAGTATACATGAAACATTTACTACAAATTAACAAAAGTAAATTTAGAATTATATACCTACCTAGCGAAAAAAGAAATTCAAAAACAAAACTGGAAAATGAAAGTAAAGTGACTGCTTTATGCTTGAAGGAGCCTTCGTATCTCCTTGCTTTTTTCACACATTTTGTCAATAATAAGATTGTTGTCTATTTTGGTCAGAGTGTCTCTTTCTGAGTTCATCAAGAACAATGATTCCAGATGTTCATCTGTAAGTCTTGAACGGAGTCTGGTTTTTATGTAACGCCACTAGCGCCTCTAACGGCGGGAGTGGGAGGGAGAGACATGTAAAAATTATCCAAAATGACCGAGATTAGAGTCAAATCAATATATTTCGAAGTCGCTGAGATCATTAATGGTACCACCAAAGCCTAAAACAGAAAGGGCAAGGCCGTAGGCCGAGTAAAGACGGGATCTGGGGGAGAAGCAGTGGGAGTGGGAGGGTTGATATATAAAAATCATCCAAAATGACTTATATTAGAGTCAAATATATAAATTTCAGGGTCCCTAAGATCATTATAATGACATTCCCAAAGCCAAAAACAGAAAGAGCGAAGCTGCAGGCCGAGCAAATACTGGGATTTTGAGTGGAGCGTGGGGTTGATAAGGGTGATATGTAAAAATCGTCCAAAATGACCGATATTAGAGTCAAATCTATATATTTAGGGGTAAATCTAATATTAATAGCATTCCCACGCCGAAAACAGAAAGAGCGAGGCCGCAGGCCGAGCAAATACCGGGGTCTGGGGTGGAACCCTAGCTGGCCAAAAACTAGCAAATTTATAAAATAATTATATAGCTTTGTTCTTTTTTAAAACAATGTGTTCAGAGAGGAAACTGTGCGCCTTCCCGAGGCTAAGGCGGGTCTTAGCCCCTCCTGAGGAGGGCGCAGCGGCCATCGGGCCGGTACTTGATTATGGCCAGTCCACCCCTGTTAACAACCAATATTATCTAATGGAGAATTGAAACATAGTTGGTTCATTTGCTAATTATAGTTTTACAAAATTGAGCAAGTTAAATTTTGTGCAACTATTATTTCTTCTTTTTTACTTTTTAAAAGTAAATACTACGTTTGAAACAACATACATGTTCAGCTTATCTATTTGATGAATGCATATTTAATCCATTGTTAAAATTCCATAAAAAAAAAAACTTGTTCAAAAGATTTGAAAATATTAAAGTAAACAATCAAAATATCTAGGCACACCGGCACATGTTAAGCATACAATTAACTGATTTATATTGTTCGATGTGCAAACCTCTGTAGTAACATTTTAGGAATAGTTATTTATTTTAATGTTTTTAATAAACAATTGATGGATACTCCATTAAAAACACCATTTTCTGCTGTTTCTATCCACGGTATTGGCAGCTTGATTAAAAAAAAAAAAACCTTGCCTGCTCTGTCTTCATTGCTAACAATTCAGATTTTTTTTTGCTCTGTATTTGCTATTACTGTATAATTATATGCCTAGGCATATTCTTTTCAAGTTACAATTCAATTCCTTACAAAATTTACAACAGTGGGAATATTATAAGAATGAAAACTGGATCTACTATTGACTTGCAATTTTGATTTAAAGTGTTTTGATTCTAGATTTTTTGAATGTAGGTGTATAAATTTATGTTTTGTTCAGTACTTCTAAAAGTCCATTGTTATTTATAGGATTACATTTTTAATTTGAAGAGTTTTCCTCGCTTATCGAAGCACAATATATCAGGAGAACAAACTTTCATTTGACTACTCAAAATAGTTGGTTGTTAATTATCGTTTTCTCTTCTATTGCTTAGCGATCTGAGCTATAGTAGAATAATAGAACGCTAGTAGTTACTTAAATTTTGAATTTTGACTTGAATTAACATTAAAGAAAACAAATACTTGCTATGTGACTTTTTTGTTTGCACGGTTATTGATGTTTTATTATTCGAATTATGTGGAAAGTGAGAAGATACAATAAATTTATTAAACTCAATCAAGGGCATGGTCTGCGGAGAGCTGGGGCGATTGCTCTCCCCTGAGTTTGGGATATCCATGCCTTTTAATAAATGTTATACTAATATATTAATTAAAAGCACGTGAAGATCTTAACTTATCCCCTAGAAAAAAAGCCTAAAATGATGCTACTGAATTCAACCCTATTTTACCTTGTTTTACCCTTATGAAATTTTTGTTTCTGTTGATTTTTATGTATGCTTATGCATTTAGATGTGTTGTGTATGCCACAAATTACTAAAGCTTGAGATCGTCACACTGTTATCGCTCGTTTGTTTTTAAACATTGTCCATTTTTATTATGTACGTTGGCGATAATTACTTGCGTTACAAGCATCTCATCACAAGCAACTACCTACAATATGGAATAGTGTAAAGAAAACTTAAAATATGTGAATTCGCTATTTGGATTACCTCGACTTGCTCCCTAAATAGTACTTTCTTCTTTTATCGATATTGACAAACATCTGATGACCTTTTATGTATTCGTTCTTTTTGACTTTTTAAGATTGTCTTCGAAGGCGTTCCGAAAGAATTGATAGATCCTGCGAGAAAATTCCGTGGATATATTTCTCTTGATGCTATTGAACGTCGCAACGGAGATAGATGTAAAGGATTTTGTACCTTTGACTCTGGATTTTGTGACTGGAGTAATGAAGAGGGAGATGATTTTAATTGGTCGTTGGTAAGTATAATTTATGTTATATATATATAAAAGAAAAGCTAATAAGATAATCAAGTCAAGATAATCAACTTGAAACGAGGAGACAGGTTAAATTAGCAAGATAGATTTTTACCATTTTCTTTCTCGGCGTGTTCTTATAACAGCTGTGCTCATATTTTGTTAGATTTCTGGTTAAATTTAAATACGAGTACACTGTGCTGAGGAAGAATTATTTGTACTGTAGTTGAGTAATTACAAAATGTATTGGTTATGATGGCTTAATAGGAAAACGCTTATTTTTAGTACGAAGAGATCCAAATTATTGCTGGTTCGATTCCACACCATGTGAGTTTTTGGTAGACAGCATTGTTTTCCTGGTTTCAAAGTTCTCTTACTTTTTTCATTCCACTATTTTCTCCATTATTCATTTATGTTTATCAGTTATCTTCTTTAACTTTAGTGCCTAATAGTGGAACTTTAAACTAAAAAGTTTAATTTTTATTCACAGGTATTTAACTTTTCTTATAATAAAAACAAGCTACACGTTATAACATTAACGGACAATAACATTTTTCTGAATTTCTCAATTATTGAGGGAAATGAACTTAAAATCACTTCACTACTAGTTTAACCAACATTGATCCGAAGTTTTGTTTCATATTTAAGGATGAATATACCTAATGACCAGATGTTTCGAAGAAAACATTCTCTTGTATCAGAACATATCTCGGCACTTGTATAAGGTGGCTTACCAAATAGTAATTCTAATACTTAATCAGGAACCAGTAACTTCAAAATTTTTTGTCGTAGTCGAAACTAAAGCTTTGTGTTATGACGTAAACCCGTCTCTGTAGTTAGACACTTAAACTTAAAGCAAAGGGCACGGTGATTCAGTGGCAAGAGCGCTTACCTCTGGTGCGTGGTGGCCCTGGTTCAATCTCAGGCCAAAAAGATTCTGGTGGACAACATCGTGCCCGTGGATTTTCTCGGATACTCCAGTTTCTTTCCACATTCTCATTCCACCAATTCTTCTATAATTATTTACTTGCCTTAATCATCCGTCTCCCTTAGCCTAATAGGCATAATAGATTTCATTTTTAAACTGAAAGCAACATGGTCAATTGGTTTCTTATTATTTTGACATAGAGAGGGTTATCTCAATCTTTAATGAAGATACTTAATTGTATCAATGTCGTTTTACATAAGCCATGTGAAGTGGAGATATAACAATACTAATATTTGTATAATACATGTGACAGGATAGGTTTTTACTTTAACTTTATCTGAATTTTTCATTGTAGAAGTATTTTGAAATCAGGATTTTTTTTAAATTTATGTAAGTGTTTGTTCTTATTGAATTAAATGAAAATAAATATTAATATTTGAATGTAAGGGTTCCAAAAAAGTATATTTATAAAATAGTATGTTCTCTTCTCTTCCAATGGCTTTTGTTACATCTTTTAAAGCATATTCTCAATGTATCATGTACTAGTAAATCATTCAAAATTGTTTGTTTGGTTTTTATAGGAAGAATGTGACTCATTAATGGGCTTGAGGAAGTTTTTGATTGTTATCACTGTTAAATAATTATGATGTCAATTATTATCAGTAATTTTCGGGACCTATGTGCCTTTGTTTTTTTTTTCAGAGTCGTGGAAGTCATGATTCGTCAACTGGTCCAGCGCAAGATAGTTCAAGCTTTAACACTGGCGATATGGCAGGTGGCTATTCGTTTATTGACTCTTCTTATCCCAGAAGACCCGGAGATTCTGCTAAGCTTGTAAGCTCCATATTTCCCGCTACAGGTATGTTGTTTGAAATGTATGTATTTAGATTGTATATGTATATTTTCTTCTAGAGCAATGCATTAATTTATACTAGCATTTCTAGCTTATGTTTGTATGGTCTGTTTTAAGCAGTCGTCTGTTAAAAACAGAGAAGCCGATTTATACACTTTCTGACGATAATATGTTGTCCGGGAAGCGGGCAGGCAGCTAATTAGATTGCCTGTAAATCGTGCACTGGTGATGATGTTTATCTCTGACGTACATAATTGGGTAATCGTTGCGTGAGTAAATTTCGCTGTACGATGAAAGGAGGCGATAAATTTATTGCAATTCCATCACAGATAGTTATTAGTTAAAACGGACAGGCTATGTGGACATATTGCTGCTTGTTCTACAGATCATTTTATGAAATAATGTCTGATTCAACCTATAAGAAAACTAACTAAATTGTTAAGAGTACGTTTCTTTATATGGCATTAATAAAAGCGAATGCGTGTATAACCAACTAAAATGACTGGCAATTTGAGACATGTAATATAATTTAAATTGTATGCCATGTTCGTAGAAAGCAAAGACATGCAGAATGTCCATGTTGCACACAAATCATCATGCAGTTAGAATCACCGTACTGTTTTTCTAACTTGCGTACTTTACATAACAAGGTATATTTTAGAATACAACGAGATACTTTCTTATACCAGTGGATCAGGAGGTATCAAACTTGGTATATAGGGTATGAGTATTGTTCATAAATTTTGAAAATTTCACTTCGGAGGTAAAAGAAAAGAATATAATTTAATATAGCAGAGTGGAAGGAAGGCAGGAAATCTTTCTTGAACATTAGGTTTGCAGGTGTATATGCAATTTGGTATGTTGGATTTTTTGATACGCTGAACTGCCATATATCATTCATATTTAAAGCTACTTAAATTTATTTTCACTAGTTCAAACGATATTCAATTAATGTTAAATGGAATATACTTTATTACAAGTGTAATATAGCAGGTAGTTTTACACATTGTTATTAATTAATGTAGTAGTAAATGTAATGATGAGAAATACTAATGAAAACGGAAAACAATGTGGAACTTTTAGTTTGCTTTCCCATGGCTGTTCCCTGTAGACTGAAGGATTCTTATAGTAAATATCAAAAAATGATGGGAGAGAAGAGAGAGAGAACTTTGAGAAAATCTCCTACTGACATGGACTCCGAATAGTGATCTCAGTTCACGGGCTTTTGGAACAACCCTCTTAGAAATAAAATTGAATTTATAGTTTTACGTCCTTCGGTTATGCTCCTTACGTTAAAGGAGATGGATGATCAACAAAAATGAATGAAATTTAAAAAAAATAGTGAAATGAGAATGTATGAGGAAACGGGAGAAACCTGAGAAACCCACGGACAACAAAGTTGTCAACAACAAACTCACTTGGCTTTGTTTGAACTAGAGACCTCTAGTATCAGAAGTGAGCTCCAGTGTCACCGTTTGTATCTAGAAAAATTACAATACTCATAAGATAATGAGCTAAATAATAAAGTCGAAAAAAAAATCATAAGAAAATTCAAGTTCATGCCCTTCACTAAACTACTTATTCTTTATTCTGTGTTCTTTTTTTAAAAAAAAATATTCTGACTTTTCCTGCAGAAAACCAGGCATTGATCCCAGTGGGAGCTTATGTTGTCCTGATCCTACTTAAAACTGTAGATTCATGTCTTATTTAGCCTTCGTGCTTGAAAAGTAAATTTGAGCTATTCCCTCAAAGTATATGCTTAGTACGTATGTTTTTGCCACGGTAGACCCGGGTTTAATTTCAGATTTGAGCACACGTTGTTTGAATCTCACGTTAAGTTGTAATCCATGTCTTATATTGCCTTGTTGAAAGAGACGTTAAACTTCGGCAAAACTTATCAATGAGTACCTATATAACGTAGAGTTCTTTTTAATACTAAGTCCCCGTTTCAGAGATCTTTATAAGTTACTGAACTAGTTCGGAATGGTTTTTTTTTTTTTTTGCTCGTAACAATTTATTTTTCTTTTGACTTTTATGTTTGCTGATTAGCAAAATAAGTTCTGAAATTTCATTTCTGTCGCTGTACTCGTATGCAACATTAAAAATCTAAGTATCTTGACTGCATGTTATATGACATCACGCGTTAAAAGGTTAGATACCGAGTTATATCCTTTTTGTGCGATGCTATCAGAAACGGAAGTAACATGTCGGCCTTTTCATATGCTTTCAAAAATAAACTGATATATTTAGGACATGGTCAACAGTATCAGAAAACATAATAGGAGGAACAGTTATGAAATATATTCTTAGCAATGTAGTGAAGATTCATATCTATCCGGTAAAGATCAAGCGACCGAAAAATGTGTGAAGGTTTAAACTATTGCGTCAACATAGTTAACTTTACATACTGTACAACACAATAAAATTTAACTTAACAACGGAAAAATGATGGTTGTGTGCAAGGAATGTTTAATAGAATTTGTTTCGTTTGGTAGTAAATAATAGAAAACAAATATTTATTAAGCAGCAACCTTCAACATATCCATGCCATATTTTTATCATGCTCTTTTTCGAGTTTTCCGTATTTTCTCCCTATACAGTTAATTAGGGAGAGTGATTAGCAGAAATTGCTACTTTTTCAACAATGACTTACGATTTTGATTATATTCTGTAGTTTATTTACAACTCAGTAGTAGTACAACTCAGTACAATATTCGTTTGTTCGTTTCCTCTTGCAAAATCAAGTAAGAACATTTTTCTTTTTAATTCTTCTTAGCCTTTGATTTTTTACAAATATGAGTATCTAGGGGATTTATCTTCCCTTTGAGTTTCAATTTTAGACGGGGTAAAATATACTTTCGGTACTCGATACTACCTTACAATGGACACAATCACATACGGACATGCATAGCTCCTTGACCAACTTCTGGATCTGTTTATATATTGAAAGTGCCTATATGGTACGTGACTAGACTACAGTAAACTAGCAATTATGCATTTGATGAACAAGTTTGAATACATGTAATTAGATTTGTAATTTATTAGGGCAAGATAACCTTGTATTAGAAGTTTTGCAACAACCTATTAAGTACAAACTAAGGGATGAGATACGTTTTTACTTGGTGTAAGTTCTAAACAAAACAAGAACACTTTTTTATTATATATATATTGGATCAAAAGATCCAATATATTTCAGGAAAAAAATTCTCGTAGGCCTTATATCTGGAGAACTAGATACAGTGTAGCCAAACCCAAACTATCACTTAACTCAGTATAATGTGCTTATTCCTAAAAAAAAAATCGATTTAGGGGCTATTCAAAAATTTTGTGGCTCTTGATTCAAAAAATCCATCAATCAAAGCTTTTCCTGTACGCCTTATATCTGGAGAATTATATGTAGTGTAGCCAAACGAAAACACTTAACACTTAACTCAGTATGATGTGCTTACTCCGTAAAAATAATAATATGAAAACTCGATTTAGGGCCGTTCAAAAATTTTGTGGCCCCTGATCTTAAAACTTATTATTGGCCAAGATCGCAATCTTTTCATGTATTTTTTAATCATTCCTAAAATTCTTATTTAGAAATAGGTCCTGCAGAGTGAAGATGTTGAAATGATATAATGATGTGAATAAAAAAAGGGAGATGTAATTTTAGTGAGTTTTTAATTTTTAGCTTTAATTGTTTTAGTCTTTAACAGTGTGTAAGGTAGTACGTCCAGTGCTTATAATTTACGAAGGGTTGGACACAAAAAAGATAAAGAGCAAAAGTGAGATAGAGAAACGTCAGAACACACATCAAATGAAGCGCTCTGTTTACTCTGCAGGGCCCCCGGAGCCACCCGAAGATTTTGAATGACAAGGTGGGAAATGTTTACATAATTAAAAAGATAATGGGAAATAGACGACTTCCGCAGGAATAAAGAAGTTTCTGGTGTGAGACGCTGTTTACAAAATAGCCACCATTTCATTGTGAATTCTTGTGCAGTAAGATAAAACTCGCAGTTGCTTGAGAAGCCATTTCGTATACAGGGCCCGACAAGAAAAGCTTTTTCCTATACTGTTTTCCCTTAACCTTTTCAGCGATATAAAAAATCAGATATATTACTATTTAAAATTTTCTGATGATACCCAGGGTCTCATGGTTGATTGTTCTGTAGGGTAAGCGGAGCGCTGCATTCCCTATTCCTATTTTACTGTTTGTTTCATTTTTTTATCTGCAACCTCTTGTAATTTATAAACGCTGTACATATTATAAATATAAGTAAAATTGAACATTTGCAAAGTTATTTTTGATAAACGTTCCTCCTATGTGATCTTTAAATCACAAGTTGTCCCAAAATTATTTTCCTCAAAATCAAGACCTGGCCAAATCGTATTTTAGCAACCAAATTGGTTCAGCATAGGGTAACTGTCCCAATAATTGACAGTGTACCAGTAATTGACACTGTCGTCTTTTTTTCCGACGCAACAAGACTGCGGGACTAGATACAAGCAAATGCTGCCACCTTTTCTTCCTTTGCAGTGTTGTTAATCCCACACCACTGTTAATATTTGCCTCTAAGTAGTAGTTCTCCAAAGAAAACAGAAAATCGATGGACAGTGCAAAATAGTACTATAATAGCTATATTAGCGAAAGAAATAAACATGTTTATCCAGGTGGAAACTTATAAATCAGCTTGATAAGTTGGTGGAAAATTATATGGTTCATTAGAATAAGATATTAGGAGATGTGAATTACTGGGTCACAAGGTGTCAATTACTGGTGAATCTCACAAATCTTGGTGTCAATTACTGGTACAATGATCAGCTTTTCGTATACATATTGTAAAAAATAATAATTATTAGTCTATTATTTTTATGATGGTCTATATAGATGAAGGAAGGATGCCTCTACGAGAGATCAGTAAGCCAGGCTCATTTAAAGGGTGAAGAAACTTGCAATTTATCAAACACTGTTCTTATACTGTCAATTATTGGGACAGTTACCCTATTCCATGGGAATTATTAAACATTACTTAATTAACATTCACAATTTCGATTTTAAATGAGTTTGCTCAAAGTTAATGCTTAGCTAAACCGTTTTCTCTTGCTCTAAAACAAATTGTCAACTAATTTCGTTTGAAAAATCATTCGGGCAATTTTAAGTTAAATGTAGACAGTTCTGAGAAGATATATATTACAAAAGCCAGTGAATAAAGTTTTCCAAAGTTGATACCTAGATAAATCATTTCTTTCGGACGCTTTGTCATAAACTTCCATAGAAATCCGTCGAGACAAATTTCAGATGACGTTTGTAATCATTTAAACATACAAGGAATTATTGTTTGTTTTAGACTATAATGATAGATACTATATTTCATTAACAACTCTACAAATATATAGTATACAAGGTATTTCCAAAAGTTCCCGACTCTACTCGAAATATCGCGCCACTGGCTAGTGATAAGCTGTTCCTAGCATATAGTGCCATCTATGGAAGAAATAAAGTATTAATTTTAACTGTCTACGTGCATCAATTTGTTGAAGATAGACATTTAAATCATTCACTATGCGTTGTGGTTGCAGACTGCATGACAATGATCCAACAATGGCACACGGTTGTTATTGCCAAGGTTGCAGTGCATCTTGCCTATAGGGTGGGTGCTAAAGTTCCTCGGAGTCACATCTTTCCCTGCAGCCCTTGCTACAGCAGCCTTGTGGGCTGGAGCACTGTCATGCAGTATGCGAACTCAATGCACAGCGACTGATTTAAATGTCTGCCTCCAACAAACTGACTCAGCTAGATAGTAGAAATTGATGCATTATTTCTTCCATAGATGGCACTATGTGCAATGAACTGTTTATTACGAGTGGTGCAATATTTCAGTGTCAGGCCGGAAGCCTTTGAACTACCCTCGTAATTATTTTTTCTCGAGAAAATCCTTCATGGATAGTTAGTTTACTGTTGAGAGCAAGTTTGTTTTGATTTTTTTTCGAAAACGACTATAATGATTTTGTCTATATTTACTACATAAATAAATTTTCTAAGTTAGTCCTTACGGACGATATGTCATTGTTAGTGACTCAATTTATTATAAAAATGGATGCGAGGAGTTTAGACAGATGGCCTGTGTCTTTTACTATTTGCATTGCAAAATTATTATGCAATATGTAAATCTTAAGAGATTTGACAGTAAAAAGTGAGCAGGATAACATTTCTTAACGCGAGATGTGAACAACATTTATTTTTTCGTGAAGTATTTGGACAAAGACAATTTGTGCAGAGAAATAATATATTTTATTTTCGTTGAGTTCAAATATAACACACATTTAAATATAAGAAAGTCATTTGTAAATTTTCCACTCTTGAATTTATTGGTAACTACAAGGTGACAACAACTTTAGATATGTAAGTTGAAGTAAACATCTAAGAAATACTATTTGTATGAGACATACTATTCCTATTAGCAATTTGAGAGATATCAAATGAATTTCTAAAAAAAAAATGCATTCGACTATTTGCGTGCAAATTGTTCAACTATTTATATTGTTTTGGTCTATTAAAAAAATTAAATTGTATTTGTTTTATTTTAGAAGTAGATTCTCCAATGTGTATGCGATTTTGGTTCCACATGTTTGGAACAGGGATTGGTACTCTTGGAGTTTTAGTGAGACAAGTTCGAGATCAAAAAACGAAAAAAGTGTGGAGTTTGACCGGAGAAGCAGGCAATGCTTGGTTCCGAGGAGAAGTTTCTATTTCTTCATATGAACCCTTCCAGGTAAGCATAATAATAATAATAATAATAATAATAATAATAATAATAATAATAATAATAATAATAATAATAATAATAATAATAACAATGAGATAAGCAGCAAACTGTGACGCCACAGAGCATTTAGTTAAAAATAACTGCTCTAAGACATTCGTCTTTCTGTAGTACATTTCTTGCTAAAATAATCTTAATCGTGAGAATTCGTAGTGTTTCATAGTATTTTATTGTATTCCACTTAGTCTAATATCTCTTCTTTGTAAATCAGGAAAATTTAAAATGTGTGTGTGGCATTCAACATTGAAAATAACAAAGAAAATGATCCTTACTTGATGAAATAAAGCATGATTGCAGTAACAAGGAAAAAAAGTACTAGTGTTGGTATTGCTATTTACTCATTTATGACTTATTTATTTCACTACCAGATAATGTTCCATGCACAATTAGTATTGTGAGAATGGAATTACGACTAAAACTAAAAAAAAAAATATTATTAAGTATGTAATAATATAATTTTAAATTCTCTAACTATATCTTTTCTTTATTTTCTTTATGAATACAAGCATTGCAAGATACACCTTTATTTAAAATTTTACTTCTTCTTTTATGGCTTAAAATACACACAAAGGTTATATATATACCACGAAATATTTAAGAAGATTTATTTCCATTAGTAAACAGTGTTAACATAAACAGTATTAACTTCTGGTAGGTAGTACAAAACGAAAAGTTGTTATGTTTTCATATCCATAAGTTTGAACTAAAATGTACGATGTGGTAGACTTCATACAGAGTTTAGCACTATCAATTTCAAATTATTGTTTTTTTTTTCAGATAATATTTGAAGGTGTTATAGGCAATCAATACATGGGTGACATTGCAATTGATGATATATCTTTTACTAGAGGAGCTTGTCCAGGTGAGGGCATTAAATTATTTGTTTTAGTGAGATGAGTTTAAATTTCATATAATATGTAAGGAGAAAACGTTATCTATTTCTTCATACACTCATACTGTAATAAGAAATAAATGAATGAAGAACAGACAAGCTTACACAATTTATAATTACTTGATTTTACTTAGATTAATAAGCTATCAAACTCGAGAGTGTTGTGTATGTACTCTAATAATTATAAAGCGAAATTCATAGTGTATTCAGATACTCAACTCTCATTCTTGCAGTTTGAACTACTGGGCTGACTCCTAAATAAAATTGAAATGATGTAGAATATATAAGTTCAAAGCATGTGAGCGTCAATATGGGAGAAACGGAAAACATGATAGGACATGTGAAGACCGCACACTGTAAAAAATCGTTGTGTTATTTCAACGAAATGCCTGTGTGTTAACACGATTGTGTTAAAATATAACACAAACAGGTGGTTAGAACAACTCAATCTCCATTTGGAGTTGTGTGTCAAAGGCTGGTAGTTGAAATGACACACAGGCTGTGTGTTAAATTAACACAAGTGTAGAATCTTCGGTGTTGTTTTCTGCGTGATTGCCAAATATGTTGGCCATCTAATTATAAAGGCTTATGTACTGAAGCTAGACACAAACACAGTAGAAAGAAATATTTAAACAAATCTAGGTATACGCAAAATTTCAACATGCAAACCGCGCGATGTGTTTTCAATTGTTTTACATAATATTTCTGAAGAAATATGTCAACAGCGAGAAACAACATCATATTACTGTGTCACTTCTACACTGCACTAGATCTCACCAGTCAACACCGGGGACTGTGCTTCAAAAATGGAGGAAAACAAGTAGAATCACGTTTGAGAGGTAAACATATTATAAGGATATAGGTAAGAGTTTCCTATCATTCTTGAACAATATGTTGGTGAAGGTTGTGTTTCGCACCATCAAGAAATACTTCACAATAGACGTTAGGGAGGATGACAAAAAATCTTATGAAGATTTTCTATATGAAGTGTTCTGTAGTTTGCTATCCTTATTTAAAAAGTAGAATCTTCGGTAAGCGTAAGCATGCTCACCGCATGGTTTTCCAACGCAAAAAATAGTTACATCAACACCACACATGGAATTATTTCAACACCGAAATAGGTGTCGTAGTAACACAGAACTGGAGTCGAACTAACACCAAAAGCAGTGTTAATCTGGTGTATCACCTTAAATTTTAACAGAGAGAGTGTTGAATTAACACCAAAACGGTGTTACTTATACGGTTTCGATCTTGATTTATGACACAGATTGTGTTAAAATAATAAGAAAATGATGTTGAAGTAACTTATGGACTGTTTTATATTGATACTTGACATGGCGTAATGTTAACACAAAATAATTAACACACTACATACTGTGTTACTTTCTTCGTGTTCGTGCAACACTGCCACAAGTAACACTCAACACTTTTCTTCACACTACTGACTCTGACATGGTATCGAATCAACACCGAAAATACTAACACAGTTCCGAATTTAACACCGCTCAACACCGATTGTGTGTTAAAGACGTAAGATCCCCCCTGTGTTAAACGCCTACACCGCGGGGTCTGTGTTGAACTAACACCACATAGTAGTAGTCACGCTGGAACCACTGCCCTGTGTTAAAATTGAGTTGAATAAACACAATCATTTTTTACTGTGTAGTAGAAATCGAATGAGAGGGAGTTAGGAATAATGGGGGAGAAAAGAATAAATTTTTAGATATCATTCAGAAGAGGAAGATAAAGTAGTTGGAACATTGCTTAAGAAGAAATAGTATGAGGGACGTACTAGAGGATGAGGTGGCAAGAAAGAGAGGGTGGGGACGAAGGAGGCAACAGCTGATGGACGGTATAAAAAGAGAAAAGTCGTACGTATAGACAATGAAGTAAGCAGAAGAGCATGAAGCAATGAAGTTTCTCAGTTGCGGAAAGCGATCTGCTAATGTTGGCAAAATATCTGTAATGATGATGGTAATTACAAGTAGCATGCGTATCAAGAGTATGCGTGTCATCTTTTGGAAAGCTAACTGCATATTTTGTCACCAAGTACAGCACATGAATATGGAAGAATTTCTTCCTGCAAAATAGAAACTGCCAATAAATTGTCAACAAACAACATACTTTTAAACATGGTTTTTTCGGTTTTCTCGAATACCCCACATGAAAATTTAGCTTCAAGCATGCTAATTTGTTCAGCTTAATGTGACCTATTGGCAGATATACTGTGTGTCTTACACAGGGCTATTATAAATTGGAAAACATTCTAACTAAACAAAAAAAAAAAAATGAAATTTAAGCATTAATGATACATTTAGGCTAGATAGAAGGTCACACCCATGGCGGGGGTCCATCTGGTTCGGACCCCACCATATATTTATACACTTTGTCAATAAAACTATACTTGTTTAACAGGAAAATGATAAAAATTTGATGTTACACTTCATTTGTACCCTTTATCTTACAAAACAACCTAGTTCGATCACTTTTTTTCTGAAAATATAGGCGGACGTATTGTACAATTACTTATCGTCTTTTCGGGTGCAGAATACCCGTTGAATACCGCATAGACGTAGTGGCTTGTGGTATTGGATCCTACCTGTATTGGACTCGTAGTTGGCTTCGACTTCTCCCTACCCCAAAAAAAAAATCTGGGTGCGCTCCTGGCTAGATCTCACTAACCACATTATATGGTGCCTTTCTGCTAGTGTCATAATGAAGAACTTAATAAGGGTATAAAAAGGAAATATTTCAATTTAACGTTCGACGATTATGTCCTTTAGGCTAAGGGAGACGATGATTAAGGCAAGTGAATCATGATGGAAGAATTTGTGGAATGAAAAAGCGGGAGGAAAAGCGTACACCCTGAGAAAACCAACGGATGGCCCCCACAGACTTGCTTGGCCGGGGACCGAACCAGGAATCTAGTAAGTGCTCTAACTCTGAGGCACCATGGCCTCTTAATAAGTGTATAGTTCAGCATCAGTTTCACCTCATAAAGTGATATGGTCTTCGTATAGCGTCAGTTTTTAGGTTTACAGATTTTTTCACCTCCATTTTCTCGTAAACCACGCTTCAGCTTTTGCACCCACGCATATTATTTTGCTTAACGGAATAAGATATGATTGATTGACACTTTTCTCACCTTAGACCATCTTTTTCCCGTTAAACGCTATTAATGATATAGAAATTATAACATAATCATGATCAATTTTATGTACGATATTAAGATTCGGGTTTGTGAAGTTTAAAACAAGGAATTATCTCCATTTCTTTTGGCAGCATTTGGGTAGAAGTCTTACTTACATAAGGTTATGCGAGAATGGGAAGCCTGATTCTCATTGTGTATGTCATAGAACATGGCGGACACCACTTGGAACATATCTTGTGATCGTATCTTTCTTGTGACAAAAATACCTAATACTGAAAGTTGTTGGGGTTGTGAAGAAATGAAAAGAAATAATTTCGTTATTAATAACTATAGAGTAAGAGTAAGTATACCGATATGTTGTCAGAAAATTGTGGTAAAATCTAAGATTCCCATTTAAGAATTTTGACCCAAGTCTGACATTATTGCGAGAGTCCTCACGTATTTTAACATGCTTGTGCCTTCTCCTACATTACATTTACGAATTTTTTTATACTTATCTATGAGGCATTCCAAGTAGTAAGGGCAAACTCAAGAAATGCTTGGCTCTTGAAAATGCACTCTCAACGTTGTAAATATTCATAATTTATTTTGAAATTATATTTTTTAAGAGAAATATGAACCACTTCCACAAACTGTACATGAGGCACAAGAACTATGTGCCATAAAGCACTTCGGTATTTCCACTCGAATATTTTCAATGTAATTTCGATTTCAAATGTTAATTCAATTTTTATGCCATTAAGTCTTATTAATTGTTTTTCATTGACGTTTACCTTCTAATGTTTTAGTGGCTCCTCAAGTGGCAAATCCATCTTCTGGTGATTGTACCTTTGAAGTTGATGAATGTGAATGGACTAATTCCGGTGTACGAGATAGAAGTGATGAAATTGACTGGGAAAGAACATCGTCTCAAGATCCACGTTTCAGGCTTCGACTGCACGTGCATGGCGGAAAAGCTAATATGGAAAATGGTAAGTAATAACTCAGTGGAATCGATAGGATTCATTTGTTTAAAATTCTGTTGATTTCTTATTGAACGATCTGAGTAGCTTCTTCTTGTGAGAGAATATTGCAATCGTATAAGATCAGACGTATTCATATATAATGTAATAGTGAAAGAACTATGTAATGAAACGTAATCAATCTTGTATCATTTAACTGAATTAGCGTTTGTATGCCTGTTCGTATATTGTTCCACAATAACTCTCACAAAATTGTTTCGATTTTAATGAAACTTTGTATGCTCTTTCCTCCGAACTTAGGAAATAACGTTGTTTGAAATTGAAATTCGTCGAGAACAAGAGTGAAATTCGTCAATAAAACCCTACGTTACAAGTCATGTTACGTTTACAAACCGCATATATGCATAGTGATATAAAATAATTTTCCAATATAATCTACGTAAATATTATTCAATTCCGACACAATATGTTGCATGTATCTTTAGAACTTTCATTCCGATCATTACCGTTGGTTGCAGTTGAAAGCTTTAGGAATGAAAATGTGAATTTGTCTCCTTCCCTGATTAGAAAACAATTTCAACGAGAAATTTCGTAAAAAGAAAGTACGATATTGATGCAATATGACACATATTTTTGAGTCTTCTCATTACTCTTCACGGCTTGGGGTTAAAATCAGTGAAGCATATAGGGTGTATTTACCCCGAGTTATAAAAATGTTCCACGATATTTTTTTGTAAGAAAAAAAATATTTTCGTAAAATATAGCGTATATTTTCTCGGAGGTTTATTGAACATCACCATTACTTGGAGTCGAAATAGGTCTATATCGAGAATGAATTTACGTCCTTTAGTTTCTTTAAAATATATTCCGCAAAATTTTTAATGAGGTTGGTAAAATTTCTCAAATTTTTATGGAACATAGTGTGTGTTCTGTTTAAGTTTAGACATTTGGATTGTTTAAAACTGAAATTAGTCAAAATAAAGATGACCATTTCACATTTATTATGATTGTTTGTTAATCATATTTTTTTTCTAAATATACGCGTATACCTTCATAAACATGCCTTATGACTTCTTTTATTCTTCTCAATAGAATTAATTTGTTTTCAGTTGGCATCAGTAAAGGACATGAGGAATTTCACCCTATCTTTAAGAACATGTTTCAGAATAGTTTTCGTAGGGAAAGAGAATAAAAAAAATAATAAATTTCTTGCTGAGATTAAAGTGCGGTTCTTGAGAGTTGCTACAATAGATCTATATTTTTAATATAACTGCCAACTGAAATTAATTGATTTTATATTAATCTAAATTTTACATAGAAATGAAATATTAAAAATTAGACTAGCTGATATATGGTGTGATCAACTGATACTTATTTGTTGACCATTACTACAAAATGGTATGATAAAAAAGACTATGTAGTTGTACTGGTATACCATGGCATATGCCCTTGTTCATGTACAGTAGAAGTAGCGGTTCTGTTTTTCGTCGTTCATCAACTTACAGTATTACAGTTCCTTTCTCCTTAAGAATGTCAACCAACTGAAGTGTTTTGTCAGATGAACGACGTGTGTGTTGACGCATGCATATTAAGAACAACATTGGTCGATTGGTCAATAATGTTTCGGAGAGGACGTGCAGGAACAAGTGATTGAGACCATATTGTTACCACTAAGAGCAATTGTCCAAAGGAGTCTGAAACTACTCGTACGATAGATGCCTGAGAATTCAGTCCGTAGCAAAGAAATTCAACATGAGTTGTGGAACTGCCCAGAAGGTTTTACGTTTGGGATTTTACAAATTGCAAGTGCAGTGGATTCCCAGGATGTTAACGGAGGAACAAAATTCGCATGTTCTCTTGAATATTTGTCCCACTATCAGTTAGAGGAGAATGACTTATTGTTGCGTATTACTCTTGGATGAATCATAGTGCGAACATTTTGATCCAAGTTCAAGGTCTTTCAATATGCAATGAAGACCAAAGGAAATTCAACTCACAAGCACCTGGAGGGAAGTCGTGGTTACCGTCTTGTTTTATTGCCATGGATCAATCCTTGTTAATTTCAAGGAACTGGAAAAGAAACCATTAATTTTGAACACTACTTTGTGACTTATACACGTTTTTGCACATATATACAAAACAACATACCTGGTTTATTTACATTTGAGGTAATTGTGTTAAACAATATAGCCTGTTTTCGTGTTGTACCCGACGTCCAACTGTTGCTCCGGAGATTCAATTGGAAAATACTGCGTCACGCTCCATAGTTCTGACGTTTCACATTGAGACTTTCATGTATTTGGTCTTCGAAAGAATGACAGAAGTTTCACTCAGATAAGGAAGTGATGGCCAGTGTCCGTCAATGGTTTAAGGAAATAGTTCCAAATTTTGCATAGATTGGTCACAAATTATAACACATGTTTAAGCTTGTATGGTGACTGCTTCTGAAGCAAAAATTCTGTGACATTCTAATCATTTATGCCTTTACGTTATGCATGAAAGGCATTTAAATACCACTAATACTTTTGCAGATACTTTATACAAATGTGTTTCAGTCGATCATACTGTACACTTCCAAAATGGTATTATTTTTTAAGATGTATAATGAGAGAGTTCATGCCAATAAATTACAGTGTCAGCTGAATGACTGCGATTTATTTGAAATTCCAAAATAATAATTTTACAAATTCACTAAATACAATTTATAACTATATAAGGTATTAGCGGGTATTTTTTATTAACATGTTACAATAATGTTATTTTTTCTTCGCATTGCAGAATACTTCCTTACCTTAGGGCGACCAGAACTTAAGCGCACCGGAAGCACAGCTCAATTTCTATCAAAGGAATTTGAAGGGAGTGACAATCCGCGGTGCATATCATTCTGGTAAGTATTCAGAGTTTTTGACGTATATTTTCGTAAATCAGATTTTGTTTTTCTTTTTTTCTTTTTTATTTACGAGCAGTGATAGGAGAAAAGAAAGTAAGGCGATCGTGAAATTCAAGATTTCATTGAACATATCCGTTTCATGGATCCTACACGCAAAAAAAGGGATTTTTCAGTGCCTGTTCTTTTCAATTTCTTCTGTTCGACAATTCGTTTATCTTTATGTATGCACGTTCACCTGGGGGTCATACTATTCACTGTATCAATATCAAGGAACTAACGGTAATGCTACTGGTAAAAAAGTGTCAACGCTTAGAGAATTTGGCAATTACCCTTTTTATACAAATCTGAGGACAATGAATTCAATAAAACTGTTTCTGAACATATTATTTCATGGTATCACTAAAAAATAATCTCAAAATTGAGATCTCTAAAGTACCGCTTATGTCAATGGTGAAAGTGCCCACATCTTGGATATGTTTCTAATTGCACATTTTATACTAATTTGAGGACCCTGAATCCAACGGAACTGTTTTGAAACATATTAATTTTTATGGGCTCAAATTTGGGCTCTTTGAAATACCGCTTATGATAATGGTGAAAGAGTCCACGCTTAAATGTATTGCTTACTTCGATTTCTACACTAAAGTGAAACCTGTTATCTTGACAACTTCCCTAAGTTGGTCCCCTCTTTATCTTGAACTAGCTTTTCTCGAACCTGTATTTCCCCATATAACATACATAATTTGTTACTTTGTAAGTTGGCCAGATGACTATCTTGGAACATGGCCACATTCAAACAATGTTTGTCCTGTAATGTTAGTAATAAATTTACCTGCGTATCTTAGCCATCCAAAATACCATACTATTTTTTGTTTTTCTTAACACTTCCATGATTTTTATATGTGAAACAGTTGTGTAGCATATATAAATGGAAACCCAGAAGCATGCATTCTCATGATTTGTCCTAGAAAGTTATTGCCTAGAAGAGCAACCTGATTGCAAAAAGGGTGAAGAAGTAAAATAAGAACACTTATAGGAATTAAAGAAATAGTTGTGTTTGTTTCCCCTGTCCATTTTGGGAAAGACAATGAACATAACGACGCGTTTCTTCAATAGACAGTTTCAGTAACTGGAAAAGGGTTATCAAAAGCTTGTCAACAGGTAGCGGAGGTTTCGAACTATGGATTCTGTTAAGATTTTCTCAAAGCATCTTCTGCTCCGGGATAAGCAGTTATAGCTCATTAACGAGCGGTTAAGTTCAAAATTAGAGAGTGCATATATGGCAAAAAGAATAAAGAAATACATATAGAATGAATTATAAAGAACGAAATAGTTTCTAACAACTGATTTGCTGCAAAGTGCTGCGAGTGAAATCTAAAAAGGATCAAATATTAGGGGATTAGTTTGCTGTAGAAAATAACATCTAATATAAATAAAATATTATGTTTGTTTGTTTGTGTGTCTGTCTATGTGTCTGTGTGCGGCCTTGGGACCGGACGAGTGAACCGAGAGTTACCAAATTTTGGTCACGATTACCTTGGTCCAGGTCCCAGACTAAGACGAAGTGTTGTTTTCAAAATTCGAACCAGCAGGGCGTCAGGGGTGGGCGTCTACCGAGACATGTAAAAATATAAAAAAATGACCGATATTAGTGTCAAATCCATAATTCTTGCGGTCACTGAGATCAATGGTGACACTTCGATTAGCGATGACTTTCAAATTCAGCCACCATTGTATGGGCCGGGGGTTACCTGCGGGGGGAATTACCGAGATATGTAAAAATTATCCAAAATGACCGATATTAGTGTGAAATCCATAGTTTTCGCGGTCGCTGAGATGAATGGTAATACTTTCACAGGCGTTGACTTCCAAATACAACCCTCATTGGCTGGGGGCCAGAGGTGTTTTCTTTTTTTCAAAATTCGAACCAGGGGGTCTCGGTGGGCGTTTACATAGTAAAAGTAGTAGAAAGTGACCGATACTTTTTCCTTTCGTTGTCCAGTTTGTTTACATAGATATTTTATCTGAGCCATGCGATGAATGGTTATTTCAGCTAGTTATCAAATAAATTTAAGATGTACTATTATAATTTTAAAGTACGAGCACTTTTTACCAGTGATATTGACGTTAGTTGTTTTAAACTTAAGCTTTTTCGAATAATAAACACTTCTGACTAGAGTATAGACACTTATTTATTAAAAACTAAATTACAGTGTAACGGTTTCGATAACTTAACCTTGCCTTCATCAGACACTAAGTGAAAGAGATATCTTCAGAGCACAGGCATTTATACTAAAAGTGAAAGTACTCAAATTCATTGATTTCACTTTTAGTGTAAATGTCTGTGCTCTGAAGATACCTCTTTCAGTTAGTGTCTGATGAAGACAACGTTAAGTTGTCGAAACCGTTACACTGTAATTTAGTTTTTAATAAGTAAATATACTCTGGTCAGAAGTGTTTATTATTCCATTTAGTGAGTTCCAGAGTCGTGATGGATTAAGCTTTCTATTATATTCCCCAGGTTCTTTTTTTTTTCGAATTTTTATCGTAGCCTTCAAAATAAGGATATTTTACCGAAGAGTGAAAATAAAAAATTGTGACTTCTGAAGACAGTTCTAACGATTTTGTTGTTTTTCATACATCAACATTTCTTCAACAATCTTGTTCTGAGGTATAAATAATTTAGAAAGAAAACCATTCAGAATGAGTAGCTTACTTTTTTACATTTCACTTGTTTTCGGAGGATATTATCAATAATCGATGGAGGAATATGGGAATTTGATGTATGTGTATGTATATACCTTACACTCATTACAGTTTTAGAACATGTCGGGCGTAGGTTTACACCATTATTTCAATATTAGAAAGTTTCGATTATTGACGTTGTTAATATATATATAATACCATAAAATAGGGATGATCAATTACCAATTCACTGCGGTCCAGAATAATATAAGATTCAAACTGTGGGTTATTTTCCATATCCCTTTCCCTCCACATTTCTTCTTTGACCATTTGCGAGAAAATATTTGAAGAACCCAGAAATTGACTTCTACTGAAAGGTGAGTTTCCTTTGGACAAAATTTTCAGAAAATGCCTAGTATAATTTTGTTTCATAAATAAATGCTTCAGTAACCATTACAGCATGACATGACTTGATTGACGAAACGGGAGCGAGAAAGTTTATAATATGACCCTACCTTTACATGTTACAATTAAAATGCGTACGAATTAGAAATAAGCTGCAGTTGAACCAGTGGCGGATCCAGGGGGAGCGATCGGGGCGATCACCCCCTTCCAGAGGAGGAAACTTTTTTATTTTGTATATCAATAAAACTCATCCCAGAGTTTGGAGCTCTTAAAAGTAGCTCTAAGTAGCAGTATTACAACCCACCGCCCCCCAGAAGTCCGTTCTGGATCTGCCCCTGAGTTGAACTGGAGTTTTCTTCTGCAAACTAGTTGTCTTCCTCCTCGAAGGAGAATTATATTGTGTTCTTTAGGACAAGTACAAATATCCTCACCTTAATTACTATTTCCTAACTGAAGCATTTTTTCCTTAAACCCAAGTATGATACTGGATTGGATATTGACTTTTTGCATACTATAGAGGTGACCAAGAAAGTTCTGCCAGTTTTTTTGGAGGTCTGTTTTCAATTTACCCTCACACCATAAGTTGAATGCGAGTGAAGATTATACGAAAATCAGTTGTTGGTGTGGGTATATACAACATACTACCTGGTTGTGGCAGTTCAGTTACACCGTGAACATGCGTAAGAATAAAGGGAACATGGGATCTCCACAGAGCATCATAAGTGCGTATATTTTGTACGAGTTCAAACTGGGGTCAAACGCCAGCGCAGCGGGCCGGAAGATATGCCAGGCCTTTGACGACGGTGTCATAAGTACGCAGATAATGCAGCGGTGGTTTAACAAGTTTAAGGACGGTGACGAAACACTCGAAGACGCACCACATGCCCGAAGACCAACACATGCACAAAATGAAGATCTTCAGACAGCAATTGAGGCGTACAGTGGCCACACATGTGACGAACTGGGACTACAGTTCAATGTGAGTGGAAAAACCATTCGGCAGCACCTACGCCAACTTGGGAAACACTAAAAGTTGAGTCGATGGGTCTCTCAGGATTTGATGTAGGGCCAGAAGGCAACGCGAGCAGACACCTGTGTTTCGTTGCTGTCTCGTCTGAGGAAGGAGCCATTTCTGGACAGGATGTTGACATGTGATGAGAAGTGGTCCTGGACCAAGATCCACGCCGCCGTCATCATTGGTTAGCATCCGGTTCTAGAACAACCGAAACCTGCACTGCACCAGAAGAAGGTCCTCCTGTGCATTTGGTGGACTGTTCTCTGTATCGTGCATCGGGAAGTTCTACCAGCTGTTGAGAGTATCAATGTAACTGTATACTGTCAGCAGTTGAACCGTATTCAAGAAAAACTCAAAACTCTGAAGCCAGCACTTCTGAATCGCAAAGGGGTCCTCCTGTTACTTGACAACGCTAAACCCCACGTGACTAGGATGACCAGGAACACCATTCTATGCCTTGGATGAGAAGCAATATTGCATCCGCCATACTCCCTGGACATTGCACCGTCCGATTATTACCTGTTCCATTCCTAGGAAAATCACCTCAGAGGACGCCAGTTCAAATATCTACTAGAAGTAAAAAAATGCACTTGCTACCTTCTTCGCTTAACGGGCCACCAAGTTCTACTGCAATGGAATCTACGGCCTTCCAGAACGTTGGCAGAAGGTCGTCGATGTTGATGGGGACTGGGTTTGATCTTCCAGGTACGTCTTAGGTGAAAGATCGATGTTCGAAAGAGCTCCTTCGTGTCTAAGTGGTTCGCGTACGCGCCTTTTTCGTGGGAGACCCGGGTTCGATTCCCGGCGGGAGCTCATGTGGTTCGGATTCCACGTTAATCAGTAGGTCCACGTCTCATATAGCCTCGCTGCTGAACGGGACGTTAAACTCAAAACCAAGTCAACTCATCGGTGTTCGAAGGTGGTGGGTGAAAAGGCGACAGAACTTTCTTGGTTACCTTTATATAAACCACTTAGAATATGTGTGCACAATGTGGGCGCCCGGGGAAAGTTTTCTGGGGGGCGGGTTTAACTCCCTGGTTGCTATATTACGTTTGGTATTTTTTATTTGTATTAATAAAATCTTAGGAAATTTATTACACTTTCAAAAACTAGGGTTTCGGGCCCCACCCTGCCCCTGGTCACTCATGTTGCACGACATTCTTTAAAAATTATTTGTAGAACCTACGAGAAAATTGTAGGATCTAATTTCACTAAGAAGCCGGAAAATACTTAAAATTTTTAGAGTACTAGTTCTTGGAATAGTATTATTTTGGAAAGGAAATGAAATGTGACCTTGCATGTCTGTGTGTGATGATGCATCCATTGTGTTTTACTTGAGTGAACCTTTTTGATGACACGAAAACGGTTAATGAACTGAATTTAGCAGCTACAAAGCGTCATTCTGCAAGTATTGAACCAGGAACTGATCATGCTGTTTGACTGAACACACCGTATTAAATGCCAGGATATTATGAAGGATAACTCCATCCGGGAAACGAGAGTTCACTGAGACAGGTGTCAATATCACGCTTGTCCTGTATAGCGGTTCCACGGACCCCGCAAGGACTTCAGTCCTCACAACGCTGTTCTCATGCCGGAGGTTGACACCTGCCCGTGACAACTTCTGCAGAACGCAATTTCCTGTCACAAACAGCAGTTCTGTCAACTTGATACTGTCTTTGTAAATCTATTAGTGCTTTGCAGGAAATACATATCAACGGAAACAATCCACTCTTTAATGTTGATGTGTCAATTTCTGACAAACACAAACGTTAAAGACAATAATACAAGTACTTTTTGTGATACATGCTTTTTTTTATGTATACATTTCGTGTTTAATGTATCCTTTCCAACAGAGGGACAATATTATACATGAACCTACAGTTTTAATGTGGGATAATGAAAAAAAAGAAATAAAATCTTTCAGTTTCACGTCTCACGGTTATGGCGGCTAGGCTAAAAGAGACGGTGATGTTGAGAAACGAATACAATAGTGGAATTAATAAAGTGGGAGGAAACGGAAGAATTCCGAGAACACCCACGCACACGGGGTTTGTCCACTAGAAATTGATTTGATTTTAGTTTAGCGTCCCTTTCAGCAGCGAGGCTATATGAGACGTGGACCTACTGATTAACGTGGAATCCGAACCACATGAGCTCCCGCCGGGAATCGAACCCGGGTCTTCCACGCCAAAGGCGCGTACGCTAACCGCTTAGCCACGGGGGAGCTCTGTCCACTAGAAAGTCGACTTGGCGCAAGCTGGGATTGAACCTGGGACTCCATACACCAGAGGTGAACGCTTTACCACTGAGCCACCGCGGCCCAAATTTTTGGCTAATAATAATAATAATAATAATAATAATAATAATAATAATAATAATAATAATAATAATAATAATAATAATAATAATAATAATAATGTTTATTTCTGTGCCATGAACAGCCTAACGGCAAAAATACAGCACTTTATCAGACAATATAAACACATATTACATACAATGTAAGCTATATACTGAAACAATAAAACATAATGATAAAATAAAGTAAAATAATATCGGATTAATAATTCCTTGTCAAATTAACACCATTTTTTTAATATCAAAATAGTCGTCATAAATAGTAAAAATAATATTTGTCAAGCTCTAAAATTCATGCTTTTATACTGATAAAAATAAATTAAACTAAATTAAAAGAATTGGTCAGTCTTCTTAAAATTACAGATTACGAATTCAACGGAACTAATGTTGATATATTTCTTGTATTATACATTGGTACCCTTATACCTATATTATGCAAGCAATATTCACTATGATAGCTATTGTCTAGTAATTTCTTAATAAAATCTCTTTCAATAACTTTTCTCCTGTCGCTCAATGCCTGCAATCCCCAAAATTGACACTAGTATTCATATAATAATAATAATAATAATAATAATAATAATAATAATAATAATAATAATAATAATAATAATAATAAACATGAGACCATACCAGGAATATAACCAAGGAACGCTGTTAAGCGAATGGAACCTTTACATTTTTTTTTGTTTGATCTGTGAACCGTGCATGTTTCAGACTTCCAAATTATTTTATTCGTAAGTATCGGAATTCTTATAGAACGGCTATATTCGTTTGTCGACAGGTACCAGACCAAAACCGGTAGAGTATAGTGATAGCGGTTTCTTCCAATAGAATCAACGTTCCAAGAATATATTCCTCTCTTCCGTTAAACGGGGATACAGTGGTAGAGCGCTTACACCTGGTGCGTGGGGTCCCTGGTTCTATACCCGGCCAAGTAAGTTTGTGGTGGACAACACCGTGTCTGTGAGATTTTTCGGGTACTCTCGTTTCCTCTCACATTTTCATTCCACCAATTCTTCCATTATCATTCACTTGTCTTAATCATCTGTCTACCTTAGCCTAACGGGAATAATTGTGGGGCGTTAAACTAAAATATATCATTTCATTTTTTCTAGCGTTAAACCTCTATTCAAACCCGAAGTGATAGAGATTGACCGTTTTCAATCTCAACATTGATCATCATACAATGGAAACTGTAGTAGATAGAGACATGCATTTCTTTCAATTGATTCAGCTTCTCAAGTAATCATACCATAACCACCTGTAACACTCTACTAAAACAAGAAATGGTTGAAATTTATTACTATTTCAGGTTTCAATATTGATTTATATAGAAAAAAATGGTCATATGTATTGAGAAACTGCAATCGATTTAGCGTCTGAAGAATTGAGTCCATCTCCTTTATTAAACCTCTATACAAACTAAAAATGGTAGAAATCAACATTTCACATTGGACAAAAACTATAATGTGTAGTGCCAAGCGGTATTTTGAAGTCGATTCAATGTGGCTAGGAAACGGACAGTCTCCACTCGTATTACTCTACTAACAAGTAATACTTCCCAAGTGTAACACTCCGATTTTGATAAAAATTTGGCAGGTAGATACTACACATAAATTAAACGAACACGTGTTTTTTTAATTTTCTGCGGAAAAACGGTTTTAGGGGGGGCAAAAGCACTCACCCAAAATTTCGGAAGTTGACGTCCGAAAGGCAAAAACAAGTGGACCGAAGTGAACGAAATTGCGCACAGATGTAGACATAAAACTAGGGAATACGTGTTAAGTATTTTCCTGAAAAAAAAATGGTTAGGTGGGGCAGAGACCCCTCCAAACCTTTGATCACGAAATATTAAAAGTGCTAATAACAGTATGTCAGTTGCGTAAAGAAAATGAAGAATTGCAACGAAACTTTGTGTAGGGACAAAATGCAATAATAATAATAATAATAATAATAATAATAATAATAATAATAATAATAATAATAATAATAATAATAATAATAATAATAATAATAATAATAATAAAATAATAAATACATAAATAAATAAGTAAAAATAATAAACGAATATGTTTTTTTTAATTTTCTGTGTAAAAACGGTTTTAGGGGGCAATAGTTCCCATCTAAAATTTCGAATCTTTGTACTGCTAGATTCATAAAATTCAGCTGTCGTTTAAGTGTTATTTATTGAATCAGTGTGCTGTTGAAAAAGTGTTAAACATTAACACTGCTCTCACAACATTTATTAATATTGCTTTCTATCATTCTAGTTAATACCTGTTTAATAGAATTAGAGTGAACTTTTAATTTCATGAAAACCAATTTATGAAACCTAGAATTTAGAGAAAAATAATGATAAGCTTTTAATTTGAATATTAAGCTTTTATTTGCTTTTAAAGTAATAAATGAATTAAATGTCATAAATAATAATAAAACATATAATAAATTAATATAAATACGCTAAAATTCTAATTCTATTAAATTATTATATAGAATAAACTGTAATTTAATAATTCTTTATCAGATTTGAATAAATTTATTTGTCTTGAGTCACAAATCAAATAACACAAATCAAGGAAAGTAAAAAAATGTATTAAAGGTGAAAAAATAATAATAGTCAATTGTATTTTAGGTACCTGATGCATGAACCATTCATAGACAATACGGGACCCAGTTTAGGTACTCTGAAAGTTTTACTAAAAACCAAGGGTGATTCTGGGAATGATGTAATGACACCAATTTGGCAACTATATAATTACCAGGGATTGGAATGGAATTTGGGACAAGCAATGATAAAGGAGACAAAGAGATATCAGGTAAGTGTTAAAATGTATTATATTTAAATGTTTAAAATGTATTATTGTGCAACATAATTCTTTCATTTATGAAACTGGATTGTAGGGGAAACCTCTTCAATAATTTGAACATACAATTTCCTAGTTTATATGAGAAAATGTTAAATTTCATTGACGGAAGCTTGTTACAGAATATCAAAGGTCATAAAATTCCATATATTATAATGCTATATCAATCTATATAACTTGTTGCAATTTTTTAAGTCGTTTTTTTTTTATAAATTAGTATATAAAATATGAATATAAATTAGTTTGTAAAAAGGAGATATTTTAACAATTTTTGTTATTTTATTTCATTATGTTTTAAGAATTCTTCATTATTCATTTAATAGCAATAGTGCAAGTTACGAAGCAAATGACAGAATGTGTTCTGCCATGTTTCACACATACATCAGAATGATATAATCCGTTTTTTTAGTTTTCTCTGACTCTACATTAAAAAGTTTTAGACAATCCCAAGTTAAATCAATCAAACATTAATTAAAACTTACTTTGCATGAACCAGTTTAAGCGGAAAACATACGCATAAGGTGTTATTATGTAATGCTAATAAACAATTGCATTCTGACAAAATATGTGTTAGTATTTGTTGCTTCAATTTTTTGGATCTTTTTGTACAAAAATCTTAATTTCTGTCAAATGTATGGAACTTAGAATTGTTCAGTGACTGGTTCCTTTCAACAGGTTGTATTTGAAGGAACCTGGGGACCTAACAGAGCTGGTGGATCAATTGCTTTCGACGATATTGCATTTTACGATGGACCATGCAGTAGTGAGTATTTGTTCTTTTTCCCACTTCAGTCTCTGAATTATAGAGGTAAGAGTAACATGGTTTCAGGTTGCTACAGAGAATGCTGGTTACGGTCTTATCAAAACGATTGAATAAATCCTTGTGAAAATTCAGGATTATTAGTTCTGTAATCATACTAGTGAACTATTAAGTGGAAGGCAACCACGCAACTGTTGGTTTAACTGGCCTAATCACACAAATCCTGCTAATGGATTTACATAAAAATATTCTCCCTCACGCAGATCAGTACATTAAAAATTTTACTCACTATCAGTATTATTTGTCACAAATTTATGAATGTGCCATTGACATAGAAAATATTTAGTGTGCAATTTTTGCTTCCATTGAAAAAAAAAAAAAAAAAAAAAACAACACTCAATATTGGCACGATTTCACACTTTACTGCATAATGTGCAGTAGTTTCAGATAATTTATTATAATGCTATTAGCGAAACGTATGTCGTTATTATTATATGTAAAGATAGAGATTTTGACAAGTGCATTATTTGGTCTTGATTTCGTTTCAATTAATGATTCAAGTATACTAAGAATATATGAGTTATACTTCAAAATAATATAATGGAAACTTAGAATGTCAACACCATCAATTTTTTGTTACAGTGAAACCACTGAGTGCTAGTGTCCGTCCTCAGGATTGTTCATTTGAGCGTGGACTTTGCGGATGGTTGAATAGAACAGTTATAGGAGAAATGGTTACTTGGCAATCTGCATATATTGCTCATAGACCGTCAAATTTGCCAGACAGGACTTTTGGCGCTTCAGGTAGGAGAAACTGAAGATGTATCTTTTAAAATCTGATAAGAGATACCTACAAGAAAGCAATTGAATTAGACCTTCCTAGTTACCTATTTATTAGTATTATTTAGTATAGTGTTCAGATCCAAAGTGCTATTACACGGTTAGAAAATAAGCTTGTAGTTATTAGAGGAATTCATAAACAATCGGTTCTTTAAAAGAGAAACAAAAAGAAAATCCCTTTTCAGCTTCTTACATGATGCAAACTCACGTCGAAATCTATAGTTGTCTCTAATTAATCAATACTCTTGTTTATCATTTTTGGTTATCTTTGTCTTGCCGAAGTTTTGAATAAACATAATAAGAATTATTGTCCCCTTATACTTCACCTCAGACACTTCTGCATGTGATATTTTCAAATGCCCCGGAGATTTATTTATAATTATAATTTAGAAAGCAGTATTAAAATATCGATGTAGATACTATAGGCATGGTTCGGTGTAATGGATATAGATTCGAATGCCGTCTTAATAATGTGTACACTGCATACATTTTAATGGAAACGACAGAGTTGAAATTCATTATCAAATAATTTTGTTAATTATTTCCTTTATGTTTCTTTCGTAGATGGCTACATTTATTTTGACATTTTCAATACAAATCAGAAACAAAGTGCTGTAAGATTGGTGTCTCCCATTGTCCACATGCAAAACAATGAACATTCTGTATGTTTTACCTTCTGGTATGCAGCGTTTGGTGCTAGTGATACTACTGTATTAGTTGTGAAACGTGTGACAACACAAGATGATATGGGCGATACCGAAGGCGAAATGGTAAGCGTTATAAATTTAAATTTATGCAATAAAAAATTGTTTTCTGTGTTTTGGTTTCGTTACACAATAGTTTGTGCGTTGTTGAAGAAAATAAATGTTATTAATAGTTAAAGTATGCTTTTGCTATCCTTTTGTCTATAATAAGACTCTTCTAGTATTGTTTCTTATTACTGTTTTAGTTTTCATTTTGTAAATTGTTAAGTTTATATTACTTTATCACTTTAATATGCTTGTGTATGATATTGAATTCCTACTAATTCTCACTCGCATTGAATTGTGTAGACTCATTTCAAAATCAATTTTGATTATAGATAACAATTAAGCTTGTGTCAGATTTAACGACTCTTTCCCACCCAATTCAGTTTTAATTGTAAGGTAATCTGTTGTGAGGCACCACATAGAATATGTTTCTTACTACACCCAAGAATACGTAAAAGGGGAGTCAAGGGCCCTGATCAGTTTATGTGCTAATTAAGTATTAATTACATCCTTTAATTACAAAACTTTAGAAATTATTTGTTAAACTAGTAGTGCCCATTGGAGAACCGTCATGGTCTATAATGCATCGTTGAAATTTTAGGGAAACGGTGAGAAAAAATGTTGATATATTTAAATGAGTTAACAAAGTAAAATTACATATACAAGCGTATAATTTATAGAAGTGAAACAAGTTTAACCAAATGAACCTATACGAAGAAGGGACATTGCTGGTCCAAAACATTTTCTAAACTTAGAAGTCGTATTGATTTCAACTTGGGAGAACATACCAAGATGCCGTATGGAGAACACATTGTGGAACATGGGAACGAGCACCCCGAATCAAATAGATAATGGAATTACCCAAGTGGTTGATCTTTTTGTATTCGGTAGATAAGTAGGAACACGGCGTATTTTGAGATCTCACTAGCACTAATAAAACACCCATGGCACCTCTACTGGAAAATGTTTAAATAATTTATGTTCTTTTTTTTTAAAAAAAAACAGTCGAGAAAGGGTGAAAGCAAAGAACCGGAGAGAACTGATCCATCAAAGCGAACTAGTGTCTATTTCGTGAGAATAAGTTAATAAATATTTAGAATTTCACAGACTACATGAACGATTAAACGTATTGAAGCTCCTTACTAATAGACAATATGAACACCATAATATTCGGTGACATTGCCTATATTTTGTTGGTGACCTTACTGTTACATCATGTTTAGTGAAGAGTATGCCAAATTTTCCTAATTGGTTTATGATTTAGATAATTGTTTCTTTCAGCTTTGGAAATTAACTGCTAAAGGACTTGACACTTCAAGACCTGTTTGGTCTCCGGCACAAGTTGGCATAACTAGCGATATGGACTTCCGAATTGTCCTGGAGGGTCAAGCAAGCAATGGAGGTTTTGCAGTTGATGACATCCGATTTCAATCTGGTTTCTGTCCAGGTGAGCAAAATTTCTAGAATACTAGTTTTCATAATAGTAAGTGAAGGAATAAGTTCCAATTGCTTCCATAAAGCATTATAGTTTTATCGTTTTTAAAAATCAGTAGAATACTTTTGTATTGTAATTTTTAACCTGGATAAAAACGTGAACTATTCTTATGGCCGGCTACATACAGAAATTGGGACTTTTAGTAAATGTTTACTGAGCTCCTTCGTGGCTTATGGTTAGCGTACGCGCCTTTGGTGCAGAAGATCGGGCTTCGATACCCGGTAGGAGCTTATATGGCTCGAATCTCACGTTAACGTGTAAATCCACGTCTTATATAGTCTTAGTGCTGAAAAAGACGCTAAACTCCAAATCGACCAATCAAAAATGTTGACTAGGAACACAAAAGCTATCGCCAGAAGTGACCAATATGTCTGATTTTAGTGTAGTTAACTCACAAAACAAACCTAAGTATAACAATCGTGTTCAGACATTCTGCATTTTATATTATTATGTATTTCTGTTTTCTTCATACCCTTCTTCAGCAAATATTTAATAACCGCTTCGTGACCAAAATTTGTAATTAAAAGTGAAATAAAATAAACATACGTACGTACTCAATTGAGAAATATTGTTGTCATATGTTGGCCATTCTGAGAATTTGACAATGTTTTGTTATTATAAATATACAGGGTGTTTCGAAACAACACCGACAACTTTTGGAAGGTGATTCCTGACACCAAGATAAGACAAAAAGTATAGGCCAACCTGGGTCCGTGCACAAATGCTTCTTTTCGGAGTTATAGGCTGTCGAAAACATAGAAAAATGAAATTTAAAGATCCATAGCTTCAAAATTATGGGACCTATCGTAGTCGGGTTAGGACTTCACTTAGAAACTAGTCTGTGCTCTATCTAAATATCCATGTTACAGAATAGTGCGTTATTTCCGCAACCATTTTTATAGAGGTAGTTAGCGAGTACTTTAAATTATATGTCCGTAGCCAAACTCCCTCTAAAAAAAATGTTGCGTGAAAGCCTTAGGATTCTGAAACATGGATTTTTGGATAGAGCACATATTAGTTCCTTAGTGAAGTCTTGACCCGACTCCAGTAGGTCCCATAGTTTTGGAGCTATGGCCCTTTAAAGTTCATTTTTCATGTTTTCGGCAGCCTATAACTCCGAAAAGAGGCATTTTTGCATCCAGGTTGGTCTATACTTTTGTCTTATCTTAGTGTCAGGAATCACCTCCCAAACGTTGTCGGTGTTGTTTTGAAACACCCTGTATATGTTTACTTATTGAAATTTATGATCTCTTTACCGATTAAATTTTGAATATATACACGAAACAAAGAATGGAAAAACGAATAATATATGATTAATTTATTGCTAAAGTTTGTTGTCCATCAACAAAACGTACGATTTCGTTAATACTAGTTAACCTTTTTTCTTCCTTGAAGGAAGAAATAATGAATGAAATATAATATTATCAATCACTATTTTTACACATCTATTTCTGTTATGGCTAACTACTTGTTTCACGCAACATTCTTGTTCTTTTGAAAGGAGGTGGCCACTTATCTCTCTTTAAAACAAACATTCTTTCTACTGTACGTACGTAATCTTATTTTTTAAGCTTTAAATAAAGATCTCAGTTGGTCAAAGAAGATTGACAATTGTATTGCTTATTTGCATCTAAGAATAAGAATATAGGACTTTCCAAGGAAATGGAAAAAGTTTTAGAAACAAGATTGAACTTCTTGCATGAAGATTCCTATTACAAATAAAATTGTGTCTTGTTTGGATCATGTGAATTTTATTTCTTGTTTCTTTGCAACATAATTTATAATAAACAAGCAGATAGCAGCAAACAAGTGAATTGGAATAAATAAAATGTAGAGTAGTTTTCCATGGTTATGTCCTGCTAACTAAAGGAGACGGATAATTAATAACAGCGAATAATGATAGAATGGAAAACTTCGAAAAAAGATGAGAAAATAAAAGATTCTCGGACACAGTGAATTCTACAGCTTAATCTGAGATCAAACCGTTGACTTTTCTACCAGAGATGAGAACTCTACCACTAAGTAAACATGTTCCCAGTAGATAAACACTTTCCTTTTGTTGATTTTCTTCTCGTTTTTATCACATAAGTCTTTTGTGTTCTTAACACTGCAGTGGTCGCGCTTTTTAGATTACGTGTTTGGTCGCTGGATCACTATTGTGATCCACAGCTTATTTTTTTTTTTCACTGGGTTATATTTATAGTACTGTTATTATATGGTGGGTGGAGAGTATAAAGCAAAGTATAACGCACATTTTAATAATATTTTTTATTATTTAAAGAAAAACACATTTATAAGACTTTTTGTAATTTTAACAAAACTCATAACAAACTTATGACAAAACTTATTCATTTTATTGTTAATCAGGCAAGCAAACGCCCTAACAGGCATGCGAGCATTTTTTGCATCACCCTGAGTGCCAGGTGCATGAAAAGGAGGTATTATATTGATATATAGAAGTACGTGGCAATTGAGGCTTAAATATCAGCGGGTTGGCTCTCTTTTCTTACCTCTTTCCCTATCTATTTAAAACTCATGTAAATCAAGATTAGGTAGTTGAGGTTCTCCTGTACTTCTTGCTAATAGTGGAATATCTTCCTCTGCTACTTCTGCAAGTAGGGGAGGTTCTGCTGCAGCCTCTCCTTTTTTGTTTTGTTGATCTCCGTTATGGGGCGTTTACACTTAGTCGATTTAGTCGCACGACTAAATCGACTCGCTGCATTTGCCACTAAATCGAAGCAACTAGGCCGAATCAGATTGATGGATGTGTTCAATTATTTCAACCACAGAAAATAAAACGTCTTTTAATTCAGTTGCCAGTCGATTAGTCGTCTTCGATCAACAAGTGATTAAGTTGAAGTCCCGTTTACACGGTCGATTAAGTTGAAAGTGACGTCAATTCAACTGAATCGAACGCAAATCGACTAAGTGTAAACGCCCCATTACTGTCGAATTCAGAAGAAACTTCATTATCAATCAAGAGGTCTTCCTCTACTTCGTCTGGGTCTTATATACCAACAATGCTGTCACAGTCACTCTCTGTTTCATTTAACCACTTACGTACCTGTCCACGCTCTCGGTCCGACATTTTAAACACTACTTATACCCAACATATAGAAAAGAAACACAGTTATACCAAAAACAAAAATGATCAAGTTTTAAAAAATGTAGTCCGTGTTTGGTCGCGTGGATCACAATAGTGATCCAACTATAAAAACGAGCACCCGATAAACGTACGTTTGACAGTAGGAAAGGTGTGACACCACTGGTCTGTTTCACATGATGTGGGTGGAAGGTAGATGGCTGCTCAAAATCAAGCATTGTACCAACTCCTAGTGGCAACAAAAGATATACCCTTGGATCACAATTGATCCGCGTGACCACAGCAGTGTTAATAACTAAGATAAAATAACTTACACCCATTACAACAATAATTTATTATTTTGAAATTTCTTCTTTTCAAAAACTCTTGTCAAAATGTACACACTTCTCTCCCAAAGGAAAATATACTTTAGAAGCTTTTTTGTTAATTACGTCTTAAACATTATGCAATAAATGTGTTTGGGGTATTCTTATGCGTGATATTTAGTATAACGTAAAACTTATGAAACTTACGATTGGAGAATGAAGACTGATATATGATTAGATGAATCACCAACAAATATTTTTAGTTAATTATGTTGAGATGTATAAACTCGCTTTACCATTAACTCGACACTAGTCGCCTGTGGAATTTTGTTCGGCGTTGATGTACCTAGGTATTTTTATGAATAATTTCTTCAAGCGGAAATCTTTCAAACTTTCTCTAGCTGCCCTTTATACTTTCATAGTTATACAGCATAATACAATTGTTTGGTTTTCGAACTATTGAGGAGGAACTTTGTTTTGTTGTTGAATAGTGCCTTTTGGGGGAATATCCTGACTAAATAAAGTTACCTTTCTTCCAACTTCACTACTGATGCATTCTTTAAATTCAACTTTTCCCAAAAATAATTGAGCAATTGTTTCATTTGAAAGAGTATGTCCAATTCCGTGCTATCTAGTTCCGCATTGTGGATCTTGTGCATTTTGCGTAAACATAAAAAATGGGAAGGCCAAGTAGTTTGTGCAAAAAGTCTAAACTTTGTGTGCAGGGTGCATAAGGAAAATATAACGTAATGTAAATTTGTGTTCAGAACGATTCAAAATACCTATATGAACATGATAATATATAAGTATTTCGAGTACTGGCCTACAGCACAAGAATATACTAGTTTTTTTGAATAGCCAAAACTAATAAATTACTTTAGCTTTTTCATAATAAGTCTCATGATCAAGACACTTTAAATTTGTGCTACTTGAAAATTTATAGTTTAACATTTTGTATTTCTCATTATGTTTCTGATATTTGTAATTTATAATTGTTTATGTAATATGCATACGTCGTGTTTGAGCCTGGTGATTCCTTACTAAAACTGATACCAATGCCCGATATAGAGATACAAGTTCTTTATTATTTGAGTCATAATGTGACGTATTATTTCATTGATATGCGTAAGGAATGCGTTAAATAAATGTACACTCTTTTACCTCGTATTCCAATCTAGCATGAAATCAAAGTAGGAACAAAACTAGCTATTACAGTAATCCTATTTCATCACTATTCTGCGGAAAAAAAATTCCGCGCGCGACAAAATTCGTAACTTTTTGAACACGACTAATGCCAGGTTAATTATTTTAATTCTTTTTTCAAACTCCAGTTTCGCACATTGGTATCTTTGAAAGAGGAAAAAAAATACTGCATATTTTTATAAATGTGTTGTACTTATAATGGTGAAATCAATTTGTGTGATTTATATTTAAGATAACGATAAATGAACTATAATATAATACGTTTATTTTGTAACAAAATATTTATTATTTAATTTCAGTACGGCCTGTAGACGCAACTCCAGGTAGAAAATAAAACATCGTACAAAACCAACAATTTTTGATCGTGTGAATATCATTTTTCAGTTAAATTATGAGTGTATTTATTATGTTTATACTTTCATGAAAAATACACCCTCATTGAAAATGCACTGTAATTATTTCTACGAAATTTTAATAATTTATGTATTGTGTTGTGTGATTATAGTGTCTATTTTAAAATACTGTAATTTATTCTTTTTAAAATAAAGTAATTTTATTGAAATCGTGTTTCAATTTAAATTTAGCAAAAAAATCCTGCTGCCTTATAAAGACCTACGAATTGTAGTTAATTTTTACAGTCACTAAGTTATGTAATTCACGACACCATCAAACGTAAATGTCAGGATCGTCTCAGAGAAACTATTTCCTTGGTTTATTCAAATAAAAAAGATAATAATCTTTTATTTATAATTGTTTATTGTTTATTAATTGAACACATGCTGTATCTTGTAATACAAGATGGCCATACGGACAAGAACTCCAAAGGAAATGTTGAGACAGGCTAATTAAAGCAAATGCTTTACTTTTGCTGTCTGCAATAATGCTTGTATTGATCAGAGTTTGGTTGATACCCATACCAGAACTTTAACCAATAATTGAGAGTCCTGCACTCACAAAACAAATTTTCAATGAAAAGGCCATTTAATGCTTACCGATAGCTCTAAGAATAATTGTAGGTGCACATCCATATTTTTTTAAGTCCAATACTACAAGCAACTACGTCTATGTATTACTATAACGGTATTATTCTGTATCCGATAAGTAATTGCAAAACACTTCCATCTACATTTTCAGAACAAAATGATAGAGCAACATTGTTTTTATAAGAGAAAGAATACAGATGAAGTGTAAAATCAAATTTTCATGCTACATCACTCATTTCCTTGTTAAATGTGCGTTGAGTTATGAAATTTTGTGGGAGGAGTCCGGACCCGGTGCACTCCTCGAGTGTGTGCCAAAATTAATTTGAATACTCTTTAAAACCAGTCGTTAGTTATTTTAGTCAATAACAGATTAAATGATGTCAATTAACAACTTTACTGATATGAATTTCCACTTACAGCCTGCGCGAACCTTATACAGTATATTATTTAGCATGTAATAATGCCACTACCCTAGAGATTTTCTGACCTATCACGTTGTACCAGTTTGATATATGGAATTTGGTATAGCACATACGTTTTGTCGGATTTAAAAAGTATTTTGGGGATTCAGTACATATCTTCATATTCCGTTTCTTTTGATCCGTAGGTATTCGCAAGCTGCAGAACTAGGGGAATGCGTTTAGCGACAAATTATTTCAAATATTTTAACGTAATATTGTTATATTTGTATAGGACTCTAACATTTCAAGGAATAAATAACTCTAAATAGATGTTTAATTTCTCAGTTATACACTAATGGTTACACATCTTATAATACCATTATACATTGTCCAATTTGACAGAAATTCGCAACACAGAATGAGCATCTCCTGTAGAGAGCCTACTTAGTTTGAAAGTCCCAGCACACCGGTTACAGTAGAGTGAGACTGAACATTCTGTCTGTAGAGGGCATGCTGCTAGTAATTTGAAGTTAATCGAATGAATATGTTGGAATACATTATGCGTGAATCACAGTTTTTAAAACCATTGATAACGTTCTGCTTACCTTAGTAATATATGTTTAAAACATGAAAATGGTGTTCAAACTGTTTTAAACATGTTTTAAAACACACACGAAAAAAAGCACGTTTTAAACATTTCGAACAGTTTAAAACATGATTTTAAACACATTTCAAAATCGTGTAATAACGTATTTATTTAGAATTTTTTGGTCTTCCAACCGATCTTTTCATTCATTTTATTCTCGTTAAGACTGCACTATGTTGAGTACAGAATATTTCAGTATAGATTAGTAATTCTCAACTTATTTCATACCACGATCCCCATTTATTACACTTTCTTGCCAGTGACTCCCGTAATAAGCCTTTCTTGGTTGTAATAAGCCTTTTAGGTAGACTGTAAACTCTACCTACTATGGAGATTTCACACAATCTATCAATATGCATGACGAAACAAAAGTCCTCACCATCCTTGTGTGTTGAGAATGGGTTAAGGGAGAATGATGAAACTTGGAAGTGGTCTGACACATCAGATGATGTTAAGAAGCATCGTGGCGGACACCTTTGCTTGGTATTCAAAATTTCAAATGTAAAGAGAGTCATATTACATGTTTTAAGGATAGAATTTTACTGGCAATACGGTTGTGCGGTTATTTTACCCCTACAGCAAGTCATTTCGGAGTTACCGCTTCTGAAAGTTTCCTAGTTAAGCCTTTAGGGGATGAGATCGCTTTTGTGGAGGCAGGTAAAATTTTTGTTGCAAAATTTGATACTATTTCAGAACCCTGATGCTAATAAAACTCTTTTAAAATTAAAAAAAAAAAAATCGAAAATTAATGTTTGAAGCACACTTCATGTGCTAACTTTAGAATATTTTCTTAAAATCTAGGTATTCGTTCTTTCTTGAGTCAATAATTTATTGACGAAAGGTAATATTTGGGGCGTTGAGAGCACAATGAATCCAAACCCATTTTCAATAAAGTTCACTTTTGCTCAGCAAATGAATTCTATTTCAAAACGTAATATTTTCGCAGTCAAGAGTCCCAAACAAATGTAACTAAAACCATGTGAAAGGGCATATGATAGTTTAATATGGCAGCCACTGGACAGGGGCCTCAGTGCGACCTCCCCATCCCCACCCTAAATTTCAGATTTTGGGGGAAGTAAGGCAGCTTTAAAAAATCTTTTGATAAGTAAAGTCCAACAGAACAAGCTTCAGGTCCTTACACCGAATAAATACGGAGAACATACAGATGACTAAAACTGGAAATTGCTTAGGCCCAATTTCCAGAATTTTAAGCAGGCCCTAAACACGAAAGTAGAGCCACCTTTGGAATCCTTGGGCCAAAAAATATACAAGAGAGTAATATAAGCCTATAGCTCCTTGCGGTCAATGGAAATAGATTATAACTGATCAAAATCCGTATTTATTCGGTGTAAGAACATCAAAATTTTTTTATGTTAGACGTTGCTCAGAAAATATTTCTAAATCTGCATTACTACCTCCAAAATCTGAAATTCAGGGTAGGGGGCGGATTACCTCTAAACGAACGCCCGTCCCTCTTTAGCAGTACGGTGTCGTGACGGGAGCGAGTGGGGCGACGGCCCCGAGCGCCGAAGTAAGGGGGCGTAAAATTTGGTAGGAAAATAAAGAAGGAAAGAGGAGAGAGGGAAAATCACGTATATTTTACCGCCGTATACTCTCACCCCGGGCGCTGATTTTCCATGGCACGGCACTGCTCTCTAGCGGCACTTATATAAAATTCTAGACTGTATCTTGTCATGTAGTTTTTCTTTCTTTCATCTCGGATTCGTGGTTATGAAAATATGACGTTTTCCGTCGGTATATTCTTTTGGACACACCTTGCATTTATTTAACGTAATTATGCATCATTGACTACGGCATTCTGACCTTGACTTGTTAATCATTCCTATGCTGCAGCGTGCACAATATAATGTTAATATCTTAAATTTATGATCAAGGAGGGGGAAATTAGCCCTCCTCCCCCATTCTATCAATGTTCTTGTCTAGCGGCTGTCCTATGAAACTCTAGTCCACACCCTTTCACATGGTTTTTGTTTCATTTATTTCGTACCCTTGACTACGAAGATAAACTACATTTGCTGAGAAAAAGTGAACCTTTGTGAAAATGAACTTGGATCCCTTGTATTCTGAACGCCCCATATCTAAAAATATTTTATAAAAACTGAGTTGGAGCCAAATTTACCCTGTAATCCAAGTTTCTTTGAAACGCGTAAAATTAGTTTGTTTAGTTTGATTGATTACAGCCTTGTATCAGTAGCAAGAATATATGAGACAGTTTTTTTTTGTTTAAAGTGCAATCCGAACTACTAGTTTTTAAATTTTACGTCGGATCGCAGTCAAAATCTATACAGCAAATTCCGACGTCTCGTGCTTCTACCCTTAAGATATAATGTTAAAAATCCGAAAATTGCACCCTGTAGCGTGGTGCATACATCCATACATACAGACGAACAAATTGAGATCAAATTGTCCCAGACACTGACGTTCGGCACTGATGTTAGAATAAGTATCACGCTTTAATGGTTAGTTACGCGGGAGACTGCCATACCTTGCGCTTTCTCGCCTGGTCCCTTCATACAAACCATGCCAAAGTGTAACGTTTTAAAGAAAATTTAGAACTAAGGTGGGGAACAGGGGCGATATAAAATTTTCATAATATAATGAAAAAGATATTGCTGATACAAAATCAATTCTTACCTAAAGTTTCCAGTTGCATCTCAACCACATTACTGACGTTAGAATCATCAGAAGCAATTTTCGAATCAACACTCTTACCACTTGTTTAGGTTTTCAGTTTTTTGAATTAAACCAATCGTTTCTTTCTTACACGTTTCGCTGCGAGCTCGTATGATCGTTTTCTTATCTGATGGAGTTTGAGTTACTTTAATAAATATGCTCCAAATTATGTCTTTTTTTTCTTTTCGTAAAATTCATGTTAAAGGATTCCAAGTTGTACGGAAACTGAGAACCAACATGTACTCTATCAACGAATGCCTGCGATATTTTAATTTCAGAACCGCAATTTAGCAACTAACTTTTTGTTGGTTTTCTGAATACAACACGAAAATTTGTTTCCACGATAATTATTTTATTTATTTTTTAATACCAGTTCTACAAGTAGTCCAACCTTCGATTACGACACTTTCTCGCAAGTTAACTGAGAACCATTTAAATAACACAATATGCGTTAAAAATAAGGGGGAAAAGAGAGAAAATAAATTGTAGATCACCACATTGACCTGCTGTAACCTGACAAATTAAAACATTCACATGGGAAGAAAATAGTCGTCTGAATTGGGAGCACTTTTTAACAATTTTCTTGATTTAGCATTTTTTTTTTACAAAAAGAAATTAAAATAAATATAAACATGCGTTTAAAACAAGTCTTAAAAATACACGTATTTAAAACAAAATGTTTAAAAAAGTATACAAAATTTATTTTAAACGAATTTAATTGTTTAAAACAAGTTTTAATCATTTGTTTTAAACAAAACAACCCTGTATATGAGTGGTAGAAACTCATTTTATTTGGTGATCTCCTTCGTGGCTAAGCGGTTAGCGTACGCGCCTTTGGCGTGGGAGACCCGGGTTCGATTCCCGGCGGGAGCTCATGTGGTTCGGATTCCACGTTAATCAGTAGGTCCACGTCTCATATAGCCTCGCTGCTGAACGGGACGTAAAACTCAAGGACAACTCAACTCATTTTATTTGGAGACCTCCTAGAACCAAACTCATTGTGACTTCTTTCACCAATGAATATGATTTATTTCATTAGGATTACGCAGTGAAACTTATAAGATTGTGTTCTTAATGGAGTCAATCCGTTAACGGATTAACGAATAACGGCCGCTTAAACGGTGGCTATATATAACCCATATTCCATACATGAGAGCAAATTGCTTAATGCTGTTTTTGTAACAGGTGGCTAGACTTTTAATCTCGGTAGAGTTCGTTAATGTAGTTAATCCATTAACGGATAAACACAATTTTAACAGTGGATATCTACAGCCGATATTCCACACACAAGAGCGAATTTTTGAATTCTACTTTTTATAATAGATAACTAAAGCGATTATCTCGTTGAAGTTTGTTAAGGGAATCAATCCGTTAAGGGATTACTGGATAGCGGTGACTTTAAAGCTGGCTATTTATAGCCCATATCCCATACGTATAAGAGAATTTTTACATTTTTTTTGCAACTGGTAGGTATGAGCGATTACCTCGACCGAGTTCGTTAATGAAATCAATTCGTTAACGATTTTAGTTTATCGTCCCATTTGAGCAGCGAAGCTATATGAGACCTGAACCTACAGCTTAACATGATATCCGAGCCACATGAACTCACGCCGGGAATCGATCCCATGTCTCGCACATCAAAGGCGCGTACACTTTCCGCTTAACTACAATGGAGCTCTCAATCCGTTAACGATTTAACATATAACGGTTAAATTACTGGTAGCAATCTATAGCCCTCTTACATGTAAGGACATTTTTAAGTTCTGTTTTTTGCACAGATAGCCTCGTTCGAGTTCGTTAAAGAAGTAAATTCGTTATCACATTAACGGATAACGCCGACTTTAACGGTGGCTATCTATATCGTATAACCCATACATGTAAGCACTGTTTTGAATTTGTTTTTTTTTAAATCATATAGCTAGAACGATTATTTGAGTCGAGTTCATTAATAGAGTAAATCCATCAACATCTTAGCTTGTAACTAAGGTAGCTATCCGTGTCCTATACATGGAAATAATTCGCGTGAACCTCTCTACTGTCTTTAGCAGAGTGTATCATTTGTTTAGGTGTTATTCTCAGCCAAGACATCGTAATTTTACAAACTTTGAGGTATCCTCTGCCGATCGCCCAGAAAATGATTTAAGCTTATTTACATTCCCTAACGCACTCAAAGCAGCGAAATTAGTTACGAACACACTTGTTTAATAGTTACGTTATTGTCCAATCTATCAGGTGTCAAACGACTATTAATTTCTTAAATCATTTGTGAAAACGGTAACTGTCTGCGTAATCGCTGTGAGTAGTAACGTGATAAGACAAGACGAAACAATAGGAAGAAATATTCATTATTATGTTGATGTATAATTTCATATATGGGTAAACCTAAGCGTCTAGAACTATATAAAAATATGTAAAAAAAAAGTATATGAAATAAAAAGGCTTAATGCTATTTAATATACACTACTTACGTTTAAAAGATCCCATACCTAGAAGAAGACATAGTAGGAAGTCCAATTTTGGAGAATATGCAGAGTATGGAAGGATAAACAATTGATTAGCACGACAAGTATGCCATCTACTGATAGCAAGTGGAGGCCGTCCAGAGAGCTACAGTTCACTGGTAGACGAAATTTGGTGTGACACAAGTGTGTGCATATGGTCAAAAGATGCCTCGTCGTTGAATGCCGCAGTCCTTCCAGCAGTTTCCAACCTTTGATTGCGGGCGAATTGTGAGGTTTAGCGAGTGTGTTTTATTCTTTTATGACATTGGTGTCCGTATTAGACAGAATACGGTCACAGTGCAGCGCATATGGATCTCAACGACCGGGTTATAATATGCGCCACAAGGACAGAGGGTTTGTGCGTTAAAGCTCTGGCGGATCAGTTAGCCACACACTGCAAACTGACCCAGGAGTGTGCAACACCACTCAGTGTTCCTACGAATATTCGTACGCTGTCTTGCAGAGCAAGACATATTTACGCGACATCTATTAGTGCGGTTTCCGCTGACTGCACAGAATTTATGGGATACTATAATGGCTTCGCGAATGAAGAGACGAATGGCAGGACATCCTCTTTTCCGACGAATTTTGCTTCTGTCTGCAGCATTGTTATGGCCGCATCTGTATCTGGCAATACTGTGGGACTAGGCTAGGCGACGCTTGCATTATGCTTCATCACGTCGGTTCAGCTCCTAGCACCGGGCGTTATGGCGTACAGTGCCATTGGATATCGTGTCTGTTTATGTATCCTATGCATTGATGGACATTCCACCAGTCAACGGTTCATTGAGGAGGTGTTGGACCCGATTGCGGTCCCTTTATTTCAAGTTCTGACGTGTACTACATTCCATTAAGATAGCGCGGGTCTTCGTGTCTCAGGAGAACATAGAAGGGCTCATCCTCTAGGTGCCTCAATTTATTGTAGCCCTTCTGACCGCTCACAGTGGGATCACAAGCTACTGCCCATTGCCAATTCTGCACCACTATTGTCACATTGTCACGCGTCGCATATAGCCTTAAGTTTACCGTTTGCTATTTGTACATCAGATCTCTGTCTGCCAATTTTCCCGTTGCTATCTTGTTTTGTTATCTGTGTTGCATTTCTAATGGCTAGCAGTGTATTAATTAGAGGATTAATATAGGAGGGAATAACTAATCTTTATTGTAGGACAAAGGATTAAACCAATAACCTGTTATTTATGTTCTAAGGCCGTAATCTCAGCAATTGTTCACCATGTAAAGATTCACCTGTATTTCGTGAGTATCAAACCTACGAATACTAGGGAAGAGCTAAAAGTAAAATACAAGACTTTCTTCCAGGTTAACAAGATTCCGTTTCTAGTGCTCTGAATTGTGAACTGGGTGTAATACGCAATGTAACTAGTAGTCTTATCAGGTATGACAGTATTACAGAGAAGAAAAAGATGATTTTGGATGGAAGGAAAAATAAGGAGAATCTGATGTTTGCAATCATGTTCTCTTGCTGATCAATAACACTGGATTTTTCTTTACTATGGATCGGAAGTCAGTAACTGGAAACTGGCTTCTATTTTATCAGGACTTCTAAAGTGAAAGGATAGTCCATTGCCTCGTTTCCTTCCTGGAATCTAATGTCTGGAGGTAGATAGTTGTATCTCGGATTAGTCTGGTTCTGTTTCTATACTAATAAACGACTGTCGTAACCACAGCTCCTTGATTTTATTCCCGAAAGTACAGGGCGGCCCAAATTAGGTATACAGACCATCGTCAATCAAGTGTGACATTTTAATTGATTGATATAATGATTTTATTTGCTTTTGTTTGTTCCGAGCTTAAGGTATAAATGAAAATAAATTAAAAACAAATAAGGAAGAAACTAAATCAATACCTATAAGGATAACAATAAATAAATGATATAAAATGTCATGAGCCGATCAGTACGTGGCTGTATACCTACTTTTGAGCCACCATGTATTTATAAATAGAGAAATGTTATTGTCATCTAAAGATGATCCCACAGAAGACTATGACATTCGTATTTATGTTGACACACACGCACACAGTAAGTTTCGAACACGTATGTAAGGTGGGGAAAGAAGGGAAAATCTGCAACTTTCATGTATAAATGATGTATTATACGATTTTAGCAACCCATCCTTCTGGGAATACATGACAGTTTTTTTTAATTTTTTTTTTTAGATATCTGAGTTGAAAATTATCTTTTTCAGTCAAGAGAATTGTAGCCAATTTACGTAAATGCTGCTACAAAATGAGCTTTTCTACTACTTACTTTTTCCCCGTTTACCTCCAGGCTATATAATAGTTAAATCAACAAAAATATGCAAAAACAACAACTGTTTCGTACAAAGAAAATTATGATTATTTATCAGAGTTGAGTTAGAGTTGATTTTGAGTTTAACGTCCCGTTCAGAAGCGAGGCTATATGAGACGACTATTTATCAGAGTAATCTGGGGAAATTATAACGAACACTTAGGGTCATGGTCATACCCACGATAAGATTGATTGATTAATTCGATTTTAACTTTTATTTTCAATACCCAGATTACATGAAACCTCGTACAGATACATTCCTCGTATTACATAATTCATTCCGAGAAATCATCATGTAACACGAAAATGCATAAAGTGAATTGAGTTTAACAAGTATAACACAAGGATAGGTGTAGTTTGATAGGAAGAAAGCAACTAACACATCAATCTATGCTTTATTTTATAATTGTATAATTACACAAAAGTTTACTCTATGCACGTTAAAAGCTGGCATATTTAAGTCATGTGAGAATAATTGGTTCTGGTAAGTCAGGGTCACTTTATTGCTCTATTAAAAGGCATAAATAGAAGGTTAGCGATTTTTGGCTCTTGTCAGAAAATGATCTGTACTTATCTGACGGGTAGTATTCTTCTATTTGTACAGTTTCTTATAGAATATCAAACAAATTTGAATTTACCTGAAATCTTTGGCATCTTTTCCAGCCTTTATCTTAATTTATGGGATTGTTGTGGTTTACCTAAATCACTTTATATCGAAAACGCGTATAAGGATACCTGTACAAAATTATGTTGGATAAAAATTGCCGTATAGTTAGATTGTTTCTCAGTCTCGAAGGGAATAGGTTGTTTCCAAACTTGAAAACGTGAATAAGCGGCTCGGGCGAACATAATGGTAAGATCCTCTTTCAGTGAAATTGAATTATTAGGTAAAAAGGGCTGTAATCGGACCACAGACGAAATGAAATGGAATGAAATGAAATTTGTGAGTTTTCCGGTTATGCCGGTTAAGCTAAAGGAGACGATGATGATGAGAGATGAATGAAATGGTGGAATGAAGAAAGTGGGAGGAAACGAGAGATCCCCGAGGAAACCCACGCACACGGTGTTTGTCCACCACAAAGTCCACTTGGCGGGAGCAGGGTTTGAACCCGAGACCCCAAACACCAAAGATGAACGCTCTACCACTTTTTTTATCTAAAAAGTCAACTGACTCACCGAACGTGTTCCAGTAACTTACTTAAACTACTTATATCTAACTTTAATTGCTTTACTCATTTTTACTTGCTTTCTCCAATTACCTAGAGCGACAGGGACACGAACACAGAAATATCGAGGACAGTTAAAATCACAAAGGCTCTCCCACCGGGAATTGAACCCGGGACCCCGTACACCAAAGGCGCACGTGCTAGCCACTAGACCAGCAGGGAGGGCTACCACTGAGCCACCGCGGCCCTATATGGATCACAGATGAGTATGTAGGGAATTTCATTTCGGAAATGTACCTGGATATGGGAGGGGAAGCTTGTTTTGTGTGTGTCATTACATTTTATTGTATGGAAATTGTCAATATTCTTCTCCAATTTACTTGAAAGTTAGAAAATGTGACATATTATCGTGTTCACTCAGGTCGCTCATATACATAACATTGTGGAAGAAAAAATGGCCGACTGTGTAAATAAGCAAATTTCTGCCGTCACGTCAGTGAAAATAATAAGTTTAAAGTTGTGTCCAATTCTTCGGACATCATATCAACCTGACCTTTTCATAGCTATACGAACAAAGAAGCAAATACTTTTAGTTGGGTTTAATTATGCAGGGAAGATGAAATTTGTAAATCCACACTTTCAGCTAAACTTTATCGCTATTACAGAATATTTTACACTCCTATAACCGCTAGAAATTAAAGAAAACAATGCTCAATATAAACTTGGGAACACTAGTCGTAAGAATCTTTCATTTCAGTTTATTTCTGCATGAAGATAACTGGAAGCATGAGAAATGGAAAGGTTCTGTAGGTAACCACACTTCATTAAATTGTCAATATCAAAGTAGTTTCACATTTCGACAAACACTTTATTGATAATAAATAATACACATACAAAATAATTAAATACGATAATAAATCTTCCCTCCCTATTGATTGTACTTTACACAATGAAATAGCAAACTATAAAAATATTGTTAATATGGCAAGTACAAACATTTTGATCATAGATAAATCAAAGGTAGCAATATACAAAAAATGGCAGGAGGCACACTGCCTGTTAAAGTTTATTTTGCAGAAAATGAATGTACATAGTATTCTAGGTACATATTGGACGGATTTGATTTTAGATTGTATCCTATACTTCTCTCGCGGACGGTTACATAATTTTAAGTTTGATATGCTTCATGTTTATTTGGTTCTCTAGAATAGATTAAACGAGTACTTCTCGACTTTAAAAAAATGTAAAGAGCAACGCATTATAATTTAGAATGTTTTCACTTCTTTCGGTGATTTTCAGTTAACGAAATGCATTGTTATTCTGCGTATTTTTGATTTGCTGCTTCATACACAACGCATAAATATACAAAAGTCTCACTTAAAACCACCGTGATATCAATTTGTACAATTCCTTCTTTGGCAATTTCGAAACTCTTCCAGGTCTTCGTTCATAGTTCTTCATCCTCCTCTTCTTCTTGTATTCGGGCTTTGTCAGGTCGAACTAGAAGGAAAGAAAGAATAGTGTAAGACAATCTGGATGCCATAAATCTACCATTTAAAGATATGAGTAAATACATGGAATTGGTTAATTCAATGAAATCACTGAACTAAGATGTAGTCTCTTTGATGTAATACAATTATTCGTTAATTACTTAGGTTAGTTATAGATGCATAACGCAATAAATTACCTTAAATTCTTTAGTTAGGAAACGAGTCTCATTTAATTAGATGGTAAAGAACTAGAAATACATACTAAATACTTTGTAAAATACGTGATATTTCATAATTACCTCCAAAATTTTGGAGGTCTATAGCTCAGAGACAAACTCATTCACTGGTGAAAATATCGCAATGAGACGAGTAAATAACCAAGTTTCTAACCTACACAGCAAAAAATAAGGTGTTAAAACAACACAAAATGACTGCCACTTTAGCATGTTACTTGTGTGTCAATTCAACACCAAGCTTTTTTTTAATGGCTAGTCGTAGTGACTAGCTACCTATAAGAGGGTTACGCCCTCTTTGAGGTGCGTGGTGGGAAGGAAGAAAGGAGAGCTATGGGAAAGAGATTGATGAGCTAAGAGATTTTATTTCATTCCATTATCATATCGATTTCAGAATCTTATAAAAGGTTGGACTTAAGGAACTTCGTTCCTTAACATGAGGTGTGGAAGGAAAGGAGAACAAAAATATCTATATTTACACATAAAACATATTTATAGCTATACACAGGAAACAATGTAACAGATTAATATAATAATATAACGTAATAAGCGCGAAAATAACGAAATAACAAATGATGTTGGAACATGGAGAAAACGGCAGCAACTATGATGACAGAGTTAAGGCATGGTAATTGTTAAAATGTAAAAATGGAGATGAGGGATGAAGCGAGGTGCATTACACAGGACATCACATAGGTTCTGTTAGTGAGACAAATGAAGTTATCTTCTGCCTAGGGGCAGCTCTAGGCGATAATGAGAGACGAAGGGAGCCCAAGTTAGACACAAAAGGGATTACTGTGCAGGAAAAGATGGATGAATGAAAGGAAGATGTTCATGAAGAATGTAATCTCCAATGACTAATAATAAGGGATCTCCGGGCGGTAAAGTATAATGGTATAGGGTGAACAGTAGCGATAATGGAGGATGAAGATGTCGGTGTGGTGTAGGGTGGAGTGCGAGATGATGCATTGCGTCTTGAAGTAAGGGATGCTGAGTGTGTAGGCGTTTACTGATATAGGTAAGGCGAAGTTTCTCAATGTGATATTGTAAAGTTGGGAATGAAATAAGGCGGTATAATCCTGAGTTGGGCTAGGTAATCGGATGCGGAAGGCGATGCGAAAAGCATGACGTTCAAGAACTAGCAGCTTATGATAGAATTTAGGTGGAGCGGCTACCCATGCGGTAAAGCCATATGTTAATACTGGACGGAGGAACACTTTATAAGTATTTAGAATGGTGTGCGGTCGAAGGCCCCAGGTGGTACCTGTCAAGCGCTTTAACAAATTCAGCCGATTGTAAGCTTTAAGGGTGACATGTTCCAGGTGTTTAGTCCAAGTTAAGTGTCTGTCGTATGTTATACCTAGATAGGTAACTGTGCGACGTGGTTGGATAGGAACGTGATCAACGTGTAACGTGAGCAGTCGTTGATTTCGATGAACTCGAGAGTAGCGTCCACGTGGTAAAAACACTATAGCTTGGGTTTTGGCCGCATTAATGGTAAGTCTCCACCTAGTACACCAGGATGTAAAGCGATCTATTGCGGTTTGGAGGAGAAGGTTGATCTGTTGGATAGTGGTAGCAAGAGTGAGGAATGCCGTATCGTCGGCGTACTGAAATAAATGAGTACGTTCGGGCAGTCGAGGCATATCTGAGACATAAAGAAGGTACAATAAGGGTGACAAAGCTGAGCCCTGTGGTACACCAGAAAGAAGAAAAATGGGATGAGATAAACAGTCATTAATTGAAATGTATGCCAGTCGATTAGTAATGAAATTATAGATGAGTCGAATGTATACTATGGGCAAGCGAAGTTGTAGTAGCTTATAGATAAGTCCAGTATGCCACACTTTATCAAAAGCTTTTTCTAAATCAAAGAGGATTAAACAAGAAGGTTGGTTTGAATTGTAGCAACACCAAGCATATTGCCTTCAGAGCATATCAGAAATACCTCGTTACTGGCAGTGAGTATTTGCATTGTTTTTTATTGTTTGTTATGAGCAAAACTTTGCGAAATATATTTCGCATTTATGGCAAGTAACTAATAATATTCTGTGTTTTCTGTAATCAGTCACAACAATATTGTTGTAAACCTGTGAATCATCTGACAATACTTACACAGATACCAGTGCTTCCATCTATTTTCTTTATCTGTTATTCTTGTGTTTTAGCACGTATGAACAGAAGATGGCAGAACTGCTGCCTATGTAACTGTCCAGAGAGACGAGATTTAGCACGATTCTCGTCTACACACACATAAGATGTTCTGTACCAGGGTATATATAGGTTTGTTGCTTAGCCAGGACCAGTCTGTAGAGCCACAAATAGACGAAAATCATTCGTATATGGTTGTATACTTCAATAAATATTTAACTGGTTGTGTACAGATACTACACAGCCCAGAAAATCTGCATCAGAAGATGACCTTTCTACGATTGGAGTTCTTCTGTCGTGGCAGGAGCAGCGCCAAAAAGCCGCCTGTAGCTGGAATCGACGGAGTTTCCTTCTAAATGAGCTCGATTTTTATCTCTGCGCAGAAAGGTGGAAGCATTGAAGTTGCTGAAATTGCAAAGCGAAGTGATAACGGAGGTTTTGGGAGTGCGGTTCGGAAGCGCCTGCAGCTAGTATGATTTATAGCCATATCAGTCTCATGAAATGTAATTTTCTGCTCGCGTGATTTGTCGTCTATTATTGATTTCTAGTGATGATTTTCGTAAACGAGTCACAACTTTAGGGAATGACTCCGACCTGTCTGTTCGTTTTTCTGCATAGAAAACGTCTTCTTTTTAAAATTCTCATAGCAGTCGCTTACTGCTTGTTAGTTGGTGATTCTGATCAATACATAGTTCTAAATCCGCGTCGTGCTGTCTCGACTCGACTCGATTTCAGCGAGTTGCAACACACAAAATCTTTATGTTCACCTAAAAGTTCTTTTATACTACTCCGTTCTAGCGGAAACGTATCTAATTCCGCGAGCCTTATAACAGACAAAGGAAACTTGGATATTTTTAAGGACATGCTTACGTCTACTGTAGGTAAGTTTGGCTCTGATCTAGAGATTTCTAAAGTTCTAGATGGACGTATAGGATTGAAATTCGTATATAGAATACAAATATGCATCTTGTTAGGGAGTTCAGATTACGCCAATTGGAGTAATTAATAAGAATTAATAACAATTTGAATTGACAACAATGATTAAAATTCTTTATAAATTTTGAATCTTAATATGTCTGGACCAGGTATTGGGATTAAGACAATATTAATTTTTATTAGAAAAACATAATTTTACAGAAACAAGGTGTGCCTTCCTTGCATTGATAAGTCTAAAGTTGCAGTGTTTAGACTTGATGGATTATTTAAGTTAAAGAGTGATTTTGTAATCTACGATGGCTAGTCAAGAAAGACTTGGACTGATTTTTTTCTAGGCAATTTATTATTACTCAGCAACAGGCACATGATCCTTTTCAAAGTAGTCCCCGCCCATTTGAATGCACTTTTTCATTCGAGTCTTCCAGTCCTCAAACACGTGTCGCGGGCCATTCTTTGAGAGGTCCTTCAAAACCGCCTCCGATGCCTTCAGAACCTCGGAATTATCGGAGAAGCGGCGTCCACGCAGTCTGGATTTTAGGGCAGGGAATAGAAAAAAGTCGCACGGTGCGGTAGGCGTCTCCACCATCCCCAAACCTTTGCAACAGCTCCCTGCAAGTCTCCACTCGAACGGCCTTCTGCTCTGGTGTCAGGAGTCGCGGAATCCATCGCGCACACACTCGGCTCATGTGGAGATGGTCATGCAAAATTTTGAAGGCACTGCCATGAGATATGCGTAGTGCGGCTGCCAGATCGTCGATACTGATGCGGCGATCTTCTCTAACAATGACTGCTGCCGTGTTAATGTTCACCTCAGTAACAGCTGACGCTGATACACCTGGTCCACCAGCTTTCGTGATTGTCATTCGGCCCTCTTTAAACTCTTTGAACCACCAGAACACGGTACTTCGTGGCAGAGCGTCATCTTTGTAGGCTGCTCTCAACATTCCTAGAGTTTCTGTTGCACTTTTCCCCAGGCGATAGCAGAACCGTATAGCTGCAAATTGTTCATCTCGTAATGACTCCATTTCTTCTACATGCGACTTCTAGAGGCGGCGCAGAACATCACCTGCAATAAAAAGTCGTGGTTACCAAACATGCAATGATTCCTTAACAACATTTTATATATATGCACAGCAAGACCCACCCTACTTGTATGCCAAACTATGAAGCTCCGGGAAAAAAATCAGTCCAAGTCTTTCTTGACTTGCCCTCGTAAGTTATATCACGCATCGCTGTGGTATTTCTTAATTCAGAGATGCAAATAAGCACTCGCCTAGTCGCCCGGGGCGAGTGGTTCATTGGTGCGGGCGAGTATTTAATATCATACCAAAGGTAAGTAAATGATTTCTATTGTGGGAAGTGGGCTAGTAGCTATTTTCTTGGGCTAGTAAAATTTTGTTGCTTATTTGCATCCCTGCCTTAATTATTAGTAACAACAGTGTACTTTATGATGCTGTATGGGTAATCTATTACGTGCATGGTTATTTAAGAAAATGTTACCCAAACATAAACTCATATCAGATTAAAATATAATACACACGAATATTAAAATATGTCGCTTTCTATGAGAAGTGGAAAATGTAGCATATCGAAATTGAACACAACAAATTGTACTGTAAACTAATTCATATTCGGATAATTTATTTATGTCTAAAACTAATCTTGCAGTTCTTATAAAACCTCAATACAAAACATCTTTCTTTTTTCTTCGAGTGAAATATCTCTAATCACAATAGCACATGATAGTTTTATAATAACTAAACTCTGTTCAACAAAAACGAATATTGATTAAACTCTTTCTATACTGCAAGTGAAATTTTCTTCACAATCGCACAATCTTGTTGAAAAAGACAGAGGAAAAAAAAGCTTTAGCCAGTACATTCTTGAAAACATTGTACGGTAATAACTAATATAGTAGTTTTTGATCTACAACGTTCGTAAGAAATTATTCAAAGGGACGAAGAATATGATACGTTCAGAGCACAAGGGAATTAAGTCCAATTATTAAAGTTGTGAGAAATAGAGGCAAAGTTAATACGGTACTCTTAAGTTAACACTGTTTCCCATATTATAAGAACTATTTATAATATCCGGATACGAAACGTTTAGCTCTGCTAAGAGCTTCAGATAGAGACCTTAAAACTGAGTGGAATTTATTACTTGTGCACTCAATTCATCATATTTGGCTTTTCTTCTGGAATGCTTCTTATAGAAAGGAATATGGGACTTCTTTACATGCGAAAAATTTTTTCCCTGAAAATGACTAAACATTAAATATGAATGAATATGATATTTTGGCTACTATATACTACATACTTGTGCAGCCGCCAGGTGCGAACGAAATATCATCAACAGCAAATCCTCCATTTGCAGCTTGTCCTTCTAAGATAACTTTGAATTCGCTGTTTGCATTAATTGGTACCTGTGCAGGCATCCATGTTGCGCGTGTAGTATCTATATGATCGGCTTTTAACATCCAAACCTGAGAATATAAAGTCATAATGAAGTGAAGTAAACTGAAGTTTGAATTTTTCCGCGTTAAAATCATATATAAAGGATAATGGATTTAACACACACACACACACACACACACACACACACACACACATATATATATATATATATATATATATATATATATATATATATATATATATATATATATATATGTTGTTCACATATATATAGATTAATTTAACATATCTTTATAGCACTTCCACAGTCTTTATCAAAGAAGACGTTAAATAAATAATGACTTACTGATATATGGGAAAGCTGCATGTAGACTTAAAAACATATAAAATTCTAGTCAGCAATATTTTAATCTTTTTTTTTTTTTTGAGGTATTGTTTTACGTCATTTACTTTAGTATGCCGTCTTAGTGTTATTTTGGCGATCTCACAATGTATACATATGCTTTTAATCAGTGATGTAATGCTAGTATTTTAGGTGGGTATACGCTCCATTCCTTGTTAACCTCACATATAAACATATATACGGTGTTCAAAAAACGGCGCCCACAGACCACATATAATAGGGTATTTCATAATTACTATTACAGCGTTTGGTGTTGAGTGTAGACAGGAAAACATGCAATAACAACTTTATTACACCGAAGTCGAAAGCGGCGTCCTTTCCGCGTTATGAGCGCGGAAACGTGCTGAAAATTGAACTTTGAGCATTAATAGCACAAAGACTAATAGTGTTAGAAGGAACAGTATTGTGAATTTCAGAGGGAACCTTACCTGTGTTTTCGAGAAAATGCCACATGCAAAATGTTCAGGAAATTACGCAAGATTTCGTTAAACTTTGCCACATTCAATCCACAATTATCTATGAGACCTTGACTTAATTTGTGAAATTCTCTATCTGGGGCCGTTCACACATATGGAAATTTCAATAATAATAATAATAATAATAATAATAATAATAATAATAATAATAATAATAAATCGGTCAAGAAGGTGTGAAGAAACCTTTGCAGATCAGCTATCCTAAGAGATGTTTTTCTTCATTCGCACCAGGCAAATGTCGGAATGGTACCTAACTTGTACGCCCCAAGTAGTCTCTTTTCCAGTGCCTTTAACGAAGGACGTTATTCCTCTGACATCTTCGTCATCGAGCCAGAGATGCCATAACAACCTTTATAATTTTAGCAAGTCTTCTCGGGCTATCAGCCAGGTGAAAGTATTGACATCCGACGTTTCAATGCAGTTATTCCATTCATCTACAAGGATTGTGGTGGCGACCGGAGTCAGCCAAGCCAAGTGAATTCTGTCTTCCCCCTCCAAACGGGGCAGGAACGCCTAGACCTTAAACGGCTACTTTGTCCAATGTGTATATTTTCTGTTGATGTGTTTGTGGACAGAATGCTTTGAGGCCTTGTGATTAGCTGAAGGAAATGCTGGCTTTTCGTTGGCTGAGGGATACCGGCCCCTGATTGACTATTTTTGTGGCTGCGAGAAATGGCTTTGTTGAATGTCTTCGTTCGTTCTTGAAAAGGGCCAACCAGATGGGGCTGAATTGAAACTCATTATTTCTATTGAGAATGTTTCTTTCACGTAATTCCCGGCAGAAGCTCATGTGGTTCGGATTCCACGTTAATCAGTAGGTCCCACATTATATGGCTTTCCTGCTGAAAGGGACGTTAAACTCAAAATCAACATAACCTTTCATGTGAGACAGCTATGGCTTTCTTTATTATTCTGTCCCAAAAATTGCTGCAGTCGACTACTGTGGTGATATTTGTAAATATCAATTGGCTAGATATTTAAGAATAACTCTTATATCATATCAGACAAGACAAGTATTCTGCTGAATTTACGGAGACTGCTCTGTAGATCAAGATATTTAGCACTGTAAGACGTTGAGGCTTTTGACGGAAGCTGGTTGCTTTGAGATAAAGATCCGTATGTGTCGGCTTCGTATATACGTTATATGAAATAAATAAATAAATAAGCTTACGTCTCTCTCTGAAGTCAAGAGCTGGCAAATTAACATGTCCTTTGGATTTTTCTTCGCTATTTCTCGATGTCTTTGCTTTTACATTTCCATCAAATGAATTTACAAATGTACCTCTTTTCATTTTTTATAACTAATTTTCTAGCACCTTCTTGAACGTCTTGCAAATTGCGAAGCAACTCTTAATTCGTCAGAGAAGCTTAAACACTATTAAGCAAATATTTTCGCAGTGACGTTTGTGCTGAAATGATCAAAGATTGCTGTGAGATGCTCATACGTTACAAGTCTTTAATGACTTTTGTTTCTACCCCCTCCTGTTAATAAATTGTCTTCAAATATTCTTTTTATCTGAATGAAACCGAAACAACAAAGAAAATGTTTATTTTTACACCTCCTTTTTTGCCCAGTAGGTTGCGGGGAAGCTACTACTGCAGTACTAGCTGCTGGGTATTTATAGAAGTAAATTGTCGCTTTTTTGATGTCAATTGAGGCTACAAATGAACAGTACTTATACAAGGTTCGTTGGTGTAGTTGATGGTATTGGGAACGACGATGAGTGCTTCAAACTAGACCGACGATAGATCACATGTTTTTCTATTTTTGTGGAGATCAACGATTTCTTGGGGCAAATGTATTCATTTAATTTCCTTTTAACCCTTAAACTAAAGTAAAGTCAATATTTTTTCAGAACCTCCTTCGGCGATTAGAAAGGAACTGGGTCCATCCCATATTGTTTCGCTCAAATTGTATCCTATTGGCAGACTTTGAATTTGGATCAAAGAGGGCGTGAAAACTGTGGCTATTCCTATGTCCAAACATAAAAATTTCAATGTCACTACATGAATATAGCCATGCTCGTCACACTCAACTCTATCTCCCACTGATCTTTAGAAACAGAAGAGTTTCTTAGAGTTTCCAAGAAAAAACATTTGGAAGCAGCTTGGCTTTATATAATAATACCAGAGGTCAGCTTTCAGAAGATAGGGACAGCGCATCTGACATCTTGAGGAAAAGCCACTGCAGGTTCAGAATGCTGTTTTCCATTATAGAAGGGATTCTCGGAAAACTCGATCCCCACACCCCGAAAATGCAAACATTTTAAAACAATTAGATATCATTCGCAGCAACAGCCTGGTGACGAGCTGTTTTGTGAGATTTTTTGTTTTGAAATACAGAACATGAAAAGCAGTTGTTGTTTGTTCCAATGAAGTGTGTATACTATGGATCGAATGTAGCGTATACCTGCATACTTCCTAAATTTTAAGTAGCTATACACTAGTTTCCGAAGGTGGCTATACGCCGTATACCCGCGTATACCCTCCATTACATCCCTGCTTTTAGTAATGAACCATGGGGTAGAAAGTGCGGTAGCTCACTCGTAAAAAAGCTTACTTTTAGTGAGAAATGTTTCTGGATTGATCCAAGGAAATGTGAACTTGCGGTGAATAGCACCGAGTCTGTGGGTTTTCTAGAAGTTCTCACGTTTTCTTATACATTCTCATTCCGCCGATTCCTCCATAAGCATTCACTTACTTTAATCATTCTTTAACTGTTATCAAATTGTTTGTTGCTATGTTAGTAATACAAATATATTTGAAATATTTCTCAAATTACTTTGAAGAATATTTTGTGTTTCGACTTAACTATATCTTAGTTCCATTAAGAGGAAAACTATTACATGAAATGTTATAGTTAATGGCAATTCACCCCATTATCCTTGACTATTTCCGACCCCAACTAATATGTCTCATTGGGAAGCTTCAAAGAAAGCACATGCAATCTCATGTAAATCTGATGTTTTTAAAGAAATATATTTTAAAGATAGAGATGAAATCAACCTCTTCCCTGGGGGTCGCGGTGGCTCAGTGGTAGAGCGTTCACCTCTGGTGCATGGGGTCCCGGGTTAAACCCTGCTCTCGCCAAGTGAACTTTGTAGTGGACAAACACCGTGTACGTGGCTTTCCTCGGGGTTCTCCCGTTTCCTCCCACTTTCTTCATTCCACCATTTCACTCATTACTTATAATCACCGTCTCCTTTAGCCTAACCGGCATAACCATGGGACGTAAAACTCAAAAATTCCATTTCATTTTTCATTTCAACCTCTTCCCTTGACTGATGTTAACCAAAAGAACAAAACTATTTTTTAATTGTTAAAGAAAACACATGGTGTGTTTCATGTTTGAATAATTTTAACAATGTTAATCGTCTAACAGTTTTCTAAGTGTTAATAATTTTGTTGTTCATAACACACAGAAAAGAGCTACTTACTTTCTGTGGTGCTTCTTCCACATCGTTAAGACTGCTACTGTTATCCATTCGAATGACAGTTAACTGTGTAGATTCTCCAGATCCAAACACTGCGTACCAGAAGGTAAAACAAAGCTGGTCCTCTTCTCCTACTGGAACAACAGGTGACACTAATCTAGCGCTATTAGGGTTGTTAGGATTTTGATTAAATAAGTCAAAATAGACGTAGCCCTCTGAAAATTGAAATAGAAAATTATTACTTTACTTCTACGCAATACTTCTAGTAATATACATAATTAGTCTTTTATAATTTTCAGCAATATAAGGATCATAATATGTGTTTCAATGACAAAGAAATACAGAATTCAAGGTTTTGTTAGATTACACGCTTCATCGGCGAGAGAAAATACACTAATAAAAATTAGTTTCGTTCGTGTGACTTTATCAATAACATTTATAATGACTTCAGTCCTATTCTAGAAACTAACAGATAATGGGAAGCATACAAAATCCTGTAGTTAGCTGATACTACAATACATAGCAGGTTCAATAATTCATGATTAGTTCGGTGGTTCCTGGTCAGTTCATTAGCTCCCAACTCCATTATTTATGTCTTCCTAGGACAGAGCTCGTAACATTGTGAATCAAATATCTCCCCGATTAGTTTATGATGCTGAAAGCTAACACCGACATTTCTGCCCTAAATTAGGAATCGAACACATGGCTACATATAATAGAGTCAGACATGCTAACAATTTGGATTCATAGGGTAAAATTATCATTACTTGTTTTCGCGGGAAAGACTCAGACAATGCACTTTGCTGACAAAAGTGAGTTTTGTATACATAATTTTCTCGAAAAGGAATCTTCGATTTTGTCCTACTATTTTATAACCCATTCTTATTAGTGACACAATAATATAAGACTATGTATTTTAGAAAAAAAATATTTATTTCTAATCATCCTGATACTTAGTAGATCAGTTTTGATTGGGAGTTAGAGTAGTTTGAAACCAATAATCATATACTTGAGCGAGATAATTTGTGTTGTAGATCTGCACATTTTCTTTAAAGTTCAAAGTCATCTTCGGGAAAGTCATTAGGTTGGTGTGAGTAAAATGTCTGATTTGACGTCTGGTAATAAACCCACCTCAGTAACACAACACAGAAATGAACTAAAGTCACACATCTAGCGTCATAAACTCAGTACACGTCCAGTAAATAGGCTGTGGCACCCAGACAGTCAAGAGGACATGCGTTGTTGAACAGGATCATATGAAATCTCATCATGAGGGACTCACAATTATGAGTGATTATTATTTACGAATCTCAACTGGGACATTGCGCATAAAAAGCCGGAGAAACATTAACATCTTATCTGAGCCAGAAATGGCGAACGAACACACAATTCCCCGTTGGTTTGTCAGATTTCGTTCCGTTTATACATCACAAAATGAACCCAGTGTGTACCAACCAGTCATGTTTGGATGTATTTCTCAGGAACATACCGGCAGTAGAAATGGACCCTACAGAAGAGTGTTCGTGCCATTGTAAACAATTTAGGCATACAGTATACCACTGTCACTCGGAAATTTCGTGAAATTAGTAAGGGGAACAGTTGGACTCATGGGCGCCACGTGCATTGACACCGGCCAACAGGAATCGCTGTATGAAGGTGTGCAGTTCTCTGAATTTAAGGAAAAACTGAAAAATAAATTCCTGCATCGGATTGTTACTTCAGATGAAAAATAGGTCTGCTATGACAATCGTATACGGTCAAGACAATGGATGCATCATGATTAACGTTCAGGACGGTTTACTAAACCATTTCTTTATAGACAGAAGATGAAGACGTTGTTGCTGTATGGTGGTCTATGGTTGAATTAATTCAGCATTTCTGCCTCTGTCGAGGAGAAACCACCACTGCAGTACCCCATGAAATGCACCGCAACTTTGCCTACAAGCATCCAGTAATGGTCAAGAGACGCGATATCCTCGTGTTGGATGAATATGTTTGTCTCATGTCGCTCAAAGGACGGTGCAGGTTTTCATGAGATTTAGTACGAAACCCTTCTTTACCCATGGTATTCCACTGATATCTCTCCTACAGACAACCTCCTCTTCCGGCAACTCCGTCACCTCTTGGGAGGGAAAACTTTTCCTGAATACCATGCGGTGGGACATGCTGTCGAAAACTTCTTCGCATCGCAGATTCTAGTCTTACTGTGCACAACAATAAAATCAGTTTAAAGAAAGGATGCGTTTTAAAAATACCGTATGGTCTGAAGTAGCCAATTTTGGCGTAATTGGACCATATGTGTTTCAAAAAGACATATTTAATGACAGTGAATTATGAAATTTATATGAGGCGCCTAGTATCAAAAGCTACAAAATGCACTTTTTAACCGAAATTGAGTTATATGTCGCTTGTTATGTTTGATCTAAAGGAATTCCATAGAAATAGAATTTTGTTTAAAAGCTTAATATTTCATACTGAAAAAAATAGTTCAAATATGGGACTTTGTACGCGTGTATACGAAGCTTTACTACACGTTTGCAAATTTAGCCGAAACCAAGCGAAATGGATGTGATGGATCTTGATACTAGGCGCCTCATATTATCTTAGCAATATTTGCTTTTTCGAATAACTTTGCAGGCAACAAATTGACCCTACGGACATTTGGTTGCAACAAGATGGACCGACTGATCATATATCAAAGATATGGATGACTGTTCTGACATAAATATTTTCCGGGGAGTATCTCTCAACAAAGCAACGTAGTATGATAATCTCGATCACGGAGCTATCGTCATGTGAATATTTTCTATGGAGTTACCTAAAAGGCCATTAATGTTTATGGACAAAACCATACTCTAGAGAATACTTAAAAGACAGAGTTCGAAGGGAAACAAAGACAATTTCACGAGATGTGACCCAACATGCTATGTGAAATTTCAGTGACAAGTTCCGAGATTGTGTTATCAAGAATAATTCTTCTTTTGCATGAAACCATTTTTAGAACATGCATTTTCTTTGCTCACTTTTTTATAATTAATATATGGTGCTTATTTGCTGCAAGCAAATGCAGTCATTGTGTTGTTTAAATTACAACCATGTCCTATGAGTGATTTCAAAAACTGTTAGCTTTGCCTGTAAGACCCTGTACCTTTATATACAACATTCTAACTACAGTAGTGTTGTAGTAACAGTATGTTAAAATGGTTAATGGTAGTTCTAAAAAATTATACCTGGAGCACCAAAAGTTTTATCTGGTAGATTAGCTGGTCTTCGTTGAACAGTAGCTAGCCTCCAAGAAGATGGTTGTCTTCCTTCTGTGTCGTTAATCCATGCACATGTATCTCGTTCAAACCTACACTCTCCTATCCGTACGGCAGCTGCCGTTGGGGTTGCTAAAAAGAAGATACAGAATTTAATAATATATATACAAAAACACATTGTATAAAACACATAGCAAACAATTTGTTACGTTACAAAGATATATGTTAAAAATATCTGTTAAACTGTAACTGTATCTGTGTAAAAATAACTGTTAAAAATATATTATTTATTTTTCATTAGCAGATTTATATTTCTTTAAAAAAAGAAGCTTGATGATATGGACTTATATCAATGCTCACTGCGTTAAGGGTTTTAAGTTCAAAATGGTCTAATTGAACTTTCCAAGGACAGTTTATAGAGAACATTTGATGCAATATTTAAAATATTCAGGTGTTCACCAACAATGCAAGGTGCTTAATAAATACGTAAACTGACTTTACAAAATATGAATTTTTCTCAAAAGATTACTATTTACAATTTTTGGACTTACAATTTTTACGCAACAGACACAGATGGATGGTCAGAACATAAGAGAGCACTTAAAGCCTATTTGTATATATTTTAGAAAAGGAACACTTGCACTATATTTTCAGTCTATTTGAATGTTAAAATTTTGAATTCACATTGAGCTTGTCAATATGCTTAATGATTTACATATTAAACTGTACTCAGCAACCAAATGTCTGCCGAATATCAATATAATATGTAATGCATACAGTATACAATTATTGCTAAATTACGTTGATCAAGACAATGCAACATTAACTACGAAATGTATTTACGTAGAATACTTATAATTATTCTTACGAAACTACGTGTATATTCAAATAGTATATAAATGATCTTTATGCATATGAAAATACACTGCTCCACAAAACTTAAGCAACTCGAAGAAAGTGGCAGAAAATAAAACGACACAATCACTGCACCAAGTATAATGAACAAACAGACGGTCCAGATGCACAATGCAACACAAGCGAAGACGAACAATACAGTTAGGATGTACAGGGTGACCAAAAAGTTCAGCACTACGATACCTCAACAGATGAAGCTGGGTTGTGCGAGGGCATAGGCAGTCAATATGGCATGTAACCACCACGAACAGCTATACAGGCACGACATCTGGCACCCATGCTGCAAATCAGAGTGTTGATCAAGTCTTGCGGCAGATGGCGCCACTCCTCGAGGAGAGCTGTTTGCAGGTCAGGGAGAGTGTGTGCTGGTGAACTGCGCTGCGCTATTCGCCGCCCAAGAGCATCCCACACATGCTCGATGAGATTCAAGTCCGGCGAATATGCAGGCCATGCAATACGCGTAATGTCTTCGCTCTCCAGATACTCGGACACACGATCTGCACGGTGTGGGTGGGCATTGTCATCCATGAACAGGAAGTGTGGGCCAAATGCTCCGCGGAAATTGCACACATGTGTATTGAGAATTTCATCCAGGTACCGTTGTGCTGTCAAAGTGCCATGTTGCACAATATGGAGGTCCGTTTTCCCGTCCAGCATAATTCCACCCCACACCATAATGGAACTACCGCCATAGGAGGGCCGTTTATCAATGAAGTTTGGGTGATAGCGTGCTCCTGGCTCGCTCCACACTAAAGTCCGATCAGAATCTGACGACAGGCTGAATCTCGACTCATTGGAGAACATGACACGCACCCACTGGTGTTCTCCCCATACAACATGTTCCTGACACCATGTGTAACGCGCACGTTTGTGCTCCAGTTTCATGGCGCACACAGCGCAGGCCTTTTTGCATACAGTCCTGATCTATTGAGTCGCCAACGAACAGTTTCACGACTAACGCGTTGTCATGTAGCCTGAAACAACTCATTGGACAGGTGAGAGCATGAAGCTTGACGGTTACGTTTGACAGAAATTGTGAGAAATCGGTCCTCGACGGCCGACGTCTTCTTCGGACGGCCTTTTCCATGACGTCTACTGACTTCACCTCCATTTTGAAAGCGATTGCACAGCATCGACACAACACTTTTGTTCACGTTGAATTCCTGCGCCACTTCCACTTGCGATCGGCCGAATTCCACCGCCCAATTGTTTGCCCGCGGTCAAAGTCACTCAAATGTCGTCTACCAGCCATTGCAATGTGTGTACCCCACACAAGAACCACTAACTCAATGCTTGGAGCCTCGGACACTACTGGGCTGTGGTGTACGGCTCATGGCATAAGTTGTTCACCGCGCTTGCAACGATGCTGCTTATGCGATAGAGTGGGTGCTCGACTTGCCTGTGTGTCTCTGTGTATGTGCATGCCACTAACCAGTGTTGAATGGGCCCCACACGTCACTTATACTACCTTCTCTCGGGTTGCTTAAGTTTTGTGGAGCAGTGTACTATTCCTTTCACCAATTCTTCTGTGAGCATCATTTACCACTTATAGATGCAAATTAATAAAAATCCTCTTTCATGTGATATGTGTGCTTTAATAGGGCTTTGTATATTTACTATTTCTTTTTTATTTATTGTCACTTGGGTAAAGAGAATTTACGTAACGTTAGTTTTTTATTCATGGAAGATTGTGGAATGCATTTTGAGCTTTACTTGCATAAATTATCTTTTATTATAATTAGAAGCTAATAATAATACAAGTTAAAATCCAGAAAATAGGTAAGCTAACATAATAACAATTCGTGGTGTTAGCAACGTGTCAGAGTTGTAGATTACACTTTATTAGGAGCCACTCAGTGGTGAAGCATTAGGAGGTCGATGTACTCACTTCCTCAGAGTTGCGTTTTTTACCTTCTTGAATCATACAAAAAAAAATCGTAAGAGTTTTATTCAATTTTTAATCAATGTGTATATACAGTATAATAGTTTCTATGAAACAAGAAGAACAATTTCAACAGTTTGTTGCAATACGTATTTCCCTCTTTCACAGGAAGTAAGTGCACGAAAACAAAGGTTAACCTTTAAGTGAAAATGTACCCATTCTCTGAGATGCGGAAAAGACACTCACTGAATAACTATCATTTTAGTTAGAAACAATTGACAAGACAATTTATTTGTTCAGTGAGCTGAAGAGGACAAGTAGAAATGCTTTTAACTGGTTTTGTTTTTCTTTTATATTTTATTAAGAAATTTTTAAAGAATCTGAAGAATGCTCTTTTTATTTCTGTTTCAGGAAGAAGTATCTTAATGTAAAGAAGAAAGCAAGTAAAACGAGAAATTTTACGAATGGTCTAACGTGTGCGGTGTATAATTTTATAATGTGCAAAGTAGAATCGTATATATTTATAGAGTAGTAGATATATACGATTTTACTATATTTAAAATAGTAGAATATATTTATTGAATTCAATATTGCGCTGAAGAGTTTTCATTTTGTACACGAAACTACTTTACATATTTTCAAACATGGTTGGTGCGTAATCTTGCCATCAAATAGTTGTAACAGTATTCTTAATATTAGAGGTATACAAGCAAAGCCTGCTAAATCCATTTTTCAATTTTGTTAGGAGACGAAACAACAGTGACTCCCTTATGTTCCAGAATTCTTGAACATTGTTTTTGCTTAGTGGTCACTACTTAATGGAGATGATTGAAATCTACCACTAAAGAAAAACAATTGTTCAACAATTCTGAACATAAGGGATTCACTTTTTTTTTCGTTTCCTGACAAAATTGAAAAATGGATTTAGCTGGTTTTGCTTCTATAACCCTGATTTATACTTTGTAAATCTCAGAGATACATTAAGTAAAAAGTATCTGATGTACAGTTATTGACAAAAACAAATAGCATAAGTATACATATATGCTTTATAAATATACCTATAGATGTACATATACATATAATTTTATTTTTCACTATGAAAACACCAGAAACAACAGGCCTTCCCCGCTCGCATAGTAACTTGGTCCTGCAACTTTGGTGCGCGGGGTCGAGAGTTCGATTCCCGGTGGAGAATCCTTGAATTTTGAATGCGTTATGGTGGTTTTTGTTCAACCTTAAATTGTAGGTCTAGGTCTCATGTAGCATCAGTTCTGTAAAGGGACAACAAACTCCAACCATCCTATTAATAAACTTAAACAGCATAATACTACTTTCTTCCATACATACACATGAAAGTTTTTCCATAAGACGCAAACACAGACACATAAACATAAATAATAGTACTCTCTTAGATGTTCACTGTAGTAAACATTTGTCAAATAACCATTCAAATTTTCTTCATTTTTACTTACTTGAACACGATCCATCAAAAAATGTAATGTCATCAAATCCAATAATGCCATTCGCTCTGCTAGATCCCCAAAGTCCTTCAATTATTACCTAAAATGAATAAAAACAGCAGTTACCATGCAATATAGTCAAACCATATTCGAGAATACCAGATCAAATGTTATGCAGCGATTATTTAATACAATATATTATTATTTTTAAATGTAGGGTAAACTAGAGTGCTTTGAATTAAATAATTTTCTGGAATGTTTAGTTCGAGCCTCGACGTGGATTATCTTGACAAAAGTTTCATTTCTTTGTCAGTGATACCACGCTGTAATTATTTTATTACAAAAATAAAGCAATATTTGCAAAACAGTAAGACATAATTGAATCGTTTTCTGTTAAGAGAGCGTATGTGCAATAAACAAAATTTTCGGGAAATGACAAAAAATTGTTTTCTCAAGAGTCGGTTTGGTTATTGAAAAAAAGAAAAAGATGTGTAAGTGTACATGATTACTGATTGTTTATTAACTATATAGGACGTAACTCTGAATTAGTATCTAATCTCCATAAAACATGGTGATATAAAATGTGAAATCAGGGTTTCTTCTGAACTATATCTAAAATATTAGACATTGTTACATTGACAGTATATTGATGAAAGACATAGCCTACTAATGATAAAAATTAGTAATAATTATAATTTCAAAGCAAACATTTTGCCTCCCAAAAATCACTTTAAAAATATTTAATCTGTGCCAAGATAAGCTCTGAATTAACACTTGTCATCACTGTTTGTGTCACTCCGACTTGTAAAGTACTTTGACTTCCATGTTTACCGATATCGGGACATGCTGAAGTTAATGCTGGAATAGACTTTGACCACCTAGATGCTAAATAAGAATCCTGCAAAGCTAAATATAGTGCCAGTATAAAAGGTAAAATTTTCTCACCTTATCCTTTTAGGAATCAAAAACTGTGGCGACAGAGAAGAGACTGATCGTCAGCTGGTCTAACAGCAAAGCAGGCAATTGCAGTGGGAAGAGACATAACTGGGAATGCAAGGAAGTAGCGGGGCAGAAGAAAATAGACCCTAGTTTAATTGTAGGGTTTGTATTTTTAAGCCAAGCAAGTTTTCTTTAAGTTTTATTCCCCAAATTCCTGAGCGTGTATCTAGATTCCAGTACAACTGATAGACCGACCAACAGGGCCCACCAATATGTTATAATATTATAATAATATAATAATTACACTTCGTACTGTGCTTTTCAGAATAATGTGCTACTAGTACAAACCAGCAGGATACAACATTTTAGGAAGAACAAACAATACATTATTCTGAATGTGCCAACACCTTATAACATAATGCATTTTTTATGAGTCAGTCTCCTTCATATCACTGATTGGACGGCAGAATGGAATAATTGAGCGATATAAATCTTTATGTTCATCCAGTACTTAATCCATACACTTTTCCAAGTCTGATCTCGTTCATCTTCAAAGGGATAGCTCCTGTTCTGTTCAGTCTAGTTTCAGAAAGTAATACATTTTTCGTAGGGTTGAATGGCATGATGAAAGTGTATTTCATTAGTCTATTAACACTTGGAAAACCTGTTCACGCTCATCGATTGTTCGCAGAATAGATAAAATGGTGAAGGCTGCTAACCACCTAAGTTATTTCATCCTTTCTCTTTTTGTTCCTTGTCTCCAGAGAAACTAGAATTTTTCTTATAGTATTGTGGGGTGACCTGAAATCTAAAACATCTTCACCACTGTATTCAACCACAATGAATTTATCAGATCTGCTACTGTGAATAATCAACTCCACCAATTCATGTACAGTGTAAATGCGATTACGTGTACTAAGAGTTCGTTTGATGATGGCGGAACTCCCGTCACATAGAAGGTCACTGGGATCACGACCAGGAAAGAGATTTTGGACATATTTGTTGTGTAACGCTCTTCAATATTATGCTCCTGCTTATTTGGTTTTCAGTAAAAAGGACGTTAGTGGAATTGTTCCCTTTTAACAGAAAACGCAGATTTCAGTGATTTGTATTTTCAACACGTTTCAAGGAACACACGCCCTTCGTTGCATCTACCTCTAAAATATTCAGTTTCTAAAAATATGGAAATCATAACATATATTACATACGCCTTTTTAAACAAAAGAGATTCAATTATATATATATATATAAAGTATATTATAGGTTTCTGTATTCATAAAATTGTGGTGTTGCTATCAACTAACGTGTCAATACAACTGCTTCTATAGTTGGTTTAAATAGTAAATGTTGATTGAAGTGAATAAGCGAAACTATCTACAAACAAAATAGTTCAATGTAACACAATGATCCAATCTACTCACATTAAAATCTAAAAGCTTCACTTGTTCTTACTTGACAAATTTCATTAATTTTAATGGAACATTTTCTACTAACCTGGTACTCTGTGTTTTCCTGTATAGCAGCTTGAGCATATCTCCATTCAGGTCCCTGGTGATTATACAGCTTCCATATTGGTGTAAGAACAGGAACTTGGTTGCGATCAACTGTTCTAATATAAACTCCGATAGCTCCTAGGCTTGGCCCAGTATTATCTATGAATGGTTCATTCAGTACGTACCTTTGAAAATATATTTAAAATTATACTAAGCACAAATGAACTATCTCTAGATATAATGGTATTTATTTTAAGTTAAAATACAGCGTAAAGTAAATGTTAAAATAAGTGTCATTAACCTTTTCTCAAACAAATGTTGAAAATTGCCAGTATAGAGTGGATAAATAATATTAATTTAGGAACAGTAAATGAAGTAGTATTCATTTGGAAATGTACAGGCTTGCAATAAAAGTTCCCAAAATTAGTATATTTGGAATATATCATAGATAACTATAATTACAATAACTGTTTGTAGCATGAAAGTTTAACAATTGATAGGACAATAATAGTTTCATTGCTTGGTAACGTTTCTTGATGTCACGAAACGGATAACGTAACACCCTTTATTGTTTCTCGATCACCACAGAGGTATCACGAACGCGAGACAAAGTCTGACAAGGGAACCTTCGAAAATGTTAGTTGCAGTGAAAGATATGGCCTATGCCAATTGAAAGAGCTGTAACAGAGATGAGCATTCCCAAAAAATTAGCTGCCCATAGCAATAGGTTAAAGAAATATAAGGGGTGGAAGTTTGGGAAACAGCAAGGTTGGACAAGGGGGAAAAGTGAAAATTCCGCAAAAAAGGGGGGCACGGCAAAATATAACGCTGACAAGAGATGTATAGAAAGAGACTTGCCACAATAGGGAACAAATGAAGGCCACCAGTGGGGTTAACAGTGTTGCCAACTGCAATGAAAAGTACATATTTTGCAAAGAGCACTATATGAAGTGAGTGCAATATTCAGTGTCATGTAGAACATAAGATATGACGTGTATAATCAGTGGTTCAATCTAACAAATAAAATAGCAAAAACAGAAGTACGAAAAATACGGAAAAGACGGAGTTGCCCATAACGCGCCACATTTGATCACGAGCTGTGCATATTAGAATAAACAAAACAAGAAGCACCGACTATGCAGAAAACCGACGTACCTAGAGTCGAAAAGAAAAACGAGTTTCGAAGTTGGCAACACTGGCCATGAACATCCAGATAGGTCTAATATAGTTAGGCCACTCGCTTCACAAAAAGAAAATTCCGGCAACAGGCATCATTCGGGATGCATCAATGCTAGAGTGATTGAGGCAATGTCAAGTCGGGGAACATGAAATGGTTGGGATGAGCCAACAACCGATAATAGAAGTAAACATTATGTCATGGTTGGGTCATATGTGGGAATATACAGGGTGTCCCACCAAACTTTGTGACCTGAAAGATTTGCGAAAGGAACAAAAATGTGACGGATCCAGTTGTGCAGGAATGTACCAATGTCAGGGGATGATAAAAGTCTGTGAGAAGCAAGTGCCCCCAGGATCCCCATCATAGGGCCCCAGGAGCCAACTTCAAACTTTCAAATGGCAACAGGGACCGAGTGGTACCTTTCTCTATAGATCATGGAATGTGCAACAACACATATAGGAAACATTTGCTATATGAAGCATGTTTTTCAATATGGCCGCCACAAATATATGTTGTGTCTTAACATGGCATCGAACATTGTGATCTCAAATTGCTGCAAAGCGAAAAGAGATGTTGCAAATCCAATTGCACAGGAATGCACTCATGTCGAGGGCCAAGAAAACTTTGTAAGAAGCAAGTCCCCCAGGGTCCCCATCATAAGGCTCGAGGGGTCAACCGCAACATTTCAAATGGGAACAGGGGGTGGATGATATTTCTCTGGATAGATACAACACCGGCTATAAGAAACATTTGCCATATGAAGCACGAGTTTCAAAATGGTAGCCAAAAATGCATGGTAGCCAAAAATGCACCGAGCAGATATTTTTGGAGGCTATTTTGAAATCCCATACAGTAAATATTTCTGATATGCGTTGTTGCATATTCCATGTTTTATCGAAAGAAATATAACTCGACCGATGGTGCTATTTGAAATTTTGAAGTTGGCCCCTGGGAGCCTATGATGGGGGACTTGGGGGCACTTGCATCTACATAATTTTGTCGCCCGCTGACATGGGTACATTCCTAGACAACTGGATGTGTCACACTTTTTTCGCTTTGAAACTATTTCAGTCGCAGATTTAGGTGGGACACTCTGGATATATCATATAGGCGGTGATAGTACTGCAGACAGCAACACACAGCAGATCAGGCCTTTGATTATGTTTGATTTCTACAAGTGTGGATATGTGATAGAAAGACCACCAAAGGTTCCGACACCTCTAGAGTACTGTTTCGAGACATTCACAGGCGATCATTGTACCATGTGTGACGGATTGGCAGTATTCCGCTGTGCTCACTGCAAATGTATCTTCTGTTTGGACAATTGTCCCATCGAACAATTCCACGTACAATGTGGACGAGCATGTACAAATGATGCGAAGGCTAATGCCTGTGGCCGGAATTTTCTTTTTGTGAAGCGAGTGGCCTAACTATATTAGAATTGTCTGGATTTTCATGGTCAGTGTTGCCAACTTTGGAACTCGTTTTTCTTTTCGACTCTAGGTACGTCGGTTTCCTGCATAGTTGGTGCTTTCTTGTTTTGTTCATTCTAATATGCACAGCTCGTGATCAAATGTGGCGCATTATGGTCAACTTCGTCTTTTCCATATTTTTCGTACTTCTGTTTTTTTTTCTATTCTCTTTTCTTAGATTGTACCACTGATTATACATGTCATATCTTATGTTCTGCATGACACTGAATATTGCACTCACTTCATATAGTGCTCTTTGCAAAACATGTACTTTTCATTGCAGTTGGCAACACTGTTAACCCCACTGGTGGCCTTCATTTGTTCCCTGTTGTGGCAAGTCTCTTTCTATACATCACTTGTCAGCATTGTATTTTGCCATGCCCCCCCTTTTTTTTGCGGAATTTGCATTTTTCCCCCTTGTCCAACTTTGCTGTTTCCCGAACTTCCACCCCTTATATTTCTTTTCCTATTGCTATGGGCAGCTAATTTTTTGGGAATGCTCATCTCTGTTACAGGTCTTTCAACTGGCACAGGCCACATCTTTTACTGCAACTATCATTTTCGGAAGGTTCCCTTGTGAGTTCAAAATTAGCAGTGTAAACATATTATTGTACTGTTTCTGCTCAGAAATTACAATAATAATGTTTCAAATAGTGAGCGCAAAAGTACTTTGAATTAGGTTTTTATGTTTTAAGTTCTTAAGCAACATCAAGACCTAGTATAACGTGGGCTCCGAACCACGATCGGGGATTGAAACACGATCGTGGGTTAAACCACGACCGGAGATTGAGCGGAAATTGAATTCTTGTCAAATCAACTCTTACAGTATAGATCAATTTCCCCCCACACTATCTCACCTACAAGAGAACTGAATTGCGTATAATGCCATTCCACTGGTCCCGGCTTGTATGTATTTCAGTAAAAATTTTATCGTCATTCCCAACGACTTTGTGAATGTTGGTAAATAATTATAGCTACCAAAGAAAACTAGTTTGAAAAAAAGTATAGTGTTAACTAGTTTACTGTATATTGTTTACATATTAATAATACAATAATAAATAATCATATAGGTGAAACTTTTTAAGACTACCTCGTAATATGCTACTGACAAAGCATTTACAATAGGCTTATCATTTACAAAATTTCCAGAGAATTTGTTGGGTGACTATGGCTTATTTTCGAATCTGTTTTTAAGTGTAAACTATACCTGAAGTAATGTAGTTGGTATATTTTTAAGTGTAAGTTTGGAGAACTTACCAAAACGAGAGACATCGTGGTAAAAACTCTCCTTTGAAATGACGTGATCTAAACCATGCTCTGCTCCCAGGGCGAAGTACATTAGTTCTTGCCAGAATCATGAAGAATCCTGAAGCCAAGAAGTAAAGTCGTAGAAATTTATTTCGTTTTTAAAAGCTGCACGGCACAAATATTAAAAAAAAATAGTAGAAAAAGCTATACCAGTAAAGCTACTTTTCGAACTTCCATAAGAAACCAGAAAATTTTTTGCCTGCAATTAAGCCAGTGTAAATTATATTTTAAATTTACATTTGTAGATGTAGAACAAATAATTTTGAAAGTAGTAATTTATCATTTGTATTGTAACAAACCTTTTTCTGTCCCAAGTGTGTGGTCTTGTGCTGGTTGTCTGATGGATTGACCAGAAACTCTGTCCCATTCTATGTCGTCCAATCTCTCGCGAACTCCAACATTTCCCCATCCACACTCATCCACTTCAAAGGTGCAATCTCCTGATGATGGAGCCGCAACTTGCGGAGCAGCTATATGCAATATACGAATTAAGTGAAACACAAACTCTTGAAGATTAATACTACGTAAATAATTAATTTTATAAGGTTATGTTACCCTACTCAAAGATGCAGAATTTTCATTTGATTATATTTGAATCAAAATAGTGATAGAATTTTTATTCGTGTTAAATATCGAAAGCTGACACTACATAAGAAAAAAATATTTTATTAGTATTATTAAACTTGAAACATAAATTTTTCATGACTTATAGTATTTACTAATGTTACTTGATTTCAAAATTTTATTTACATTACTCGTATACTAAGGTTGTAAAAATGAACTAAATATGTATTGTAATTAAAGAAACCTTGAGAGTTGTGTGCGATTGTGCGATATAATCTCCAAAACTACTCAACCGGATCAAATAACTTTTTAACCAGGGGAGAGTTAGTTTTATGTAAATGCTTATAGATTACTTTCATGCTTTTACTTTATTAAACTGATCAACCTAATAAAGATGGAGCAAAGTGCACAAGAAACTAATTACTAGATGAGAAATCTTACTATTATTGCACTGTTATTTTCAATTCTTTGATATAGACATGCAATTTGGTATTAGGGGCTACTTGCTTCAAAAAGTAAATACACACACCATTACTTGTTAATTTAATATCGCGGATGCAGAGTTAGTGGTAGATATTTTGATCTGCTGGATATAAAAAGAATGAAACTTGTTACATTGGGCTTATCGACTAATAGGATAGGAAAATATAATTCATTTACATTATTTTTATTACTCCACAAAGAGTGCGAGAGTAGAAGAAACAAGTTTAATACTATGGACGCAAAGGGAGGAAGAAAAAAAATATGCTAAGCACTTGATTAGGATTAGATGGAAACACGAATTATATGAGGAATACAAAGATATGTACATAATAGAGGGGCTAACGGTAAGAAGATTAAAATGGGCGAGACATATGAGTAGAATGCAGGAAGAAAGAACTCCTAAGAAGATAATGAATGTTAGGTTCTCTAGAACAAGATTGTAAGAGAAACCAAGAAAGATGTGGAAAGATAACATATGTAGTGACGCATGATTGATTATGGGGATACTAAAGTGGAGAATAGCAGCAAATCTAGCAGAATAAAGACAAAAACTTAAGAAGACCAAAGTCCATTTGAGGTTATAGGGCTATGCAGAGAGTTAAAACAAAGAAGTGACAATGAGCTGGAGATATTGCAAGAACAAATATTGATTGCTAAATAAAATCAAAGATACGAAGATACAAGAGACTACCAAAGAGACGTTTTCATTGGCGTGGCGAAATAATGATAGACTGAATAGCAAGGAAACTAATTCATTAAGATATCGTAGTTGTTTATGAAAAAGGGGTGGGAGGATCTAAATTTAACAGTAATGATTATGGAAAAATATTGGAAAATAAAATTTTGACCAAATTAAAACATTTTTCCAATAATCCATTTTTGTTCAAAAAATATTTTCACTTACTTGGACAACTTCCAAGCATAAACGATATATCATCTATAGCGATATCTCCAAGGTTATTCTTCCCGATTTGCCCAAGTATAACAATCTGAAAATAATAATATATTTAATCATAAGAATAAAATATATATTTTCAAATTAAAATTTGCATGTGACAAACACAGGACCAAGACAATTTTCTAACCCGAAACTTTTTTTTTGGCGAATATATTCATTGAAAAGAAATGTACTACATGCTTGTACAGAATAAAATTGGTAACATTATTTTAATGCAGTGAAAAGGTTTGCTTCGAAGTTTTATTTTAATACTTCAAGTAAGAAAATGTTTTGTTTCGACGACGTGCCTTAAAGTTAAACTAAACGTGCTTAATACAGAAATACAAAACGAAAGGAACGATGTTTTGGCATACTACACACCGACAAATGATGTGTTAATGAAACTAAATTTTAAAACAGAACAGTGTGTGGTTCCAGCATGACTACTACTTTAGCGTGTTACTTCAACCCGAAGAGTCCGATGTTGCGGTTAACGCAGTCCACAGAGCAGGTGCTGGACGGTGTGAAAATGACATCGTGGCGGTGTTGAAGAACTAGATGAATACGAAGAAACACGGATAACCAAATAGAAACAGTGACACGGTGTTCTTTTAATAAACAGGGTGTATCAGACCACCCGTCCCAGCCACTTTTCGCGATTCGTAGTGCACGTAGATACTTCAAACAAAAAATTGAATGAACAAATCGTATGTAAAAAATCAAATGGTGATACTTTCATATCCAGTGGCGTAGCGGAAATATTTTCACGGGATGTCAACTTCAAAATTTTAAATGGAAAGTGGTATCAATTTCAATTTGTTTGGATATATTATTGAAAAAGAAAGAACTTTTGCAGGAAACACTTTTTCTTAAATTCTACGATTTTGCATCTATGTCTTATTTATTGTTTAATTTATTGTTTACTACAGAACAAAAGCTTTAAGAGGGGCGCTCTGAAAGTCGTGAGCAATATTTCTTCACAACCGTGATCTTTATTTGTAAGTGAAACCAAATATATCGTCTCAATCTATAGACCTTTCCTTTCCTTTTCTACATAGTCTCCATTCTTTTGCGCACATTTTCCCCATCGTTCTCCAAGTTTGAAAGTACCCTTGCGATAGAATTCCGTTCCAGCTGTCCACAGACTGACGCACTGCTTGACGAATGTCTTTATCGATAGCCTCGCATCTGTTCCTTCACAAAACCGAAAAGATAGTAGTCGGGAGGTGCCCTAGGGAGGATGTGGAAGTGTTTTCCACCCAAATCTCCTGATCTGCTCCATAGTGGCACGCGCATTATCCTATTTAAGGATGATCTTCTTTCCAGGGCGCTTATCACGCAAGGCACGACGGAGCTTCAAAAGTGTCTGGATGTAGCGGCCAGAAATCATGCTTTGTTCAGGCTCAAGAAAGTGAACCAGACCACAACCCTGTGCATACCAAAGACGCTCCCTATAACTTTTCCTATCGATTGCAATCCCTTGGCTTTCTTCGGTGGTGAAATCAATTGGTGCCATTCCATACTCTGTCGTTTTATTTCAGTTTCATAATAATGGAACCAGCCGTCCAAAGGTCATCACCTTCATATAAAGATCTCTGAAGAAGGGTTTGGGCAATGGTTAGTCCCTGACGTTTGTGGCCCTCGGTTAATAACCGTGGGACCCAACGGACAAAAACCTTCCGATAACGTAACCTGTGAATCATTTCTTGCACCGCACTATGTTCAACACCAATTTTTGCAGCGATATTATTCACAGTGATAAGTTTTACCCCTATCTCCCCTAATCAGCTCATCAACCTTTACCTTGTTGCGTTTCGTTTAGGCATTTCGAGAGTGCGTGCTGCGTGGCTGATGTTCGATAATCGTGTTTCCATTATTAAAGTGTTTCACCCATCTCCTAACACCGCTATCACCCATGCACACATCTCCATAGGCACGCTGCAGTCTGCGGTGAATTTCAGAAGCAGATTGGACCTCTTTAACAAGAAATTTAAACAGCACGGTGTCGAAACGAAACATCGCTGCAGGTTATTTTGGAAATCCTGTTTGTGGTTACGTGCTAGCAAAAAACAGCGTCAACGTCTGGAAAGAAAGAAACAAATGTCTGTAGATTGAGATGATATACTTGGTTTTACTTACAAGTAAAGATTACGGTTGTGAAAACGTGTTGCTCATAGAGTAGTTATATAGTATAAGAGGTTTCAGCTGCTCTTCCACTGAAACTGTGGAGACCGTGGCACCACCACTCAAGGAAGTTGGGTTCTACGAACTATTAAAAACAACAACGAATCAAATCATTCAGAGCGCCTGAGTCTGATAGAATTAGAAAATGATGCACTTAGCTACTGCCAGTAGCATACGATACAGTCAGTTACAACTCTAGCCGGTAGTGTCGCAGAATCACTTTCGTTGCAATGTGGGAAAAAGTTAATTCCCATTAGTTATATAGGAAGTAGTTCATTAGGGTAATCAATGATGTTGCTTACGACTTTCAGTATGCCCCTCGTAATTAGCAGTTACTTTAAAAGAACACCAGATAACACATGTTCTGCATTGTTGTTGAAAATTCTTTATATCATACAGTGTCAAACGTTATGACATATCTGTACATATCTGTACGTATCAACAAATCAAAACAATATTGCAGGACTGTATAGTTTGAATTGCGGGGTCGGAACCAATTCAAAATAGAAAAGAAAAAAATCACTCATGGGTTTTAAGTTAAACTACGTATGAAACAAATTTGATCTAAAGTATCAGCAATAAAACATAAAACAAAAATTAAAATTTAAAAGTTATGAAATTATTGCCCCTCTCCCGGGTTTCTTAACGGGTTACCTAACTTATGAAAACGTTTGAACAAAAATCACTTTTCACAAAATTTGCACAAATAATTGTTCAAAAATAGTACAAATAAAGTGAAGGTAAAAAATACAATAAATAACATGAACTGCAAATTCTGTACATTCTTCCCAAAATATCATACTTGGACAAAATAAACTAACAATACATGTTCAAAGGATCGTCCAGTACTTGCGATGCACATGCGAATGCGTACCTGGACATTGTTGACTGCTCTTAACACTTCATTTGGACTTAGTGCACGGCAGACATTACGGATCCTCTCCATCATGTCCTCTCTTGTAGTAGGACGGTCTTGGTAAACCAGCTCCTTGACACGTCCTCTAAAGAAAAAAATCAAGCGGAGTCAGGTCCGGTGAAGGAGCTGGCCAGGAAACCGGCCTCCTCTTTCGATTCACCTGTTTGGAAATAAACGTTCAACAGTTTGTCTGGCAACTCTTGCAAAATGAACAGGGCAACAGTCTTGTTGTATCCATATCATTTCACGAGTTGCTAGTGGGACATCTTCCAAGAACTCACAAAGAACATGTGACAAAAATATATAGCGTATTCTACCCCTGTCAAAGTACCTTCGAAGAAATAGGGACCGATTATTTGGCCTCCCACTACACCACACCAGACGTTAAGTATCCAGATATATTGGTTGTCAACTTCACATACCCAGTGAGGATTCACGCTGGACCAGTAGTGAGCGTCGTGTATTTTGACATCTCCATTACTCTTGAAGGTTGCCTCATCCGTCCACAGAATGTTCTGGTGAAAACAGGGGTTCCTGGCGTTCATCCACTGATAAAACTCCAGACGGTTATGGAAATCTTGTTCTCGGAGTTCCTGATGCAGGTGAACATGCTAAGGATGCAACGAGTTATTATGCAGAATCCTCCAAAGAGTCATGTGGCTCATAGCACCATCAGTGGCTAATTGTCTTATCGATATTTGGCGATGCATATGGACTGCGGCAAGGATGTCGGGAGACCGATTATCCTGAACACGGCGTTTGATCTGTTGAGGTTTGTTGTGATGAGGTTGAACATGCCCAGTCCTCTTCACACGAAGTGCCAAGCACCGAAATACTTTTCTCCACTGCCGAGCACGATCGGGAAACCGTTCACCATATTTTTTGTTTGATGCGTTTACGTGCACTACGAGCCGAGAAAAATGTCTGGGACGGCTGGTCTTGATAGTAGCAATTCAAGAACAAATAACAATCTTAGATGCCAAACAGTAGACTTTAGCGAAAATTGTTTCCTATAAAAGTTGTTTCTTTTTCAATAATACTTCTAAAGAAGTTGAAATTGTACCACTTTCTATTTGAAATTTTGAAGTTGACACTCCGTGGAAATATTTCCGCTACGCCACTGGATACTAAAGCAACACCATTTGATTCTTCGCATTTGATTTGGTCATTTACTTTTTCGTTTGATGTGTTTACGTGCACTACGAGCCGAGAAAAATGCCTGGGACGGCTGGTCTTGATAATAGCTATTCAACAACAAATAACACTCGTAGATGCCAAACCGAACACTTTAGGGAAAATTATTTTCTATAGAAATTGTTTCTTTTTCAATAATAGTTCCAAAGAAATTGAAATTGATACCATTTTCCACTTGGAATTTTGAAGTTGACATCGCGTGGAAATATTTCCGCTACGGCACTGGATATGAAAGTATCACCATTTGATTTTCCACATACGATTTGGTCATTTTTTTTGTTTGTTTGTTTGAATTTCTACGAGCCGAGAAAAATGCCTGGGACGGGTGGTCTGATACACCCTGTATACTCTCTGCTGTACATAACATTCAATCGCGCATTGTGAACGCAATCTTTTGACATAATGATATCGATAAATGTATTATTTATAAGTGGCCAGTCAAACCTTTTATTTGCTAAGAAGAATGTCTTAGCAAAGGTAGCACAGTCAATTCAAATTGTTATACAGCAGAGAGATACACGTATACTGTAATTTCCACCGTGGGTATTGCCATGAAGAACGTAATAAACTCTGGTATAAGCAATTTTTCATTAAACAATTTACAAGAGCTAGGTTACTCTTGGAGGATAATAAAAGTGGGAGAATGGAACATTTGTTTATCAAAAACTTGCCCCAGTCATTTTTCACAGAATCGTCTCAAAAGAATTCACCCCAATTTTTATCTGAATTTTTCTAAGAGATATGCTTATGTCATGCTATAGAGTTTTTAATGAAATATTGATTCGTGGTAAATAAACAATATCATTAGAGTCGTTTTCGGAAAATCGTAATTTTTATTTTCATGCTTCAGTAACCCACCATTATTTTGGGGTGTAGGAAGAAAATTTGATCTCTCTTGTTGATGAATTCTATAGAAAAAATAAAACCTAAAATTTTGTCTGGATACATTAAACGGTATGAATTCTAGGTGATTATACATACATTGGAGACGATGGACGAATCAACGAACGGACAGACAATTTTTTTGTATGTAAGACGTGTAAATCCGTTGAAAAAAATGAAATATTTGAGTTTTATGTCCCACTGTTATACCGGCTAGGCTAAAGGAGACGCTGATGATGAGAAATGAATGAAAATGGTGGAATGAAGAAAGTGGAAGGAAACGGGAGAATACCGAGAAAACCTACGCACATGACATTTGTCCATCACAAAGTCCACTTGGCGCGAGCTGGATCGAACCAGAGACCGCACGCACCAAAGTAAATCCGTTGAAATATCGAGTTATGCTTTCATCATGATCACCATCGTCTCCCGAAAGGAAAAAATAACATAGTAATAAAATTTATTATGATATTACTGTACAATAATACATACTTGAAAAGGATTCGCTGATGCTACAGGCACCTCAGCTTGGTACCACGCGTTTCCAGCTTCACCAGATAGAGTCCAAATCACTTGCTCCTTCTCTTCTCTTACGTCACTAAGCAGTATGCTCAATGTTCCAATTCCGTTGCCATACATGTGAGTCCAGAATCGCATACACAATGGTGTATCAGGAGCTGAAACAACCGACTATGTCACAATGCACTTAAATGCTTAAACATACATGAAGAAAACAAATTTTATAACGTTATTTGGGTATTATATGTAATTTATATTAGAAAATTTGATACTATGTTAGGAATACACATTTAGTTTCATTAATTTCTTAACAGTATGTATTTTTACTTTAATTAATTAGTGTGTTTATTCTTGAAATGTGAAGAAAACCGCTACAGCTCGTTTTCGAGAAAATTACAAATTTTGACTTCCAATGTCTATTACATTACTCTTATTTTTGGATATAGAAGCACATGGTGTTTCAAAATGAATATCGGGGATTTTGACTTTGTACTATTTATTACATTTAACATACAATTACAAATAATACATCAAATGAAAAAGAATGCAAACAGTGTTTGCTAAAAGTGTTCAATTTGAACATCATTCGTCACACGGCGCACATCGAGTCGATAGGTGAGAAAGGCGTATAAACTTTCCGCAGGGATATGGCACAAAACATATTCAATTTAGGGGTGTGTCGTTGCAAATGTAGGGATTTGCTCACCCCCAGATGCGAACATTATGAGCGTTCACGTCGCCACTTAGCTGAAATGTCGATTCATTACTGAAGACGACATTATTCAGAAAATCTTCAATAACATTTCATTTGCAAACTTGGCACGTAAAACGTAGTCTGTAGGCTTTAGAGTTTGTAGCAACTGCAAACGATAAGGACGTAGTTGTAACAGTCTCCTTAAAATTCTCCACACAGATGGTTGCACTATAACTACGGATTCAGTCTTTTCAAAATGTAATACAGAAAAGTCTTTCTGTTCACTAATCGCCATCTTTGCTACTAGCGCTTTCTAACGGCAGACAGACGAAACAGTGGATGCGTATGCGTGCATACAAAATTGTTTGATTTTACGTATTGATGTATTATTTATAATTGCAAGTTAATTGTAATAAATACTACAAACCCTTAAAATCCCGATATTCGTTTTGAAACACCCTGTAAATTAAAAAAAAAAACTACGAAGTGTGTGAGTCTGTTGAGATATGGAAATTGTTTTGACAACTAAAATATTTTTTTCGCCTTTATCGTCATCTGAAACTAAATAGGAAACTAAAACCTGATATAAATATATAAATAGAAGTACCGTCAGTATTTCATGTCCTTAAATTAAACCTCTCTTCTTTTTGTAACATTGATTATTTGAAAAATAATTTATCAGGAATATTGAAGTCCTTAACATCGAAATAAATTCAGGCCAAGCACACTGTTAATGAGGTACTAACAAAGGGATATTTCTATTTGGAGTGTTAAAGATCGATACACTAAAGTTTATCTGAGCTGCTTTTTTTTTTTTTAAGTAGTAGTACCAAGGCAATCTTTACCTAGCAGATATGGTAGCACCGAACCGACTGACACATTTACACATTTCAAACTTGAATATTGCGTAGGTGTAATAACAGGGGTTGATTGGCGGGGTGGGAACCGAAAGAGGAACCTTTTTTCTTTCTTTTCTTTCTTTCCTTTTTCTTTTTTTTTTTTTTTTTTTTTAGATGAAACTTCAATGTTGTCGACATGGTAAGGTTCCGTCTTGGAATGCCATATTGGCTTGTGTGAAGAAATTTGAAGAGACTGGTAATGCACTTCTGACACACTTAGTTTCGTAATAAATACGAACTGAGGTAACACGATGCTCTGTGCTCCAATGCTCCATTGCGACTGACCATATAATGTGGCGCTCTTTCCTCTTTCGATTGCCATCCCGCCAACCATAAAATATTACGCTTGGGCAATATTCAAGTTTGAAATGTGCAGTTGGCTCAACATTACCCTGTATAAATATTCAGAGAATAAAAACACTCAAATTTAATGGAATCATGTTAAAACCTTGAATTTTTAATAGAGTTATATTTGAAAATGAAGATAACATATTGACCACAATGGATGCAAGTGTTTGCGTAAGTGTGCAACTAAAAATACATATGACATCGAGATGTGGGTCAAATATAGTGCTGCTACATTGACAAGTGGACATGTTGCGTGTGCAGGTTCTAGTAATTAACATTTAGAAAAAAAACATGACACATTTATGTTTTACAAATATTTAATGATGTTGTATTTCGCAGAGCAATATTCAATGTTAAGATAAGTCACATATCATTATAATACCTAATATACACTTCAAAGAATATTTATAATTCTCAATTAGTTTCCGGTATGTGCTGTTTTATAGTTGCTAAGTTTAATAGGAAACACTCACGTGTTGGATCAAATTCAGCACTTGATAATCTTGCTACATCCCCAGGACGTCGGGGAAAAGAAGAATCTATAAATGCATAACCTCCTTCCATTCCCCCATGCATGAAACTAGAGCGGTCTGTGGCTGGTCCTGTGGAAGGATTTCTGCTTCCTCGCCCCTAGAAAATGAAATATGAAGCCAGGTTTTAAAGATGGAAAGTATAAATATATGATCACTATACATTTTTTTTAAAGCCAACTGTATTGGTGGATCTTTCAGACAAATAAACATCTCAAATAAATTTATTATTATTTGTATAGCCCATAGAAATATAAATAACTCATAAACACTTCACTTGTTTATTGTATTGCGATTAAATATATCTCGCAAAAGAAACCAATTAGAAATTCTCACAAAAATCAACAGAGACTGAAGTGAACAGTAGACGGGATAAGACTAAAAACTATTTATTATACTGCCATCTAGGAGTGACACTTCTAAATATTAGTCACATCTCCTACCAACGAGGGGAGGGGTACTTTGTGCCCACCAACTTAAAATAGCAAATTTTATTAGACACTCTAACGTCCAATTTGAACCACCGTAAGGCATTCGCTTAAGCTAAACGTGTTGGGTAATAACATACCATATTATCTTACAATTTTAAAGAAACGATTAGAAGAGTAATTACAAAAATATGCTGTGGTGGGCACAAAGTGTCGCTTCGTTGGTAGTCCGAGGGTTAATATATTTTGTAAAATGGTTAAAAATGTTAATTTGTTTTAGTATGGTTCATTTTTGTCATGTCCCTAAATGAATATCGTAAATAGTATTGGCTATATGTTCAAATTCTCTAGGCACACACACAAGCCTTAACTAAGATAATTAAAATATATAACCCTTGTCGTGTTTCATGCTATATTTGGTGACTTACGTAACTATTCAGGACTATGAAATTTTTGTATACAACACATTCATTCGATAAAATTTCATTGCTATCGTTGGATTTCTACTTAAGTTATTGCTTTCTTTTTGTGTTTGGAGTTCCTATCTTAGAATTCAGTAAATAAACAGGTAATAATTATAATTTATCCAACTAAAACTATTTAAAATATGTTAGGTTACAATTTGAGAGATAAATGGCTGGGTAGACCTTGTGCTGTTTATAAAGAAAGCAAGGAATTTACTGACTTAAGAAAATCCACTTCATTCGTTATCTTGTACATTATGTTAATGACATTTACACTAGAGTGTGATAAATATTAGAGCACATGGAAATTCTTAATGTTTAATGCAAAGGCAGCGATGGTATTGTTAATAGTTGCGTGCTTGCACATAGTCACTAATTATAAAATTATACAAATGTAGCTGGGTTAAAGGAAAGCCCACCAAGGTTATAAAATCAATAGACCTTCAAAACTAATAGAGCTAGTTGCAGAAGTCACGCTAAGTATTGTCTAGAAGGTCGCCTTTGACGTGCTTGAGATGCGTTATAAATCTGCTAGAACAGGACGCACGGAATAAGCAGCTCAGTGGGTAGATAACTCCATGAATATTTTATAAGAATTCCCTGACGAAGAAAAAATGTACGGGAGAACGCAAATTTTAGGTTTTGCATTTCCATATTCATGCATTATCTCCTCCGGATCTGTTCTTTCTGAAGTTGAATCTGTTATACGTAAGAGTTTTTTTTTTTAAACATTAGGTATTCACTGTTTTAATATTTTGTGAGTGGGCGCTTTTACGGCTTTTTCTATTCTTTTAGCTTCGAAAACTCCGTTATACACGCCCAACTAGAGACTTAAAATATAGAACTATTTTCATAATATGATATTCATAATTTATCTTTGACTAAATGCATTATATTTCTTAAGTTTTCCTCTCTCTCTTTCGTTACAGAACAAATAATTCCATCATTTTATTATTAATAGTACAAAACAAAACGTGCCAAAGCAATAGTATTATACTTTCTTATCAATATATACTTTTATCAATCCAATGTACTTTGTACGGAAATTTGTTTTTGATTGCAACAGAGGGAAATCACTTTCAAGAGAGAGAAACAAAGAAAGACGAAATTACCAGAATCCAATCAAAATCGTCATTTTCGTCATTTGTCCATCCACAAAAGCCCCCTTCAAAAGTACAATGTCCTCGGCACTCACTGCCAGCTTTCAGGGCAATATTATCAACAGCAATGAATCCTCGGTATTTCCTATAAGGGTCTCCTGCATCTTTTGCAATACCTTCAAACACAATCTAAAAGTAAGAAACAAAACAAAAATAAAAATAGAAATTATACAATCATATATTGTTCAATTTCCTTGTACTGAGTATTTAGGTGAGGTGTAAATACTTGGACATTAGAATAATAAATTATTTACACGTAAATAGAGAAAAAAAATCATGAAATATGTTAAGAAATTTAAGATCTAAAAGGCCCTGTGCAGAGTCGTTTTTGCAGCTGCATTAAGACCTTGACTAACGCGTGATGTGATCTTCCGTATTTAGAAACACGTTAGTGAAGATAACTTTTTATATCAAAAAAGGTCAGTCACAACTTTTTCGCAGAGTTGTCCAAGCAAAACAAGAAAAATCAACATAAGAGAGATCTATTATTTTTTACTTTGATTTTTTGTGTTGTGTTTGGATAACCCTGCGAAAAACTCGTGACTGATCTTCTTCGATGTAAATGGTTGTTATCTTTACTTACACGTTAGTAAATACGGAAGATGGCATCACGCGTTAGTCAAGGTCTTAATACAGCACTAAAAACGAACCTCACATAGGGCTCAAAATTGTTAAATATTAAGGAATTATCTAGACTTAAATATATATATATATATATATATATATATATATATATATATATATATATATATATATATATATATATATATATATATATATATATATAAATTTATAGATACATTTATAAAAGTTAAAAATTTCATAGATATTAGATTTTGAAACTTGTTAGGATTTTGAAGTTGTTAGTTTTTACCTGGTGATCGCGGTTATATGTATAAAGTAGTTCTGCCAACATCCAATTGTTATTTGTTGGATCTCTTGTTCCCCACAGAACACGATCAAAGGACCCCGGGACACCATCCTCTGTTACAGGATGTAACAAAACTCGAAGACCTGCGGCGCTCAATCCATCCATGGAAAAACTGCGTTAGTAACAAGAAGTATATATTTAAGAATTTGATAATTTAAAAAGGTAAATTTTTGCATACATTTAAAAATATATTAAAGATTTTCTCACATACTTTAGATTTTATTAAGCAGAAAATAACATTGAGAACTAAGAAGATAGCCTAAATTATGTGATAGTGCAGAGTAAATAGTGTTTTGAGTTAGCAAGAGAGAGATAAATTTATTTATACATACTTCTGAGATTTATGGGCTAAAGCCTGTTACGTGCAAGGGATGACGTTCCCCGGCAAGCATACTATTCGGGAAAGGGGAAGGAAGGAAGCACCCATGAACGTGTGTATTAGGTACCATTCCGCAATATGCTTGGTGTGCATGAGAAAACTCACTCAAGATAACTGGCCTGAAAAAGCTGTTACATCTTTCAGACCTAATGGCTCCACCGGGAATCAAACCCAGGACCATTGACACAGAAGCCGAGAGCGTTAGCTACTACGCTACGCGGGATCACGAGAGAGAAAAGGAAATGAAATGAAATCTTTACGTTTTACCTCCCACGATTATGCCGGCTAGGCTAAAATAGACAGTGATGATGAGAAATGAATTAAATGGTGGAATGAAGAAAGTTGGAGGAATCGGGAGAATCCCGAGAAAACCCACGTACACGCGTTTGTCCACTACAAAGATCACTTGGCGTGAGCGGGGATCAAACCAAGAACCTCATCCACCAGAGGTGAACGCAGAACCACTGAGCTACAGCGGCCCCACTATGGGAGAGAGAGAGAGAGAGAGAGATGTGAATCCAGAACTTGGCTAAAGGAACTATACAAATCCATGAATTATTTTGTCTATTGTAAAGTGGATCAAGTGTGATAAGCGCTACTTTATCCAGTTTAAATTTAGGCCTTAAGGAGAGTCCTCTAGAGAAAGAAAAAAGAGGAAAATTATCTATAACAGACATTCAAAGTAGGAGCAACTGATCTAAGAGAAAATTAATTTTACAAGATGCTAGAAATAACTTCGTGTCATACTGTATCTAAACTAACTCGGGAGTATTTGAGTGGGTATTACTTTTAGAACGCAGATGAATAATATTTCTGCATTAAAAGTACACTACGCAATACTAGAATATTCTACTTAACTTCTTGTTAGAAATAAGTTGTAGCCTAAAAAATAGAGATATTATAAACTAAAATTGCATATTGTAATAGTTCTTTTATCCTTATTTTAACAGTATTCCATTTTTAATGAATATCCCACTTCATAGACTTTGCTCCAACTCTATGGGTTAAGGCAGTCAGGAATACAAAACTTGGTTCTCCTTAAAATAGTTTGCGGTGTATTTCATGTTCAGACTAGTGCCTTGTATCTTACAATACACTGAATTTTAATGTTAAGCATTAAACATTTATAAGGGAAATCCGTATTACATATTAAATAATTATTTAATTTCAACGAGAGACTTTCTACTTTCCAAAAGTATGTAATATAAGGAATATCATCTTTTTCAAGTTTTAATAACAAAATTGTACGTACAAGTATAACGTACAACAACTATTTGAAACAAATAAATAAGAATAGAAATCTTCCTTCATAAAACCTATTTTAAATAGTATAAAAACTACAAAGGAGTAACTATAAGTTGATGAATGATTCACTGTATTCATAATTCATAAGTTACTTTATATATAGCATACAAATGCATATATGAAAATATATGGCATTATATTTTCAATAAAATCATGGCCAAATCTCTTTCGCAGTTCAATATCTTATTCACAAATATATTGAAAATACCACCCATGAAACGAAATCTTTCAAAATCCTCTTTAAATATTCACTTCCTTCTTGAGCGTATAGACAACCACGAGAAAAGAGCTTCGAACTAACCTTGCCCTTAGAATTTTTTTTCTGACTTCTGAACACGAAATGACTTTGATGTCACGCTCTTCGACTAAGTTCAATACTCAAGGTGTTGAGTGCATTCACTTTCAATAATTGATTGTTACTTCCGTAACGTGAGATATTAAAGAACTTATTGAGCGTTCTACAAAAGAGCAAATTTTATTTTTAAAAAAAAAGATTGTGGTTTTTTAGACTAAGTATTTACTATACCAACAAAATAAAGTAGACAATAATGCTCAAAATAAAATTAAAGAGTAGGAAAATGTGTTATTAAGAAAGTAGAATATGTCTTCTCACTAGCTTTTAACTTTGGTTTTGTTTAAATAAAATATTCCTTGCCTTTTCTAATTTGGTATTTTTATCCTACTACTTCTAACAAGGGAACCTATCCAAGTGTAACTCTGATTTCGAGTCGAGACTATGGCCGTTGGATACCTTGTACTAAAAGAACATAACACGAAAAGGGACACATTCTCGATCGCAACCGTTGCAGAGATATAAGCGTGAAAAGTTAGAAATTGAGCTTCATACTATACATTACAAAGTCAGATTTCGGGTCAGATTTTTCGGAAACGGTTGGGTAAGGGAACTCAGCGAATACATATCAAATTTGTGTGGGGAGCCCAGCACCTTTTGAATGAAAAATTTGTGTCCAAGGGGCACTTGCAGGATCCCAGGCGGGGTCCAACTCAAAATTTGCAAGTGTTAAGTTTCAACATTTTATCTTATCTTGATTAGGAAAATAATAACGTTGCTGGTTTTTTGAAAGGTTGATTTTACCATAAAAGTCGTGGGGATCAATGTGACTCTTGTTTGTTATTGGCTGAAAGGCCAATTAAAAGTTAAACTTCTACACACACACAAAAAAAAAAAAAAAAAAAAACAAGAAAATTGATATCCAAGTTAGAGAAAACTTTGATTTTCCTGTACTTTTGCGATTTTCGTCCCCCATTTTGGACGAAATGACGATTAGGGAAAATCAAAATCCTTTGTCTGTCAGAACTTTGTGAGATAATTCGTTAGGCTGAACGAGGATAAGCCCAGATGATGCAAAATCTCTGGAAAGTGTTGTTTTCTTGATTTATACTTTATCAGTAATGCTTAGTGTACATTAAACTGTAATTGCATAAACATACAAGAAAATACTACACTTTGGCCAAATATGAATATGAAATAAATTCATATTTCTATCGAAACATATTCTTTTAACATCAAATTTAGCTTACAAAAAATTCTTCTCAGTCAAATTCTGAAATGCGTTTTCTGCCATAGTTTAAAACTGTCCATCTCTATTCCTTCCTTACGCATATTGGTGATGTTGAATTAACGATAAGGTATTTATACATACCTGAATGTACAGCACTTCCCTTCTGCACCAGTAGATTCCATTACTGGACTTTCGAAAAAGGCACTTTGTTCTATTCTTACATCATGCGCATCCTTCAATAGAAGGGACGTTTCAAAAAATATATATCCGCCTTAAAAGGAAAAGAAATAGAAAATGAATCTTTTACTTTTGCTACTACAGTATTCTTTGATTCATGACTTCGATCTTAATTACTTGAGAAGTAAAGTGAATTTGCAAATGTTATCATCTTTGTTGTTAAGCTTAAGCGTGTGTATATTCGAAGAAACATACATAAACATGTTTTCTAAATAAGTAGAGAAGGTAAAGGTCTATTAACCATAGAAATCCATAGGACAAAGGAAGAAAGAAGGATTGTTAGTCCAAAGAGCCAATTGTATAAACGATACACCTAATTTAAGTTTGAGCAAACATTCGTTTTGAAAATAGAGATTATTCTTAACTTTCTTCGCTTAAAAAAAAAAAAAGATGTTTAGATACGAACCTAGAACAAGGGGTAAGTTTCAATATTGAACAATTATTTCGGACAAGGATTTTAGTGTGTTTTGTTGATTAGTTAAAACACGACACTAACACGAGCTTTTCTCTAAGTAGCTTCAACATGTAACAGAGACCTAGCATCATTGTGAAATATCAAATAGCATATTATTTTAAATGCTTCAATAAAATTTTATGATAATTTGAAGAAAAAATAATGTAGGTCATAACAGCTGAGTTAGGTGGTATATGATTTCCTACAACATGCCAAGCATTCTTAAGAAAAAAAAAGAATACTGTCTACCAACCTCTGTTTTGAAGGTCATATTATCTTAACTGTATGTAGCCAATTACAATGCTTTGGGATGAATACAATTTACAACTGGTTAAAGAAAATTTGCATATGTTTGATTAAATTCCATCTATGACTAAGAGTGAACACTTTTCAAAGAGAGGTGATAGACTAGTTTTCTCTTCAAATGACTATAAATTGGTCTAAATCAAAATTTAGTACCTTTTATGTGTGAAAGCGATTTACTTTCTCCTTTTGTGTATAAAGAAATTTTTCATAAGGAAACATTTTATTTCATGTTACTAATATCAATTTCCTAATACAAACTACTGTGAATTGAAACTTGTTTGTAAAGAAAATTCCAATACAGAAAGTGCTATTTCTTTTAAAAAATCTAGGGAAACAATAAAGACATATTATTGCACAGTTCCACAACTTTTGCATTCAAATGAATTAATTTTGATGACTGTTGTTTTCGTTTCACTTTCAAATTGCTCAGATTTTGAATAATATTAATTTTTATTTTGAAGAAATTCGAAGTAACAAAGGAAACTTACCTCTATCGGCGTCGTCTGCATCGCTTGCATCTATTCTTGGACCTCCAAGCCAATTTGAAACAGTGCCGGTACCGAGTTCCCAATTGAGTTGGGTTCCATTTCTGTTTTGCCAGTCACACGTAAAAAGATCATTTTCTAGTCCAAAATCACAAAGTTCTAGTTTCCAAAAGAAATAATGTCATTACAATCTTTAAAAAAAAATCTATATACAAAATAAATAGACGAAAATATACACTTAAGATATACATGCTATATTACAAGTAGATTTCCTCACACATTTGATCAAAATTGTTATTCTATTCGAAAATAATAAAAAAAGAACAGTTTTATTACTATTAAAAGTAAAAAATATCCTTTACTTAGAAATAGATTAATCTCTAATCAAATGAATAAAATACAAGATTTTAAAATATTGGTAGTTAGACCACGTAGTTACCAATTGATGTGAATATTAAAAATTGTCCGTGATATTTTAGATCTTTTCGCCACCCTTTCTTAAACGACAAAAGACGCGGTAAAAATAACAGGCTAAACTGTAGAATGGCTCATAATAGAAAAAAATAATTGAGAGTAAACTTTTAAAAACTGCTTTGAAAACATTCTTCCGGCTCTTCACAATGTTCATGATGCCAAGGAGCAATTTTGTGCATACATATGAACTTGTGAGTAGGTGTTTTTACTACCTATGTGAAAGCTTTAGCGTAATGCTTTACAATTAATATTGATAGTTAAATTCATTGACACAGAACTCCCTTTCATGTTGTACAGATTGTGTAACTAAAGTAATTACACTTTCAATTTAACTAAAATCCTACTGCATACCATAGCATGCTAAGCTAAAAATAATTAAATGGATTAAGAGAGTTGAAAATTCGTCGCCACATAAATGAAACTCACACTTGGGTTCTATTATGATAAGCTAAGTTTGTATACTACAGCATTTAAAATTAGCTTATCGTACGCGCCTTTGGTATGGGAGATCCGGGTTCGATCCCCGGTAGTAGTCCAGGTTAAGCTGTAGATCTATGTCTCATATAGCCTAACTATTAAAGGGGACACTGAACTTCAATGTAAACAACTAACCAACTACACTTAATACACGATTTGTAAATATTTTGTTATTATTTATTCGTGATTGTTGTAAAAATCATGATTAGATTATACAAATCAATAAGAGCATAACACCTAAAGAAAGCTGTTACTAATACTAAATATGGAATTGAAATTTTAGAAGTTTAGATTCTAACTTACAGCTAGTATAAACTATTTGAATGGAGATTAAGATTTTCTTACCCGAATCTTGTCTTTTTACTCTGGGCTGAAAACAAAATACAAAAGGAAGTTTACATTTTCAGTAAAATCAACAAATCCATTGTGTTCTCAAAAGAATTATCAAGAATTATTTTTGAATCATTATAAAACATAAAAACACTTGGACATGGAAGTTATGTTCTCTACAAGTATGTTATTTTCGTATGTTCTCAAATAGAAAATATATGCTACTACTAAGTAAACAAATACTCATTAATATATATACTCTAATATAACTAAACAGTATGCTTTAATTAAAATTGAAGATTCCTTTCATACTAGGAACAAACAGTTTAAAATATAAGTTCCTGTTAGGAAAACAATTTTTGAATTGTTAACTTCAATAGAAATATTACAGCTACAATAGTATATTAGGACTATGATGAATGGTCTTAATGTATTGAATAGAAACAAGAACGAAACATGGAGAAACAGAGGTAATAAGGATTAGCGGGCAATGAGGATTATCAAAATTTCTCTGAAACAATATCCATAAATTCATTTCTGACACTAGTTGCAACATGGTCATAGTAACATTAAACATTGTGGCTAAAGACTTTAATCTGTCAGGCAGTGGTTAGTTAGTTAGATTTAAAGTTAACGTCCCACTCTATATGAGACGGGGACTTACAACTTAACGTGGAATGCAAACCACATGAGATCCTGCCGGGAATCGAACCCAGTCTTCCACGCCAAAGGCGCGTCCGCTATCCACATAACCACGAGGGAGCTCTTGGAGGTCAATAGATTCAAGCTATTAGATATATTTTTTAAGCAATATGTTACAAATTTATGTTTTTTCTTGCTTAAATTATGTTACAAACTTTGTGGTTCCGCATTTTCAATTGGAGATTCATTTACCTGCTATTAAGTATCATGTCAGTATTCTCACATTTTTAATTTGCGCATAACATATACAATACCTGGTTATAACAAATGATTGACCATGTTTCATAAATTCACTGTAGCTTTATTATTAGACATACTATCAATGCATCACTCGCATCAGTCTGTTGTAACAGTGCAACGTCACATCCGAACTAAGTTCAACAAAAATTCGCCAACTGCCAAGTCCATTGACTTAGCAAAAACTCGCATAGGCTTAGGTCCGGAGAACGTGAAGGCCATGACATAAATTGTTTATTATCATCCCCATCACGACCGCTTCCTCAGTGACTGCAGGGCGACCACTTGATTTCCCCCTACAGAGTCATCCTGAATCTGTAAACTCTACATACCATCGCTGTATTATGGGAATATCTGTTTGAAGGTAATGGGAATCATAATGATCACATCGACAAAACTATTCTTCACTAGCAGAAATACCCGCTCTTCACACGGGAAGAATAATGTTTATGGACATTTTTGAAAGTAAAGAAATGCATGAAATACATAACGACGAGCAATCCGCTTTGCCCGTATCTTTTCTCAGGTCAGTTGAGATGCCCATTCTATGCACGAGAACGTTAATGCAAATTATGCAATGATCTGAAAGGTATACAACCGGCACCACAGAAATAACGGTTGGCTTGTCCACCTCACATGCACTATGTTCACTATAAATAATTTTTGGATAAATTTTAACTCTCCCCAATCCCCTCTCGAGTCGAAAATAAATCGAGAAAGAAGATTAAGTTTAGCGAATGTGTGTGTGTGTGTCTGTACAAAGTTTGGTGGCTCTAGATGGCGTTTTCTATGCTAAAATCTAATGACAAACACACACACACACACACACACACACACACACACACACACACACACACACGCACACACACACGTTATTGTCAATATATATTTATGTGTTGTTTTCTCTGTGATCTTACAAAAATAGTTTTGGGGGTGTATAAATTTTCTGTCAAATATTACATTAGCAGAAATACTGTCATTTATTTTTGATGTTTCTACAATTGTTCTTAGTGTTTTCAGTCCACAAACAGTCTTCAGAACGCGTTTGATTACTTTGCCATCCATTTCCTGATATTCTTGCAATCAGAAAGTGTCGTTACAAAATCATATTAGTAAAATATATTATGTTCGTTTTCCTCGCCGACTGTATTTTGTTCCTCATAACCATTTATAAGTAGTTTTGCCATATATATTTTAATACTCTTCATTCTTAGGTAAGAATCGTTTTTGTCGAATAAGAAAACAAGTTTTGTAAACGTACTTTTCTTTGGCAACTTTACATAAGAAAATACGAATGATATGTTACTAAAATTAAGTCATACTCCAAGTAGCCATATGAGCTAGTTGATTTAACTATTTTAACAATTAATGAATTTCGATGAGGTTGAAGTAGCACCAGGCGTATGTGAAACTTTAACACAATTCGGATAACACAGAACAACTGTGTTCAATTAATACTGTGACTTTTTATTGTGCACACACTCTTATGGGAAGAGGCAGCAATTAAATAATCTCATTACTCAAAATAAAACATCAAGTTCAGTTCACGTCAGAAACACATGATAAAGTGTTATACATCATATAATAAACTTATATTACTTAAACTTATACACTTAAGTAATAATCTAACAGCTAAGCTTAGATATTTTACGTTTTTTTGTTTGATTCTCATTTTTAGATTCTAAATGCTTTGTAGAGCAGGAAAAATAAAGTTCATTTTTTTAGTTTAACGTCCTACATTTATGCCCTTTAGGCTAAGAGGAGAAAAATAGTGGAATGAGAATGTGAGAGGAAACGAGTGTACCACGAGAAAACGCACGAGCACGATCTTGCCCACCACAAACTTACTTGGCCGGAGACCGAAGGAGGGGCCACGTGCAACAAAGATGGGCACTCTACCACTTAGTCACTGCGTTCCCTATTTTATAGAGTAGTAATTAACTTTGAGTAATTTCCCATACTCTTTGCAAAGTGTATATAATTGCTAATTGATACTTACCGGATTCTGAAATGTATCCTCAATGTCTCCTTGAATTGGAATAGCGACAGTGTATTGATGCGTAGCAGTTAGAAACACCATCCACACATGTATAGATGATACGAACTCTTTCACTTCCATATGTTTCCAATACATCTTCGCCCTGTAAAGGAGAAACAGTTCTTTAGAAACTCTATTCATAAAAGGATGAACTGTGTGCGTCACGCTAATTTCTAAAGAGTGCGTTTTCTGCCTACCTGACACCAACAGATGTCGCTAGTGTGGAGGTAATTTGCAGATTTAAAACTATTGTAACAATATAACTATAGCTTAAAAACTGCATTGTTTCAATTTAGTTATTTCAAAATAAAAAAGAACCATAACCATATTTAGGCATTTGTATGGTTAGATGGTTTAGATAGCATTAGTATATTTCTACAGTAGTATATTATGACTTAATTACAAATTAAACTCATTATTTCAATTTAATTATTTGATAAAACTTTTAAAAAATACAATATTATCCGACTTCAACAAAAAACGCTAAAAAAAAGTAGGAAACAATAGAAGCAATTTGACGTTAAGGCAACTTGTCGTTATTAAAAGTTCCTTGTATATTATCGAAGAGAAAATTTCTTCAACAATAGAAACATTTTAATAACAATTCAAATATTCCTACTGTTCAAATTTACAATGAGACAGTTATAAAATAATAGTAATATTTGAATCGGTAGTTTTGAAAAGGTTATGAGTCAGAAAATTAAAAATATGAAAAAAATAAAAAAAAACGGTTTAATTTTTGAAAATCCTGATAGATATGAAGTGATCGATTTCTGTTTTAAGAAAAGTAGAGTTTTCTTGTCATTGTACGAAATAAACAATTTGTTGTCAGCAATTGGTGTTCTAAAATGTTGGACTAAAGCAAACTTGTCATTTTGTGACTCATAACCTTTTCAAAACTACTTATTCATTTGGTCCAAGTAGCAAAAATTCTACAACACACGAACAGATTATAGAGAAAATATTTCGAAATGGTTTGAAGAGCACAACATTTTATCCTAGTGTCGAGATTTCAGATAAACAATTGCTCTTGGCCGAAACGGATATTTACTTGAAAAAAAAATATAAAATTGATATGCAAAACAAGAATTAATAAAAAAAATAAAGAAGGGGAAAAGGACACTTAATTCATTCAGAAAATTGGAGAGAAGTATTAAAGTTTAGAATAAGCATTAGAGCATCAATAGGTGTCAGCAGCATGTTACTTCTCGCGTATTCCAGATTGAAACGAAATGTTTTGAGATCAGAACAAAATTAAGGAACTATGGTTTACTAAATAAATTTTAAAGAAAATTGGAGAAGGGAGGATGTGCGAATAGATAGTACCAGAAAATACACAAGTCTGTGCAAGAAGTCACAGTAAATAATTAATTACAAAAGGAAATATAGAAAGAAATGTGAATAAGTAGAACTTATGATATTGAGAGATGAATTATACATTGGTTGAATTAAGCATTTCTCACTTTAAAACACGATAATAATAATAATAATAATAATAATAATAATAATAATAATAATAATAATAATAATAATAATAATAACAATAATAATAATAATAAATACATCAACCAAAGTTGTATATATTATTAATGGTGAATAGAGATAACATATCACAATGAATGAGAGAATTAAGAGGAAACCGTTGATTTAGGAAGGGAAAGAACATAAGAGCACGATAGGTTTACTTACGGTAATTCAATGCTTAAAGTCAAATTGAACGTAATGAAACTGAATTGCGGTAATTCAGTTTGTGAGTTCGTTATCTCTAAAGCTCCTCGACCTTCTATGTCTAACATTTTTCATATACATGACTTTATTCGGTGTTGTATATTTGTCTTGCAAATTCATTACTTCACCCCTAATTTCGTTATTATCATTCATTTGCTTTTCCTATTCACTGCTTTAACACCAAATAGCACGTGAACACTTTATGTATGATTTAATAATTGTATTTCATTTTGGATCATTATTTTGAATGAAAATAGATAAATGAATAAATAAATTAAACATAGGAATGAAAATTATTTGTTGTAAATTATAAAAACTTTAAATAAATAAATAAATAATCCAATTTTTTATATATATATATAGATATATATAAGGAAATACAAAAATATTGGTCAGTTAACTCCTCCTACAACGTTGGGCTGATTTTGATTAGTTTTGGTACACGAGTATGGACCCAGGTCTAGATAACGTTTCATTATACTAGTTCTCCCAAAATAGATTATTCTAAGTGGAGTTTGGGGTTCCAAAAAGTTATGCCAAAAATACAATACCTCATAAACCTGTGAAGCTAGAAAGATGAAACTCGGTGTTTAAACTCCTTATTAAAAATAAGAAGAAGCCTGTCCCTGCGTTTTTGAAAAAAAAAGTTTTATGGGGGCAGGGGACTTTTCTATATTATACGAGTATATGTCATATGTTCCATCGTAACTCTGAAACGCCTGGAGTAATTTCAACCATACTAGGTACACATTGATCTACAATGTGGAAAAATATGCTAACCTTCCTAAGATGTGCTAAGGGGTGATGTGTAAAATTAATCAAAACCGAAAGACATTAGCATCGAATTCATAGCTTTTGGGATCATTAAGATGAATAGTGACATTTTTGATTCCGTTTAAATTCATATTTAGCACCCATCGTCATAAGAGGCGATAAGAGGTGAAAATGTCCCAAATGACCTATTTTAGAGTCGAATCTATAGTTTTCGGGTCAATAAGTTGATTGGTGTCAGTTCCAAAGGCATTGAAATTCAAGTTAGGCAGAAAGGCATGCCACCTAGCACAATAATATTCATTATTTATTTATCTATTTATTTATTTACTTCACTCATACTGACATGGCCTACACCAAAGTCGTTGCTCTTCGTTATTTTGTTTATTTCTTTATTTTCAAATATTTTATATGAACGTTATTCTCCCCGTGCAAAAAAACGAGTATTTCAGCCAGTATACGATAAATATTACACCCTTGAATTGTTCTAGTTAATTTGTATTCATATTCCATCTTATAACTACGCACATATCTTTAGAATTTTTAAGAGATCGGATTTTTTAGGATTTAGGATTTTAGATTTCTAGGCTTTCGGCATCTATAACCATGTTAGCCCGCCACGTATGAGGGATGACGTACCTTGGTGAGCACACAATCCGGGGAAAGGGAAGGAAGAAAGGATTGGGAAAGGAAGGAAGCGGCTTGGGACCTATATGTCAGGTACCACCCGGCATTTGCCTGGTGTGAATGAGAAAACCTCATTCAGGATGGCTGGCCTGAAAAAGCGTTTTACACATTTTTCGACCGAATGCGGGACCGCTCGCATCGAATTCGGGAGCGTTGCCAAGAGGTCGTAAATGTCTATGTTATGTGAACGAGTACGGTAATAACGTACATATTCTGCTTTCAAAAGTCCACACTGTGACGGCATAGATAAATGTTTAGTAGTCACGGCTAGCGATCTTGGGGTTGTGGGTTGGAATCCCGAGATCAGGCATCATGACTAAGTTTTATTTCCTGTTTGAGTTTTTCAAATTTCATGAGACAAACGGAGGCTTTTAATAAACATCCTTTGGCCTGCTACTTACTGTGAAATCTTACTGCCTTTGCCTTAAGCAAAAAAAAAAAAAAAAAAAAGTCTTATCTGCAATAATGAAAATAAATAAACACACAAAACTTCAAAAATCTCGGAAAGTACTAATCCTCTCTTTGGTCATCTAATTACAGTCGCTAGAGCAACCAAATTTAAATTCATTTCCACTTGTTTTCAGTCATCAGCATAACGGGTTTAATTGCTTAGTATTAGGCGCAAACAAATGTTCTGAAAATAGATGTTTAGTTAAGCTGAAACTGGTATATTATTATTATTATTATTATTATTATTATTATTATTATTATTATTATTATTATTATTATTATTATTATTATTATTATTATTATTATTATTATTAATATTTCTTACTTGACACTTCACGTCTCAATAAACTAAAGTATTTCACCTATGTGGCTCTCCCTATATCAGGACATTTATTTGTATAAACGCTAGTGTAAATTCTCAGCTCTTAGTAATGTTTTGTAGACTGCATACCAGTAACATTCTAGAGCAAACGCTTAGTTGTTTTCAAACACTCATTTGAAACTTAAATAAAATTGCAACAAAATTTTAAGATTTGATTAAATCTCTAAAATATAATTTTAATAAATACAGAAATGTTATTCATAAATCGTTTCACGAGAACACAAAGCAAATAAATAACTTGAGACTTACTGCTGACGGAACCGGATAAGTTTGTATGTTTCACATGAGAACCGAAGCTTGTAACGCACAATATTTAGATTCTGTTGCCGATCCAAAACCCTTGTTTCTGATTTTAATTTCGTATAGTATCTATATTCTCGTAGGAGTATTTCAAGAGATCTCGTAAGAAAAAAAGAAAGTGGATAGTAGGAAATTCAATGTTCCTCAAGAGCAGTACTAAAGAAAGGGAAAAAATCGAAGCACAAAACCCTATGGAGGAAATTTATATTTTTAAGAGGGAGAATTTATATTTTCTCTTTAGGCTTATTTATTATGAATGGGGCTAGTGTTGATTTATTCGACTCCTTCATTAATTTAAATCCAATTTCACTTAATTTAATCCAATTAATTTAAAAGTGACTTTGCACTAAAAATGTATGATTCATGTTCACAATATTTCTTTCAAAAGAAAACTGAATAGTTATAGTTAACAAAATTAAAAAAAAAAAATCTATTAGTTTCACATTTCAATAAACTATTACTCTTGTAATTATTAAGTAAGTTGCAAGTAATACACATGGCTACAATAAATTGTTAAATTCTTTGCTATATTAATCAGTTTACATGGAAATAAAAAAAATGAGTTTATCGTTTGAGGCTTAGACACAAAAGTAAGTTTATTTTAATACTACTTTGTTGTTTGTAGGTTTAACTAGAATGCATCTGACACGTTCGTTAGCATGTTTTTGAATGTTATCAACTCTTACACATCAAGGTATTTGTGTAGAAGCAAAAAGTGTGCAGTAGGAGTTAATAGCGTGAAAACTTAGTCTTGCAAAAATCAGTCTTGTTTTGCGACCAATCATTGACCTTGGTCGTGTCAAATCTGTCGTGCATCAGTAAACCCACAAATTGCTTCCTGTCTATTTGCTCTTTTCAAGGGTTTTCGTGTAATAAATCACGCCTTCTATAATTTACATCTTGACAAGATTGAAAAAAAGTGTCAATTGCAGAAGTTTCCAGAACTATAGCTTAGACTAAATATATATATTTAAATATATATATATATATATATATATATATATATATATATATATATATATATATATATATATATATATATATATATATTCTTTTGCCTTATCTAGAAACAAGAGGATACTGATTGGTACTGGCATATGATCAGAGTTATTACCATTGATGCGAAACATGTGGGTTTGATTCTCAGTGAAATAGTATAAAATATACCTCATGTTAAACTGTTGATTCGTGTATCATATAGTCTCAGTGTTGAAAAGGGGTGTTCAGCTTCAAACAAACAAACAAAAGGAAAGAGGGCATGGTAGCTCAGTGGTAGACTGTTCACCTCTGGTGCGTTGGGTCTCTGATTTGATTCCAGTTCGTGTCAAGTGGGCTTTGTGGTGGACAAACACCGTGCTCATGGGTTTTCTCGGAGGTTTCCCGTTTCCTCCCACTTTATTCATTCCACCATTTTCATTTATTTCTCATCATTACCGTCTCTTTTAGTCCATCCGGCGTAACCGTGGGACGTAACACTCAAAGATTTCATTTCAAATACAAACAAAACGAAAGTAATGAATGGGCGTACAAGAACAAACTTCGTCACACATATTGATGTATTAACTAATAACTATTGGCAGCAGGGTTGGAACTAGGCAATTTGAACCCCCGTGAAATGACATCATTTGTCGCCCTCTTTCTTCAGAAAGAACAAATCTTAAAAACCACGATTTTAAATGTTACTCCATCGAAGGAGAGGAAAAAATCACTTGTACTCAAAAAGGCCCAAACACTACTAATATAATCTCGTTGTGTCTTTTTTCTTTAAAAAATAATAATATATTATGTTAGTGAAAGATAAAGCAAACTTCAGCAAAATATACGACGATTTTTTTCTTTATTTTGATAAGTTGTATGAATTCTAACTTTTCAGGAAACTCTGACATTCATTTGATAAAATATTGATTTCGTGCAGATTTGGAATCTAAGTATCAATCTTTGGAAAAGTTAGTGATAAAATCTATTAATTTACAAAGGAAAAATATCTAAGAAATGTACTTTTATGGAAGTTCCATGCTTCTACCTAAAATAATAAGGTATAATTTATGTAAGCGTCATGAACGGAGTCATTCGTAAAAGAAAGAAGTATACACAATATAATCTATCTATCACCTTATATAAACTTCCTAAGATACTATTTTCATGTAATGTTTTAATTACGTCTGTCCTTATATTGGTCACTCAGTCAGCGCGAGAATTTTCCTAGATTTTCATGTTTTGATAAAAAAAAAACTTTTTCCCTTTTTGCTAAGTTTACCTACGAAATTTCCGTAGATTAGGGAAATTTCCTTCAAACTACAAACATTGTGAACAAGGAGCAGAACGCTGTTCTTTTCCTGTTACAACTTGTATTTGGCACACGACACGTAGGAGGATTGTAGCAGGCGCCCACTTCTTATGCCTTGGCAATGTTGTCAATACAACGTCTCACCTTCCTCATTATGATAAAATAAAACTAGACCAGATAGTATGGAGGCCACATAATCGCGAGCCCGATACTTAGGAGCCTACTTTATATATTTTGTGTAATTTTGTGGTTATTTTTAAGTATCACTAGTTCCTGTACCATACATTATTGCTATACGATTTTAAGTACACTTTTAATTGTAAGCAATTGTTTTTGTGGAGTCGGTGTCAGTGTTTTTTCTTCACCTCGTGGCTACAACCATTACTGGCTTCCACGTGTGTTAAATCGTGAAACGAACTATACATTTTCTTGGACTCAGTTATAAATATACAAGGAAACAAGTTAACACAAAAACAAGAATAGGTTGAATGTTTATGTGCGATATGTAGCCTACAAGTATTGCACACATAAATATCGACCTGACCATGCTAAAGATGTGCAAGGAGGACATTGACTCTTAGTGCAAGAGGGGCCTGCGCGTACAGAAAATCGGATAACTTCCTGGTTCTGGCGTTGAAAGTAGCATATAGTACAGGATAGAGCACGCTACGTATTGTTTGATCAGTTCCTTTAACTCGTGTTTTCTCTTGTGGAAAAATACATTCCCCCCTCAGCTTAACCAGGAAGAAAGGAACTCAATGAATATTTTATGTAGCAGAGTGGCCGAGAGTTAAGGGAAGGGATATTACAAGGATTATCGATCTTTCTTTTTTCTTTTGTTTTCTCTTCAATGTCTCATTTAAAATGGACAATCTACTTCTAGAAGAAAAGCGCTCTCTTCTGACTTCATTATTTTTAAGAGATGGTTCAAGCTGTGATGCAATATTGATTTGAAAAACGTCATAACAGCTGTTTATTTTTATGATGTAAGTGAATGGGTTCGGTATTTTTTTATTCATAAGATGGACTACGCATTTCTACCTTCCCTGGTGCAAGGATACAAGAGAAGAATAGCTCTATGTAGCAAAATTTCAGTAGTTCATATATTAGAGTAGAACTATGATCAACCACAGATGTCAGATTTATATAATTTTTGAGTGAGTAAGGAGATCGTTAGCAGTTAAAGCAACATATTAATGGTCACGTAAGAGCCTAAAACATTGAAATAAAATCTTTGAGTTTTACGTCCCACGTTTATGCCGGTTAGGCTAAAGGAGACGGTGATTATGAGAAATGAATGAAATGGTGGAATGAAGAAAGTGAGAGGGAACGGGAGAACCCCGAAAAAACTCACGCACACGGTGTTTGTTCACCACAAAGTTTACTTGGATCTACCACTGAGCCACCGCGGCCCGTAGAGCAAATGCATAAATAAATGTACCAAAATACAATATTATGTAATGTAACATTAAAATTATATACGAGGGCAAATCAAAAATTATTTACACATTTGTCATAACTTTTCGTACATTGCGCACTTTTGTCTTCTGGCCTCGCATATTTTATTGTCATACTGTTGTGGTAATGCCGTGAAAGTTAGAACTTAATTCCTCCATTTTTCTTCATTCTGTTGCAGATAGATCATGGCTGCACAATTAGAAGTTTGCACCAAAGAGAACAACGAGCAGTGATCCGATTCCTCTGGTCGGAGGGTGTCAAAGGGTCAGAAATACATCGCAGACTACCATCGCAATATGGGAGAAGTGCACTATCACGTTAAACTGAGTTTTTTTGGTTCGAGAAGTATAAAAGTGGTCGAACAAGTGTAACGCATGAAGAGGGAGCAGGACGGCCATCAACCTCCACTACAGATGACAACATTCAGCAAGCTCGAGAGACGGTTCTGGCGAATAGGTGAATCACTATCGATGAGGTAGCAGCTGCTTTGAACATTAGTCATGGCTCTGCCCATCAAATCATCCAACCATCGGTGACGCCGATTCGCCTCAGATTTAGACGTGCAAAATGCGATGCAAAAGTGGCTTGACGACCATCAAAAAACCTTGTATTTGGAAGGAATACGTAAGCTCATTGACCGTTGGGCCAAGTGCGTTGATAAGGAGAGATATTACGTACAAAAATGGTGTGCATAGTAGAACCCTAGCTTCATGTAAATAAACTGTAGAATGAAAAGTGTAGATAATTCTTGACTTGCCCTCGTAGATACGAACACACAGTTTAACACACATTCTAAGCCGGCCAGTGGTCAGTTTTTACAATCTGGCGTGCCACAAATGTTGTTCTTATCCCAGAAAATAAAAGTTTTATTAGAGAGTGAAATTCGAAAATTGAGATCTTACTAATTTCGTAAGCAATACTTTACTAGCACCTTTGTATTATGGCATAGGCCATTTATTTCTCTAGGAAAAGTCCAGAACGGGTAGTTTAGTCTTGAGAATAATATATTTTGGAATATTTTCTCAAAATACTGTTCGGGCAGTTTTGTTCGTATTTTACGTACGCATGTTTTGCTAACAACTCTCCAACACACAACATAATTATTTCTTTTCTGAAAAAATCGTATGGGGTCGTTTTTGTTATAGGGGCGAGCTCTTTAATGGATATTTTTCTCAAAACCGACTCGGCTAAGTTTATTCATATCCCATAAACAAGTCATTCACTATAGAATAAGACATTTCTGAAAGGAGAAATATACATTCTGTAAATTTCTTTTGGGGGCAACATTTTACGATAATTTGCTCAGAAAGGGCTAAGGGGAGGGGATTTATTCATACTTTATTAATAGTTTTTTTATGAACAACTCTGGTGCTCTGCATACTATTTTTTCCTGAAAATATTCAATAAAGGTTACTCTGGAATTAATATTTTTCTAGACGATCTTCTCAATGGATTAGGGGTTTACAATTTTTTTTTTCTTTTTTTCTTTTTATTCTTTTGTAAATTTACATCACTACTATATAGGATGTTATTTTTCTGAGAAAAAGTCAGAGGGAGAAGTTCACATGTGTAATCCGTTCGTGTTTTCTTACTTTTCAGTGGAAATAGAAATGAAGGATCTTGTGATCGTAAAGAATATAATAAACTGAAGATTTCGATAGATTTATACTTTTCATAACCTGTAATTAAGAGGTAGTTTCTGTATTCTGTCCATATGTACGTTCCTATGTACAGAGGCTTATAAGTAGAAAGCAGACTGGGAGCTTCGGGACCATCTTTCGCGAGGTAGTGGTGCACATTTAAAGTGTTAATAATACAAACTGAGGGAGCGCAATAGCAAGAAATAGCGGAGAAAAAGAGTCTTAAAGTTTCCGACTCGCCGCATACGTACATGATACGATCCGTAAAGCTAGCGAGTGACTGCATGGGAGAGTGAGGAGCATCCACAACTCCCGTGAATGGGGTTCCGGGTTCGAATCTCTCACGAGTTAGCTTTTCGTTTTTTACTTCAACCAATAAAGTTGCCATTTGTAACTACAAACAAATACTAATTCAACATTTGTTTCTAATACATAAAAGAATATAAATGTTCAAATTAGTTGTAAAATCTTTCAATATTCCATGTTAATTAACAACAAAATATAACCTATTTCGCAACCACGGATTATATTATGGTTAGCGCAGTCATTGTGTAAAAAAATGTTCTTGACGCTTCGTGTCTATTTCTGTGACCAGAGTAGAATTAACCGGACTTTTGTAAAGCGGGATGGATTGTGCTTCAGACAACAATAGCATGGGAAACGATGGTAGCTGTAGCCAGGTGCGTCATTTAGGGAGAGCAGGAGGGAGTGACCCAAATGAGTTTGAGGAATAAATATACTTGAATCGATTGTCTACTAATATAATAGTATACGCCCAACTCTCCCACGCCGTCACTTTATAACTTTACGTATCGTATCATATATGCGCGAGTCGGAATCTTTAAGACACTTTTCTCCACTATTTCTGGCTGTTGCGCTCTAACACTCTAAATATGCCCTACTTCGCGAAGGATGGCCCCGAAGTTCATTTACCAAAATCTGCTTTCCCCTTGTTAGAGACAATACTGTCAAATATAACGATACCGAATTTAAAGTCAGAAGTTTATAATAAGAATCTGTACTATAATATTTCGAATTTTCCTCCTACATCAAAATATAAAGATACTTGCAAAAATGTAATAATAAACAGCGATTTTCTAAAACAGTTTTAGGTATGACGTTTATACCGTATTTCATAAGTGTTGTTTTCATTATTAACTATGTTAAAATAATTCATGATTCATATTGTTACTGAATTCCACGTACTAGGGAAAAATGGGGTAATAAGAGACAGAATGGCTGGTAATTTGATTATCATAAGAAAATCCGAAAAAAAATCTACAGCTTACTGTATCGTTCTGTCTACAAGCCTAAAAAATCATTGCTTTTAGATAATTTCTTTACCTTCTTTTCTCTATTTCAAAAAGTGTCTACCAAAAACTTTAGGCACCTAAAGTCAGTCTTTTTCGTGAAGATTTTTTCAACTTAGTTATAAATGTTTCTTAAAAATGCATACATTTCTATAGCATTAGTGATACTTCAAAGTGGAATTGCTTCAGTTTTTCTCTGATAAATGAGCTTGTCAGAAAATGTGTGTCTCTTATTACTCCATTTTTTCTTTTTGTTTTGTTGGGGTAATAAGAGACAGTCGTTTGGTCTTACCATGTTCACTAACTGAATATTAAAATTCCACTGGCCTCCTCATGATGCTGTTCAGGAAGTGAATATAGTGTTTATCTTTTATGGTCCTGTAATTTTATTAGGAAATGATCCGTTCATTGTTAAAAGTGTATAATTTGTAAATACTAAGATGCTTTATTCTGTTGAAAAGATAAAATGTTTGGTTTAAAAAGTTTTCGGCTAGGCCTATTTTCTGTTTAATGAGCTAATGTTTCATTCAATTGGGGGGCGCGGTGGCTCAGTGGTAGAGCGTTCACCTCTGGTGCTTGGGGTCCCGGGCTCGATCCCAGCCTCCGCCAAGTGAACTTTGTGGTGAACAAACACCGTGCTCGTGGGTTTTCTCGGGGTTCTCCCGTTTCCTCCCACTTTCTTCATTCCACCATTTCACTCATCTCTCATAATCACCGTCTCCTTTAGCCTAACCGGCATAACCGTGGGACGTAAAACTTAAAGATTTCATTTTTTCATTTCATTTTGTTTCATTCAATTATTGTTAAAAGTATTCACGCAGGCTATTTTTCATTTTGGTATAGAGTATTTAGTTTTGTATAGCCTACTGTGTAAGAAGTCACTGTAGTATAAAGAGTTGTTTCACGATGTAGGCCGTATCTTTTTAATAAAAAAAGGTTTGTATGACTACAATATATAATTATGTCATTCCAAAATGTTCAGAAAGATTAATATACTTCATAAATTATGAAAGGGTGTAATTTGTATATTTTGTAATTAAAAGTATTCAACTTTCAAGTGCGACTTTCACTAACCTTAATTTTCACATGGCAATTGACAGAAAAGTAGGCATGATAAAAACGCGTAAAAAGGTAGGGCAATAGAATACATCTTAGGTATATCCCTTGTAGCCCCAGTTTAATAACAAGGCACAGCATGAAAGAAATCTGGGCAGCGTCTCTTATTGCCCCACACGATGTAATAACAGACAACAACTGAAATTTTAAGAAAATGTTTTTATTTTTGCAGCCTTCCTGTACATTGGGAAGAAGTAAAATAATTTTCTGTTGCGTTGCCTAGTAAAAAAGTATATACACACAAAGAAAGAGAAATGTGATCTGAAAACTGTTAACATTTTAAATTGCTTTTGTCTCTTATTACCCCGAGTGTCTTTTATTACCCCATCTTCCCCTATTTTATGTTTCTCTGAAAACACTCTAATGATTTCGTTAACATTTTGTTATCATATTTCATTATTTATAATATACTATGATAGACTATAATTTATTTATTTCTGAATAAGACAGAAAAGAACTTCTATTGATAGAGTTTTCTTGGGACACAGTTTTCCGAAAATAGCTATCATTATTTTGTTTATACGATGATAAACATGTCGTATTTCATAAACAGTGTAAATATTTCATTAAGAACTGAAGGATGTCATCATTAAAAAAAATGAATTCCTTCCTTACGTTATCCCTCTATTGCAGCCGAAAATTTCAATATTGTTTTTTCAGCTGTTTCAAAATTGAATTCTCATAATTTGGAAATTTACTGTGATTTCACAACTGTAAAAGAAAACTCAATAGTTTTAAGTCTACCCATTAGCATTTCTACCAAGCCTACACACAGAGCCCGAAGACGTTGATATGGCATAAAAATATATGTCAAACCTGTCCGTAATAGGGCACACACACATGTCCTAATGATACTAAACACACTGCCAACAATGTGAATAATATTGTCACTAAACACACTGCAAGAAGACGCTAGAAATATTAATTTTAGTGGAAATAATGCTAGTTTAGTCACTAGACAACATTTAAAAGGTGCTAAATTTCTATTCTAACAATGATAAATGAACCAATTTTTTTAATATAAAAATATCCTTAAAAATTTCTAGATCAAGCGACAAAGTGCTACATTGGTAACACTGATAACAAGAGACAAACGACAACCGCTTCACGTTTCCGCGCATGTGTATAAATTTTTGACGTACAATTATACCATCTCAAACAATGATATAATTGCTCCAATGATCAAAACATAACATACTAATCCGTCAAAACTAATGAAAACAAGGCAGTAGATCATTTTGGCATACTATAGTTGCTCACATTTTTTATGTTCATGGCGGACATATCCGTAATGTCAAAAAATCGACTTATTTCCTTATGTTCACCATTAGAAGGCAATTCATTTGTACACATTAAAGTATGTCCAAATTTGAAGACATGCATTTTTGTGTCGTTTTGAGTCGTTTCGGGCTCTGTGTGTACCAATCAGTATTCCCACTTGCTCACGGAAAAGCCACAACTGCCTTTATTTTATTTATTTTATTTATTTTTAGGTTTCGTGAAAAAAATATTCACCTTTGCATATTTCTGGTATTCTGTTGACGAACGTCGAACCTCAATCCTAAGGTATATACTTTAAAATACCAGTAGAAGCAAGCCTTCACTAGGTGGGAGTTTCATTCCCAATTTGTATCAAAAGTTATGATGTTTTCGAAGTTTGAGTTGTGTGACTTTAAGGACACCCTGTAGTATAGAGTATGACGTAAACCAACTCTTTTTTTATCAAAAGTAACTTTGTGAAAAGGTCATTAGGGTCAAGTGAAATTGTCAATGAGTGAAGTGTTGCCACCGTTCAAAAGGCTTAAGTATTTACGATTGTCACCAAAAGACACACGAAGATTGACCTACTCTTCCTTTGAATAATATAAACCGCAGATATTGAATTTCAAAGGGAAAAAAGTTGGTTCTGTTTTCTGTAGACTATAAACCCATCTCCACCACTCTTTTGTCCAATGTGTAATTTCAGTTACCTCTCTGTAAAAGCCTACTTCTATCTCATACATTCACTAGCTGCAAACGGGTGACTTCACCGGAAGGTCCCACAAGTTCTCACTTAATCCTGATTACCACATAGCACATCTGATAGAGCATCATGAGAAATGAAAATGAGCAAAATTGAAGGTGCTATGGACCAGAAGGATAGGAGCTGAGGGGCTTCAAAATTTGAATATATATAAAAAAAATATCATGCAATTATGTACACTCATGTCCAATATTATTGTCTCATGCCTATAAATATGTTGTAGGAATATAATTTGATAACGAATTCGCCCGGTATTTCTTAAAACGTTAGTACGTGTATAATCAGCAAAGACATGTATGTGGCAAATTTCATGTCAAAAGAGCAGTAAATCAAAACAATAAAACGAAAATAAAACTTTCTTGTCCATTTAGCAACATTTTGTTTTACTCATTCTAATTTTCGTATTTATAATTCTTTTCCTATGAAATTTACCACAAATATACATTTCCCGATTATAGGTCTACACATAGTAACTGTATTAAAAGTACCAAGCAAAATCATTATCTAATTATATTTCAACAACAAGACAGTTATAGATATGCGACAATCATTTTGGACATGAGTGTACGTTGAAAATAAATATCTTGAAAACCGCTAAAGCAAACAAAACAAAAGTTGCACACTATAATCAGAAAAAAATGCCCTATCAGAAACCACAAGCAGTGTTGCCATTGGTGAAAGAGTGCTGCCAACTCAACATAAAAATATTTTGTTTGAAATAGCACCATATGCGTGTGTGCACATATTTAAAATTCACTTTTATCACTAAATATAACAGTAAGTGTAGTGGTTCAGTGTTGCACACTGATAGATCTACGTGTGCTGAAAGTGTTCAATGGAGAAATCTGATATGTGGCGACAGATGGTAATAAAGGAATGCATTAGAAAAATGTGAGGGTTTTGCATTATACTTCTGTAGTCCCGGTGAATAAGCAAACAACTCGCGAAAACAAAATGATGCACACGAGGAAAGATACACGAATTTTCTAATTCAGTAAACTGATTCTCCAGATTATCTTATCAATATTTAGAAGAGTACTTTCTTCGTTTATGTCTTTCGTGTTAAGTGACATTTTTTTTTTGTTTTACTTCCTCTCCTGCATGCCATATGATTATATTTGGACACTGTAATATCACGGTGTTCACATTGGAAATATAATTATTTTATTACTACCTCATTTCATTTTTAGTCGGCCCGAATAACCGTGGTCTAGAAGGCTAGACAACCGACATATTAGGGATCATGGGTTCCAATCCCGCCTCGGGCATGTTTTTGTTGTACTTTTCACCTTACGTTTCATTGTTATCTTTCTTTTTCATAGTGGTTCGGGTCCCACTTTACACTATAGGTCCCGTCTTATATAGCTTCGGAGCTGACACAGGACGTAAAATTGACATCACTCAATTTCGTTATTCAAATGCATCAATATTTTGTGACACTACTGACATTTTGCTATGTTATGCTATAGGTGTTATCATTTGAACTAAATTCATAGTATGAGACCCATATTCCTTTATTACCATCTGTTGCCACATATCAGACTTCTCCATTGTACAGTTTCAGCACACGTAGCTCCAACAGTGTGCAACACTGTACCACAACACTTCACTGTTATGTTTAGTGATAATAGTGTAGTTAAAATCTATGCACACTTGCATATTGTGCTATTTCAAACAAATATTTTTATGCTGAATTTCTTCACTATTGGCAACATTTTTTGTGGTTTTCGATAGGGCATTTTGTTCTCATTATATTGTGTAACTTCTGTTTTGATTGCTTTAACGATTTTCAAGATATTTACTTTAAACATACATAATTCCATGATATAATTTATTGGATATTCAAATTTTGAAGCCCCCTAGCTCCTATCCTTCTAGTCCATAGTACCTTAAAATTTTTCATTTTCAGTTCTCATGATGCTCTATCAGATGCTCTATGTGGAAATCAGATTTGAGCGACAACTTGTGGGATCTTCCCGTGTTAGATATTTCTTTAATAAAAACAAAAGCGATAGATTCATTGGATTCCATTTAATCCGTTAGCCATAATTATTATCCGACAACTAAATTACTTGTCCAAATTCATACCCAAATTACTTTTTCCATACTTGTTCAAGGCGTAGCTAAATCTTTCTCTCACCATTTTATGGTAGACACTTACAATAATCGTTAGCTGTCTCTCGCTTCCTCATAAATTATATCTTCCGAATTCAGCTCTTATTGTTTTCTTCAAAAACCGAAATCAATTTGTCACATCTGAAACCGGTAGATTCATTTTATATAACGAAAATCGTTAGATAAAATAAGCTGATTCCTTCACGCTTTACTATAGTCTACCCACTATTAGTGCGACGTATTTTCTCTATATGTTCTATATTTAATTTATGCAAAATAATGATGCATTTCTCTTCTGTAAGGAACGCCTGGGTATCAAAATTTAGTAAGATTATATACAAGGGTTTAAAAGCTGTATGTCCAGTGGTTCTGAAAGAGGGAGGCCCTGATCTCTCTGTCTTGTCTGTATAGAAAAACTTACAAATTAATTAAGGAATACAAATTCTTCTATGAAATAAAATGGGTCGATAACAAAATTCATGCTTACGTATAGTAGTTCAAAACTTACTTTGACGGCTTAATGAGGCAACCTCGGTCCCCGAAGGTCCTCTACACAGTCGCCATATTCAACTTGTGCAACTGAGTGCTGCGTGTGTTTTTCTGACATAAGAGCCCAGGTATGTATATTTCCTGCTATTTCATCCAGTGGCGAAAATTTAAAAAAAAAAATGAATATTTAAATCTTCGTAACAACTCTTATAACACTGGTCGGCATGAAAATCCTCCCAAGAGGGTGAAAGGGTGTACCGGATATAATTCGAGATGCTGATTAAGAATATCTCATCGAGAAAGTTCCAGCACGTAAGATTTTTTTTTTTTTTTTTTTTGGCGGAGTGCTGTTTCCATAATTGACAGAAAAATGGTATTTTTTGTATTTAATATGTTTTTTTCCGTGTTTGAAGTGCATAATTCTGAATTTTTACGAAGGTGAAAGGGTGTACCGGATAGATTTCGAGAAGCTGATTACGCAATATCTCATCGAGAAAGTTCCATCACGTAAGGTTTTTTTTTTTTTTTTTTTTTTTTTTTTGGCGGGGTGCTGTTTCCATAATTGACAGAAAAATCGTTTTCGTATTTAATATCTGTTTTCCGTGTTTGGAGTGCATAATTCTGAATTTTCATCTTAATCCAAGAACTGTTACTAGGCTATATCCCAGGAACATTCTTTCCTCTAGCTCACGACCCCCCGGAAACGTACCCCCTCCCCTTGGGTTGCAAAGATTTATTGTCATTCCACACTGCATACACTAAAACCTAGGCGTTATTGACGGAGAAAGGTTTCGTAATCAACTTGCGACCATTCGTCGGCTCCTTTTTGTCTAGAAGATAGACAGATTGTTGAAAAAAGGCGCCAAGACATACACCACATTGTCGCGTGAAACAAATATTTCAGTTTCGAGTTGATCTTCGTGTTAGAAGGTGGTGTTACGCTGTGTCTGTGTATACCGTAGGTGAAAAATATTTCTGCGTGAAATATTGACATTTGTGTTAAGCGAACATGCCAAGAACTTGCAACAATTCGACAGATTCATTCCGCTACATATGTGGGGAAGTGATTTTCAAGGGATAAAGTACGCCATTGTCACCGTTCCTGAAGACAGCCTACCATCTGTACTTCGGGTGTAAAATCGGCGACCAAGATCGCGTTTGGGCTCCGAAACAAAGTTGTAACTCGTGTGGGCGTACTCTCACAGGATGGTTGAAAGATACACATAAATCGATGCCGTTCGCCGTATCTATGGTTTGGCGCGAGCCCCGTGATCATGTTTCAGACTGTTACTTCTGCCTGACTAATATAAAAGATTTCTCAAAAAACATGAAGCATAAAATGCAGTATCCTAACTTGGATTCCGCGAGGAGACCTGTGAAACATGATGTTTGTCTGCCTGTACCCGTACCACTAGAATCATACACCCTGTGCAGTGTTTCATCCGATGAAGAACCTGCTGCATGTGAGGATGTTGCACAATCTTCGAGTACCCAATTACGCCCAGTGCCTGACACTTATGAACCACATACAATAATTTAGGAAGAGCTGAATGATCTGATCAGAGACTTAACGTTTCCCAAGTCTAAGGCCGTGTTGCTTGCATCACGATTTCAACAATGGAATCTACTAAAGCAAGATGTGAATATATCGATGTATAGGAAAAGAGAGGTGAGCCTAGTTCCTAATTTTACAAAGGATGGTGATTTGGTGTATTGCAGTGACATTCCATTGCTTATGGGACAACTGAAGTTGAACTACAACACTGAAGATTGAAGGCTATTCGTAGATTCCTCTAGAATAAGTCTCAAGGCAGTGTTACTACACAATGGCAATGAAAAGCCAGCCATCCCTATTGCTCATGATGTACATATGAAAAAAAAAAAAAAACAAAACAAAACATACGAGAACATTCGAAACCTATTGCAGAAAATAAAGTACGAACAGTTCCAGTGGTCTGTATGCGCTGACCTTAAGGTTATAGCCATCCTTACCGGTTTACAAGGAGGTTACGCAAAGCACTGCTGCTTCTTGTGTCATTGGAAAGTCGAGCCAAAGATCAGTACACCATCCCAAAATGGCCGCCAAGGAAGCAACTGGTCCCAGGGGAGATGAACGTGGCTAATAAACGTCTTGTGAATCCGGAGAAAATATTCTTACCCCCCCCCTTCATATCAAATAAGGGCTCATGAATATCTTCGTCAAGGCCCTGAACATTTAATTATGATGGTGTAGCATTTAATTATCTCAGAAAACTATTCCCAAGACTCAGCGAGGCCAAGGTGAAAGAAGGTGTTTTTCGGGACCTCAAATCAGAGACGTTTCTAAGGATACTACATTTTCTTGTAAGGTTAATGAAGTGGAAAGTGAGGCTTTGGAGTCCTTTCGAGAAGTGTGCAGTAATTTTCTACGGAATCATAAGTCACCTGATTACAAAGACATTGTGGGCAGGTTAATTACTTCATTCGTAACATGGGATGTAATATCTCCCTAAAGTTACACTTCCTGCATTGCCTGGACTTCTTCCCTGAAATATACAGCTTGGGGGAAGTCTCTGACGAAAACGGGGAAAGGTTTCACCAGCAAATTGCTACCATGGAGAGGCGCTACAGTGGTAAATGGAGTGTGAATATGTTGGCAGACTTCTGTTGGAATGTGACACGCGAGACACCCTGTAGTAATTTCAAGAGGAGTAGGAAAACCAAGTGACACATAAGTGTTAAACTTTAACTTTCTATGCAATTTTATCTGCATAATTTATATTGATATTTAAATTATAACGTGCAAATTATTTTGGGTGAAGAATATCATCTATGGGCGGATATTGAAACATATAAATTATGTTTCCCTGGCAACTGGTACGTCCTGGAGAAAAACGGGTTACCGATTCGAACTCAGGAGCACGAAACCTATAGAAATCACCTCTTTTCGTTCGTGGGAGCGAAAAAAAGTTTCATTTTGCCGACCAGTGTAATTTAAGAGTAACAACCATCCGATTTCTATTAAACACACGCTCCCTATGATTAATTTTATACCCTTATATCAAATAGTTTAAACTACTATGTAATATCTAGCAAAAGTACTAGCCTTCATACAAAAAGATTAAGGTTCAACAAGTATCAAAGTGCAAATTTGAATAGTTTAGAAATTGTCCCTTTCCCTTTCAGGAGCGCAAATTTCGGAAATTCTGAAGCACATGTAATTGAGAGTTTTTTTTTTTTTTTTTTTTTTTTTACCAAACTCTACACCTCTAACTTAAGCGTATACTCGCAGTGACCTCTTTCTGAACCGAGAAATGAAATGAAATGAATTTAATGTCCCATAATTATGCTCATAAGGCTAAGGGAGACGGATGATTGAGGCAAGTGAATGATGATGGAAGAACTGATGGAATGAAATGTGGGAGGAAACGAGAGTACTCTGACAAAATCCACGAACATGATGTTGTCCACCATAAACTTATTTGGCTGGGGATCGAAGCAGGGACACTACGCACCAAAGGAAACAATTTACCCCTGAACCACTATGTTCCCTTTCTGAACAAAGAACGTACATTTGAACGTTAAAGAAATTACCCTATTTTCTTGTTTAGTAGCAGAATTTTCGAAAATGCTGAAATACGTATTCTAATATTGTTAATGAATAATGTGTAAATCAAACTTTACACCTCCAACATAAGCGAACCCATTTTACAGATATGAAATATGAAAGAAATGAATATATATATATATTTTTTAAAGTTTAAGGTCTCACGTTTATGCCCTTGAAGTTAAAGAAAATGGAATTAATGAAAGTGAATAAAATGAAATGAAATTTTGTGATATCCCATCCGGAATCGAACTAGAAACCACGTGCAGCAAAGGCAAACGTACTAGCGACTAGACTAGCAGTGAGGGCAAGTAGGATATTAGAATATGTAGAAATTGTTCTTTGAAAGCATAACTTTTGAGAAACATTTAACACACGCCAAAAGTTATTTTTAAATAGAAGTTAATGGGTGATATGCATAAAGATGACTAAGTACTAGTGAGTATAATCTCACCTCATGAACGAGATTAATCTATAAGTGAGTTCTTAGTCGTAATTCGTATGCATAAGAAGAACGAGTAGGAGTGAGATTGTTCTCACTGTGACAGGCAGTTCTGTCTTATGTGAACTTGGCTTTGATGACGTTTCATACAAGAAATGACGTAATGAATGTTATGTTTATTTCCTTCCCTTTTCTAAATTAGGAATTCGGTGTGTAGCAAGTGAAAGCATGTCACTAAAATTAACATCAGTAACGTTATTTGTCCAGCACAAAAGCATGACTTTTTCTTCTGTTGGATTAGATCAGTAGTGGTTCTCAAACTTTCCGATAGCGTGGACCCCTGTTCATTCGGGGAGTGATCTGTGGACTCCTTTGCAATGCTATCTGAAATTTCACGTTGTATTAAAAATATACTAATTAGAATTACGACCGACAAGAAAAAGATCAAGAAATGTAATGCAATAAGTAACTTATTCTAAAGATACATGATTGCTTTCTAGTGAATAAAAGTTTCAATTCAGAATACAGTAACTTTCAAGACAGAACTTGATTTTTTTTTTTTTTTTTTTTTTAAGGATATCCACTTGAGAAACAACGTTCTCAAATTAGGGGGTCACTAACATGAGGAATTAAATTCTTTGGTTTTTCCATAACTGGCATTGAACTCGGGAATAGTTTTTTTCCCGGCAGGAGCTCATGTGGTTCGGATTCCACGTTAATCAGTAGGTCCACGTCTCATATAGCCTCGCTGCTGAACGGGACGTAAAACTCAAAGTCAACTCAACTCAACTCGGGAATAGTTTTTATCACCATCAATCTTAGAACCGATTCCACATTAAGACGATTTCGCTTTCAAGTTTCAATACTGCAAAGAGCAGAAAAGGTCTGCTCACATAAGTAAGTGGTAAGGGAAGGCATAAAATGTTGCAATGCCTTTTTAGACAATTCTTCATACTCACAGCGCACACGCAAACCAATTTGAGTCAAACGTTACTCGCAGTGGCGGAACTAGGAACATATTTTGGGAGGTTTTTTTTTAATTTTTTTTTTTTAAGAAAACCCAGAATTGGGAGGAAGCTTGATGTTTATAAGCACAGGAATGACTAACATTTGCTTCTTTTCGTTTTAAAAAAATCTGAAATTGGTGGTATGGTGGGAGCGTTCCGCCACTTGAAGATGAAATCCATGAAATTCCGAGGCGTCGTACAGTTAATGTGCAACTGCTTTTGAAAAAGTGCCCTAACAAAGAAGGAACTTCTCTCACTTGAAGTACTCCTTTATAACGGTTGACCAGCTTCAGGACAGAAATTTAATAAAGTAGAACATTTAAATCTACAAACGTAGGTATAATTTCTAATTGCTGTTTTTTAGTAACTGAAAAAAAATACTTCTTGCATAACAGCTGTGAGTTCTATTTTATTAAAGCACATTTCACTTTTTAGGCGTCGCGGATCTTCTGGCTGGGTTCCAGGAACACTCAGGGATCCGCGGACCCTACTTTGAGAACTACTGGATTAGATTGATTAAAGTACTGCTAGTTTCGTTTGAATATTCCAGCATATAAAACAGTGACGAGAAAGTTCTTTGCACTATACGGCCACAATTCTTGTTTCAATTTTGAGAAACCAATTTGGGAAGACTTTTGCTTTTGTGATAGGGAAGGAAAACGGAAGTGCTAGCTCATGCAATAGTAAAAAATGAAATTAAATCTTACAGTTTAACGTCTGATTATTATGGCATTTGCACTAAGGGAGACGATGATTAAAACAAATGAACTATTATCGAAGAATTAGTGGAATAAGAAAGTGGAAGGAAATGGGAATACCCTGAGGAAATCCACAAACACGAGTTTTTGACTTTGTAGACGTTTATAGTCATGCACATAAGAGTCTCTTCGAACTTTGTACACTTTTCTTTTTGGCTACCCATTCATAAATTCAGCCATTTCGACCCACTCTAACACACTGTGAGACAAGTGAACTAGGTACTGAAGTGGTTCACAAAATTTGGAGATTAATCTCAGCTAGTTGAGATTATACTCAACTTTATGCATACGAAAAGTGAGAAATCACAGTTTGATTCACCAGTTCCGAGCATTTATCCAGGAACCTGAGATTAAATTCAAATGACGTCACATTGTCTCGCTTTTTATGCATACAGCCGTGAGATTAATCTCAAAATTTTGAGCAAAGTGTAAGATCTCACTTTTATGCATATCACCCAATATGTCGAGTTTCGTCTCCCTAACATTAGGAATTTGCGAGATACTCTGTTCTTGGCAAAAAGAACCTCCATTTGCCCCCTTACGATTATATTTCAAGAAAATTCTTTCTTATCACTTACTTCCGCGAGTATTTTATAGTTTCTAGCTACAGTAGTATGGTATGGTGAAAGCGTCCCTTTTACTCTTTTATATAACTACATGTACCTTTTGAAACGTATCTGCAATATTGTTTCCTTCAAATTGATATATCATATGGTGTCCTTCACAAACGATGAAGAAAAAACTATTTAATAATTTTAATTATATCTTCCGTGATACAAATACATCTCAAGAAAGGGTTTTGTTTTATATCCGCTGGATCTAATTTGACGTTTAATTCATCAATCTGTTTTAAAACACATCTGTACTCTACGTTTTTCTAAAGGAAAATCATCACTCTAGCACTGCTTTGTGAAAATAAAATAAAAAAAAAAGTTGTGCGTGCAACATTCAAATACATTAAATGTGGCTTATGCACGACCAATTCATTGAATTCTTCGCATCGAACTTTGACCGTGAAGTGTTTGATCCACCATGCATGCAAATTACGTTAACAGACCACCTGGTTGCCTTTGACACAACTTCCGCAGGGCTTTTCGATGTTTCACGCCATTCAACCAGAAGAGCTGAGAGCGGACGCGCCTTTGAGATAAACAGCAGTTGAAAGGGACAGTTGAGGTGTTTAGATATCAGCATTTGTTTCGTTTGCTTTCTCCTATGTTACTTTGACTTTTATTTGAGTGTGGACAGACGCTTGTAAAAGTTTCCTTCTTTGTTTCACTCTTTTGTCAAATAGATGATTGATCTGCTATTTCTGTCGTAAACTCTAATTGCTTTGGCAAAATGGTTGGTTAGAATGCAGTTTAGCATCTTTTTCAGTGTCGAGGCTATAAGAGACCTGGATCTACAGATTAAAGTGGGGTCCGATTCACATAAACTCCTGCCAATCTCTTTTCATAAATGTTTTAATGTTATGATATTATTTCAAAACATAGGCTTATTTCAAATCTATACGGTATATTTAATATGCAAGTATAAATAAATAATTATGTCAAATGTACTGTACATCAAACATACTTTAGTTGTTTGATTTGATTGGAGTTTAGCGTCTCTTTCAGCTCCGAGGTTATATAAGACATCGGTCTACAGCTAACGTGGATCCAAACCACATGAGCTCCTACAGTGAACTGAACACGAATCAAACGACCTGCTAGTGAGAATAGAATATTAATGATTGTGATGATTACTGTATACTTTTATCGAATATTTACTTTCATTTATGCTAATGAATTGATTGTTGTAATTCTGTTCGTGTTTAAAAGTACCTATTTTTTTTTTTTTTTATGTGGTGGCATTTTCACAGGTTATTTTCCTTAATTTATAGAATTATTGGGATAATAATAAAGGGTAAAACTATTTACCCTGGATTAAAGATACCCGTGAGACAAAACTTTGCGATTTGCATGATTTTCTTAGATTTTATAGGAGAGAAATGCTGGCGTGATCCATGCAAGACTATTTGTAGTTTCCTATGCTTTTGCCCAGGAACTTATTCTTTTAGTTTTAAGAGATACTGAAACAGAAGTACGTACCATGTATCACATAGGAACTTTATTGGATATGATTTCAATATTCAACAACTACGATCTCTGATTTCGTTAAATTTCTTACAAGAGAACATTCCGATTTGGTGAATTCAATTGCTAAAAATGATTGTTAGGACTGGATTCAGCAGCAAAAGAGGCTGTTTAGTGGCAGATCATATACAGGGAGGGAGATAAATGAGGGTGAATTGAGAAAATAAAACGTAAAAATATTTCTAAAATGCCATGTTAATTTTGAAACGAGTAGGCGTAATGTGAATCATGGGGGACATCTGAAAAGTCGCCATTTGGAAGTAGTGCAAGAAGAATATACAGGAAAGGGTCATGAGACATTTGACTCTTGACGCACACTGTCTATTGAAATCAATAATGGCCAATACAGTTTAAGACCACTGTAATGGGAGGTGTTCCACGCTCTGGCATGTAGCAATACTGTTGTAAAGGTGACCTAAATGAGGAACAACCAGAAACGTCCCGATCCAGTCAACATTCATTCGCATGCTGGTAAAAGTGCAAATATGACCAAGGATAACTTGAAAGAGTTCATGCCTGACGTTTTCTGGCCTTCTATAGAGCAGATAAAACTGCTGCTCCTTGTTGATTCATAAAGAATCAATAGAGATGAAGAGTTGGTGCAGAAACCGGATAATGTTGAACTTACCCGACTCCTTATCCGTGATGGTTTACACGTCACTGATACAACCGTTGGATATGTTCTTCTTCCGTCCGTATAATAATTTCGTAAAATGTATAACAGACGCCGTTCTTCTGTCATCTGACTTCAAAATATGGCAACAGGACAACTTCATTAACTTGTAATCGCTCACCCACTTCCAGCTTACAGCACCAAGGTTCCAATTATGATTGGATGACCTGCGTGCAGTTAGCCCCCCTCATGCTAAATTTAAAATTATTTTTATGTCAATCGTTTGATCATCGTTTGATCAGGTATGATCAACAATTTTTAACGTTTGATCAGCTTTACTAACAGAAATATAAGCGATATTTAGTAGGGGGGGCTAACTACACGCTAGCCCCCCCTTCACGTCAGATTCGAGATTTTTTGATGTCAATCGTTTGATCATCGTTTGATCAGGTTTGATCAACAATTTTCAACGTTTGATCAACTTTAATAACAGAGATATAAGGGTTCCAAAATGGGGGGCCAGCCCCCCCTTCACCTCCGATTCGACTTTTTCTTATGTCAATCGTTTGATCATCGTTTGATCAGGTATGATCAACAATTTTTAACGTTTGATCAGCTTTACTAACAGAAATATAAGCGATATTTAGTAGGGGGGCTAACTACACGCTAGCCCCCCCTCACGTCAGATTCGAAATTTTTTGATGTCAATCGTTTGATCATCGTTTGATCAGGTTTGATCAACAATTTTCAACGTTTGATCAACTTTAGTAACAGAGATATAAGGGTTCCAAAATGGGGGGCCAGCCCCACTTCACCTCCGATTCGACTTTTTCTTATGTCAATCGTTTGATCATCGTTTGATCAGGTATGATCAACAATTTTTAACGTTTGATCAGCTTTACTAACAGAAATATAAGCGATATTTAGTAGGGGGGGCTAACTACACGCTAGCCCCCCCTCACGTCAGATTCGAAATTTTTTGATGTCAATCGTTTGATCATCGTTTGATCAGGTTTGATCAACAATTTTCAACGTTTGATCAACTTTAGTAACAGAGATATAAGGGTTCCAAAATGAGGGGCCAGCCCCCCCTTCACCTCCGATTCGACTTTTTCTTATGTCAATCGTTTGATCATCGTTTGATCAGGTATGATCAACAATTTTTAACGTTTGATCAACTTTGCTAACAGAGCTATAAAAGTGAGAGAAGTTTGAGAAAGAAACAATGATTAATTGCCACCTACCAGGGGAAACATTCGGTTATCTACCCAGTGACGCAAATCAGTATTCAACATAGGGGGGGGGGAGTGACGGATAAGACCGTTAGCAATTTTTTTAAGATGTTTAAAATGTTTATGAAGTTGAAAAACAATGCTTTGGAATATCAGAAAACTAGAATTGTCTTTAGGGATGCGCATGAGACAAGATTTGTGGCTGTCTCGTCTCGAAAATGTTCTGTCAGAGTGATGTCTCGACTCGAAAAACGTATATTTTTCTATTGGAAGAGCCGTGTCTTTACTCGAATTTTGTCAGGAAATTCCTGTCTCGACTCGTCTCGAGCGCATCGGTAATTGTCTTCAACATTGGGAGACCTTCAGGGGCAGATTTGAGGCTATTGTGAGAGGACTTACATTTCTTCTCACTTTCCTTTGTGGTAATCGGACACAAATAATCATATTTTCCCCAAAACACATTTCAAATCGAATTATTGGGGGGACAGTCCGCCTCAATTCTAAGATTGGAGGGGACTCATCCCCCCGGAGTTTTGCCAATGTATCTACCTATGCAGAAAATTAAAGTAAATCGTAATTCTGTATGCTAAGATGATGGACCAATAAAAATCTCTTCCCTGAAGGAAAATGAGTGCAGAAAGTTGGAGAGTATAAATTCTCTTCTTTTCGTTTCAAGTGATTCAAATAGCGCGTTGTTTCACAATAATGAGACAAAGGGAGTCAAGATAGGTATGTAAAACTAACATGAAAAGTTTTCTTTCTTTTTTTTTTAACTCTCTTGGACCATGGAGTAGTGAAGAAACTCCTGAATCAGCAACATCAAATAACAGCTGAAGCATCTTCATGCATCAATTTACGGTAAGTACCGTATTGTGATCTTTCGTGTACAGTCGGAAACAATAATAAGTAAAGGGGGAGGTATAAGAAACAATAGGTCCAACCTATACTTAATATTGTTTCTGACTGTACATCTACTCTTGCTTACTTCTTACTTATTTCTGTATAATTTCCTTGTGTGGACTGCTAACAAACTTTAAACGTTTAGATACTTGTGTGTCCAAGGACGTAGACATTTCGAGACCTTAGGCGACAAATATTTCGGCGTCGCTTGCTCCCCCCCCCTTCGGTGCCTTCACCTTGATGAAACTTACACCTTTCTTAGTATCTGTTAATAATTATGTTTGCAAGTTTCTACAAACATTGGAAATTATATACAAAAATACATGTTATTATCTTTGCTATTTTATTTCAAAACTTAACTTTCATATTGATGTATGTAATTTATATTAGATTGCACTACTGTAATACAAAAGCAATGCCGAAGGCGTTATTCAGAGGTATATATTTTTATGCATTTTGTACTTTTAAAGATTTTACATAAACATTATTCTTCTCGTGCTAAACCGAGTACTTCTACCAATATATATAGGTATATAGTGTATTATAATTTATACACTATGTTAAGTGTGGCAAGTGTAAACCATCATATCTTTAACTTACGAGCCGCCACCGCTATCAATTTTACTTTCTCCTCTACCTAGGACATTGTTTAGCTTACTTGGGAAGAACTAAAATATAATTAATTGTTATTTATTTGTAACGGTGTTCGTCCGACGGCATTTTCTTTGATAAGGACACCAGTGACCGCCATGACGTACAAAGCAGCCGCAGGTTCCCGTGTAAGCTATTTTTAAAATACCTGTATATATGATTAACATTTTTCGAAGGCAAAAGTAAGGTAACTTTTTTGAAGAGATCAGGGGTGTAGCCAGCAGGTTTAAGTAGGAGGGGCCCTTCGTTTCTGAAGAGGGGCCAGCTACAATTTATAAAACAAACAAACAAACAAAAAAAAACATGTGTTGAAGTTAGTGTTTTTTGAGACCTGAAAAATCGGAAAATTTTTGTTTCCTTCCGGAAAAGTAAAAACACTGGTATTTAGCTTCTTCTTCTTCTTCTTCTTCTTCTTCTTCTTCTTCTTCTTATTATTATTATTATTATTATTATTATTATTATTATTATTATTATTATTATTATTGCTTTTTCTCCATAAATTATGTTCCAGGTAGTTTTTATTATGTTTCATCAAGAACTACTGAACCGGACCAAACATTATACCTTTGTGTATAACTATTTCAATTTAAGCCCTTGGACACACAACCTATCTATAAAGGTTACCAAGAAAGTTATATCGCTTTTTCACCCAACACCTTCGAACATCGATGTATTACCTCTGGCTAAGACTACCTGGAAGATTAAAGGTAGTCCCCATTAGCATCGACGATCTTCTGCCAACGTTCTGAAAGACCATGGATTCCATCGCGGTAGAACTTCGTAGAGCGTGAAGCTAAGAAGATATCAAGTGAATTTTGTATCTCTACTAGGGATTTGAACTGGCATCCTCTAAGGTGACTGTCCAAGGGATGCAACAGGTGATAATCGTACGGTGCAATGTCCGGGGAGTATAGCCGATGCAATAGTGTTTCCCATTCAAAGCGTAGAATGGTGTCCCGGGTCATCCTTGCCACGTGGAGCTTAGCGTTATCCTGTAACAGGAGGGCCCCCTTGTGATTCAGAACTGCTGGCTCCAGATCTTTGAGTTTTCCTTGGACACGGCTCAACTGCTGACAGTACACAGTTGCATTGATGCTCTGACCAACTGGTAGCAGCTTAAGATGCACGATGCAGCGAGCACTCCACCCAACACACACGAGAACTTTCTTCTGGTGCAGTGCTTCTTTCGACTGTTTTGGAACTGGTTCATGGATGCTAACTAATGATCGCGGCACCGTGGAGCTTCGTACAGGTCCCACTTATCATCACATGTCAACACCCTGTTCAGAAATGGCTCCTTCCTCAGACGAGACGACAAAGAAACACAGGTGTCTGTTCGCGTTGCCTTCTGGCCCGGAGTTTAATCATGTGGGATCCATCGACCCAACTTGTAGTGTTTCCACAGTTGATGGAGGTGCTGCCGAATGATTTCTTCACTTATATTGAATTGTAGTCCCAGTTCCTCACACGTCTGGCACTGTTAGCCTAAATTGCTGCTTGCAGATCTTCATTTTGTACATGTGTTGGTCTTCCGGCATGTGATGTGTCTTCGAGTGTTTCGTCACCGTCCTTAAACTTGTTGAACTACCACTGCACTATCCGCGTACTCACGACACCCTCACAAAAGACCTGGCATATCTTCTATTTCACTGCAGCGTCATTTGACCCCAGTTTGAACTCGTACAGCATACACGCCCTTATGATTCTGTGGAGGTCCCATATTCTCTCTGTCCTTACACAAGTTCACGGAATAACTGAACTGTCACAACCAGTTAGTACGTTGGATATACCCACACCAACAACTGACCTTCGCCTTATCTCCATTCGCATTCAACTCACGGTGTGAGGGCCAATGGATCACATACCTCCACAAAAAGGGACAGAACATTCTTGGCTACCTTTATACATAAGACTGATCTTTGGAATTTCACTTAATTTCTTTAAGATTTCCTGACAAAAATATTTATTTATTATTCGTCACTAAAAAACACAATTATTTTATTAACAGCTATATATCCTGTTACACATCAAGTAGCATTAAAAAGAGCGAATGAAATCCGAACTGAAAAACTGAAAAAAAACGTTATTTTCTACTAAATTTTCCATCTGATAAAAAAATTAAAAAACATTAGTTACATATAAAAATATATAATATCGTTACTAATTAGTTTAATACCGTTGTTTAATGGTAGTATTTGAAGTACCTTGTTAAAACATTTGACTTCAAACTGTCAAATATGAATCGCAGTAAATTGAAGACTTCGGGGCAAAAACCCGTCAAGTCCAAAAAGTGAGAGTGTAAAGAAGATAGCTTCACAAGGTTTTCTCGCCATCGGATTTTCTTCAAACTTGGCACATACTAGACCGAAAATAAATAGACACTTTTTTTGTGTCTTTCGGGAAATAAGTTAAGGAGGCCAAAGGGCCCCTTTTCAAAAAGGGCCTCCTTGGTTAAAAGGGCCACATTAAAGAAAGGAAACTCTGCCGATGGAAAGATGACTTAAAAATAGGAAATACGTGTTTTGTCGTTTTTGCGAGAATAGAGTTATAGAGGGCAATGGCCCCCTTCGAAATGATAAAGGACACAACCCTTAGGAATTTGGATTTCCGTGGAATTGCTTGAAACCGTGATATGTTCTAGATGTTATATTCCTAAGAAAACGTCTCAATAGGCACAACCACAAATCACTGACCGTTTGGCCACTACAGGGCCACTTTTTTGAAAACAGCCGAATATAACCACATTCTGAATTTTGGTAAAGTGACTAAAGCCGTGATGTGTTGTAGATATTGTGATCCTGAGAAAAATCTTAATGGGCATAACCACCAATCATTGATCGTTTGGCCACTCAGGGTCACTTTTTTTAAAGTAACCGAAAATATTGATATTGTGGATTTCGGTGAAAATGACTGAAACTGTGTTATGTTATAGATATTGTGATCCTGAGAAAAGGTTTTAATGGACACAACCACTAATCACTGACCGTTTGACCACTACGAGGACACTTTTTTGAAAGCAGCCGAGCCGAAGATAGTGATGTTCTGGATTTCGGTCAAAATGACAGAAACCGTGATATGTTGTAGATATTGTCATCCTGAGAAAAAGTCTCAATGGACACAACCACAAATCACTAATCGTTTGTTCACTACAGAGCTACTTTCTTGAAAACAGCTGAGTACAACGATGTTCTGGATTTCAGTAAGATTGAGTAAGACTAAGATATGTTGAAGATCTCATCATGAGAAAAAGTCTTAATGGACACAACTATCGAATTATGACCGTTTGGCCACTACAGGCTCAGATTTTTTTAAAAAACAGCCGAGTATAATGACATTTTTTATTTCAGTGTAAATGAATGAAACTGTGATACGTTGTAAGTCGTGATCCTGAGAAAAAATGTCTAGGACATTCTATAGTTTTCCTTCGTCTCACAAAATGAGCATCTGAATGTTATCTACCGGTATGCTTAAATAATATTGGCCGCTACTCTTCCATCCCTTTTTCGGGTTGTGAGATAATTTTGAACTTTTCATGATTTTATACAATTCTACCAGAATTCCAGGTATCCTTACCTTCTTCTGTTTTAAAAAATGTGGCCCCGTAGTTGCTGAATGGTCACTGATTGGTGTTTGTGTCCATTAAGACTTTTTCTCAGGGTGACAATATCTACAACATATCACGATTTCAAGCAATTCCACCGACATCCAGAATACTGTTACATTCTGTTCTTTTTTTAAGTGGCCCTGTAGTGGCCAAACCGTGATTGTTTGGTGGGTGCGCACGTTGAGACTTTTCTCTGGATCAAAATATCTACAACATATCAAGGTTTCAAGCAATTCCACCGAAATCCAGAATAACGTTACCTTCTGCTGTTTTCAAAAAAGTGGTCCTGTAGTGGCCAAACGGTCAGTGATTGCTGACTGTGCTTATTGAGACATTTTCTCTGGATCACAACATTTACAACATATCAGAGTTTCAGTCATTTTGGTCGAAATCCACAATATCAGGATATTCGGCTGCTTTTAAAAACATGGCCCTGCAGTGGTCAAACGATCAGTGATTTGTGGTTATATCCGTTAAGACTTATTCTCAGGATCACAATATCTACAGCATATCACGGTTTTAGTCATTTTTACCGAAATCCAGAATGTCGTTATCATAGGCTGTTTTAAAAAAAGTGGCCCTGTAGTGGCCAAAGGGTCAGTGATTTGTGGTTGTGTCCATTGAGACTTTTTCTCAGAAATATCATATCTACAACATATCACGGTTTCAAGCAGTTCCACGAAAATCCGATTTTCGTAAGGATTGTGCGGGGTCCTTTGGCATTGGCCCTATAACCCTTTTCTCGCAAAAACGACAATACCGGTATTCCCTACTTTGAAGTCATCTTTGCATGGGCAGAGTTTAGTTTCTTTAAAGTGGTCCTTTTAATCAGGGGAACCCTTTTTTGAAATGGGGCCCTTTGCCCCCTTCAACCTATTTCCCGAAAGAAACAAAAAATACGTGTCGATTTATTTTCGGTCTTATATATAAGTGCCAAGCTTGAAGGAAATCTGATGAAGAGAAACAGAAAATTATTATTTATATATAAGCATTAAAGCTGTCGTTTGGGGGGGAAGGAAGTCATTTGGGGGGCTGGCCCCGTTGGGAGCCCCCCGTGGCTACACCCCTGGAAGAGATAAAAAACAATGCAAGCCGTTCTCACTGTCATGGCACCCAAGCAGGGGGTTCCTCACACCCTTTTTTTATGCTAGTCACTTTGACCCAGGTGGATGAAACAAAGATCAGCAGTGTGTCAGAAATATAAACATCTACAGTAGAACCGGTTTTCTTTTATCTTCATTAAAATAATAATAATAAATACAAATTTACACTTGTAGAATGCAATAATTCCGCGTGAATCGATGAATGCTTTAACATTGTAATTGAATCTGGAACACTATCACAAAATCATTGGTGCATTGTTACTGGTTCTTAGTGCAACAACCCCTAACGTTAGTGGTTCATTAGTGTAGGTGCTACAAGTAAAATATCATTGGGGTCATGATGAACTTGCCCACACTTCAAGCACTAATGAAAAAAAATATGCAATTCGTTAGTGCATCATTAGTACTTCTAGAAAAAAACCAGTTTGTATGGAATTTGATTTCTGAAATTGTCCCCCCCACACCAAAAATCTTGAATAAATCCCAAAATATGGTAACGCCAACATTAGTGCTCAGTGCGTTTAAGAGAACTAACGATGCACTTACGATTGCCGTTAACCCATGTAACCTATCTATGTCAGTTAGTATGAAATTAGATATTTCTGAAGTCGGACCTCCCACCGAAAATCTTGAATATGTCCCACAATAGGGTAATACTAACCTTAGTGCTTAGTGCGTTTTAGTGCACTAATAATGCACTAATGATGTGATAAGTTTGGTGAAAATCTGTCTGCATAAAGACGGGTGGCGAGCAAACTTCATATGAAGAAAGACCCCACCAAAAACCTTCAAAAACTCGTAAACTCTGATAGCACTAACGTTAGTTCTTAGTGCACTAATGTGCACTAACGATGCACTTCCGATGGACGACGTTTGGTGTAATTTTGGAGATGTGAGGGGCCAACATCAGACACGTAAGTTGATGTTTTGTTCATGGTAGATTGCGTAAGTTTAAGGTCAATTTTCTCGAAATACTGGGAGGCCACAATTTTTAAAAAAAGTTGTGCAAAAGTGTACAAAATTCATACATTATTTTTGTTTACTTAAGTCATCGGTATGAAGATTCCGCACTCCAAGTTGATGGTTGAGTTCGAAATTTTAGAGCTAATTTTCTGGAAACACAGGGGTGAACAAAATTATTTGAGTTTAGTTGATTTTGAGTTTAACGCCCTTTCAGCAGCGAGGTTATATGAGGCGGGACCTACTGATTAACGTGGAATCCGAAGCACATGAGCTCCCGCTGGGAATCGCACACCAAAGGCGCGTACGCTACCGCTTAGCCACGGAGGAGCTCACAAAATTATTTGAATGCTGTACAAAATTCTACGGGACAGGTACAATCTTATTTGCTTAGTATATGTCTGATATTGACAATCGGCACTCCAAGTTGATGGTTTGATTATGCCAGAAACCACAACTTTAAGGACATTTTCTTAGAAATACAGGGGTATACAAATTTTTTAAAAGGTGTACAAAAGTGTACAAAATTCGTATATTATTTTTGTCTACTTAAGTCTTTGATATGAACACTCCGTACTACAACATGATCGTTGAGTTAGAAACTCTGACGGTAATTTTCTCGAAACACAGAAGTGTACAAAATTATTTTAAAGGTGTACAAAATTGTACGAAATTCGCATATTATTTTTAGCTGCCTAAATCTCGAATCTGGTGATTCCGCACTCGAACGTCAAGTTGAAGTGCGGAATTTTGATCGCAAATTTCTGGAAACACATGGGTGTACAAATGTTTTTAAAAGATGTACAAAATGTGTACAAAATTATGAACATGTTTAATACGTGATTTGCCGATTTCCCCCTAATAAATATTGCTTATATTTCTGTTAGTAAAGCTGATCAAACGTTAAAAATTGTTGATCATTCCTGATCAAACGATGATCAAACGATTGACATAAGAAAAAGTCGAATCGGAGGTGAAGGGGGGACTGGCCCCCCATTTTGGAACCCTTATATCTCTGTTACTAAAGTTGATCAAACGTTGAAAATTGTTGATCAAAACTGATCAAACGATTGACATCAAAAAATTTCGAATCTGACGTGAAGGGGGGGCTAGCGTGTAGTTAGCCCCCCTACTAAATATCGCTTATATTTCTGTTAGTAAAGCTGATCAAACGTTAAAAATTGTTGATCATAACTGATCAAACGATGATCAAACGATTGACATAAAAAAAGTCGAATCGGAGGTGAAGGGGGGGCTGGCCCCCCATTTTGGAACCCTTATATCTCTGTTACTAAAGTTGATCAAACGTTGAAAATTGTTGATCAAACCTGATCAAACGATGATCAAACGATTGACATCAAAAAATTTCGAATCTGACGTGAGGGGGGGCTAGCGTGTATTTAGCCCCCCCTACTAAATATCGCTTATATTTCTGTTAGTAAAGCTGATCAAACGTTAAAAATTGTTGAACATACCTGATCAAACGATGATCAAACGATTGACATAAGAAAAAGTCGAATCGGAGGTGAAGGGGGGCTGGCCCCCCATTTTGGAACCCTTATATCTCTGTTACTAAAGTTGATCAAACGTTGAAAATTGTTGATCAAACCTGATCAAACGATTGACATCAAAAAATTTCGAATCTGACGTGAAGGGGGGGCTAGCGTGTAGTTAGCCCCCCTACTAAATATCGCTTATATTTCTGTTAGTAAAGCTGATCAAACGTTAAAAATTGTTGATCATAACTGATCAAACGATGATCAAACGTTTGACATAAGAAAAAGTTGAATCGGAGGTGAAGGGGGGCTGGCCCCCCATTTTGGAACCCTTATATCTCTGTTACTAAAGTTGATCAAACGTTGAAAATTGTTGATCAAACCTGATCAAACGATGATCAAACGATTGACATCAAAAAATTTCGAATCTGACGTGAGGGGGGGCTAGCGTGTAGTTAGCCCCCCCTACTAAATATCGCTTATATTTCTGTTAGTAAAGCTGATCAAACGTTAAAAATTGTTGATCATAACTGATCAAACGATGATCAAACGATTGACATAAGAAAAAGTCGAATCGGAGGTGAAGGGGGGGCTGGCCCCCCATTTTGGAACCCTTATATCTCTGTTACTAAAGTTGATCAAACGTTGAAAATTGTTGATCAAACCTGATCAAACGATTGACATCAAAAAATTTCGAATCTGACGTGAAGGGGGGGCTAGCGTGTACTTAGCCCCCCTACTAAATATCGCTTATATTTCTGTTAGTAAAGCTGATCAAACGTTAAAAATTGTTGATCATAACTGATCAAACGATGATCAAACGATTGACATAAGAAAAAGTTGAATCGGAGGTGAAGGGGGGCTGGCCCCCCATTTTGGAACCCTTATATCTCTGTTACTAAAGTTGATCAAACGTTGAAAATTGTTGATCAAACCTGATCAAACGATGATCAAACGATTGACATCAAAAAATTTCGAATCTGACGTGAGGGGGGGCTAGCGTGTAGTTAGCCCCCCCCTACTAAATATCGCTTATGTTTCTGTTAGTAAAGCTGATCAAACGTTAAAAATTGTTGATCATAACTGATCAAACGATGATCAAACGATTGACATAAGAAAAAGTCGAATCGGAGGTGAAGGGGGGGCTGGCCCCCCATTTTGGAACCCTTATATCTCTGTTATTAAAGTTGATCAAACGTTGAAAATTGTTGATCAAACCTGATCAAACGATGATCAAACGATTGACATCAAAAAATCTCGAATCTGACGTGAAGGGGGGGCTAGCGTGTAGTTAGCCCCCCCTACTAAATATCGCTTATATTTCTGTTAGTAAAGCTGATCAAACGTTAAAAATTGTTGATCATACCTGATCAAACGATGATCAAACGATTGACATAAGAATAATTTTAAATTTAGCATGAGGGGGGGCTAACTGCACGCAGGTATTGGATGTGCTTTCTACAAAACTGGATATTTGCAAACAGCACCTGGCGCATTCATGACATCTGTCGACTACTGCTTCAATTTCAATACCGGCGACAGCTGTGATAAGCCCGATTATCTATCTTTATCATTTTTCAAATGTGCTCACTATTGTCTCCATTTTTGTATCAACCACACAATCGTTCTTAAAGTTCATAACAGTTGCAATTAAACAGTATTGAGGTCTCAAATCGTATTGGCCACTCTTGATTTCAATAGACGGTGTTCGTCAAGAGCCATATGTCACATGACCCCTTTCCCGTATATTCTTTTTGTGCTACTTCCAACATGGCGGCTTTTCAGATGTCCCCCATAATTCACATTACGTCTATTCAGCGGAGCTCTACATGCGTTTCTCATATCCAACATTTGACCTCAACCCCTCTACTCGTTTCAAAATTAACGTGGTATTTCTAGACATTTTCTACGTTCTATATTATCACTTTGCTCTCACTTATCTCAAATCTTGTATACGGTCTGCCACTAGATACCCTCTTTTTATCTGTTTGTTTTGGTGCTGAATCCAGTGCTAGCAATCATTTTTAGCGATTGAATTCACCAAATTGGAATGTTCCCTTGCTAGTTACATTACTATAACTGATTACGAGAGAAAGGTTATCAATTTCATTTAAGTACTCTAATAACATTTTTTCGTATAACATAGCGGAAAACTGAGGCGAATGAATGCTCAGAGAAATAACATATTTATATCCTGTTCACATTCAGAATGTAGGGAGAGAGGGTCTACGCAAGAGATAGCGAAGTAACAGCCTATTTGTAAAGAAAGAAGAAAAACATTTCTATAGCTTTTGTTAATCCATTACACAGCGGATACGTATCGAAAAGTTTTACATAAACGAATTTCGCATGATTTCTTTTTCATACTTGCCTACTGCATCCATCCGTGCTAAACATTCGAAACTGTTCAAACTTTTAGCAGACATTATCGCCTCTATCTTTCAAACAAATTATTTTTAACTGCATTTGTTATAACTTATTTGTTCTTCCGCATTACTACCTTAGGAAGTATGGTACTGAATTTTGGGAACACCCTATACATAAATAGTAATTGATAGACTTAAAGTCGTAGTGAGACAAATATTTGGAGCTTGCATCGTAATGTAATGTTAAGACCTAAATTCGTTGACTGTAACAGACGATACAATCTTTCTTCTAGAATAATTTCAAGCCAGCCATGTGAAAATACAGGTGTTTGCCTGCCACCAAGACACAACAACGAACGAATTTTGAGCCTACGAGAAAATCAATCCGAGATCTCTTCTCACGCAAACCTAGCAGCAAACCCTTGCCCATCAAGACAGCTTCAGACATCAGTATTCAAATTTTAATATAACACGCAAACTGAATTTATAAAATAGTCTCAAACAAATCAAAACTGCATCGCAAAAAATAACCTCTTTTATAATAGTATATCTACGGATACAGTGGGCCAAGGTCGTATAAAATAAGGCTACTTCTTTTTTTCTGCGAATTACGCCAAGAAACAACAGCCTTTCGATGAATGACATTGCATGCATTTAGAACAAGATTATGTTCAACGGACTTGTTGCTACTTGATATATGTTTGTACTGGCATGGAGTAATATCATGCAGATTCATGTATATACAAAGTTGATAATACTATTCATATATTACTAAGTAGCGTCCAAAATAAATTGTAGGTATTGTATTATATAGTATATAGTGCACAATGTTTCGAAATGTGTACTTTTAGTCTACTTTCCAGAGTTATGCCTCATAAGCTGGAGGTAATGGTGATAAAAGAGTTAGAACCGTGAAAAGATAGTGGAATAGTGACAGACAACCATACATTACGTTGTACTCTAACCAGAATAAACCTTGTTAGTCTGTCGTTTTAGAGAATTTAGTTGCGCAAAAACGAAAATGAAGTATTTCAGTTTAACGTCCCACGATTATTTCCTTTAGGCTAACACGATGTTTAAGTCAAGTGAACCATGGATAGAATAAATGCTGGAATGATGATGTAGGAGGAAATAGGAGTACCCAAGAAAATACACGAATATGATTTTTTCCACCGGAAATTTACTTGGCCGGGGATCGACGCAGGGACCTCACACACCAGAGATAAGCGGTCTACTACTAAGCCACTATGTTTCGTTGTGCACAAAAAAAAATATATATAGGAATTAGCAATGCGGGAGAAATTAAAACTAGAAGCATAACATACAAAGTTCAAAATTGATACATATGCTAACAATCGAACAAAAACTTCGATATTTGATTTTCGAATTTTTTTTGAAACATTTTGATTTGAAGGAAATATCAATTTTCGCAACATTAGCAGACTGTATTATTTTTTGAACCGTCAAAAATTAGAAACAACAACGGAGTATAGGAAATGATTACTTCAGTATTTTTTTCCTTTTCATTAGAAAATATTTCAAATAACAAAGTGCAAACTTGAAAATTGGATTCCGTTTTATTTGGAATTTTATGGCATGTAATTTGAAACGTATTGATATTGATCTATGTTAATATTCATATTGCTCGTAAAGTTTCCAACATTTAGAAATCTCATAGGGAAGGGACGCAGGATGAGAACTCTAGTCAATGTGGCTTACGTAGGGAGAGAAAGAAAACCCGAATGTATAAGAAATAAACTTTATATAGGGGCTTTCTCATGCACAAAAAATACGAAAATTTAATTAAATTAACGAATTTTAGGAATTGTAACAAATGGGGTGGGTCGCGAATACAGTGTAGCGGACGAAAAGGAGAAGAGCGATTTTTTAAACAATTTTGTGTAAAGGCACTAATTCGTTGCTTTTAAGTACGAAGTATAAGTACTTCAACTTGCTTTTAAGTATAAGTACTTAAAAGAATAAGTACTTTTCAACTAGACATAATACCATATGCATTTTAATTAACTTAGAAAATTCTAATCCGAATTTCGAAATTGTATTGCATTGCTATCTGTAGGTGGGTAATTATTTTTATCGTACTTTCTTGCAAAAAAAAAAAAAAAAATTCAATTTATTATTTTATTGATAAAGCACATTACCCAATACGTGACGAGTTACACCTGTGGTAAAAATTTTTGTTTGAACATTGTTGCCAGAATGTGTTATTTTATGTAAAAAAAAAGTGTTTTCTTCTGAATATGTTAAGAAAGATAGCCTTTACAACTCTCAACGCTGCATAACAACATGCAGTTTTCGTTCCAGTCGATAAATATCGGTGCGTACTAATCATTTACATTAAGAATTATTCGATCAATTATATTTTTCTGTTCCTCGCAACTGATTATAAGCAACTTGCATTTTTTTAAATTACACTTTTGGTCATTTAAACAATTATTAAAATTCAACGTTACGATTTGTCTCATTGGTTTTATCTTTATTACTTTTACTTCGAAAAATATATAGTAAATGCGGTAGAGATGGACTACTTTATTTCTGCCTCTTATAACTCGAATAATTGAGTATGTAGAGCATGTTTCTCTGCGCGAAATTCAAGAAAGGACTTTCTGTAACCTAATTAAAGGTTTTTAGGATTAAGAAAACATATATTTCTACTCAAAATTTAAGCTTCAAAAGAAAAAAAAAAGTGGTTGACCGGTCCATCTATTCCATAGCACTATTGGTTAGATGGACCATACACTGTGGGAGTGATGGATCATTTGCAGAACCTAAACAATTAATAAATAATTTGGAACAGTTGTGTCTTTAAATATGTTATATTAATAACGTAGTTACCAAGGTTTTACTGAAATCTAATATTGATCTCATATAATCTAATATTGATTAAACTAAGATAGTTGAGTTCATTTTAGTTTAGCATCCCGTTCGGCAGCGAGGGTATATGGGACGATGGCCTACTGATTAACGTGGAATTCGAACCACATGAGCTCCCGCTAGGAAGCGAACCCAGGTCTCCCACGCCAAAGGCGCGTACGCTAACCGCTTAGCCACGAGGGAGCTCGTTTAAACTAAGATAGAAATATACAAAATTTAAAAATAAACTTTGCTTTTAACATGGAATCTAGAAAAGAAACATTTGCAAATGGCAAGTATACATAAGTTTAATGTTTTAAGAAGAAAAATAAGTGCCGGTAGTTACATTTTGTACCGTATATCACATTTCGTTCAGTCTATTTGAAAGCTGCCACACAAATCACAGACTTTATCATATTTCGAACAGGCATCATGTAACCAGCGTTCACATATAATACACTGTATCCAGTCGTCCTTTCTTCTTGTTTCATTATAATTTTCGCTGCATCCAACACACTTGTTTTCATCATACTCCTTCCTCCACATCATAACTGCAAGCATATATTATCGATTGATCATAATCGTTTGATGAATATGAAGATATGATCGGAATTCTCTTCTTGTTTCTTATTTTTTTTTTGTGTGTGTGTTTTGTGGTCGATTTGGTGCACTTAACCTTTCTCTTTCTATTTCTCTGTAAGCTGATGTGTTCATTCGAAGTGAATACTTTTGCCAAACCCTTGCTACTTTCCCTAGCATATTTCATTTGCTTTAGAAAAGGGACTGGTGATATTGAATTCAATATTTTGGAAAGAATTTTTTGTATAGTTTCATCTACCATTTGCTTTTCGGTCTTATTTCGAGACTGAAAAATTTTAGTTTAATTATTGTTTAGTCTTAATGTTCCTGGAGTTGCTACAGTTGCACTAGTGTTTTGTACCTCACTTTGTACCTCAACACTAATAGATTTTAATGTGAGGAGGACCTGAAAGTAGGAAAGCATACTCAGGGATGGTGTTACTGTCGAGGGAAGTTATTTCTGTTTTACGAAAATAATATTTTCATTACTATCAAATTAAAACCATCTCACTCATAAATTATTCTCCTATCCGAGATGTCTGTAATGTCGCTCTTTCTGGCCGGTATTGGGATGTATTATTATTTCTGAGGAGCAGGTTTTAGATCATCCTATCTTAGAAGTAGGAGTGCCATCCGGCCTCGATTGTGGAACGGATGCTACATATTTCTAAATCTACAAACCTTCAAATAACGTAAAAATACTTAAAGAAGCAGGGGAAAAAATAAACATTAAAAGTGATTTTGTCCAACTCCTTCCCCTCCTCTCTCAGATATTACAGAAAATAACTTTTGCACAATATACAATTTATAAACCATTCATTACAAATCAATTTAAAGTCCACAGGTGTACAAAATAAACATTAATGTTAGTTGCATATAGCGTGAGGGATAGACGGATCATTTTCCTATGTGGTCCATTTCTCCCACAATGGCAGACGTTCATCTATCCAAGAAGGACAGGTAAGAATTGTAGTTTCCTTGTTGTTGTTTTTGAACGTGGGAAACTTCATTGGTTTCACTAACACATTCTTTTATGATGAAAAATCAAAACCGAAGAAATCTAAATCAAAAAACGTTGAATATTGCTTTCAATGAAATTTGGCTTTAAAAAATCCTGAAATACCTGAAATATTTGGTATCCGAAATTAAAAAAAAAATTAAAAAATCTTGTCTACTGAAGAAGTATATGGACTTCCGCTTTAGAAGAAACACACAGGCCTTATGCAGAGTCATTCTGAAGCGTGATTAGTGCCATACTAAAGAGTTCGACTAACATATGTTTCCTGCAGTAGTCAGGGCTTTAGTAGGACGCGAACCACACTTTAAAACCACTCTGTATAGAGCCCACAAATTGTAGCGTACATCCGCCATGACACTGCACCAAGATACATGGTGCACTCTGATGGAAAGTTTACGAATTATGCCAGGAGGTCCATCTCTACCGGACTTGCACTACTGGATCAAAGTTTGGGTTGCATTTATTTTGGGACACGCACAATGGCGGATCCAGGATATGATCAAGGGAGGGGCTAAACCATAGTTTGTAGCTTTATCCAGTGTAAAGCATGATTGTCCCTTTTATCCAGTGTATATTTGAGCGTCAAAGGGGGCTGAAAGCCCCTTTAGACCCCCTTGGATCCGCGCCTATATATATATATATATATATATTTGGTCTAGGAATTAATTCGTGCGGGTGGACAAGAGATGGCGCAACGAACGGAGCGTCCCACAGTTCCGTGTATCCACACATGTGTTGCAAACCCCTGTCATCGCGTATCGTTCGTAGTATAGGGCAGTGGATTAAAGCGTCAACAACACCAGTTTGTAGTTAAGTGAACATGGCGCAATTTGTGCCTGATAAAGTGTTTCTGCGGGGTGTCCTGCTGCATTACTTTAACATGCAGAAAAGTGCGACTGAAAGTCATCGTATTTTGGTGGAAGTGTATGGTGACCATGCTCTAGCTGAGCGAACGTGTCAGAAGTGGTTTGCACGGTTTAGAAGTGGTGATTTCGGCTTGGCAGACCAAGAGCGAGCTGGAGAGCCAAAAAAATTTCAAGACGAAGAATTGACAACATTGCTCGAGCAGGATTCGTGTCAAACACAGGAACAACTTGCAGCAGCATTAGGCGTTGATCAAACAACAGTCCCCAAACGCTTGAAAGCCATGGGAATGATTCAAAAGATGTCACATTGGGTTCCACATGAATTGAAAGACAGAGACGTTGAAAGACGAAAAACCATTTGCGAATTGCTGCTTTAACGACAGAGCAGAAAGGGGTTTCTGCATCGAATTATTACTGGTGATGAGAAGTGGATCCATTACGAGAACCCTAAACGAAAAAAGGCCTGGGTGAAACCAGGTGAACCAGGTCCATCACAACCAAAACGAGATATTCACTGTGCAAAGGTTATGCTGTGCATATGGTGGGATATGAAAGGTGTGGTGTACTATGAGCTGCTGCAACCGGGTGAAACTATGAATGGAGAACGTTATCGACGACAATTAATGCGTTTGAAGCAAGCTCTGGCCAGAACACGACCAGAATGGGAGAACAGACATGATAAACTTATTGTTCAACATGATAACGCTCGCCCACATGTCGCAAAACCGGTCAAAACCTATTTAGAAAATGTCGGATGGGAAGTTTTACCCCACCCGCCGTATTCACCAGACGTTGCTCCTTCGGACTACTACTTGTTCGATTGCATGAACAACGATTTGATTGGACAGCGGTTTACTTCTTCAGAAGATATCGAAACATGGGTCTCTGACTGGATCGCTTCCAAGGATGAGGACTTCTTTCGCCACGGAATCCGTACATTGCCTGACAGATGGGCGAAAGTGGTGGCTAGCGATGGACAATATTTTCCTTAAGGTATTTATGTATTTTGTGTTTGTACTACATCTTCAATGTGTGCGTACCAACAAAGCTTAAAGAACCCATATGAGTAATTTGATCAATTTATACTATAAAAGTGAGTAAGACAATTGCTTAGTTTTAACTCTAATGATACATCTTATCACAAATTATGTAGTGATTTGTGCCTAAGTGAAATGAATAAATGCAACGATTAAACGAATGAAAGATTTCCGCCGTAACATTATACGCAGAAAAATGTGGCATTTCATATAGTGGCATTATGTAGCATTAATGTTATTAAACACTTATAAATTTGTTTCAAATGGGTTTAAAATCACTCACACACACACAATGCGGGTTTCCTTTCATGTGCCGCGCTGTATATCTCATTTAAATGCTGCCTACGCATATATTTGTGTTACTTTCAACTCATCTCTTAGTGACTGTTAAAGAAAAGTTGAAAAGTACTACATATAACTCCATTCCGTTTATTATTATTTTAGTTGGGGAAAAACAGATTGGCCGTGTCTGGTATTAGTTTTTGTATTGAGTTTAACGTTAGTTATCATTATTTTTCACTGCGCATAAAAGAAAATTACCACATTAGCACAAAACGACAAGATTACAGTATAAATAACAGTTATCATGCATTCTTCAATTTCTGCTCAAGATGTTTAAGCCATTCTTTTAATGATGTAAAATTACAATGATTCAAGGACCCATATGCCAAAGGTTTCAAGAATGATGGTATGCAATACAATAAGACAGGCAAGTACACGTTAGTGTGGCGTATTCCGTGGGTAATTGGCAAAATATAATATTTGTGATTCTTTTATTTTCGTTGTAAGCAAGGACAAATGGTTAAGACGCTGCAGATGCGTGATCTAAACTAATTTTTGGAAACTAAATACTGTATAAGATAAGGAACAAAACTTTCTGGCTTTAGAAACCATGAAGGACTATGACTAACTTGATAATGCACGCAAAAATTGTAAAATACATTCACAGAATCATTTCTCATATCCGTCGGACTTCTGCTTTCTGAGTACTGTAGTCTTATAGTTCGAGATCAGCATAAACAATTTATGGCGCTTGTAGAAGAAACAAAGTGGTATTATGTACAGAAAAGGTACACATGCTAAACCCACTTAACAACGGTAAAAGTACGTAGATTAGTGGTTTTTGTTTTGTAATAGGCAAGTTCAAAGTTGAAACTCATAGTTGGACATTCTGACAAACTCATGGTTGGACTGAGATTTTGCATGGTTTTCTTCAGTTCCATCAGGCGTATGCAATGATGTTATCTTTAAATATAGGCTGACTTTTTTCACTTTCTTTACTATTATTATTGCTATTATTGATAGTGAAAAATCCATTATAAATTAATATCGCAGGCTCTGTTTGTAAACTATGAAGTAAATAACAAATCGAATGAATTATAGCTCTCATGTAATACACACACGCACACAAAAAAACATATATTTCTTATGGATTAAATTCCTCTGATGATGTGAAGGTTTCATATTACAGCTAAGCTGCATAATGTTGGGACGACTTTCTTCTGTAAACTGCTTTCTTTTTTCAATACGATAGCGTAAACATGTACATCGAGAACTAATGTGCTGTACCACTCTTAGGGGATTCAATGGATTACAGATCAAGGAATTCACAAAACCTTAGGTTCAATATTCCTTTCTGGCTCGAGGGCTACGTGAGATGAGAAATAATCTGATGATCAAGACTAAACAACGTATTTCTAAAGCTATTTCACGTGACATTCTAAAATATCAGATTCCAGAAAGTGTCTACATATGAAACATCAAGTATATAAATATATAAATTACTAAATCAACTCACTATTACATTAAAGACCAAGCACTCATGCATCTTTTGAACTTCAGCTAATTTGCCTATTATAACATGTGCGCAGCTCCAAGCCTCACTGAGTTCTACAGATAATGATGACAGATTTTTTTTAAATATTTTGCTGTGACATAGTATACAATGTTGGATGTAGAATATGAAGGTTAGAACAAAATATGACCAACTATATCGCCTTTGGGTTAATTATTTAATGGCAAAGTCTACTTAACGGTGTGTGTGTGTGTGCAGGGGGTGATGACGTCCAATGAACAGCTTTGTCCTATCCGTATTTCGGCATTTCACGTAGCTCTTCTCTGGTGGCTTTTGACAGAGGTTGAAAAATAGCCTTGTATACATTAAACTAGAAATTAAGAGACATAATAGTAGAGGGATAAGTTGAAAATTAGGATTAGTGTTATTTTGTTGAAAGTTTTAACCAAGTATGTTACCCTGGTCGTTTTACAATGGCCTAGAATCTCTCTTTTCGTGGAATTAATTAAGCACGCAGTTACGTTATTAGTACCTGCACTTAACCTTGACTTCATGACAGTCATAAGGAGAAAAATACTACTTTTCTACACATACATATCTCACATTATCAATAGAGATATTTACATGTTACCATTGGTGCGTTTTTACTGCTGCAATCCTAGAATCACGCAAATGATAATTAGAATCGCGCTTCAAATTGTGACCTAAGACAAATTTACAAATATGGAACACAACACTGATTACCCTGTGCGTGATTAAGAAGTGCAAATGAATAGCTTACCCCATAAGAAGGAACTTTGAACAGAAATTAATCTAGTTTGTACACTCACAAAACTTTTCCTTAAAAAAAGATAGCAAGTCTTTTCTTACGAAAGTTAACATTACTCAGGAGGTGCAGGTTTGCTATACTTTTTTTTTTCTGTGATCAACCCTCTTCGGACAGTATTCTGCATGAAATTGATTGGCAGACTCAATTTTGGAAACAATCAAATCTTCACGAAACAAACCATAGCTTCTAAACTGTGTAGGCTGTGAACACGCAAGGAATAGGAAGGAAATTTTCTGAACAATTTACCACGCAACATATCCCACAACCACATACATTCGACATAACTATTGTATTGCATGAACCAGATCATCATTACAAATTTTTGATAATTTACTGTATCTTATATGATATATTGTTAAATTGATTTAGTCTTTCGATGACTGACACACTGAGCTGAGCTCTTACGTTATACATGTATGTAAAGTGAAAAATATAGAAAGCTTCTTAGGCTGAATATTTGCATCTCTTTCAGCACTGAGGCTATATAAAACGTGAACCTGCAGCATAGTGTGGGATCCAAACCACATGAGTACCTTACGGGAAAGGAACCTGGGTTGCAGATACGTATGATAACCATATATCGATGATGGAGTTCGAAAAGTAGGAAGCCAGTGATGTGATATCACAGGTAGTGCCCATCTTTATGCCCTATGAAAGGTCCCCTCAGTTTCCCTGACAAATTATTCTCCAAAATGTTTTATTTGCTTTTAGACTTTCTTTGGGTTTCAGGCCTACAACATATCCACCTCGGGTGATGGTCTTTCTAACGTATGTTCTCGTATAAATTGTTAGCTGGTTTAAATGTTTCTATATATTTTTCTGGACCGTGAAAATTTCAATTATACACTTTTAGTAACTTTTCCTGTAGACAGCCCTGGAAATAATATGTGTGACGGGATTGTGAGAAAAATAACGGAACTAAATATCATTCAACTTTGATATTCTTATAAGCAGAGAATATTGGTAGGCAAGAACAACGACATCTCGACGTCAACTGAGCAAAACTGCAGTAATACGTTGATTACCTAATTTTGAAAGAACTAGTAAATAAATATTCACTTTACAAGTGAAGTATCAGTGATAGCAGAATATTTATAATAATGATAATATAACGTCGTTAATGTAATCAGCGTATATTTGAAATTTCTTAGAACACAATTTAACAAATTTTTTCCAAGGTTAAAGTAACTCAATAGTAGGTCGATCATCTGTAGTGAAAAGGTTCTGAGATCGACCTCCAGTCATGTCAGTTTGTGATAAGTAGTATTGTGTTTAATGTTTTTCGTTTAATCGGATTTTTCCGTTTTCCCTCTATCATAACATTTATCCTTCCATAATGATCCACTTGCATTTGCCTTCCTTTAGCTTGCCGGGCACAATATGAAATAAATTGAAAAAATCATTTGAAATATTTCGCAAAAGCAGCAGCTAAAGTTACATATTTATAGCGATATTATTGTCGTCAATATTATATAAACATATATAGAAAATGGATGAATCTAACTCCTCTTGTTACACTCATTAAAATGTTGGAAAGATTGCAAACTACTTAGTTTAATACCCAATTGGTTGTGATTGTGAGCTGATTTCTCTGTAGTATTGTAATTTAATGAAATAAATAAAATATCTATACGTTTAAATTATAAATTCTCCCGACTAAAGTTGCATCTCGGAAGAATAAAATGTATCCATATGAACTACGGGTGTACTTAATTAAATTTACACCTTTTGGAGTTCCGTAAACAAACACTTGTAAAGTTTCCGTTTTCAAGGATTTTTGATATTTGGACGGGATAATTTTTACAGTTAACTTATTAGAAGCTAAATCACTTACCTACCTATAATTGTCAATTATAACGCAACAAGTCACAGCAATATATAGTCATATTCAGAAGTGTATTGATATGGATTCAGTACCGCACGCATGTGTTTCACCCTCGACTTTACTTCTCTATTGACAACGGAAGTGTTTCAAATCTACTACCATTTCTGGTATTAATTTTGATCTCCATAGACCCCAAAGGGTAAAAAGTAACAATGACTGACCTTTTGAGTTAGATTAAGCATTCCAGGATTAAGTTTCGTATCAGTTGTTATTCTTCTACTTGAATCGGAAAGAGCAAGCACTAATGGAAATTTCGGTTTCAATTTTGGTTCTTATATAGCAATATATCAAAGTAATAGTGATAAACTGTTTCTGGTATGGATTTGGAGTCCGAATAACATGTTCCTTTTATAAACTTGTCTTTGTATTGTAACCGAAAGTTATAGATTTACTACTTCTTTTCTTAGTATTGAACTCGCAGAGTTTGGAAGTCTACCCTAGTTTCACAATGTATTATTTTAGTTATACTTAGTTCCAAAGCTAGCATGGAGTAATATTTAGAAATAGATCTGTTATACAGAAAGTATCTATCAAAGTGTGGGAAAATAACACACAATTACGCTAGACTTGAGAAAGAGCTGTAATATTGACGGGGATAGACCTAAACTACGTGAGATTTCATAGTGTGCCGGGCAAGGGCAAGGTTGCAAAAATCAGCCAATGACAGACACGTATATACATTGAATTCGATGGCAGATATACAAGCTCTCTCGCATAAGTAGACATGTTTAGTGAGTATGATTTATCTGTTTATTATCAAAATATGCGTAGTATTAATAACAAATCATGTGACTTGTATTTCGGAGTGTTGGCGGAGAATTATGATTTAATAGCTATTACTGAAACTTGGCTTACAAATAATGTTTATTACAATAGACAGGATAATTTGGGGACTAGAGGAGGAGGTGCAATCTTAGCCATTAAAGACAAATATAATAGTTGTTCTATTGAAATTTCTATCGATGGCATTCAAATTGTTTGTACACGAATTGTAATACGAGCTATTAGGATAATGGTTATTGTGCTTTATATACCTCCTGGCACAAGTATTGATATTTATCGAGAGTTGTAGAATATTTATTTGTGAAGTACAATGATAAATTATTAATTATAGGTGACTTTAACATACCATCACTTATCGGCACTGCAACAAATTGGAATGCAAATGATATTTTCATAACAGAGATTAATAATTTTATATCATTGTTAGGTTTAACAAATGTGAATAATGTCTTAAATGTTAATCATAGAACACTTGATTTGGTTTTATGTGCCCGTGATGATGTAATTAAAGTTGAGTTATGTACCTCATCTCTGGTATCAGTTGATGTACATCACCCACCGTTGGTATTTAATATTCCATGTAATTATAAGGATACCCGAAAGAGATATAATGACTCTCCTTATTATAATTATCATAGGGAAGATTTTTGTGGTATCTATAGAGACTTAAAGAGTCGAACATTGAATGACTTAAAAGATGTTAGAAACATAAATGAGGCTTTAGATATTTTCTATGATACAGTATATAAAATTATTGAAACACACGTACCCAAGTTTAACAATAGAAATAGAAGAATATTTCCACCCTGATTTGATGATGAAATAATTAATGTTCTAAAAAGAAATGGGTATCATAGGAGACGCAGAAAAACTTCAAATTTTCATGACGTAAAATATAATGAATTTCGTAGAAACTCGAAAAAAATGATAAAACTGGTTATAATAACTACGTTAAATCATATGAAGAAATAATCAAACATGACCATTAAAAAATAGTAATTTATTGAATAGTAAAAGAAAAAGAAAATCTAATATTTCTGTAATGCAATACAAAGATGATTTATTAAAATCTCCTCAAGAAATTGAAAATGGGTTAGCTAAGGATTTTGGCAGTGCTTATGATCCTAGCCCACCTGCATATACTTTGAATGAAAATTATGACCCAGTTATAAGCTATAGCTTAGCAATAACACATATTTCTAAAAATGAAATTCAGCAATCAATAAAACAATTAACATCCAACAGAACTAGTGGTCCAGATGAACTTCCCACATATTTGTTTAAAGGCTGTGCTGAATCTTTATTTGCTCCACTATATTTGATACTCAATTTAATTTTGAAACCTCAATCATTTCCGGATAAATGGAAGCTGAGTAAAATAACTAGGGATGGCCTTTTTCGAAAAATCTTTTTTTTCCCGATTTTCGTAAATTTCATTTTTTGTTCTTTCGTTTTTCGGAAAATTTTTCGTTTTTCGTTTTTTCGAGAAATTTTTCGTTTTTCGTTTTCCGAAAAAAATCGTTTTTAGTTTTTTTGGAAAAAAATCGTTTTTTTCGTTTTTTCGAAAGATTTTTCGTTTTTCGAAAATAATTCGTTTTTCGTTTTATCGAAAAAAAAAACGTTTTCCGTTTTTCGATGATTTTTAGCTTCTCAAAAAGTTTTCGGAATTCGTGAAATAATAATGTGGGAGGAAATGGAGGTTCCCGGAAAAACACACGGACACGATGTTGTCTGCCACGAATTTATTTGACATGAGATGAAATGCACAAGAGGTAAGCGTTCTAACTGAGCTACCGTGCCCGCTTGGATATGGATTTAATGAAAGGATAGTGTATAATGCGTATTATTGACGAAACTCATCCAATCACAACCAAAATTAGTATGGTTATGGACTGCGATGTATTTAGTATAGACATTAAATATTATGGTTCCAGAGTTATTGCTAATCAAATTTGTGTTTTAAGTTAGTGATATCAAGAAATTTCGCTAAGACGCATTTGATTAAACTCAAATGATCTTGACGAAAGTTAGTAGGATCGTAAATATTCACAAGCTTGGTATGCATGGAAACTCAGTATAAAATATTATGGTGTACAGACTTTTTGTTCCTGAGTTATTAGCTATCAATGTTACGTTTGAAATTAGTGAAATCAAGAAATTTCATTAAAGCGCAAAAGATGGATTTCATCCAATTTTTACCAAACTTGGCAAGGTGATAGATCTTTACGAGCTTAATAACTATAAAGGTAACCAAGAAAGATCTGTCGCTTTTTCACCCAACACCTTCAAACATCGGTATGTAACCTAAGACATACCTGGAAGATCAAAAATAGTCTCCATCAGCATCGACGACCTTCTACCAACGTTTTGGAAGGACATGTATTCCATCGCGGTAGAACTTGGTGAGTCGTAAAGCGAAGAAAGTATCAAGTGCATTTTGCACCTCTACTAGGGATTTGTACTGGCGTTCTCTAAGCTGACTGTTCAAGGAATGGAACAGGTGATAATCGGACGGTGCAATCCCCGGAGAGTATGGCGGATGCAATAGTGATTCCCATCCGAAGTGTAGAATGGTGTCCTGGTTCATCCTAGCCTTTGGGGCTTAGCGTTGTCCTGTAACAGGAGGACTCCTTTGCGATTCAGAAGTGCTTGCCCCAGAGTCTTGAGTTTTTCCTTGAACACGGCTCAACTGCTGACAGTACACAGTTGCATTGATGCTCTGGCTAGCTGGTAGCACTATTTTTTTCTCAAAATACTGTCCAGAAAATTTGGACTTGAACTTAGTAAAATCAAGAAATTTCATTAAAACGCGTTAAACTCGTCCGATATTGGTCAAAGTTGATATGGTCATAGACTTTAACGAGTCTGGTACGCATGCGAGCTCAGCACGAAATATTGTGATGCACAGACCTTTGGTTCTCGGTTCTTGACGGATATAAATTACAAATAATAATTCACAAAGGTAAACAATGTAAAATTTATATTTTACAAGATATTAAAAATAACTATTTACTAATAGTGATTATTAATGTGTTATCGACAATTTGGGATTACTGCTGTATCGCCGGCCCAATTTGAAAATCGAAAAAATGGAGCAAAATATACTGCATTCGGTTATATTTTATTGGAGTACATTAAGTTACGTTAGATTATGTTATTAGGTGCGCAGTTTTACTATACGGATCCATAGTATAAATAGTGATAGTAGGAGTTGGAGTAGTGGTAGTAGTAGTAGGAACAGGTTCAAAGCCCCGCAGGGGTTGGTTGGGTTCTGTTCTCGACATGAAATGGGCAAATTAAAGATTTGTCCAAATTTTTCTGTACATTTTACAATCTATGGATTCGTATAGTAAAACAAGTGTACCTCTCCGCGAAATAGCCCATCCGCCT